>NC_080675.1:144899334-145529415 GCF_030445035.2 Dasypus novemcinctus
GAACAAGGTGTTCGGGGAGGCTGGGGCCGCCTTTGAAAGCTTCTTTTCAAGTTGCTTCAAAGAAGGCGGCTTTGCTGTGGAAGAACATTGTTCCTCGGGAGGAACTAATCTACGAGCCACAGACGGCAGGACAAGTTCAGGGAGACGGGCACAGAGGGCCTGCGAAATTCAGAATCTGTGCTACCAACTGGGCGCTGGGAGCAACATCTGCCCTGCATCTCTGTCGAGATTGTTAGAGAAATAAATAGCAGAAAACAAGGTAGTGGGGGGCACGAGTAATTTCCTAAAGAGCAATCTGTTCAATGCACTTTAGTGGCTCCCATTTGCATGATCATTAAAGCAGGACCTCAAAGCATTTTGCTGTAAACTGAGGTACTCGTGCATTCTGAAAGTAGATTTCTCTAAAAAACTCGCTATCTGCCATTACTTCAGAACATCCTTTGCCTTTGGCCCATGACACTGAGTCAGGGAGATGAAACCAGTTCCTGAGCCTCCCCCGGGGCAACCTCTCACTCCTGGGTCCTCGGCACCCAGCCAGTCCTTTGCCTTTATTTTTTTATTTAGCTGAGGGTTGGCAGCCACTTCCAGGAGACAGTCTCCCAGCTATTTAGCTTTAACTGCCTGGTCATCTGTACCTCAGAGAATGCACGCTTCATTTAAACCTCAGCCAAATAAAACCAAGAAGAGGGAGGAACCAGTCACCTGAAAGAGCAGGCGACCCTCCTAAGCTATCAAGAAATGGCCCAGCTTCTACTCCCAACTTGGCTGCTACCTCACTCTGTGGCTTTGGGCAAATCACTCCCTTTCTCTGAGCTTCAATTTTGTCATGTGCAAAACAAGAGGCCATCCAGTTAACTTTTAAGATCTAGGAGCCATAATTTAGCTTTAGAATGCTACACAACCCTGAATTGTTCTGTGGCATATCATTTCCTCCATAAAGTTCAGTAAAACATAACTTCACTTGAGTTTAAAGGACAAGTAGAAGAGAGCCAAGCCACCTCAAGATGTGGATGGAGACTGGCCAGGGTAGGGGGCTACACTGGATGGAGAGCTGGGCTGGGGCTCCTCCCTAAGAACAATCTCCACAGCATGAACCACTTGTTCATCTGCAAGAGTGTGGCTCTGTCACAGAGCCTCCCGGCAAGGGCAGGGATGTCAGCTCTGTGTCAAGCATCTACTGTCCAGATTCTGTGATTTACAAGCGAAGACTGATTAGTGAGCCTGACACAGTTTGGCAAGGATTCTTCGAGACATTTCTTTTAGGGGGAAGCAATTGCAATTCCACGTGTTAAGAGAGATGAGGGGCTGTCTAATGCTAGTAACACTTCTAAAACATGGATTTCTTCCTCGGAGAATCAGGGCAGTGTCACGGCAAGAACACCGTCAGGGCGCACCTGCTGGTGGATATGTGTGAGAAAAATGAGATGAGGAAAAAGACACCCGCCTATTCTGATACGTGACTTATATTCCAGAGCCACGCGGAAACGATGGGCTTTCATCCCAGCTCTGTGTGTAGCATGCTACGTGACCTTGGCATACACAAGTCTTGGTTTCTGGGCCTCAGGTTATTCCTTTAGAAATGTGTACTGGGGATGGGATCTCAGGCAGCCCTGGGGTTCTTGAATTTTAATCAGGTTTTACTTGGCTCTGTCTGACTCCTGGGGTGTTCAAAGTGAGTTGCTTCATCTTGAGTTAAAATCACAAGGCCACAGGGAGGAATTGGGGGTGGGGGGTTGTGTAGAAGAGGCAGAGGCTCCAGCCACAACGTTCCCAGCAGCCTCGTGCCACAGTCACCCAGCAACCAACAATTGGAAGATTAGGAACAACGAGTCCTGGGCGTTTTAATTTAGAATATCCTGTTGCACTTCCTAGGCAATCCTAAATTGATAGGCCCTCAGTGACTCAACTACAAAATGACATTCCTTGCCAGGCACTTTCTCCTGGTCGAGCTTGGAGAATACTGAAACAAAGGAAGCAGGTGCTTTATTTCAGAGGAAGGGAGATCTGCAGACCTCCAACAAAAGCTGGGGTGGGGTTCTCAGGCCCCATTCCATGCCCTCCATGGGCTCAGGGGGAAAGCAGCACCATAGGTAAGCAGGGGGGGTGAACAAATGATCCACTTAGCAGCCGTGGGAGATAATGACCCCTGCTACTCTTGGGGCTGGTGAAGGTTTGCATCACAGATTACTCAGTGATGGGTGAGCCTCCTTAAAGGCCCTTTTAGCACTGACATATTGATCAAATTATATATAACTACAATGCCATTAAATATTTATTCCTTCCGAGGAAGCCTGCTGAATTCTTCATGCTGGGGGGTGGGACAAGAAGGGCCCAGCCCTCAGCATGACCCTGAGCATCCACCCCCCGGGGGAGGGAGGGGGCTGCAGGCCTGCCTGGCCTGGGGGAGGGACATGGGCACGGGTCCCTGTGGCCTTCACGCGAGGGGACGGAGGATGGTGAGGACACAGGGCAGTGGACAAATGGAAGGCGAGGAGTCTACGGGTTCTGGGGTGGGTCACCATTCTTCTACGCATGACCCTGAAGGAATTCCGCCTTCCCTTTCTCTGACCACCAGAAATCTCAGACATTTTCTTCCAAGAGTCCATGCTGTAAGGGAACTTGGAAGCAGTGAGGCTGCGCGAGGAAGCTGGGGGGAGGGGGGGGCAGGATGAAGCAGACGGGCTTCTGACCCTGGAGTGAGGTGGCCACGTGGAGTCAAGAGACCTGCACTACTTAGGCAAGAAAAAGAAATAAAAGGCATCCAAATTGAAAAGGAGGAGGTAAAACTTTTCTATTTGCAGATAACATGATCCTATATGTAGAAAGTCCTGAAAAATGTACACTGATGCCTCTAGAACTGATAAACAAGTTCAGTAAAGTAGTGGGATATAAGATCAACATGTAAAAATCAGCAGTGTTTCTGTACAATAACAAGCAATCTGAGAAGGGAAATCAAGAAAAAATCCCATCTATCAAATATCTAGGAATAAGCTAAGGATGAAAGGACTTACAGACAGAAAACTGCACAATACTGCTAAAGGAAATCAAAGAAGACTTAAATAATTGGAAGAATATTCCATGTTCATGGAATGGAAAACTAAATATCATTAAGATGCCTATCCAACCCAAATTGATTTACAGATTGAATCCAATCCCAATAAAATTTTCAATAGCATTTTTTTACTGAACTGGAAAAGCCAATAATCAAATTTATTTGGAAGGGTAAGGGATCCTGAATAGCCAAAAACATCTTGAAAAAGAAAAATGAAATTGGAGGCATCACACTACCTGACTTTAAAGTATACTAAAAAGCTACAGTGGTTAAAACTGCATGGTATTGGCACAAGGATAGACATACTGACCAAAGGAATCAAATTAGGAATTCAGATACAGACCTGTGAATATATGGCCGACTGATATTCAACAAGGCCACCAAGCCCACTCAACTGGGGCAGAATGGCCTCTTCAACAAATAGTGCTTAGAGAACTAGATATCCATATCCAAAAGAAGGAAAGGATCACTATCACATGCCCTATACAAAAATTAATTCAAGATGGATTAAAGACCTAAATTTAAGAGCCAAGACCCTTAAGCTCCTAGAGATAATGTAGGGAAGCATCTACAAGATCTTTTAGTAGGAAATGGTTTCATTAACTATACACCCAAAGCACGAGCAACGAAAAGAAAAAAAGACAAATGAGATCTCCTCAAAATTAAAAATTCTGCCCTTCAAAGTAGTTTGTCAAGAAAGTAAAAAGGCAGCCTACTCAGTGGGAGAAAATATTTGGGAACCATGTATCTGATAAGGGACTAATATCCCAGCATATATAAGGAAATCTTATATCTCAAAAATAAAAAGACTAACAACCCATTTAAAAAATTGGCAAGACATTTGAATAGATTTTTCCAAAGAGGAAATACAAATGGCTAAAAGGCACATAAAAAGATACTCAGCATCACTAGCTGGTAGTGAAATGCAAATCCAAACTACAACAAGGTATCATCTTATACCCATTAGACTGGCTGCTATTTAAAAAACAAACAGAGAAAACTACAAAAGTGTTGGAGAGGATGTAGATTAGGAATACTCATCTCCTTCTGGTGGGAATGTAGAATGGTGCAGCCATTGTGGAGGACAGTTTGACGGTTCCTCAGGAAGCTAAGTATAGAACTGCCATATGATCTGGCAATTCCACTACTAGGTATATATCCAGAAGAACTGAAGGCAGGGACACAAACAGATATATGAATATCAATGTTCGTTGCAGCATGTTCCACAACTGCCAAAAGCTGGAGGCAACCCAAGTGTCCATCAATGGATGAATGGATAAACAAAACGGGGGATATACATATGATAGACTATTACTCAGCTGTAAGAAGGAATGAAGTATTGAAACACAAGACAACGTGGATGAATCTTGAAGAACTTATGTTGAGTGAACTAAGCCAGTCCCTAAAGGACAAATATTGTATGATCTTGCTGATATGAACTAAGGATATTGAGCACACTCACAGAGGAAGAGTCTGGACAGATAGGTTACCAAGAGATAGAAAGGGAATAGAGAGTGGTGAGCTGATGCGCAATCTGTGCAGAATCTACGATAAGGTGGATGGGGGTGGCTGGGCAGTTGATGGGGGAGTGATGATAGTGCAGCGTTGTGAATGGGTTGACAGTGCTGGAGTGTGAATGTGCGTCTGAGTGTGAGCAAGGCTGGGGGAATGGACTGGGTTATCCACAGTGCAAGTAGGGCTGGAGGAAGGAAGAGGTAAACTCTGGGGAGGTTGAGGACTGAGGTTGAGAATACAATTGTGGGAGTGTTCTTTTAGGAACAATGGGAGGGGAGGGTGTCACTGGTGCAGGGTGTACGTAGTGGGGGGATATGTGGGAAAGGGTGCGCCTTGGGCATGCCTCTATGGAATATGAATGTGTTCACGTGGTCATACGGTATTATCTTAGTGGGCCAAGACCCACACAATAACCAACAAAATATTTAATTCCCATCCTGGGGAGTACAGCTACCTTCTCAAATAAAGTGGCAAGAATCATAGGCAGTGCCTAATAAGAGAAAACAGACCAATATGCCAAGCTCTCAATATTAATATTTATACTTATGACTCTTATTCATGTAAAATTGAAACTTAGACTAATATATCTATTGCTGAAGAGTTACCTCCTGAAAACCTCCTTATTACTCAAATGTGGGCACTTCCTAAGCCAAACTCAGCAAATAAACTCACTAACTTACCCCCCACCCTGGTCCCGGCATGGGACATGACTCCTGGATATTAGCCTCCCTGGCACCGAGGGATTAATACCAACCCTAACCAGTGATGCATTTGGAAAAAGACCTTGACCAAAAGGGGGAAACATTAAATACAAAAGAGTTTCTAGGTCTAAGAGACTTCAAAGTGAGTCAGGAGGTCATTCCAGAATTTACACTTTTGCATGTCTCAGGCAGATTTCACTAACTGCCACAGAAAACAAAGCCTCAAACAGCAATGCTCCTGAGGGCTCTAGAGACATCCGGACATTATAGGCAAGGCATATAACCCCATGAAATCAGCACCCTGTTGGTGGCCCTACCCTGAAATATATGATAACCCATTTTCCCATGTATAATTTCCCTACAAATGACTCTTCTACCCCTTTTATTTGAACCTATAATTAACACTATAACTGTTAAAAGATACGCTCCAGAGACTTAAATCTTCAGTTTGTCCAATGCTGGTTGAGCCCTGAATTTCAGCAGAGCTGTGGCCAACACCTACTCTCCAATTCATTGGACTTGCCTAGGACAACTAACTAAATAATAATAATAGAATCCCCATCCCCACAAAATAAAGAGTAACTATAACGGTAAGCAAAACAGTTTCTTCCACCTGCCCCATAAGATCTAAGCCCCCTCTCAATCTGAAGCAGAATGGGCATCACGATCCCCAAAACCCTAAGACTGACAAATGAACAAACATAAGAGGGCAATGCAACCACAGACCAAAGTAGATTTATTATTGAAGTAACAGAAGAACTTGTAATAAAGTTCTGATATAAAGATAGTGGTTACCAGAGGTTCTGAGGGGAGGGGGAGGAAAGAACTGGGAGAACATGGGGCATTTTTACAGCATTGGAATTGTCAAAACCTATAAAACTGTATGGTGCAAAGTGTAAACCATAATGTAAACTACAGATCTGGGCTAGCAGCAATGCTTCAATATCTGTTTATTAAATGTAACAAAGATACCATCCTAATGTAAGATGTTATTATGGGGAAAATGTGAGAGGGGACAGGGGGAGGTGAGGTATATGGGAATCCCCTACATTTTCTATGTAACTTTCTGTAATCTAATACTTTTTTTTAAAAAAATTAAGTTTATTTTATAAAAAATAAGAAGAAACTTGCATTCCAGCCCCAGGTCTGTCTTGCACTTAGACCTCAGTTTCTGTGGCAGGAAGGGGGCCGAGCTGGAGTAAGTAAAATGCACATTATCTCTCAAAACTGAAGTTGGTTCTGTGTGTGGGTGAGCTCCCTGTCCTCAGAGCATTCAGTGATGACTCAACAGGGCCATGGGAGAAGACACAACTCCCCAGGAGGCAAGTGGCCTAAATGACAGCCCAAGTCCCTTTTCGGTTTTAAGTCTCTAAGACTTTCATTTCTCAAACTCTCAGTTTCTATCTACCAGGCTTCCTGTTAACAAGATCCAATAATCTTTAAATATTTGTTCTCTTTAATTTCTCGATTCCCAAACACATTAAAATCTGTTCGCCTCCCACCCCCACTGTGGGGGACGGCCCTCAAAGAGCTTTCTTGTATAGACAGAACAGGGAGAGCATTTTCAGATTACACCTTCCCCCAACACTGCCCATTCATTCCAGGAGCCACCCCCATCCCTCCCTCCCTGCCTCTCTCTCTCCCTTCCCTCGGATAACCTCTTCTCCCCTCCCCCATCTTCCCTGCCAACTCCCATCAGGAGGAAAAATTCTCCATTCATCCCTGTGGGGTTGCTATGGTAACCCCCAGACACCTAATCCCCCTTGGAACATTATGCAAATCTCCTCCCCTTGTCCCTCAACAGGCTGTAAAAGTCATATTTTGTGTGCAGAGGCAGCTCACTAAATTTTTGGGGTCCTCCATAAGATCAGTGCTACAAACGAAAACACGGGCTCTGACTTTTTAAGGACAGGGTAACACAGGTGGCAGGAAAAGAAAATGAGGTGGGACGTGGGGCAAGGGGGAAAAACGGAACAGGCAGGGACAGAGCCCATTCTATCTACCCCACCATGGAGTTGACAACCAAAAAGCATGCGCCTTCCAGTGGCCTGGGACCTCCAGGCTAAATTTAAGGGTCCCTGCTGCCTCTCTTCCCAGACGAGGGCTGCAGGAGTGATGGCATTTGCATTAAGACTTGCATAGGGCACAGAAATCAAGATCAGTTATTTAGAAACATATATGATTTGCTCCCTCTCAAAACGACCTCCTAAACCATCCCCCAACTCCACACGAAGTCACAGGAGGTGAGGGCTCAAAGAGCCCCAAGGAATTCAACCCCTCATTTTACAGATAAGGAAATGAGGGCCAGAAAGGGCAAAGCGCTGTCACAGAGCAAGCCAGTGGCATAACTGAGTACCCCACCCCCCCACCCCGCCCGCTCCACAGTCAGTATTCTGGCCCCTACACTAAGGGTTCTCAACCCGGGGCCATTTGGTCCCTCAGGGGACACCTGGCACGCCTGGAGACAGTTTTGCTTGTCACAGCCAGGGCAGTGCTGCTGATGCACAGGGCGTAGAAACCGGGGATGCTGCTAAACATCCTACAATGCACAGGGGCAGGCCCTCACAGCAAAGAATTACTCAGCCCAAAACGTCAATACACCAAGGGGGAGAAACCCTGACAGCACAGGGCTGAGGCTGGAGTCCTCCTGAATTCTAAGGGCTCTGCCGGGGGGCTTCCCAGCACTGGAACCAAGCCCTGAATACAGCTGGGCCTGGGAGCGGGTATATGGGAAGACCAGAACTGTGAAGCCTGTGATGAAAAGACCATTCATTTCTGGTTCAAAACCACTCCTGTCCACTTTTAAACCATGAGCAAGTCATATAAGCTCCTCAAACCTCAGTGTTCCTTTCTGTTTAGTGGGCTTTATGGTGCCTACACTGCAGAACTGGTATGCAGAGAAAATAATTTACTTATGACAATACCAAGGACCTTGTCCTTACTCTTTGGGGTCCTGACAACCTTTGGGACGCTGTCCCGTCGTGAGAATACCTTGCTGAGATCTTTCTACACGCCAGGTACTGTACGAAGCAGTGAATATGCCTCATCGCATATAATCTTCGTCACACTCCCTGTAACTGCACTGTCTGATATATGAAGCCACTAGCCACGTGTGGCTATTTAAGTTTAATTAAAATTAAATTTAAAACTCAGCTCCTCAGTCACGATGGCCACATTTTCATATGCTCAGTGGTCACACGTGGCTGGTGGCTACCGTATTGGGCAGCACGGATATACAGTATTTCCATTATTGCTGAAAGTTCAATCAGGCAGCTCTGCTCTAGCAGGTTACGTATTATCCCCATTAGAGATGAGGCAACTGACGTTCACGGAGGTCAGATAACCTGCCAGAGTCACACAGCCCGTTAGTACTGATCCCAAAGCCTGTATCTTAGCCATCAGGTCATACCACCTCCCAGCTCCTGGGGTTGTGGATCTCTGCACCCAAATTCCTCACATCTCCCTCTGAGAACTGGTTGACTTCTGATGGAGAAACTCTGAATCCATCAGCACGAAGGTGCCAGTAAGAACTGGCTTATCAGGGATCCACCCCACCCACCACCACTGGACCTGTGCCCTGTATTCCTTGGCCCGATGGGAGTTTAAGAAAGGCGGCTAGTCAAGGGGATAGTGAGGGACGGTCAGGTAGAGGTCCCTGAAGAAGCAGGCTAATGGGTAAGAGAACAGAGAAAACCCAGAAGGGCTCAGAGGAAGGAATTTCTAGAGAGGCTTCCTTAATAAGTCCCTGTAGGCTGGACTCCTTGGTGCCACACATAAATACCAAGTGTCACGGAGGCCAGTGTCAAGCCAGCTCTTTGCGGTCTCCAAGCCAAGCTGCTTCTTCCCATTTCAACCCTGGTCTCATGGAGACCTCTGTTTCTCTGGGATGAAGTATGAGGGCCTAAAGGTTGAGGAGCAGGAGACAAAGCAGTACTATCCACTGACCCAAGTTCCTCTGGAGTTGCTCCTTAGTTCTTCCACTCTCAGGCAAAGCAAGGTAAGGAACAAACTATAGGGAAGCAGATGTGGCTCTTGACTGAGCTCCCACCTACCACATGGGGGGGTCTGTGGTTCTGTTTCTGGTGCCTCCTAAAGAAGACAGTGAACTGGCGTGATGGGCAAGCATGTCAAGCTGATACAACAAGATGACACAACAAGAAACACAAGAAGAAAAATATGACGAGAGACAAAACAAAGCAGGGAGCAGAGGTTCCCAGTGCCTCTAAAGACAGCAAGCTGACGAGACAGGCAGGCAAGGCAAGCTGACACAATGAGACACAAGAAGAAAAAACATAATGAGAGACACAACAAAGCAGGGAATGGAGGTGGCTCAAGTAATTAGGCACCTCCCTCCTGCAGCGGAGGTCCCAGGTTCAGTTCCTGGTGCCTCCTAACAAAACAAGGAAAACAACAGACACAGCTAGTGTAAACAATGACAGGGTGGGGAGAAATAAATATTTAAAAGAAAAATGAAACAGACTATAGCCCTCTCCATTGGAGGGGGAAATGAGAGGAAAGGACTCCTTCTAGCAAAAGGGGCAGGTAAGGGTTTGAGGCCAAGCTAAAGCACTCACTGACCCAGCAGTCTTGACTGGCTTACCTCCTTCATCTCCCTGTTCTCACCCTGATTCTATTCCCACCCAGCCATTCAGCCCCTCGCTCCACACAGTTGGTGTCACCTGCTGTTTCAACAGGCCCACCAAGTCTGCCCCCTCCTTCTTCCTGGGCAGAGGCCAAGCCTGACAGTCCCTGTACCCAGCGCCTATCTGGGAGCTAGGATTTACTCTTGCCCCTTGTCTACTAGCCTGCACTGAGCCACCCTTCCCACTGCTGGATCACAGCAGGACAAAGCGAGTCAGGGCCAGTATTTATTATCAGTTTCAGGTCTGGAGTCAGGGAAGATCTGCTGAGGGCTCTGCCAAGGGAGTGGGAGGAGGGCGTCTGCCTCCAGCTGGCTAGCTGGGGGGTGGAGGATCTAGCCAGGAAGAGTTCCACCCCCCACCAAGTCACTCTGGAAATTCTAATGAGTGCTACAGGACTGGTGGGAAGAACTTTCCCTACGTTTGCGTCTCCATTTGAGGAGAGGCCCAAATGCCTTCCTGCACGAACTCAAAAAGTAATTTCTCCCATTGGGCTAGTGTAGTTTTCATTCATAATTTAAAAAGAAAAGAAAAAAACACTGGAGCTGTGGACAATAGTTACCAAGGATTTAAAAGGATAATGAATAAGGGCAGAACTCAGAACTCCATGCTGAACAGATAAATAAGGAGGAATAAGCAGAGTGACTAATTTCCCTCCCAGCCACGGACCCTCTCTTCCTGCTTAGTTCCTTCAAAATCAGCATGCTTTACCTGTCTTTCCCCCATTCCTTATTTCCCCATCTCTGCTTTATCATCTGTCCCTCCCACTTACTGCTGTGTCCTCCTCGTTTCTTCCCCTTTCACATCTAAACTGTCTGAAAAGACAGATGAAAATATGTTCTAAGATACATGAAAGACATTTTTAAATAAAGGTTTCTGAAACCTTTTCACCCCATTTTACAATTACAGCTTCCACAGTCTCCAGGCCTCTCTCAGAAATCCCAGAAAGCCTTGCATCCTTCCCAGGGTATTTAGAAAATTATAGTCTCTAACCCAGAACCTAACCCGCCCTGAGTTCCCCATAAAATGCACAAGGTCACCCAGCATGGGCCAAGCTCCAAGTGAGGCTCAGCACTCTCGGGGCACTCAGCCTCACCACTCCACCCTTCCCACTGCTCGAATCTGAGAAATCCTTGCCAGATTTCCGGCGCCCTGGACGCATACAGGTCATCTTCACACCTCAGGCCTTCATGCCATGCTCTACTGCTTTCACCCTGTGTCTCTTCTGTTTGTCCTGGACCTAAATGCCCGTTATTGTAATGACCTAAGAGGAAAACATCGAATCTTCTTTGCAAGCAATAAAGTACTACAGAAATATGAAGGGGCTATATTATTATAATCTATATTATTTGGGAGATGAAATTTTCAAAGACTTTGTCCGCATGACAACTGGGATTATTTGATGGTGGTGGCGGCAGCTGCCCAGGGACTCCAGGCCCTGGCTGGGTGGTACACATGGGTCAATGGAAGGGACCTTCCTCCAGACCCCATGGGTTCCTTGGCCTCCCAGGCTCTGCCCTGGAAACCTGGCTTTCGATTCACCCTTCAAAGGACACAGCCTGTAAAGTGAAGCTTTGGTGTCAGCAGGGTAAAGGGAACCTCTTCCCAAGGGCTGTGCTCCATCTTCAAAGTAACGCTGAGGTCAGGGGAGCTGGCTGGGGCGAAGGGGCAAACTGGAGCTGTTTGTTCTTCGACAAATCTTCAGGCTGAGCTGGTGGGCCTCTTAGGCTCTGGAGCGCATTAAGAGCCTCCACTTAGGGACACAGAGAGCCCTGCCGCCCGCCCTCCTTGTTTCTCAGGGAGGCCCTCTTGGGCCCATGAACTCTGCAGAATGAATGGACTCCTGGAATCTGACGTGGAAAGGACTCCGAGGACTCGGAGGACCCGGAGCGGCCCAACGGCAGGCTCAGCCCTACCCCCACGCCCCTTCAAAGGCGGCCTCCGCCCGGACATTCAGAGGGACTGGCTGACCATTCAGAGGGACCGGCTGCCTGTGCAACCTCCTGAGCAAAGGGGAGAATTCAAAATTAACACAGCTGAGAAGTGACACTCTCCCAGACCTTCTTGAGAAATGCGAGGTCCAACAACCCTCAGCCGGGAGCCACTGGTTCTCAGACTGCGGTGATGTCTCCAAGAAACAGCCACCAAATGCTTCTGATTTAAGAGGCCACAGGAAAGTCCCTCTTTCCCAAGTTTCTCCTTAGCCCCAACTTGTAAGGCAAGAGAAAGAAAAGGAAAAGCCAAGGGAGGAGAGAGAGAGAAAAAGAAGGCATCTTGAATGTGAGTCTCAGGGAGCATTTGTTGAAAACAAGATATTGTCCCTTTAAGCATATAAAAACAAGGCCCTTGAGCACAGTTCTCACTCTGGTACACAATTATGGGTGCTTTCAGCTGTCTAGCACTACTTCAAGTGCTCTCTTAAACCAGACTGTCAATGGCATGTTGAAAGCTATTTTGCTGGCTGCTATCGTTAATAGCAAAGTGAAGAGCTGGGCTGATGAGAATTAAATATGGGGGAGGGGGCAGGTCATAACCAGTCATTACAGAATTACCAACAGGAGAAAGGAGACAATGCCACTTTAGGGAATAAAGTTCAAACTGGTCTATTAGGGTGGGGGAGCAGGCAGGGGAGGCCGCAGATGACAGAGCGTCCTTGCCCACACCCCCTCCAGGACCCCCCCACCCCCCGCCGTGGCGGATGGACTGGGCCAGCTCTGGAGAGCCTTGTGGGAAGAGGCCTGGTGCCGGGAGCCACAGATGTGAGTGTGAGGGCAGAGGAGCCTTGGAGATGGCTTTGCTGCACAATGTCAACACTTCAACTCACTTCCCGAATACAGCACCCTCCCCCCATTCCACAGACTTGTGGCTTTGGGAACACAGCTCCCAGCCTTTCCACAGGCTGCTGCCACCCCTGGAGAGCTTCCACTGCCTGCTTCTGCCTAATAATTTGGACCCTCCCTTGAAGGTTGGGCTCAAGTAACAGCCCTTCTGCAAAGTCCTCTCTGACCTGACTCCCCTCTCGCCCAGGAAGAATAAGCTGTTCTGTCCCGGGTTCTCCCATAACACTCATCCAAGTTAGCACTTACCTCACTGCACTGCAATTATTTATTTAGATGCCCGAAGCTGCAGTTGGGGGGATGGTATCTTACTTGTCTGTGTAACCAACCCCAGTGCACATTCAGCCCCTAACACTGTTTTGGGAGTGAATCTGAGCACCTCATTTTACTGGAGAAACTGGATGTTCAGCTACAAAAGAAAGCCTACAGAGCCAGAGGTCAGCCCACAACTAAAATCCCACTTCCTATCCCCAGCTCAGAACTCTACCCCCAGATAATCTGAGTAATTCAGAGGAAAGAAAAAACAACATGTTTACTGACCACCTATTAAGTGCTAAGTGCTCCAGACAGCGTCTGTAACTACAAACATGAGATCATGAGGTGAGAGAGGACCTCACACCAGTAGCCACCACGGGTCAGGGGAAATACTGCTGGGATGTGGCCTTGTGTGGCCTTGTATGGCCTGGTTGTGCTCCCTCACCTCAGCCCTTGCCCCTATATTTTGTACAAACAATTGGCTATAGAGAAGAACATTTTCCTGCACAGACACACCCCATGCTTACACTTCTGCCACTAGATTGCCACCAGCTCCTGACCGCCTCACTCCTCCCCAGCCTCTGCCACCAACAGAAGGTAACTAACTCTTTCTTGACTGGCTCCTTCGACAATGGAAACCAGCCTCTGACATCAACTAGATCCTTCCAACACTAGGTGGGGGAGAGCCCAGGGAGGAATGCTGGGCTCTCCAGCGGCTTCTGACCCAGGATTGTTTAAGGCAAGAGGCCTTGAGTTAGAAGCCAGGTTCTCATCACGCTGTTTCCTTAGCCTGTAAATAAGGATAGAGAGAATATTTTTCCATCTCCCAGCGTCATTCTGATCGTCAAATGAAGGAGAAGGACAAGGTGAGAGAGGCATATAATTCTGTACAATTCCATCAACAACTAGAAAAAAGAGTTGCAAAGAAGCCTGGGGTGGAAGGTAGTCTTGAAAGGTGGGTGACTTCTCTCTAGGCGGACAAGACAGGATGAGGGGAGCTATGGCACAGCAGACCCCAAAGCTGAGCCTGTGTGGGCCAAGAGTGACAAGGCAGGAAAAGTTAGAGGGAAACCAGGCTGTAGCAAGGTTCTTGGACACCAACTCTCTGGCCAGAAAAAATGATACTCAAAGGAACTTCTACTACTACCCTCAACCCAGATGCCACACAAAGAGGCACTAACCTGGCATAAGGACCCACATTCCCTCTGACTTTGAGACACAAACTTTTCTCCCTACCACGACAGACTCAACTGATTGGCAGGGCCCCTGTAACCTCACTCCCTGGTGGCTCCCTCTGGCCACCCACACCTTCACATGGTCGTAGCACACCCAACTGTGGTGGGACCAAGAGGTCTTCCGGCCCAGCTCCTTAATACGCAGCAGAGAAGACCCAGAGAGGGGAGGCGAGTGATGAATGGAGATTTCCCCAACTCACACACTTCAGCCCTGTGCTCATGGCCACTCCCCACAGCTTCGTGCATTCTCAGGTAAAAAGTTCATAGGTTCTACCACCTTTTCCTCGCCCATGAACCTTACCTCTGGGATGGCTGGTAATACATCCGGACTTATTACTACACACATCAATCATTAGATGTGCAAATAGCTGGCAATCCAAATGGGAACAGGACTGTGGGCAGAGGGTTCAGCTGATATGGTTATACAACCTGAAACTGGGTACTTTGGACTTTGGTTTATCTCTTCAGATGATAATGCAGAAAGAAGCAATAACAATTAAAGATAGACAATCCTATTAGTTAGTCAAGGAGCACTTTTCATTTCTCCAGTCTTGTAAAAAAGAGAGCTGGGGTCGGGAGGGAAGGCTGTGGGAGCAGCTCTGCTATTACCGTGGGACTGTATGACTCTGGATATACCAGCTCCCCTCTCAGGGCCTCAGTTTCCTCATCTGCAACTTGAAAGGTTTGGATCAGAAGCCAAAGAGCTCTTCCAATTCCAGGAAGGGCTGCTCAGTTTACAGAACCGAGTGGAGTATCATGTTGTCACATGACGCCGCCCCCAAATCAAAAGACCTCAAGTCCACTTTTAGCACATCAGCATCCATGGACGTAGGGCAAGAAGACAGCCTGGCGCGGTTTCTTACAGCATCAGCGCCTCATATCCAACATACAGCAGTTGTTCTGGAGCCCTTGTTTCTAAGCTGGCTTTGTTATTCCTGGCTGACATTGGAAAGCCTCTCCAAGAGCAAGGCGGGGACGGGTGCCGCACTGAATCACCCTCGCCATTCGGCCTGGATGCAGGGGCTGGGTGCAGGTGACTGCTCCAAGCCCCAGGCCAGCCCCGTGCTTCTGTAATCTTTGCTTTACCAAAATTAGGGAGGGAGGCAGAAGAGTAGGAGGAGAAGCCATCTATTACTTCTCAGGGATTTGACAGCTTGGAAAAAGAGAGAGAAACAGCCAGAGAAGGAGCCAGCCACAGTGAGCTCAACCTTTCGGTACAATGAAAATGGGCCGAATGCCCCTCACCAGGCGACCTCTGTCGCTCTTCGGGCCCATCTGGCAGAACGTGAGGGTCCCAGCTAATTGGCATTTCCCAATAGAGCCAAAAAATAAGAGCTTTTAAAAAACGTGACTGCTACACTTGTCAAGGTGCTAGCTCTGTAGATCATCTGTTATATAAAAGTACAGACAGTCCCCGCCCCCACCCCAACCGTAAAGATGAAGAATCCAGCCTGTTTGTTCCAGGCAGAGGTAATCACACGAACAGTCAAGACTAGAGGGCAGGACACTGCATGAATAATTCAAGCACTCCAGTCACTTGATTGTGTGTGCAGATAAAACACCAGTCAACCGCTAAACAGGTCAGCTGATAAACTTGTTTGCTCAGGCCTAACCACCATCCACCAAATGCACCCAAGACCCACACTGCAATGAGTGGCAGGGTTTCTACAGCAGCGCCCTCACAAGCCTGGGGCGTGGCTAGCCCCAGTAGGTCAGGGCTGCTTCTCAGGGCCCGGTTTCTTCGCCACCTCACCTCTTTGTTCCTACACAGCCACAGGGCAATTTCACCCAACTCAGGGATTGCCATAAACCCACAGTCAGAGCAGTCACAGCCCACACTTTCATGCTGGGAAGCAAACGGGTGCAACAGCCTCAGAATTAGGAAGGCAAAGGTGAATGGCAAGCAGGGAATCCAGACGCCAGGACGGGAGTTCCAGCTTGGCTCCTTGCCAGCCCCTGAAGCCTCAGTCTCCTCATCAATAAAAAGGGCAGGGGAGCGGATGTAGCTCAAGTGGGTGAATGCCTGTTTCACCATGTATGAGGTCCTGGGTTCAATACCCAGTACTTCCTAAAAAAAAAAAAAAGGCGGGGGGGGAGGAGCAAAGAAACTCTCTGTCCACTGGCAGCTGAGAGAATTAAATGAGATGATGGAGCCAAACCTCAGGCATTCTCCCCCTAAGAGCCTTGTTTGGGGAATGGCCAGAAGTCCCAGATGTACACAGCCGCTCTTTATACAAGCCCTACCACCAAATGCATTTAAGATGTTTAACTCTTCCTTGGCTTGGAGTGTCCCCAGGACTTCAAGAACAGCTCTGCTCTGCCTGCCAAGGTGGAGTCCTTATGCCAAAGAACCATCCACTCACAGACCAGGGAAACACCACCCATGCAGACTTCAACATGCAACGACATATTACACCTTAATTACAGAGCTCTTAGGATAACTGCTGCTATAAATTTTAAACCTGGGTGCAATTACCCTCTTTAAACACACCCAAGATACTAAATGCGCTCAGGAAAGTAACAAAAAATAGAAGGGGTGGAGAGAGAGGAGATGGCACCTTGCATAATAGCCCGAGGTTCCTTGAATACCTGGGGCCCCAGGTTCCACTGGTCAGTTCTGCCTAGTCCATTCTGGTGAGGACACACATCTTTACCTACAAAGCAGTGTCTGTTTATTATTACGTCTGTGCATCAAGAAGGAAAAAGAATAGCAGCCTTCGTGTGCCTTCCTACGGAATTAATAATCCTTCAATAAACCACAACCTGGCTTCTCACATTGCTCAATAAATTCAGGCCCCTTTCTGGCTGCCCTTCACCCAACCCTGGGGCTCCCTACAAGAGGGGAAAGGGAAGTACAGATTAAAACACCTCTGAATCAAGGCACTGAAGCAGGCAGGAATCTGCAAGTGCTCCAGGGGTCACCTGCCCTGGGTCCTGCCCCCTTAAAGAACAAAAATTTAAACCTTGTAAACGACTGTTAATTTAGAGCAGAAAATCCATTCAAGTCACGGTCACCAAAGGCCAGAATGAGTCAACAGCCTTCTGAGATTTCAAGAACACCAATTGTTAAAAAGAACAACCGGACTGCGCCATTTATACGTGCCAAGTCAACACTAATCGCAGGCCAAGCCAAATTATAGGCAGCCTCTCCTCCTTACACAAATACACAAACAGGCCTCTCCCACAGTCCAGCCCTCACTGGGACTAGCGACTGATATGCACCGAGATAAAGGGTGTTTGTATTTGCTGGGTTTGAGGTATACTGTTATTAGAATAGAGACAATATGAGGTAGTTTACATATCCATCAAAGGAAGAAAGGAGTAGCAAAACTGGTTTGACTTCAGGATTTCAAAGCTGAGTTCAACTCCTAGCCATCTCAAAAGTCCTGGCAAGGAGGCCCCTGGGCAAGTTACTTCACCTCTCAGCTTCAGCTTCCTTCTCTGTAAAATGGGAAGGCGGCTGCCTTTAAATTAAACTAGACAAGAGAAAGCTGCCTTAAAAATGCAAGACAGTAGCGTTGTATTTCACTCTGGCTGTATATTTTTAAGCAGTTAGTGGCTCTGCTCCTTTAAATTTCAACAGCTCAGTTTGGCTTTTAAGGCTCTTGAAGTTTAATCTTATCAAGGCAGAACATCACATTTTTGCAAAAAAAAAAAAAAAAAATCCAAAACCCTCCTGCATTTCCTCTTGAGAATTTTATATTAAAACAGATAAAAACAGCCAACCACCTCTGGGCTTTCAGAAGTCTGTTTTTAGCAGATTCTGGAGGAGGGACAACTTTCCCTTCAGTCCTTTATCCTCCACCAAGATCCAAGACCAGGGCTAATTTCACAGGCTCCAATGCTAAAAGCTCAGTATGTCTAAGAAATAAGCAAAGCCTCAGACCTTGCATTTCAAAGACTGGGTCCATTCACTGTCAAGAAGTGGGAGCAGCAAGTCTAGGCTCAGTTTCCAAACAGGAGGGGACATAAGAATTCTACAGATCAAAGTTAAAAAAAAAATTTTAATGTATTTTCAAAGAGAAAAGAGCTTACCTGCTTGTGCATTTCAATGTTCAAGCCATAGGACATCTCATAATACTAAAAGTAAACAGAATTGCTATTAACAGGCAACCAAAAATCTGTTCACTTTTCAAATTCAGGTTTTTCTAGGGAAACTTTTAGCCAAATCGTATTTATGAGACACCTTTGCTAAATTAGTTTTAAATGAAACCCCAAAGCCAGCTCAAGAGGAGTTTAAGAGCTGACAATGGGGAAGTGTTCCTCTCTCATCTCACCAGAATAATATATATACACAGTAGTAAGAGCTCGAGCCCTCCCTCCAACAAGTACCACATGTGCTATATACCCTGTTTAGTCAAGGTTCATGTTCACAGAGACTAGTGTGTACGGTGGGACCCTCTTGTCCTCTGAGAGTTATTTAGCACTGTGTCGAAAGCCTCTTCTGTGGAAAGCAGTGCAGGGAGTGGCGCTTAAGTGCCTTCCATGCCCTCTCACACACGGAAGATTTAAACTAGCTGGGAGAGACGCTGGGAAAAGAACAGATAATCCACCTACAGCTTCAGGACTGAACAGATTCTCAGCGGGTGGGAGGTGGGGGGGGGGCGGAATCCCCTGAAGAAGAGAGTGCAGGGAGAAGGCTTTTAAAAGCCTCCTCCACTCCCCAGACAACCCCAGGAGAAGGAAAGGGGTGGGCAGAGAGGGCTTCTAGTCCTCTGGCTAGATTCCAGGACTGCAAAGCAGAAAAGTTTCCAAACACCCCCAGGAGGTCTCTAAGAGATTTTTATCCCGCTCTGAGATAGGCTGAACCAGGCCTATCTTACCAGCCAAGACTCGGCAGCCAGCCCCCTGGGAAGCCTTGGAAACACAAATTAAAGCAACACAAAGGTAGTGCCGAGGTCCGTGTCTTAGAATTTGGGTGCCTCTTTCTGCCGAGCTCTGATCTCACCCACCCCACTCCAAGCAGCCGGGGCTAAGGAAAAGCCGGGTCCGGAGCGAGGGCGCTTGGATTACACCCGGTTCCCAGGCGCTTCCCTGAGGCGTCTACCCAGATCCCGCCCTCAGTCCCCCTGTCGGGGGGGTCGCTGCCCTCCCACCCCTGGGCCGCCTCTCACCATCACATAATGGCGCTGCATCTCGGTCTTCTCGTTGGCCAGCTTGTCGTACTCCACTTTGAGGCTGCGAGGGCAGAAGGAGCCGCTCAGGCCTGGCGCCTGCACAGCCTCCTCAGAGGCCCCAACCCAAGGAACTCTGAGGGCCACTTTTCCACTTTCCTAACACCATCCCAGGTTACCCCATTATCCCGCAGCCTCGGGGAGGAGGGGGTATGAGTCCCCGCCACCCAGAGGGGGGTGAAACAACTTGAAACTTCCCGAGGCCCAGAGAATGGAATTACCGGGGCTCTGAGTATGTGCGTATGTGGAGGAGGGAGTGGGGGGGCTTCGGGGGACCTTGTCGCTAGACCGCGACCTCCAGGACCCGGGGCGGGCCGGCCCACAACCCCGACCCGCACCCCGGGGTACCCTGCGAGCCGCGCAGGGAGCCGGGAGGCCGCAGGTTGCAAAGGGTTAAGGCGCCGTGCTCGCAAAGGGGAAAGAAGGCAGCCGGCCGCGGGTCCCGGGCAGGAGCCGAGGCGGGGACGCCCCCTCACCGGCAGCCTCGAAGCGGTCCCCACCGGCCTTACCTGTGATATTGAGCTTGCAGGAACTGGAACTCGTCTTTGATCCTGTCACAAGACTCAGCAACCGTGAATTTAAATCCCGGCTGCCCGGGTTGATGCGGAGCCTGAAGCCGAGCAGGACGAGATGGGAGGGGGGCGGGGACATCAGACCCGGTTCAAAGCGGCCCGCGCCCCTCCCTCCGCGGCACCCCCCACCCCCGCCTGCTCCCAACTGGGGAAGAAGCCCCCTCACAAGCCGGAACCTTCCCCGCAAGTTACTGATCTCCACCACCGGGGGTAGGAGAGAGGGACGGGTCCAGTCCTACCTTCCCGGCCGAGGGACTCCTATCTCTTTCGCTAAGGGGATCCCATTCCCAATAAAGACGGGGGCGGGGGAGGTGCGCCGGTGGAGTAGGGCGCCTGGGGAAAGGGGGCGGGGGAGGGGAGGGTAAAAACAGCTCGCGCTCTAACCCAGGCAGCCCCCCGCGCCACTCGGGCGGAATTAACCTCCTCTCTCAACGGCACCCCCCATCCCCTTTGTGTGAGAACACAGACATACACACAAACACACACACCATAAAGGTAGCAAGGAGCAAAATGGAGGTGCCAGATAAACTGCCTCGTTTACCCTGCTCTGATAGATGCTTAAATAAATCGAGTTGCAATTACTCACCGGATGTCTGCCTTGCGGATACATGGCAGGGAGGGGTCGTGATTCCGAGAGCGTGGAAGCGCGGAGAGCCCGGGCCGGGGAGATGCGGGGGAGGGGGGAGCCGAGCCCGAGCGGGGGGCGGCCGGGAAACCGAGAGCTCGCCCCCGGCCCCCCCAGCCCGCTCTCGCAGCGAAATCCCAGAGTCGGGCGCCCGCCCCAAGTGGAGACAAAGAGCCGCGGAGCAGGCGGCAAAGTCGTCGGCGGGCGCGGGCTTTGTGCGCCTAGGGCTCGGTGGGCTGCAGCCGGCCTCCTTCCCTTTGCCGCGTAGAGAGCGTCAGAGCCCGGGGCCGCGCTGACATCGTCTTCTCCCCAGCCGGTCCGGCACGAGGTCCCGAGGCCGGGGTTACCTCCTGGGGCGAGCGCGAGCCCCCTCCAGATCACTTAGCCCGTCGCGCCAGTAGAGGGGCGCGCCAGGGCAGCCCGAGCATCCGGGGCGCGCGGGTCCGATCCCAGAGGCGGTGGCGTCCGGAGCTCGCGGCGAGGAGGAAGAGGAAGGAGGCAGGCACCGAGGTGGCGGTTGGGGGCCGCGAGAGCGCCGGAGGGTGAGGGTGAGAGCCCCGCACCGGCGCTTCGACGCCCCCCAACGGAGAGGGAGTCTGCTGTTCTGCTACTGCCGCCGCCGCCGCTGCAAGCCCTTCCCAGGGCCGGGGAGGAAGCTCCGGGCTCAGTAGGTGCAAATCAGCTGCTCTAGCATTCTAACTCCAGCGGGCTTGGGAAGCCTCCGCAAAGGGGTCCTTGCTGCTCCCAGCTCCAGCGACGGGTCTCCAGCCAGGAGCTCTCGGCGCCACCGCTGCCTCGGAGTGTGCAGACTGGAGAGCGCTGGAGGCGAGACGCAGCCAGAGATCCTTCTATCCCCTCCGCCGACTTTCCTCTCCGCGCCCCACAAACCCCCAAAACACAACACCTCGACACACACCCCCAACACACACACACAAAAACACACACACACACACACACACACACACGCACACCAAAAAAAAAAAAAGTGTCCCGGACCTTGCGGATACCACACACAGACAAGCGAGGGGGACGAGCACGAGGTATGAACTGCCGCGAGAGCAGTTCCAAATAGGGACTGAAAAGTAACAAAATAATGTGGCAGCTTCACCCGGCGCTGGCCAATGG
Organism: Dasypus novemcinctus; assembly: GCF_030445035.2. Taxonomy (NCBI): domain Eukaryota; kingdom Metazoa; phylum Chordata; class Mammalia; order Cingulata; family Dasypodidae; genus Dasypus; species Dasypus novemcinctus. Next base: position 144,921,066 of record NC_080675.1, read on the forward strand.
GAGCGCGGAACCCCCACGTGGGGCTGCCGGACTCGGCCTGCGACTGGGCGCCGCTGGGCGCGACGTCACAATGCCCTCTTGTGTCTAAAACTATGCATGAAAAGTAGCAATCAGGCCCAACCCGCCGGTGACTTTCGCATGGGAGTGGAAAACAGCGCTACTCAGATCAGGAATTAACCGAAAGACATATAATAAATATATAGATATATTATAGTCCCGGGCTGCTAGAGTTTTTGTTCCTCCTCTTTTTTTTCCCCCACGATCTATTAACAAATAAGTATTTGGCGGGAGGGGGAAAACGAGAAGACAGAAATAACAACTAAAGAAAAAGACGAGCTGTACAGTCCTAAAAACCTGTGGCTGGTGGTAATGTATCAGTTTATTCTGCAGTGGCGGCAAACGATTCCTCCCTCTAATCTCATTAGGTCTGCAAAGCAGCACAATTAGATACTATAAAACAAACAGAATCAATTTGTCACTTTAATGTTTTCACTTCACAAGATTTAGGACCGATAAAATGGTGGCTCCCAAAGTTGACTCTTCCCCCACCCCCTTGAAGATTTGCTAGGAACTGACGGTGTCCCTTTTTAACTCTTTCTCTTACTCCCGTTGCCCCCACCCTGCTCTCCTTGTCTCAGTTCTTCACCCTTCTTTTCAGAAAGTCAAATAAACAGCGTCTTTGAAGTGCGGCGGCTGCCCGCGAGGAGAAGTCTGAGGAACTCTTGCTTGGCGGGCAGCGCAGATGGAAGGGCCCGGCGGCCCGGGGACAATCTGCTACAGCTTGTGACTGCCCCACTGGGAGATTTCGACCCCGACGAAGCGAGGGCCGCCGTGGGGACTGTAACGTTCTCGCCACAGCCTTGCGGGAGGGCTCCTAGCTGCGCGCCGGACCCCGGGAGCAGAGTCCGGGATTGGGCTCGGGCCCTGCACCTCCTGGGCCCAAGAGTTCCGAGTTCCGACCGGGTTTACTCAGCCTGCTCGCGGCCGTGCTATACAGCGTTGGCTGAAGCCTGTGGAGGAGCGTGTGGGCGTCCCCGTCACCAGCCCCGGCGTCCCGGGAGGCGCAGACGCTCCCCGACCGGTCGGTCGCGCGCCCCTGGCCCACCCCAGCGGCCGCGTCTCCGGGGCTCCCTGCGCTGTCCGGCAGGCCACTCGAGTCCGGGGTTGCTGAGAGCCTCCGTCTCCTGCGCTGGGGGTTACGTTGGGCCAGACAGTTGAGGGGGGAGCGGCCGCGCCCCCGCCCCCCGCGGGTACTCCCCAGCGTCTCTGCGACCCCGCCGGGACCCCGCGGCTAGCAGCAGGCGCGGGCTTCGCAGGCCCTGGGCCCCGCGCCCGGGAGACGGCACCGGGCGCGCGCGAACCGGCCGCGCGCGCCCGGATCTATATTTTCCCCTCATTAGGAGCCCGAGGTTCGCCTTTGCATCTTAATGAGGAGCTGAGAGCTCGCGGGCGCTCGGAGGCCGGTGCGCAGGGAGTTACACGTGAGCACTCGCCTCGGAGTCGAGCCTCCCCGCGCCCGCTCCGGCCGCCAGCCCCGAACCGCGCTCCCCTATTCATTTATTTATTCTCCTAAATAAAAACATAAATCGTGTGCGGCGCGTATCGAAGAGGGGGGTAGAGAGAAGCCCGGCTCGACAGATGCGAGCATCTGGCTGCAGCATTCATTAGACACAAAATGGCTTCTCTTTGGAGCTTCCTTTTCCCCTCCCCCTTCCCTGCCCTCCCCCTTACGTCACGGGTGGGCGCATCGGCTTCCTACCCGCCCCGCCCCTTTCTCCCTCCTGTCCCCACGTGGCGGCCGTCAACCCCGCCCTCGAGGGAGGTCTGGAGGGCCAATCACAGGCTGCCGAGAGTCTTCTACGCCAGTGATTGGCGAAAGCGTCAGGAGCTGTCAGTCCGAGACCGGAGCTGTCAGTCAAAACCACGCGGGGTGGGGGAGCGCTGACAAATGCCGAGGCTTCTGAGCCTCCCGCTTGCAAATAGTGCTTGGAATGGCTGCTTAATTAGCTTTGAATGGCTTTTCCTTCCAGCTCAAACAATCTGTCACTACCATGTGGTATAAAGGAGCCATGCATAAAAAAGTAAGCAGAGGCTAAATATCAATTTGATTTTGTGTATCAAAGGAATATTTTATTTTTCTCCCTAGTAATGAAACGTATCAATTTAAATAATAAAAGGTAAAAACACACACACAAACCAAAAAAAAAAAAAATAAAGACAGAAAAAATGAAAGGAAAAAAAATAAAAGAAAACCCAAACTCCACGGCCTTCCGACTCCTGCGCCAGCCTGAAACAGGTAATTTCTACCGCCTACGGCCCACGTTCAGAAGGACGCCTGAAGATTTTTTCCCCCTTTTTAAACTCGCATTTAGTGTTTTGTTGTTGTCCTCCCAGAGTCTAGGAGTGATGGGGGAAGGGTGGTCTGATGGGGGGGGGGGTAGGAGCGAACTTTAAAGGGAGCTCTTTGAAGCTGCTAATCAAAGTGGAGGGGGTTTTAAGACCCTGTAAACTGGGGGTCCACAGCATGTCCCGATTTGGGAGCCGGGGGCCCGGGGGGTGGGGGGGAGCGGAGGCGGTGTGCGTGTCGCCCGGGTTTATTAAACACAATGCCTTCAAGATGCCAGGGGCGCGGCGCGGCGTCCGGCGCTCTGCGTCCTCGGCCCAGGCCCCCCGAGCGCCCGCCCGCAGGCTGCAGAGGCGCCCCGGGGCCCCAGACCAGGTCTACGCAGAACGTGGGCGGGAAAGCACTGCAGCCGTCTCCGGGTCTGAGTTTCTCCGGCTCTGACGTCCGCGCTTCTGGGGACTTTTGTGTCTCCCCTACGGCCCCACGAACCCGAATGCTCTTTCAGAGCAGACCCATGTCGAGTCCACTTGCGAGCCGCAGGGCCAGCGCGCGGCCTGGCACTCGGGAGGAGCCTGGGACTGTTTGACAACCGAACTGCGGAGCGTGAGCGACGTGCTGGTGCCGAGCGCCGCCCCCTCCGCGGAGCCCGGCGGGAGCGGTGCGCCGCGCAGCCCCAAGAGCTCGTTCGAGCGCTGACTAGGTACAAGGCACGGAAGGCCCTGCTACCCTTTATTTATCTTCACCTCACTCAGGAGGGAAGCGGCCAGGCTGGTGGCCACATTTTGTAGAGTGACAAAGAGGATGAGGAAGCTCAGTAATGTGTCCCAAGCTGGACAGAGGGTTAGGATTCGAATCCAGGGCAGTTGGCTCGATAGTCTAGCTTAGCTGGTTCCCTTGGCAGCATTTGCTGAAGGAAAGGTATGCGTTCATTCATTCGTTCACTCATTCATTCATTCATTGCCAGCCCTGTCCGAGGGTCTGGCTGTGGAGCGATAGGCCCACCTCGCCCCCACTCGCTCTGCACCCAGCGTCACTGCCAGCTCTCCGGGGCTGCCTGAGCCCTGAGCAGGAAAGAAGGCGAGAGGCAAGTAACCAGGCCAGCACCCCTTTAAGCTCCCCGCCTCTTTGCCGCCCACCCCCACGCCATCCCACAAATTAGGAAAAACAAGGAGCAAAATAAATTTCTTTTATGCTCGAGAAAGAGAAAAGGAAAAAAACAAAACAAAACAAAACATATACAACACCCTGTCCCAAGCGCTTGACAATTATTTTTAAAGAAGGGGGGGGGGGGGAGTGGAGAGAAAGAGTTCAAACGTCTCTGTCTCCAGTTCTAATTGGAAACGTTTCAACTGTTTATGTTACAAGAAGTGTCAGGGTCATTTGCTACCGGAGAGCTGACTTTTCATTGGCTGCTTAATTGAGTACCTCGGAGTCCACCCCACGTGGGAGAGGAATTCCTGGCACATTAAAAAAAAAAAAAGTCATCCGGGTGAGATGGAAAGCCCGGCGAGGATTTTCGGAGGGGAGGTCCCTCAGCCTATCTTATTTGGGTTGCCTGGTGGTTGGTGGACAGTTGCCTGCCTGCCCCAAGAACCACTACTCTGGTTCTTGAAAAATGATTGTCCAGTGCTTCAAACAGGGTGTTAATATATGGTTTCTCTCCCTTTCTCAGAAATTAAAGGGGTCTGACTCAGCCCAGTTACCAGGCTGTGGTCTCCTATTTGAGGAAGTGATCAGTGACTTGGGTGGGGTTGAGAACCTCGAGCTGTCATCCCTTCTCCAGGGCCTCCGCTGGCTTTGATTTTTCAGAAGCCTCACATTGGGACTGCCCAAAGAGGAGAAATATCTCCTTCACCTACCCACCTGCCTTGCATTGCTTCTGAAAAATCCCTCTGATGGTTGGGCTTTGTCACCACTGCTAGGGTAATTTTGTCCCCCTTTCACCCCCCAGTCCCTCTAGTCACCCCCTCCCCACCTTTCTCCACCAGCAGGCACCTCACCATAGAGCAAGAGGAAGAGGATTTTATTTATGTAACAAACTCTTACTAAGTGCGTATCCTGTGGCAGACACCGTTCTAAGTACTTGGCAATATTAGCATATTTCATCCTCATACCGTGAATGAAGCAGGTACTATTAGTATCACCCCAACTTTACAGATGGGGCACCTGGCACACAGTGGTACCCTGACTCCCCTAAGGTTACTTCAGTAGCCGTTGAGAGACTTGAATTCAGGCAATTGGGCCCTAATGTCCATGCTCTTAGCAGCACACCCTGCTGCCTCCAATAGCTTGGCTTCCTTGGAATGTAGATGACAGCCAGCTGTACACTGGCACAGGCCACAGGAATCTAGAGGGTCCCAGAAAACCCCAGAAGGAGCCCACAAAGGGCTCATCCCGAGCCACCTCCTTTCAGGGAAGGGGATTACAGCTCTGGGAGGTCAAGGGACTTCTTGGGGTCTCCCAACTCCCCTTCTAGTTTTCTGGCTGGGTTCAAGCTCTGTGACAATGGGGTGCGGGAAGTTGTTATTTAATCTCTCTAAGCCTCCATTTCCTCATCTATAAAGGAGAGATAACAGTCCTGTTCACCTCAGAGGATTGTTTCAAGTTCTATGGAGATAATGCAAACCATGTGCTTAGTACAGAAGCTAACATATTAAGTGATCAATAACAGTTTAACCGTGCCAGCCATGGCATCGCCGTCCACCATCCGGGTGATTCAACTCCTAGCACAATTTCTGGGTGCCTGTAGAAGCAAAGCAGGTCTAACGTTCTGGCTCTAAACGAGAGTAAGCCAGGCCATAGCCCCAACCTTATTCTAAATATATGTAGCCAAGCTTCAGCCAGGCCCAGGTGGAAATACCCAGCAGCCCAACCCTGAGCTCCCTAGAAGGCCTTTGGGAGCTCACCTGGCCTTCCCCTTCTTCACTGGAATTCCCATTCTTTATTATCATCTGCAGATGACCTTGGGCATGCCTGCTGTTTCTGGGGTGTGTGGAGGGGGGAAGAGTGGAGGAAGAAAAGGCAGGAGAGGGGCACGATTCAAAGCTAAGCGCTGGGCGATGTGGAGGTAAATGGAGGCAGAGAGATAATCTGATCCCAAACTTGACCTGCTGGAGGTCACAGCATTTCTGAGACCAGCCATAAGGAATATATAAAGTAGTCCAATTCTGAGGGAGGACAGGAGTTGTGAGAAGAGGATTCTGAGGACTTCCTAGAAGGGTAGAGCTTGAGCTCAGCACAGAAGGATGAATAAAAGTTCCAGTGGGCAGAAAAAGTGAGGATGAGCTAACCAAACCCTCTCTTTCCCCTCAGCCTTCACTGGGGTGCTTTCTGCTTCCTTGGATCATTTCTTTGTTTTGCCATCTGCCAAAGGTACTTTTATTTCCTAATGAAGGTTGCTAAGAGCTTACTTCCCCACTCCTTACCCTCACTCCTATTTCAATCTCCTTATAAAGGGTACCTCTGAAGGCCACTTCCCACTCCACCTTGAATCACCCGAGAAGGTCAGGCCAGAGGGAGACGTTTGTCAGTGCTATGAGGCTGCACCAGCCTGGGCATCAGGAGGTCTGAGGGTCTGTTAGATACTGGGCTAGACCCCCACTCTTTTGGGCTCTAGGTTTTCACACCTGTACAATGGGGAGAATGGAACCTGATTGCTTACCTGAAAGCGTTTACAGAAAGCCTGCTCTGTGCAAGTCCCCTTTGGAAGTATTAAAATGTAAGGGACGCTCTTGCCTTCAGGACACATACAAGGACAGACAGCTGATAATTTCGGGCTGTGCATAGGCCCTAAGAATGGAATAGAAGGGATGGCAGGGAAGATGAATCAGGTAAGCTGCCTGTAGAGAGTGGATCTGGGTTTTGGCTGAGTGGAGAGGAAGGAGGATACCTCCAGATAGGGGTAAATGTGTCCGGCATGATGCTTGAGAGATTGCTGGGGATAGTTTGGTTTGCTTGGTGGCCCAATTGGCAAAGAAAGCAACCCTGTCTCTCCATGGAAAGCCAGACCACCTGGCGATAATTTACAATGAGCCCCTTGAGTCCACCTGGGACTTTGTGGGTGGCAGATGTATGAGGAGAAGTCAGAGAATGTGTTTGTTCACCTGCCTTTAGCAGGAGCACAAAACCAGAAACATTCTCCCAACACCCCTCCAAAGTCACACCGAAATGCATCCCTCTGTTCCCAAGATGCACTTTGCTGACCTCTATTGACTAATGGTGCAGGGTTTCCATGCCTCATGCCTGAACTGGGTAAATATTTATCGAAGTGATTGGGCGTCCTAATTAAGAGATTTGTGCAGTTTCTTTCTTTCCTTTTTAAGGAGTCAAAGCTGAGACTTAAGAGATTAAGAAATATTTTGGCAGTATTAATGCATCTAACTTCTCAGGGGTGGAGGCCCATGCTGCAGAAACTACCCAGGCCAGCGCAGGATGCATTCTGCATCAGGTGGCTGATGAAGGCAGGACTCAGGCTAAACAACCGTGCTTCTGGGTCTGAGGGGAGGGGGTAGTTGCCTTACAGCTTTTATTTCTTACTTCCAAATCTGCTCTCAGCTTCATGCCTTTTCAGTCAATGAATTTATAATACGAATGTGCATTTCTCACATGTACGCAATAATAGGGGATAATTTGATTGTTTATCAAGTGTGATACCAGTGCTCTCCAATGGGAATGATTTTGATCCCAAGGGGACACTGGACAATATCTGGAGACATTTTTGGTTATCACAACTGGGGGTGGTGGGTGGGGTGAGGCTGGGGAGACTACTGGCATCTCATGGGTAGACGCTGGGGATACTGCTTAGCACCCTACTATGCACAGGACAGCCCCCACAGCAAATAACTATCCAGCCCAAAATGTCGCTTCTGCTGAGGTTAAGGAACGCTTACATAGATTCTCTCATCTAATCGTAGGGTAAGGTTTCCATGTCCCTCTTTTATAGATGAGGAAACTGAAATATGAGAAGGAAAGTACAAGAAGAAAAGTGTCATGTGGGCAGGAGGGAAGAAGCTGGTTGTCCCCTTTCCCTGTCCTTAGCTCTCTCTTTATTAGAAAGCAATGAAAATCCACCAGCTCTGAGAGTCTACCTTGTGTAGAGTTGAAACCACTTTCAAGGTTGCCCTACAAATTAGAAATTAAGGATCATCCACGTAAAGCCTGTCTATGGAGGGCTGGCTCTAGACAAGGTCCTGGATGCCCTGACAGCTCCCACATGCAGGAACCACAGGCCTGGGCCCTCTAGGAGCACGCATTACACTGGGAAATAGTCGTAAAGCAGCCTTTCGCCCTGCTCTGAAAGGTGGAAGGCTAAACAGGATGAGGTCGTTATGAAGTTTTTTGGGGGAAGGGGATGGCCTAGTAATTGGTGCAGCCAGGGAAGTGTGCACTGGAATGAAGTTGGGAGGCAGAGAGGGGAGGGAAATGAAGACTCTGAGGGTTACGTTGTGGGTCAATACTAGAGTTGATGGGGAGGGGTCAGAAGAAGGGATGGGGGCACTTCAGTGGTAAGAAAGGAGAAAATAAGGCATACAGGCTATGACAGATTTTAATGTTGGAATAGAATACAAAAAAGGCTCGTTTTGAAGCCTAAAGGTCCAATTTATTATTTGACTACTGACTCAACACAGCTCATCTGCAGAACGAAGCCAGGTACAAGCAAACAGGCACTACCGTACTACTCTTTTGTGTTGAAAGCTTGAAGCCCTGTCCCATCCATGGACTCATAGTCAAGACACAACAAGTAGAGCTGGGAAATGATCTCCATTTGATAGGCGTAGAACCTGAAGACCAGAGGGAGTCATGTGGCTTGTCCCCACTCTCCTGAGTTGATAACCAGCAAGTTCTGACCAGAATTAGGCCTTCTGACATTAGAAGAACTCTTCCCATAAACCAGTCTGGTATTCAAATTATGCTTCAAGGGGATCCTGGAATCTTCAGAAGCTAATGGGGTGGGGCAGAGAAGGGAAAACAGAGTGGCTCCAGGGATCACTTGAACCAGAACAGCTCCGATTTTTATCTATTTTATAGGTTAGGCTCTACAACATATTTTGTTTGGGGGAAAAGGGGAGGGGGTTTCTAGGGCTAAAAAAAAAAAAAAAGCTTTAAAATCACCAAATTACAATTCTCAGCTGTGACTCTAGGATTCTGCCCTTAGAGAGAAAGGCTCCAGAAGTCCTATGTGACGATGTCTTTTATCAGAAGGCCTTGGGATGATTTCATGCTTAGGAAGCCCTTTGGCTCTAATCCAGCACCTCATTTGCTCGCGTGAGGCAGAAGTGGTCTAAGAAGAAAGAGAAATGGGAGACGTTGAGTGCCTCACTCATACCCCCAGAGCTGGTTGGTGGGGACAGCAGACTCAAACTCAGGTCTTCTGGCATGAGAACTGCTGAGTGGGAGATGGCTGGGCAGCCCAGAAAGGGAGAGCTGGAAGTTACTGTGGGCTAGCCCCCTCTTTCACAGAGGAGGAGATGGAGACCCAGAGGAGTGGAATGACCTGCCCAAGGGCACACAGCTCCTGCGTGGTGGACCTGGCATTCCACACCAGCCTTGTCCATCTACAGAATCCATGCCCATATCCATGGCATTACCTGACCCAACACCACCCTGCCTCACTGATCCATCATTCCTTCTTGCCTCAAAGGTCCTAGTGAAAAAATGCCCTGCTCTCTGCTAGGCAGGGGACTGGCTGTTTCTGATACATCATATAATTCGTTACCTTGCCCTACCAGCACTCATCATCCATTCCAGCCCTCTTTCTGGGCATCTTCTTGTACAGCACCTGGACAGCTAAGCACTCTGTCGCCAGACTCCCTTGTTGCTAGGGTTCTGGATGAGAACACAGCTCCACTGTTAGATGCCCTTGAGCAAGACTGGAAAGGAACAGTAAGGCAGAGACCATCTTCTGGCTAACGTGTCCGTTTTTGGCTGGTGGGCATGTTTGTGGAGGTAGTGGGATTTTCTGCACCAGTGTTCCGGGTCTTATCACTAGCTTCATAAGTATCAACAGTAAGTTGTGGGAAAGCAGCCTTGGCCCAATGGATAGGGCATCCGCCCACCACATGGGAGGTCCATAGTTCAAACCCTGGGCCTTCTTGACCCGTGTGGAGCTGGCCCATGCGCAGTGCTGATGCGTGCAAGGAGTGCCGTGCCACACAGGGGTGTCCCCCATGTAGGGAGGCCCCACGCCCAAGGAGTGTGCCCCGTAAGGAGAGCCGCCCAGCGGGAAAGAAAGTGCAGCTGCCCAAGAATGGCACCGCACACACAGAGAGCTGACATAGCAAGATGACACAACAGAAAGAAACACAGATTCCCATGCTGCTGATAAGGATAGAAGCGGTCACAGAAGAACACACAGCAGATGGACACAGAGAGCAGACAACTGGGGGAGTGGGGAAGGGAGGAGAGAAAAAAAAACAACAACAAAAATACCCAGTAAGTTGTGTGTGTGCGTGTGTGTGCCCACGGGCATGTGGACACGGTGGGGAGGGGTGGCAGCAGTTCCCTAATCTCTGAATTTCAGTGACCGAAAACAAGTATTCTTGAAGTCAGTAGCCCTAGGTGTGGCTTTCTGTTCCCCCTCCTCCTATCTTTGTCAGAAGAGGCAGCCCCCGTGCAGATGAGTTCTGTGAAGTTCTAGGGGTGGTTTCAGGAAGTGCAGCCTCCGGCAGGCTCCTCAAGCCCTGCCAACGGTGTCTGAAGTATTGATGCTTTCTATGAAATTTTTCTATTTAAAATAACTAGACTGGTTCTTGTTTCCTGCACCTGAACCCTGACAGATGCACTCCTCCTTCCAGCTCCTCCTTCGTGCTCTACCAATCTCTGCCAGATTTGGGCATGTGGGTGTATTGTGTTTCATTGCTGTTTACCTGTTTCATAAGAATGGTGATGTTGAAAATAGCCATGACTCACGGCCATCAGGTGAGTGCATTGATGGATGAATCTGTGCAGCCTAGCAAAGGGTACATTGCAAAGGCTGTCAGTAGACAAACGTGAGTTAAAACCCTAACTCTCCTATTTTTTTTGCTATGGGAGCTCTGGCCAAGGCACTTGTTTTTGCTAAACCTCAGTTTCCTCATCTGTAAAATGGTGATAAGATAGTGCCTTCCTTGTAGGGTTGTTTTGAGAATTAAGTGGCTAATCCAGACCCACAGCAAGCCTTCAGCAACCATTAGTGGTTCTGAATGAATGAGGGCACACCAATTGCTTTGTTTCAGTGTGTTCAGACTACTCAGCCTCTTTATCTAAACCTAAACTCAGATTTCTACCCAGAGCCAGCAATTCTCCATCCCCAGCACTTAAATAAGTTGCACATTAATGGGGCACACGGGAAAAAGGGAAGCTGGGGACTGAGAGCTGGAAGTCAGCATTAATCAGAAGGCCCTTGGAGTCCTTACAAAAGGAAGAGGCAGGCATGGGTGGGTTTTCCATGGGACATAAATGTGTGTGTGGGGGGTGTGCTTACTCACCCAGAGCTAGCAAGGGCCAAAGACCAGCCCACAGCCTCCCACTTTGTGGAGACCAAACCCACAGAGAAGCTGGAAACCAGAGCTTGGTTGCCCCTACTCTGGGCATGCAGGGATCCTCTTTGCCCATGGTGAGGGGGAATGAGGCCGGATACAGACAGGAAGAACCGACCCATGACTGTGTCTTGAGGCTCAGTCTAATCCTCGCTGCTTGCTGAGGATCAGCAGAATGGAAGGCTGCAACCGATTTGGTCACCAACACCCAAGGGGAAGTGCAAGCATGGTCCCCCTCCCAGATGATATACCTACATGCCTGATTTTAAAAACGGCTCCCCAAAAGAAGCTGAGGGGGACCGGCCGTGCAGATAATTTGAACCTGGATGGTTGGTGGCCTTGAGAGCCAGGCTAAATGACCTGGCTTTTATTTTGGAGACACCCAAATCACTGGCTGCTGGGTGTCAGGCACGTGCTCAACCGTTTACACAATTGTCTAATCAAACCGTATGCCAGGTTGCTGTGGAGTGCTTTTGCCCAGACCCCACTCAGGACTGAAGCCCCATTCCTCGGCAGCAGAGAGCCTTGGGAGCCACCAGCACCAAGCTGAGTTCTCCTTCTAGAAGTGCCCTCAGTGGAGGAGAGCCACCTTGCCGAGGTAGGCCCCATCCCAGGGAAAGCTGGTGTGCAATGATTGGTGGGATGTGGAGGTATAGAGACCTGGTGCCCTTGTCTCAATGTGGGGCAACTCTGAAAGGTCACCCCAGCTCCAGCACTCCCCATGGGATCCACGGAGGCCTTTGTTGCAACTACATCACAGCCCACCTTCCCCCCTGGCGCATCCTCCTGCCTTCACTCCATAACAGGTGTTGACCCAGAGCATGCTTCTCAATAAACCTCCTGCACATGCGCATTCTCCACCTTAGGGTTGCCAAATTCCGCAAATTAAAATAAAGGATACCCTGTTATATTTGAATATTACATGGGCCATACTTCTATTGAAAAATGATTTGCTATTTATCTGAAATTTAAATTGAACTGTTTTTCCTGTATTTCATTTGGGCAAACCCCAAGTTTGGGCAAACTGTTCTTTCTCAGAGAATGTTCTTTGGGGAACCTGATTTATAACAAACCCCGTAAGGTGGATACTATATTGCCCCCATTTTAGAGACAGGAAACTGAGCCTGGCAGAATTTAGGGTCAGATAAATCACCATTTTCAAAGCACCCCCTCTAACTAGGACTGCAGCTCTGGAGAAGAGGTTTCCACCCCGGGTTTTCCAGCCAGCCTTCGCAAGGCCGGGCTGAACGACCCTGGGGAAGAACGTTTTAATCAGCCACCTTGTCTCGGTCTCTCTTGGCCTTTGCTTTCATTGTCAGAGTCTGTGTCAATAGCTGGAAATCCAGGCAGCAGCACAAGTAGACATTTCGCTCCTTCCCAAGCAGAAATTTCACAAAGGGCAGGGCTCCCCTCTTTACAAGGAAAACAAACAGGTCTCCAGGCTCCCAGGGGCTGGGGGTGGGATGGGGCAGAGGGACTTTTGGGGGAGGGGGAATGGGCAGCCAGCTGGCTCAGCCTGGCCCAGACTCCCACCCTCACTAGCTTCCCACTTCCATCTGCCTTTCCCAGTGCAAACCCCGACTGTGGGGGACCCTCTCTTCTGCACAGTACAGCTGGCTGAAGCCTAGTATTGTTCAATTGAACCATAGCAATTCCACTCCTTCCCTCACCGGTAGCCAGGGTGATCCAGGCAGAGCCGGTTCCGGTTCCATAGCTCCCCTGCTCCCAACCCTTCCATGGCTCCCTGTAGCCGTCTGCTGTGCACTTTCGCACCCAGGTCCTTGCTCCACTGTTCCCTCCTCCCCGAATGCCCTGTCTTGTCTTGAGCTAATGAAATTCCATCCATTCTTTTTGTTTTTTTAAGGTTTATTTATTTATTTCTCCCCCCTCCTTCCATTGTCTGCTCTCTGTGTCCGTTCACAGTGTGTTCTTCTGTGTCTGCTTGTATTCTCATTAGGTGGCTCCAGGAACAGACCTGGGACCTTCTGGAGTGGGAGAGAGGTGATCTAGGCTCTTTTCTTCTGTGAAGGCTTCACTGTCCCCCAGGTCAGAATGAGTCACTTCCCCCTGGAGCTCCCATGACACCCTTGCTTGTGTCTGTTGCCCGCCCTCACCGCAGGGTGTGCTGCCCTCTGGTTAGCTGGGTTCCTGTGGGTTCTCTCCTCCTAGACTGTGAGCGCTCATCTGACCTTCCTGCAGCACTTTACAGTTTATAAAGTAGTTTTCACATTCATACTCCCTTATCCTCTTGGATAGATGCTACTGTCCCTATTTTAAAGATGAAACCATAGAGACCTGAGGGATTCCCTGAAGGGCCCATGGTCAGCGAGCCAAAAACTGCAGGGACAGGACTCCAGGGCCCAGATCTTCAGATGGCAATGCCACCGTTGTTTCCAGCAAAGGCAGGGCTGTGATCTTAGGATCTTATATGTGAACACCACCTAGCTCAGTGGGTAGGCACACTGCAGGCACTCTTAAAGACTGCATTAAATGTAGCTAAAGCAGAGATTAAACGTATCAGGGAGTGGGCAGCTTGGCTAATGTCTAATGGGGTGCAATAATGCCAAGAGGAACTCCTTCCTCTGGCCTGTCTCCCCACCCCCATCCAGCTCCGCTTAGGGGATGCTTGGGCAGGAGTTAGACTTCCGGTCCTGCCCACTTCCTCTTTAACTGGAATGCTGGGCCGGGTGACTGGGAGGTCAGCTTCCAGGGAGCGCAGTAGGAAGCTACCATTATTGTGCCATCATCGGAACGCCAAGCGGAACTAGGATTGGGGCAGTTGGGGTGTTTTCCATCTCCAGGTGGCCCCAGCAACACCAGTCTACCTGGAAAAGAGGCAGCTCTAGACTCCCCCACGTCCCATGGGCCACCCTGAGGGCAGGAACAGGGTGAGGGCTTCCACCCCGATCCTTCAAAGTGAATCCCAGTTTCCTCAGGAAATTCGAGTGGCTGTACCTTCCAAGCAGACCCCAAATCCCACCTCTTCTCACCCTCTGCATTACTCCCACCAGGTCACCTCTCTGCTTAAAACCCTGCCCTGGCTTCCCATTTCTCTTCAAGAACAGCCTAAGCCCTTACAGCGACCCACCCCAGGCCCTCGGTGATCCGGTGATCCGTCCCCCTGCCCCTCTGCCCTGCCCTGCCCTCCGCTCCAGACACACTCTGCCCTCCTCGCCTTCCCTCTGGCTGTCCCCTCTGCCTTAAGGTCTTCCTCCTGGAAACCCACTTGGCTAACCCTCTCTCCTCCCTCAGCTCTTAAGAACCTCCCCTTCTCCATAAGGTGTGCACTGGCTGCCCTCCTTAGTACTGGAATCTGTCCCCACTCTGCCCCGGGCACTCCAGAGCCCCTCCCTGCTCTACTTCTGCTTTCTCCGCTAGCACTTTCCTCCTTCCAGCAGACCACAGGACTCACTTATGTCACTTCTGGTCTATCCCCTGCCCTGGCATGTCAGCTCCATGAGACCAGGGACTCTTGTCTTATTGTTTGGGCCCAAGTGCCCAACACAGTGCCTTGGCTTGTGGCTCATGCTCTATAAATATTTGTGAATGGAACTGATGCTCTGACATGTGGATGCTAATAGTCCCTAAATTATCAGGCTGGGTAAGAATTAAACCCATCTGGGGAGAACACTTCACCTGGAGTGTAGAAAGTGTCCCAAAGCTGTTATCCAAATATATGTCTATAAAGATAAAAGGTGATGAACCTGTGACTCAAATTCTTTTGACCAAATTAACAAAGCCTTTGAACTGATGCATGCAGGAAAGAGCATCTGAACTGTTGAAAACATTTAAGTTAAGAAGAGTCAAAAATATGTCGACTCTTGCATCTAAGTCTTTTAGTGTCATGGGAGCAGTCAGACAGGCAGAGAGAAGCTCTTGAACGTTTTTATTATTAATGTTAAAATGAGCAGCTGGAAAGATAGAAGGTGCCAAGGGGCATCTCCAGTGACAGAGGGGCAGGGTACTCTACTCTCTTCCTCCTCGGGGGGATCTGTTCTGTGGGTGGGGCCTCAGCTGGCAGAGCCTGGCCTTGTTCCTGCACCACTGACTCCTCACCCAGGGGGTGGTGGGTGGGTGACTCCATCTGATGTGGAATTCTAGAACAACCTTGCTTGATGGAACGTAGAGATTAGTCAGTCCACCCCCCCTGGTATTTGTTTTACAAAGGAAACACCTGGCCTTTGCCAAGATCTCACAGAGAGACAGAGGCCAGTAGCCTGTCTGTATCCGTCTCACCATTCTTCCAGCTACTGTGTATTTAAAATCACAAAGCAGGAGTCAGTATCTGGTAAAGGACTTTTCTTTTTTTTAATGAGTTTGTGAGATGTTTCAATATGGAAAGCCTTACACAGACGTTTTCATGCTTCATTTGATGGTGTTCTTCTTAAGTCACCTTTGTTGCCAAGAATGAAGTGATGTGAAATTTAAGGTGCCCTGGAAAATCTGAGATACATGATCATCTATTTGCATTTTTCATTTTGACAGTTACTTATCGAGGACGTATTATGTGTAAGTCTTGGGGATGTACAAGAGACATTCTTTGCCTTCAGCTGGAGCTCGGAGTGGGTTGGGGGTGTTGTGTAGAAGAGCACCAGGCAGTACAGAGCGATGCACAGGTGTTAGGGAGCCATCACCACCCCCGCACATGGAGTTGGATAAGCTGAGTCTGAAAGCTCACCTCTGCCACGTAATCACGTGTGGCCTCAGCCAAGTACCTTAACATGTCTTAAGCCTCAGCTTACTGCTCTGTAAAATGGGGCTAATGATGCCTACCATCTGACTGCTATGAGATTTTTTTTAAAAAGCCAGTGAAGTGCTTGGCACTGCCCCTGATGCAAAGTCAAAGCTCCGTAAGAGCCAGCTCTTCATCGTGTTGCTGGAGGAGACGGGGAGGCTTGACCTCTTACGGGGTTCAGGTGGAGTCAATGGATGAAGAAGGAAGAGGAGTGGTGTGCCAGGCTGCGAACAACGTGGGCAGAGTCGTGGAGCCTCCAGAAAGAGCTGACGCAGGAGGTTTGGTAGAGCTGAGATGGGCATGTGCGGAGGAGGGCTCGGGGCCCAGGGGCAGGGGCAGAAGAGACCCAGAGCTGGTGGCCTGGTGCACCACACCAGGGAGTTTGGGTTCATCTTGAGGGCAGTGGAAGCCACAGGATGGCTGTCAGTGGGGAGGGACATGACTGGAATGACCCCTCCAGTAGCCTGAGGGAGAATGGGCTGGGAAGAGTGTTGGCGGGGACAGCAAGGTATGAGGAGGCCAGGATGTTTTTTTTCTGGGACCACTCAAGGGTGAAGAGAGCTGGCCCGCAGGGTCTGGAAGCATAGGGTATGAATCCACGGAAAGCGGCTCGTCTGGGGCCACACACTGACAGACTGTATGACTTTGGGCAAGGCTCTGAACCTCTCAGAGTCTTAATTTGCTCCTCTGTAAGGGTGCCTATCACATGTGTCTCTCAGGGAGATCATGAGGATGAATTGCAAGGATAGAAATCCAAGATCACCTGGGTTTGAGGGGAGGTGGGGGGGTGGTACAAGGGCAGGGAGACATTAACTGATTGGGGAGACTGAAGATGAAAATAGCACAGACTTAAACAGCGTTGTTTGAAACAAGAACTCTGGGACTGAAGGGCTCAGTTTGTCCACTGGCTCTGCTACTCACTAGTGGACAATCTTGCTCCAACCATTTAATTCCTCTGAGCCTCACTTTTAGCATTTGTAAATTGGGGATAATGATATCTAACCCCTCCCCAAGGTTCTGTAGTGGGGTACTTGAGATGATTGCCAAGCACCCACAAGACAGCAAGTCCTTCACAGATGGTGTTTCAGTTTCCGAGGCTGCTTAGAACGGATACCATTGAACAGGTTGGCTTAAACAATGGGAATTTATTCGCTTTCAGTTTGAGGCCAAGAAAATGTCCAAATCAAGGCATCCTCAAGGTAATGCTTTCTTCCCAAAGATTGGCTGCCTGCAATCATTGGCAACTCTGCCACCCCGCAAGGCACACGGTGGCATCTGCTGGTCTCTCCCTTCTCTTCTGGGTTTCGTTGCTTTCGGCTTCTTGCTTCTGCGTTCTCTCTCTCTCTCTCTCTCTCTCTCTCTCTCTCTCTCTCTCTCTCTCTCTCTCTCCCTCTCTCTCTCTCTCCAGTTTCTCCATCCAGTTTATAGAGGACTCCAGTGAGAGGGTTAAGACCTACCCTGAATGAGGTGGGTCACAGCGTAACTGAAATAGCCGAGTCAAAAGGTCCTACTGACGAAGGGTTCACACCCACAGGAATGGATCAACTCTAAGAACATGTCTTTCTGGGGTACACACAGCTTCAAACCACCAAAGATGGGGATGGTGTGACTACCATTATTTTTGTTAACATCCTTAGGGTAATAGCATCAGGAAGGTTTCATCTCCTAGGGTTTATGTACAATAAGGGCTTGCTTTGATAATGAAAAAATTAATTCGGAATTAACAAACACACACCAGGAAACGAAGTGCAGATGAAAATCGTAGATTCAGAATCTTGGGAACGGGAAGGACTTAGAGAATCTGTTTCCCCAACTCTGGTCTGGAACCATCTTTACAGAAGATTCCCCACTGAACTGCACCAATTGGAGGGTTGTCACTGGGGCATGAATTTCT
Source organism: Dasypus novemcinctus (assembly GCF_030445035.2). Taxonomy (NCBI): domain Eukaryota; kingdom Metazoa; phylum Chordata; class Mammalia; order Cingulata; family Dasypodidae; genus Dasypus; species Dasypus novemcinctus. The sequence continues at coordinate 144,938,555 of NC_080675.1, forward strand.
TGGAATCTAAGGGGGCTAAACGTAAAGGAACTTCCTAGATCATTGCCCAACCCCTCTGTTGTTCCGATGAGAACTTGTAGCTGCTAAGCAGTTTGGCTGGACTAAGATTCCTGACTCCTGGGGCAGGGCTCTCCAGCAGCTCTTCCCCTTCTGTGCACCCCTTCCCCATCTCCCAAAGCGAATTGTCAAGTTCAGACTGGCGAGGATTAGGATGGCCTAGATACAGGATGGCAGATCTAGGGCTGGGGAGGGGGGCGGTGAGGAGAGAAGGTGCCCAGTCCTCCAAGGCCCCCTGTCCCTGGCAGTCCTGCCTTTCCAGCCTCCTCTTCCTCCCTGTGCATGGCTGATCCTCCCAGGTGCTTGGCGCTTGGATGGCTCTCTACCTCTTATCGCCTGGTCCACCTCCCTGTGCTCTAGCTCTCTCTAAAATGAGCCTGGAGAGATGGCCCATGGGCACAGACAGAATCTGAGAGTGCTGAAAACCACACCGTAGGAGGGGACAGGAGGTGGGATCTGCACCTCTCCATTCCCACCCGCACCCTCACAAGCTCTGCGCAGAGCTGGACTCCCCAAGCAAGGAGTGATGGTGGAAGAACAGTGTGTATGGGAGCTGGGTCCTTGCATCGAATGGGAGACAGAGGCTCTCCCAGGGGCGTCCCATCCCTGGTTACAGGGTGCCTGCCCCTCACTCACCAGATGCAAAGCCACAAAAGCTCCAGCGGGGATCTGATGAGCGAATTCTCTCCTTGTTGTTTAACACCAGGGACTCTGGGCCTAGGATGTAACCTTGCAGAGCTCCTGGGGGAACAGAAAGCTGAAACAGAGCCTGCAGGCACAAGACACACGTGCCCCTTGCCACCTCAGCAACCTCCGCGGACGCCGGGCTCCAGCCGCAGTGGCCACCCTCCGTTCTTCCCACAGCCCAGTGCCTGCCTCAGGCCTCACCCATCCAGCAGTGGGCCGCAGCTGACTCCCTGGGACTTGTTAGCTTCCAGTTCAGTGACATCACATCACATGAGAGTATTTACACCCTTGAAACCGGCAAATGCTACCAACCAGCCCCCCTCTTCAGTTACCAGAAATTTACAGCACACCACTGTGCACTCTTTCTTTTGCAGAGAGCACACGCCCCTCAGGGCTAGGCTCAAGTGGTGCTTCCTCAGAGAGGCCTTCTCTGCGTCCCCGGGCCTGGCCACACCTGCCGTGTGGCTCATTTCCCTCTCTCCTCAGAGCCGAGTAGCGTAGCGTGTGGGGAGCCTAGCAGGGGCTGGGAGAGGACGTGGGACCCGTGAAGGCACGGTGCGGCAGCTGTGAGCGGGCAAGCGGCGGTAGAGGCCCTTCTCGGGGGACCTGTCGTGTATTGCTTCCTCCGTCTGCTCTGGTTAGGAGTGATGTCTTCTTCCTGCATCCCCCCTCACGGGGACAGATGATTTTCATTTTCCGCCTTGATAGCCTCAAATCGCTGCCTGTCTCTGGGAAGGCTCAGGCACACAGCCTTCCTTTCCACTGATGAACGTCTCTCCTCAGGCCTCCAGGCCTGGCTTTCCACGTCTTGCCTCTGCAAGGCCGCCCTGCCGTTGCAGCCTCCCTCACACCGTTTCTCTCCTCCTCCCTCAGGGCCTCTTCTCTGCCCTCAGGCTCCCCTTCCTTTACACTTGCAAACCCTGCCTCTAGGATCGGGAGAGGATGGTCATTTACATCTGAGTGAGAACTGCTGGCGAGGCAGCAGCCGAGAGCAAAGGAGAGGCACCCACTTCCTTTCCTCTTTCTTCTTTGGGGCTTAACTTAAACATCACCTCTGCAGCGAGGTTTTTCCTCAACAACCTCCTCTTTAGTTTTGATCATCGAACCTTCTTTATTTTCATCGTCGTTCTGATGACACATGGTGAATTTATTTGTTCATTTGCCTTTTTCTGGTTTGTCGTCTGTCTACAAGGTTCGCTCTAGGAGGGCAGGGAGCACGTCCGACTTCTTCACGCTTGTATCCCTGGTGCCTCCACATCGGTACTTAATACCCGCTTTTCAGCTGCACAAATGATTGTTCGTCCATGTTCAAGTCTGCACTCTGCCCCCACCCAGCCGGGTCTCTGTGGACAACTCACTTGCTCTCTGTGCCTCAGTGTCCTCATCTGTGAAGGGCGGAAACGGTGTATGTGTATATATGACAGAGAAAGAAATAGAAAGAGGGAGAAGGCTGGAGGAGGAGGGGGAGAGGGTGAGAGGAAGAGCGAGAGGAGGAGGATTTCTGCTCTCCAGCCAGTCAGGGAGCTCCTTGGGGTTCAGGAGGTACTGTGGTAGTGTGGGACCAAGGGAGCACCTCACGTCCTGGTACCCCAGAAAGCCAGCAGCAGTCAGGAGCCTAGACTCATCTGCTCAGCCAGCAAATAGTTATTGATCACCAGGTCTGAGCCAGGCTCAGTGCTTGATGCTGGGGATACAGTGGGAGCAAGGCAAACCCCCTCCTCCACGGGGCCAAAGGTCAATTCCACTGCGGTCCGGGAGAGTTAACTGAGCCCAGAGAGGGCAGAGACCCCCTCAGGGTCAGGAATGGAGAGGGCCACAGAGCCAGTCCCAGAACCCAGGGCTCCTCATTCCCACCCCACCCCTTCCAGCAAAACAGCCTGCCTCGGAACCCTCACAGCTGCTCCCTCCCCACGTTAGGGGTGAGGTCTGGTTCTCCCTCCCCCAGGGGCCTCAGGTTGCTGGCAGCGGCAGCAGTGGGTGACAAAGAGGCCCCCAGCCTGGGCTGAGCCTGGCCAGAGGCCTTTGACCCAAACGCTGGGGTCTGCACACACAAGGTGAGAGCAAGCCCCCCCCCCTTTACCTCCTGGTTAAAGGGTTTTTGACTCTCCATTTGGAGCCTAGAATTTCATTATTTCGTGGATGAAGCTTAGGGATAATAGCTGCCACTCGAAGCCTGCTTTTCATCTTCAAAGCCCTGGCAGCCTGCTAATTAGTCCTCTCTTGCACGGTGCTAGTGGTGCTAGGGAGGGAGGTAAGTGTACTTGCACAGGAGGGACGGCTGAGAGGCGGTGGAGGGACTTCCCTGAGGGGTGTGGGACTGAACAAAGGTCTGAGAGCCCTGAATTCTGGAACCGTCTCCTGATGGATCCCAGCCCTGGCTCCTCCCCCCACCCCGTGATACAATAGCTGTGCGCTCCCAGGAGAGGGCCGGAGGGGGGGGGGGCTGAGCTCACGGGCAGGAATATGGCTCCCAGAGCCTTCAGCACTAAGCTACTGATTGCATGACCTTGGATAATCAATCCCTCTGTGCTTCTGTTTTCTCTTCTGTAAAATGGGGATAATAATGCAGCTTTCTAGAGTCATTAAGGCCTGAGTAAGGTAAGGGTCTGGCGCAGAACGGAGTTGACCAGGAGTGCTATAAATGAATGAGCTGCTACAGACGGATATTTAATGGGTTGGAAAGAGACAAGTCCTGGAGCCTAGCCTGAACGCCGGGACTCTTATTTTTGCCTTTGTCCTATCCTTAACTCCAGGGTCAGGGGTTCTGCCCAGAGGACAGCCATAACCTATGGTGTTGTAGGGCTGACCAGGGAGGGAATGGATTTTGTCCACCTTGGTGGACTCCTGACATCCACTGGAGATGGTGATACACTATTTTTCCAACAATGGAGAGCTCCACCTAGGAAGGCAGATGAGGCCACGCCCATCAGCTCAGCCTCCCTGCTGGTCTGTGGTGAGGGTCTAGCCAGACAACGGATGCGGTGGCCACAACTTCATGGTCTCCTGGACTTGCATCCAAATCGTTGCTCTTCCACTCACGTGGACAAGACAGGCACGCTAAGGCAAAGGAACCATCCTGACCTCTCAGGATGGTTTTAGTGAGGTTCTGGGAGCTGTGTGTAAGTACAAAGCAGCTCAATGTCTGGATAAATGGCAGTCAAAGTCATAGCCAACAGTGTAGGAACCTGGACAGGAAGCATGGAAGGTGCTGGTGGCTCCATGGTCACACAGGAGGGTGAGTGAGGCTGCTTGCAACTGGTCACCTGCTCCATCTGCTCCATACATGGGCACAGAGTTTAGCGCACAGGGCTGAGAGATGTGCACAGTCTTTAAAAGCCACTAAGTGTCCATTCCCCTCACCTTCCCATCCCAGCCCCCAGCCCAGTGCCTAATTCACAGTAGGAAATCAATGTGTTTGTTGAATGAAAAAAAAAAATGCACTGGCAAGAGTATAAAGCCACTCCTCAGGTGTATTAAATGGGAACAAATCACTGATTGCATTTGTTTTCTCCTAAAGAGCCATATATCCTGGAAGCACCATTCCAGATGCCCAGCTCGCAAGGCCGGGAGAGTTTGGCGTTGTTCTTATTGAAACCATTTCCTCTAGAAGGTCCAGAGTTCAAAAGGGAAGCATTGGCCACAAACAATTGGGCCAGTGTGAGAGGATCTGGGTGGCATGTCTCCAAGGCCTCGGTGGGACTTTGAGCAGTTACCCGTGTAAGTATAAGAGGAAGACTTATCCCAGGGGCAGCTGTGGTCACACAGAAATGGAGCCTTTGGCAACAAGAAGAAGGGGAAATAAAACACAGCAGGTCAGCCACGCATGCAGATTTCCCTGGGGCTGTGCGGAGGCCTCTGGAGCTGGAGCCAGGAGGCCTGCGTTCTCAGTTGGAATCTGGGTTTCAGATCAAGGTTTCTGATAATCTAACCCCAACCTTCTTTCCCAGTGACATTTTCCAAGCCAAGAATTAGATACAGGGCATGTCCAAGGAATTTTCCTAATTGTGAATTGTTTCTGTTAACTCGGGTTTCAGAATGAAGGTCCTTTTATTATTCTTTGAGGAAACACGGCTATTGAATTTAGGGGTATCCCTGAAAAGAGTGTTCCCCAGTGAAGTCCATTTCTCAATGTTCTCCATGCATGTCTTACTTTCTAGTCTCACTGGCTTTGCTCAACTCTTTTCTCCTCCTGGAGTGCTGTCTCCTGACATTGCAGCCTCCCAAAAACTAAGTTCACTTGTTACCCTTCCTCTGAAGGCTTTCTCTGATCTCCAACTTAGGGGGGCGGGGGGGGGGGGGGGGGGGGGGGAGGGAGAGAGAGAGAGAGAAAGGAAGTGGGGAAAGACTGGCAATATATGACTCCAGAGGGTTACATTGTGACCTTTGTCCAGGAAGCATGCATTGAGCACCTATTAGTAGCCAACATTTGCTGGCCACTTGCCACGCACCAGGCACCATGCTACATTCTACAAGCCTTCTTACCTAGCCCTCCCAGCACTCCTCTGAGGGAGAGAATTCTTACGTGGTTTTTAAAATCTGCATCTGTGGTAGTCATTAGCACCATTCTCAGGTATTTCTAATTCTCTGCCTTCTGAATACAAAGCAGAATTTCACTTCCTGACCCTCTTGTGGTTGGTTAGGCCAAGTGAATAGTTCTCACCAATGAGTTGTGAGACAAAGTAACAGGTCATTCCAGGATGGTGACAGTCCAGCAATGTTTGAGAAGTGGGCTCTTCTGCAGCCTGTTTCACTACGTGAGTACAATCAGCAGAACTCTGCTGACCCATGATGGATGTGTACAATGTGAAAAAAATTAAATTTTTAAATTGTTTCAAACCACTGAGATTTTGGACTTGTTTGTTACTGTTTATAATCTAGCCTGTACTGATTGATACACCCTTTTATGGATGAAGATGCAAAGATTGCTCGGGGAGGCATGGATGGACCCGGAGAAGAGGTGGCTGGAGCCCTTGTGCTCATGTCCTGACTGACTGTCTCTGAAAGTCCTCAAGGGCCAGGCAAAGGACAAGACTTTATGCTGTTAACTCTGGAGCACAAGTAAAGTGTTTGAAAATAGGGGAACAACACAGTCCATACTTGGGTTTCAGAAGGATCATTCTGGCAGCTACTTCTGGCTGAGAGGTCACTCTCTATTTGTCGATCTGGAGAGATCAGCCCGGAGCCCAAATGAGAGCCAAACTCCCATTCTCACAGAGACTTTCAGGGCAAGTCTGCTATGTGTCCATAATTCCCCATCACCCAGAGTGGACTGCCCATGCCTCCAGAGAATGAGCAAGGCTGGCTAGAAGAGGGAGATCTCCGCACAGCCTTTTCCCCTTTGAGGGAGGCCCTTTGGCTCTGTTGTCTTTTTAAATGACCATAAAACAGCATGGAAATGAATGCCAGCTAAAAAGGTTAAAGGATCCTTAAGAAACAAATGATGCTATTTTTTCCCCAACTTACTGCTGAGTAAAAATTTGTCACTTCAGTAAGCTTTTTATTGGTAATTACAGAGTTACTTTATTTGCATATTGCAGAGTTTCTAGTGGCCCTAGTGAAAATGCTTAATGTCATTGAGCATCTTGGAAGGAATTACTCAACCCAGGGAGGGAGAATTTGGTAATTATTTCCTTAAAACTGGAATTTGCTAATAACTTTGCAGTAGATCACTTTGTGCTCCCCAATACAGCAATTAAATAATAAGCAATTAAGTGCCAAAGTGACTCAGGCATAGGACCTACTCCCAGATAGGGCCTCTGCTTCATTTCCTCTGAAAGGGGAATAAAGTGAAAGTTAACCCTGTGACTCCTGAGCTGCAAAGGAAAACTGATTCCAGTTGGAACCAGTCAGAGAGGTCTGGTACTAAAACTGTCTCCTCATCTTTAGTCTTCAAAGCAGGTTCTGGGAACCCAAAGGGAGGGCTGAGCTCAGTTTGCAGCAGGGACAGCAAGCTGGCCCTCCTCCCCCCCCCCCCCACCACAGCTGGTATGTGGGGGCAGAGGCTAAGCATGTGGATTCTGGAATCAAATTGGGTTTGTAAGCTGGGCCCAGCACTCACTATCCAGGTGTCTTGCACAAGTTATTTTACCATTCTGGGTCTCAGTTTTCTCGTCATTGAAGTGGGGTCATGATGGTATCCACTTCTCTTGGTTGTTGTGCTGATTAAATAATACACATAAAGGAGAGCAGTGTAGACTTAGAACCCTGCCTGGCACCCCACCATAATGCTCACTAAGTGTGAGCTGCGGTTGGCTGGGCCCCACAATCCCCCACCCCTCTAGCTCTCTACCAGGTACGAGAGCGGAGTGGGATTTGACTACGTGGTAAAGTGTGGCCCCCTTCCCAAATCCCTCCACTGATGTCGTGCACTGATGAGGCATGACAGTGTGTATTGGGGGCGGTGGGGGGGGTGGTACCGTTTGGAGTCAGTTCATCTGGGATCAAAGCCTGGCCCTCTGCCTGCTCACACTTAGTAGCCGGGTGACTTTGGGGACACAGACCCTCTCTGAGAGCCTTTCGGTCTTTGCCTAAAAAACGAGGAGTGCGATACCCATCGGACAGACAAGGTCGTCAGGTGTCCTGTATTTTACCATATGCTTTAGTTGCTTAGTTTCCTGTCATGCAAATTAAAAAAAAAATTAAATGGACACGAACCTGTCCTGAAAAAGAATCATTATCATTTCAGCCTTGTTCTGTCTTAATTTCTGGTTGATACTTAATCAGCAGTGGCTTGGAACACTTCAGCTTTTAGTCTCTCCCTCTGTTAAGTATTTAATGATCTGAAAACAAACACTTGAGAAGATGCTCCCTAAAGGAGCCCTGATCTTTTTGCAACACAAGGGATCCTTCGTGATGGAAATGAGCCCCCCTCTATTTTATCTGGCTGCAAGATCTGCTCAGGTGTGGCATTCTGTTTAATAATGTAAAATACTACTCCACGGAGGGGAGAGAACTGAAATATATATTTAAACAGATTCATTGCCCTGTCCCCACAGTGGGCCCTACTCTGTCCCCAGGTACACTTATGGGGAATATACAGTAGCCCTCTGAGAGGGAATATGAACTAAGATAGCAAAGATAGAGTCCCTAGCACAGGACATGGCCTTGAGGGCTGTATTAGTTTCTCTATCTAGCTTGGCATCGCCTGATATTGCACCTGGTATGTTTTTCTCCTCAGCTTAGTAAGGCGTGGGTCCAGGTTACAATTTGTTCCCAGCCCTAGATGCTGAGCCTCGTAGTTATTGGTCGTTTATGTCTGTGTGGTCTTTTTTGAGACCATGCTTCAGAGACGTCTTGAATCTCAGAGCCAGAGGAAGAAGCACAGCCAGGTTCTAATATCAGGGGAAGTCAAATAAACACCTAGAAAGTGCCACCTTTGACTTCTTCCTGGAGCCCCTCTCCCCGGCTGGTTGCTGGGAGAGGAGTGGGGAGGGACATGGGTGGCACTGCCCCATGCGTTGGTGGTGATGATTTTAAAAGGTACTCTTTGAAAGGCCAGTGGGGACCAGTGTGATCTTTGCTTTTACTCTCTCCAGAGGCATCTGCAGGCTGCAAGCTGACAACTCAAAAAGCCAAAGCATCCTCTGGAACTGAGTTTATCTGCCTGGTGGATACTCCCCTCTTTGACCAAGTTCTGCCCTCTACTTCCACACAGAAGACAGATTCCATGCCCATGTGTGGCTCTGCCGGTTCCAAAGTACGCTCATGGGGTCAGAATCTTACCACCAAACACCAACTGCCCAGTCCCCAGTCCTCAGCCCTCCCTCCCGTGACCTGGCTTTGGGGTATAGATAACCACCCATTCCAGGAACAATTTCAGAATCTTGGGGAGGGTCTTCCAGCAGCCTCTTGGGGTTATTGATGTCCACGTGGATGTCTTGACAGGTTCCAGATCTCTCTGTTGATTCCTTGTCTTACCAGCCTGCTTCACAAGGATGACCAGCAGGCAGCTCTAGTATTCCAGTCTTTGGGAAGAAAGCATTGCCTTGATGATGCCTTGATTTGGACTTTTTCCTAGCCTCAAAACCATGAGCTAATAAATTTCCATTGTCTAAGCCAACCATTGCATGGTGTTTGTTTGAGAAGCCAAGAATACTAGAACACTGGCTTTTTGCTAGACCATGTCCCAGAAGGTCTAGAAGGAACTCCTAGCAGGCAAATTGCATAAAAGGCTCAGAGGAGAAGTAGTACCATTTACCTGAAGCACTTAAGTGTTTGGAGTTTAAAAAGGTAAGTGAATTAATTGGAAGACTTTCCTAATTTTTAATTATAAATCAACATAGAACCATCTTTGGGAGTACAAAAATTGTGGGGCCCAGTCTTCCCCTGTGGGACACCATGGATGACTGAGCAGCTGACTCCTTCCTACCCAGTGCTAACCTGCTCCTTGGCTAAGCCCCACCCCTTCTTCAGGGCTGCTGTGGATTGAATCATCTGCCCAGGCCCCAACCCCTGCCCTGTGGGTGGGAACCCATTTGTAAAGAGGAGCTTTGGTGAAGTTATTAGTTAAGGTGTGTCCACATTGAATGAGGGTGGGCCTTAATCCAATACGGAAGTCCTTAAAAGCAAAAGAAATTGGGCAGGGAAAGAGAAGCCTTGGGGAGCAGCTAGAAGCTGGAAGTCAACAGAACCTGGAGTAGGAAAGAAGACATCGCTATGTGCATTGCCATGTGACGGAAGAACCAAGGAACCCCAAAGATTGCTGCCCAGCGGGGAGATGCCAACTTTGGGAGGAAGCTAACCTTTTAACCTCTGAAACCTTGAGCCAATAAATTCCTGTTGTTTAGCCATCTCATTGGCTGGTATCTGTTTTAGCCTCTGGGAAACACAAACAAGGGCTCCCCTGACCTTCAGCTCAAGGGGCAGGTTCCTGCCAGTTCCCATCCTGTTGTTGGCACATCTGTTTGACAGTTCTGGGTTGTGATGTTCTCTCCTTTCTGACTTACTCTGTCACGCGTATCCTCCATGGTCGTTTAACTTTTCCCCTTGAGCATTTTGCCTCCCTAGTGAGACAGGGTCCTTGCCGGAGGACGCCAGGTTTTAGAGTCACTCTCGTCCCTCCAGGGCCCAGCACAGAGCAGGGGCTGACTTCACAGTTAGGGACCCAGAGGCCCCCAGGAGCCAAGATGACATGTGGTGGGCAGCAGGGGACCAGAGGCAGGAAAACCTCTCGAAATGGAGGGGAGCAAAGGCCTGCAGCTCTGGGCATGGGAGAGAGTATCCAGCCTGGAAGTTAAGAGGCCTTTGGGCTGGAGCTGGGCTTGGAAGGGAAGTGGCAAGGAGGAAAACTCTGACCTCGCATGGCAAACGCTCTTCCCAGGCTCCGGGCTCCCTCGGCCGCTGCCAGTGGAAGCCTCTACAGTCTGGCTGGCTTCCACATGGCTTGTCCCTGCCGTGGACTCTGCATCGCTGGCGGCCAAACCTGAAGACAGCGGGTGCTGGTGAATGTTTAACCACGGGCTCTCCCAGGGGGCTGAGCTGATTTCTGTCCCGATTCGTGGTGTTTGCTGATTTCTGTGGCCTCCATCTTCTCACCGTGGCTCATTTCAAGTGGCCGATGAGAAGTCCCTGAACGCTGTTCTGGGCCTGCTTGAGCAGCCCTGGCCCCCCACCCCACTCAGCACCAGCTCCTCTGACCGCACACTTGACCCTTTCCTGGGTTTCCAGGGCTGGCGGGATGTCCTGCCTCTCCTCGCCTCCCTGGCCGCATGCCTCGTCACACACCCAAGGGCAGGGCGTCTCAGTTCTGACCCTGCTTTAGACTCCCTTAGGGAGTGCTCACAACTCCTGATGCCCAGGCCCTACCCCAGGCCAGTTCTATTAGGATCGTTGGGCATGGGACCCAGGCAGCAGTATTTTTTGAAGCTGTTCAGGTGATTCCAATGAGCAGCCGAGTTTGAGAACCAGTGCTTCTAAAAAATACCGATGCTGGTTGCCCACTTCGGCCCAGCTGAATCAGACTCCTTTGGACTGGAGTCCTGGGTTGGTTTATATGACTGTAAAGCTCTCCAGATGAAGCCAATGTGTGGCCAGGATTGAGAATCACCATTACAGTGACCCCTGGGTTGTGTCCTCACCTCCTTTCGGCCTCGTTGTCACCCTTTTCCCTGATGTCCCATCTCTCCCCCTTCTCCCATCACTATCCGAGGCCTGGCACTCCTCCCACCTTGCCATTTCCACTTGGCGCTCCCCAGCCTCCTCTCTCCACCTCCCCCACCGACTCAGCGCCTCCTGCTCCTGCCCTGCCTGCTGGTTTGCTCCCCTGGCTCAGGATTTGGCATCCTTGCCGTCCCCAATGCCTGCCTCTTCCTTGCCTGCCACCTGTTGTGGCTTGTTCCTGGGGCCACCTGGAGAGCACATCTCTTTCCATTCCCACTCAAGCCACAGCACAGCTCCGCCTGGACGCTCTTGGAAGGTACTCTCTTGACTCCTGCTCCCGGCACTGCTAGAAGCATGATCTTCCAAACACACTCCGCTCCTCAACCACATGCCTTGGCTCCCCTCGGCCTACAGGAAAAACACACTTAAGACTTCCACAGTGCACGCCCTTTGGAGGCAAATCCCCATGCTTTCCTCCCGACTGCGCTCCAGCCTACCCCCCTGCTCCTGTCCCCTGCAGTGCCCCACCCCTGCCTCTGCCTGGTCCCTTCTGCCTCCTCCCTTCTGCGCCCTTATCCTCGAAGGAACACTCTCTTTCTCCTCGAAGGTCATCTCTTCCACAGAACTCATCCCTCCCTCTTCTGGGGCTGCGCTCCACGGTGTGGAATATCCTACGGTCCTCAGTCCTTGTGTGACTGCAGGCAGTCTTCCGTTTCTGTTTCGGCCTCCATTCTCTGTACTCTCTGGAGTAGGAGCTGTTTTTGATCATCTTTTTAGCCTCTCGGTATCTAGTAAAGTAGCTAGCAGAGAGAAGGTGCCTGATACATGTTGTAATAAGAGTGGTTTTAATTAAGTTAATTAATTAATGTTTAACCAGCAGGTAACTAGTGTATCTTAGAACTTTGACTTAAAACTAACAATTCAAGGATCATTTTTATTCACAAGTGTTTCTTGCATGCCTACTATTGGCCAAGCATTCCTCTAGGCCTCAAGAGTTAAGAGCATAAACAAAACGGACAAAACTTCTTCAGTCTTGGGACACTTAAGTCCCAGTGGGAGAGACAGGTAACAAACAAACAAACAAATACCTTATAACGACAGCTGCAAAGTTTCCTGGGAAGTGGCCTTTTTTTTCCCCATTCTTTTTCCCTTCTTTGGGTAATGACTGTTCATTGATAAATGTTCCATATCTGGGTTTTGCTTGTGTGGGGTCCTTAAGAACAAAATGAGATTTTAACAATCCAAGTAGCTTTTGTTGTCTTCTTCCTACCCTTCTGGTGAAAAATGGGCTGAAAAAAAAAAAGAAAGAAAGCAACCCTTTGTTTCTATTTTTTATGAAAGATACCATTTAAAATACTCCAATGGAGCCAGGGGATCTGCCACATGGATGATGAGGGTGATTGTCCCAGCGTGTCAGGATGTGGTTATTTGGAGTGGGAGGAGAGGGTACTTGCATAAAGGGACTCAGGGGCCCTCAGAACCCAGGACGACATAGGGGTGGGTGTGGCATGTAACTTTGACCAAAGCTCGAAGCGTTTTTCCCATGGCATTGGGGAGCCCTTGCCCAGGTCGAGCTCTAAGCAGGGCACAGCTACCTAAGGAGGTGGGGCAGCGGGTGTGTGCCTCAAACCCATGCCTCTGGATAATTTCTTTTTTTTTTTTTTCTAGGTGAAGAATCACAGAGACTCTAATTTGAGAATCTATATAATTGTAACACCTCATTTAACCAATGTCATCAGGGAATGAGGAGTTCCACGTAAGTGAGTTTTCCAGATAATTGAACTTTATTCCCTAAAGAGCCAAAGCTTAAAAAAATTAACCACTTGGACAGAAGGTTTTCTTTCTGATCTTGGGTACCCAGATAGCGATTTGGCCCCTTTTTGGTAATTCTGATGATTAGGATCCCAACATCTGCTTCCAGATTGGTTCGGGAGTACGATTGCTTCTAGGGCAGCGATTTCAGTTCTGGATGCACGTTAGAATCAACTGGAGAGCTTTTAAAAATCCTCGGCCGTTTAATTCAGTACCTCTGGAGTAGACCCAAGTGCTTTTTAAAAGGATCTTCAGGCAATTCCAATGGGGAGGAGAGAAGTTTGAGAACTACTGCTCTAGGGTGTGTTGAACTGCTTTCCCCAGTAATAAAAATAATGTCAAATACAACACTCACCGCCCAAGCGACTGCCTCTGTCTGATGCTCCACTGGCGGCCACATATCTCATCTCCTTTCATTCTTGCCACTATCTGGTGGTCTCAGACCCTCTTTTCAAAAGGGGAAACTGAGCCTCAGCGTAACAGGGACTTACCCACTCTCACTGAGCCGGACAACGGCACAGCCAGGGTTCCCAGCTGCCTGGTCCCAGAGCCCTCCTCTGTGAGAAGCTCCAGTTGACAAGACCTTTTGGGCACTTTCATATCCTTTGTTTCTCTCGTTCCATCTCTTTCTTCACAGTTGGTCTCTGGCAACACCTTCTCCCGGCTGCCTCTGTGTCTGCCTCTAATTGTGCCCCCGCCCCCATCAGAGCTACCAGTCTCCCCAGAACTGAGAAAACAGGCCCCTCAGCCTATTGAGACTATGCCAACCAAAATGAAACAGGTTCTGAGTGGAGGCCTGATAAATGGACTTTTTGGGACATGCATGTGAGTTTTGGGGCATAAGCTTTGGAAATCGTTCTCATGGTAGAACCTTCGAGGTGATAGGAAATAAATCAGTAAATCAGTCCACGCTGGACCTGTGCGTGCTCCCTGAGGCGGAGGTCGCCTCTCCACCCCCAGGGCCTCCCTCAGCACCAGTCTGCTGACTGTGTCTTCCTCAGGTGGCCCCTGGGCACGGCAGTCCAGGACGCAGGGAGAAGGCGCAGCGAGCCTTTCTATCTTCCTCTCCCCCATCTCTTTCTTCTCAGGCAAAACTGGGCTTCTCGCCAGCCTCTGAACTTGACCCAAATATCCTTACCTTGATGCTTCTGTGCCAGGGTAGTGGGTTGAAGAGTGACCCCTGAAAACCTCAGAAGGGGACCGTATTTGGAAATAAGGTCTATACAGGTGTAATTAATTGAGGAGTTTGAGATGAGATCATTCTGGATTTAAGGTGGGCCCTGAATCCAAGGACTGGGACCTTCATGAGAGAAAAGAGAGGGAGATTTGGACCCAGACCCAGAGAAGCAGCCGGTGTGAAAGCGGAGGTAGAGGCGGAAGTGATGCTGTCCCAAGCTGGGGACACCTGGAAAGCTGGAAGAAGCGAGAAGAATTCTCTCCACCGAGCCTGTGGAGCGAGCCGGCCCTGCGCGCGCCTTGATTTTGGACTTCTCTACAGAACGCTGAGAGAATAAACTTCTGGGGCGCACCGCAGGGCTTGCGGCAGGTTGTTGCCGCCGTCCTAGGTCAGGCGCTTCCGCCAGGCTCCCTTCTCTGCCAGCCCTGCCCCTTTTCACTCAGCACTGCCTAAGCCCCTGCATCTACAATGGAGGCCATGCCAGTCCCTGTCCTCGAGGAGTGTCCAGTGGGGGCAGGAGCTCAACCGGATCCAGCGCCATCATCTTCATCTGTGGAATGAGCCTGAAACCACCACCCCCCCAGCCTCAGGAGGCTGCTGCGAGGATAAAGGTAAACGGACGCATGATGCCCCTGGCCCAGGGGCCCGCACAACGGCCATCTGGGATGGAAGCGGTGGCACCTTCACCTGGAGGATCAGAGCAAACCCACGGGACCGCCAGGTCAGCCCGGCCCCCTGCCCTGGCCTCTCCAGCTCATGCTGGGCTAGACAGCTCCTCCTTAGAGGGTGCAGCTCAAATAAACCTCTGTCTGATCCGCTCAGGCTGACTCTTGGCAGGATAAGAAGTTTACATAGGCTCCTGGGTGGGGAAGTGGTGCGCGTGGGTGGGCGGGGGGCACACGGAGGAGGGCAGGTGCTGGAAGAAGCGTGGGCCAGGGTTTGTGCGGCTCAGACCGGGGGCAGCTCAGTTTTCACTCCAGCCAGCGGCCGAGCTGTCCGTGCACGTGGCTCTCATCCCTTGGAGCAGCTCCACGTGCCCCCGTGTGCTCTCCCCAGCCAGGGCCGGAGTCCCTTCTCCCACCCCAGGCAGCCCCTGCGGACCCAGCGCAGGGCACACCGGGCTGCTGTATCCCCGCAGCAGGCCTCCAGCCTCTCTGGCAGGTCTTGAGAGACCTTAGCTGTGAGGGCTTCCGAATGCAAACAAGGAGTGAAGTATTTAAAAACCTGGTATTTCCCCAGAATCAGCCCTTCAGAGGGGCCCAAAATACACAGCCCAGTGTTTGCACTTAAGAGAGTGGGAGGCCCAGCCCAAGGCTCCCGGCAGCCAGGTCTACCCTGTGTAAACAAGGGAAAGGAAAACAGCCTCATTGTGTCTGGAAGGACCTGACAAAGGGGTTTTCCGGCTAGGGTTGGAGAAGACGGGAGGGCAGGGAAGGCGGCTGCCAGCTCCTCTGGGCACTTCCTGTGCACAGGGAGGGGGGGTGCGGGGACGGACCCTGGGGCTTTCTTGTGAGCTCATGCAGGAACCTCGCGGGGAAGTCCCCAATAATAATGAGCTGCTGGTTACTGAGTGTGATGTGTCAAGCTCTTTCCACAGCTTGTCCCCATTAACCCTGGTGGGATCCCAATGAGGCAGGTGTTACGTCACCCAATTGTGTAGATGAGGACACTGAGGCTCAGAGAGGTTCTGCTCACACCTTGGAAAATGGTGAGGCATGTTTCAGTGCTGGCCTGGCGCCAAGGCCTGCCTCCTCATCAGCACAGGACACTTGCCCTCCCTCTGCTCTTCCCATCTCCCTCCCTCCCTCCCTCACTGAGTCCCATCATGGTCCCACCACTGAAGAGTAGTAAAATACAAACGTGCCTTCACAGAGCTCTCAGTTAAAGGGGACAGCCCTGTAGACAGGTGATTGCCATATGAGAACACACAGCGTGGTACAAAGTCGAACCACCTCCTGGTTCATTTGATCCAATTATTTCATATTCCAGAAGAGGAAACAGAAGTTCAGAGTGGCTGTGATTCATCCAATGTTCTCTTGAAGCAGAGGTGGGACCAGTTCCTAGATGCAGTCTCTCCCCTTTGACCACTTTTGCTGCTGCTATGATTCACAGACCTTGCAACATTTGGTACAGAAAAAATTTAACCACCACCCACTAACCATTGGCACAGACCATCTCTTTGCCTTCAAAACGAACAGAAGAAAAAAAAAATCCAAACCCCAGCAACCACAGAGCAGTTGCTTCTCAGGAAAAGCAAACTGCCCACTGCCACAAGGAATGCAACTCGTCAGAATTCTGCCTCGCTGCCTGCCACCCAACAAGCGTGGCCTGTTCCAGTGGCTTGGTGGCCAATGTCTTCCTGTCACCAAGTTTCTCCAAATCGCTCGGGAGGGTTGTTTTGACATTGGATTAGCCACAGAGAGTAAGTCGTGAGTGCTTTAGTGAGCAAATTCTAAAGAAATCGCAGCACTGAGTGCTTCAGCCTGTTAGAGATACCACCCTATCAGGGAAAGTAATGGTAGGCAGGGCTCCAAGAGGAGAGATAAGTGGGCTTATATGAATATGAAGAAAGGAAATGGTGAATGAAGTCAAATGGAACCAGCGTCCTGTGACATCCGTGACTCATAAATTTCATTGATGTCCAGGATGTGAGTTCCTTGCTCTCCCTTGATTTAGTGAGCTGCTTGTCCTCAGGGCAACGCTGTGGGGAGATGCATGGGGGCGCAGGGCAGGTGCAGCTTTTAGGCAGCCCATGGATAGTATCTCACCTCTCCTGTAGGGGAGATCCTGGGAAGCTCTGGCTCTGACTTAAGAAGAGGGCCTGCCTTGGGCGGGATTCAGGGAGAAGAGGTGAAGATAGAGGGTACAGGGAGGTGATGATGGGGGCGCTGGGTGAGAGGTGGGTGGAACGCAGTACGGGAGGCACGAGGGAATCCTAAATTCTTAGTGAGATTTCTTAGGCCAACCTATTTCGAGTTGTGCATCAGCAAGGGCCCCATTTATTTTTATTTTTAACCACCATGGACACTCTGTGTGAAGTGTTGTGTCTGCCAAACTGCATTGAAGGAATGAATTCATTTTCCCGTTTTTTCTTTTAAGTCAGTAATCTCTCTAAGGTCTGGTTCAGAGATCCCGGGCAGTTCGCAAGCCTCCGGCTGCCCGCGGAATCAGTTGGTTTCATCCAAAGCGCAGCCTTTGAAGTTCTAGTTCGTCTCACCGTGAGGTACAAGTTTAAGTCAATGCGCAATTCCTGCTAGGGGTTTTGAAATGTTAGAAACCGCTTGGGGATCCCGCTGCTTTCTGCTCAAGTCGGCAGCTGTGGATGCACAGCGCCCACCCCTCCCAGCCTGACGCCTTGTGCCTCTGGAGCCCTGGGGGGGGGGGGACCCTCTCCAGGATGGAGGAAGGACAGTGAGGAAGATGGGAAAGAAAGGGCCGTGACTGGTCTCTGAGACTGGGGAGATACATGATCCCAGGATATGAAAGAGGGAAACCAGGGCTTCGTGTCACCTCGGGCGACCTCCTGGATCACCGATTTGGGAATGCTGCCTTGCGGCTCACTTAGCGCTGGACACTGTGTGAGGCCAGACTGGCTGCAGAACTTACAGGGCTGGGGCAAAATGGAAAAGCAGGGCCCCTTGCTCAAGAAGCTGAGGATGGCCACAGCAGTGTTCAACGAAGCGCAGGTTCTTTCTGAGAGCAGCCCACGGAGCCGGTCCTGGTCCTGGGCCCCAGAAGAGCTGCAAGGAAGACCACACAGCCAGGCATGGCTGTGGTGGCCCCTGAGCACAGTGGCGGCTGCGGCCCTGGGCTAAGGGAGCACAGAGGTGGGGCGCTGAGCCTGCGGAGCGCTTTGTTGGGGGTGGACTCCACTCACGGTCAGATTCTCAGTTGCGTGTTGAGAGGACCACCTTTTTTTTTTTGTCTTTATTCACTTTCTCAACATTACATTAAAAAAATATGAGGTCCCCATACACCCCCCCTTCACCCCCCCCCCCCCCCCGTCCCCGAGAGGAACACCTTGATGCGTGTGGTCTCCGAGTAACACTGGGAAGCAGGCATATTTTACTTAGCAAATGGTTATAGATTTTGTTGTGTGCTAGACATTTTCTAAGTGTTTATAAATATTCAGCACTTTCCCCTTAATAACCTTGATGCAATATAGTTGCTTTATTATTCCCATTTTATAGACAAGGAAGCTGTGGTTCAGAGACGATTTAACTTAGATCTGTCTACTTTTTTTTTTTTTAAGATTTTATTAATTTATTCCCTGCGCACCCCGCTTCATTGTTTTGCACGCACTGTCTGCTCTCTGTGTCATTTGCAGTGTGTTCTCCTGTGTCTGCTTCTCTTCTCTTTAGGCAGCACTGGGAACCGATCCTGGAACCTTCTGGAGAGGGAGAGAGGCGCTCAATATCTTAAGCCACCTCAGCTCCCTGATATGCTACGTCTCTTATCGTCTCTCCTCTGTGTCTTTTTGTTCTGTCATCTTGTTAGAAAGAAAGTTGCGCCTGTAAGAAAACAAAAGCTCACCTGATTGTGGAGGAGAAAAGAATTTTATTAATGATCCTGCAATAATGGGCTCATGACCTGGATAAAATGGCCAGTGTGCCAAACAACAAGAAACAGTGACATTTATACCCTAAACCTAACATGCAGGCCCCTACCCTGTTCCCCATTGATTGGGTACGTCAGGGGTTACAGCCTATCCGAGAGATCTACCTTGGGCTGTTCCTGCTCTAAGTTGCTTGGTGCTGCTTTCACTCCTAGCGCTATTTTCAAATTTGGCGCCGCTTTCACCATTTGCCCCACCCCTGCTTCTCCCCATTGGCTGCCCTCACTTTGGCCCCACCCTTGCTTTGGTGCCACTTTTCAAATTCTTGGCATGCCAAAGCTGCTAGAACCCCTTTCCATCCCTCCTCCAATGGAGAGCTGGCTCTGGCTTCCCCTTTGTGTGAAAATTAAACTTAACCCTTTCCTACAATCTTGCTGTGTGGTCCAGCATTCCATGTGGGCCAGCACCCCTGAGTGGGCCAGCTCTCTGCTCGGGCCAGCTTGCCTTCACCAGGAGGTCCTGGGAATTGAGCCCTGGACCTCCTATATGGTAAACAGGAGCCCAATCACTTGAGCCACATCTGCTTCCCAAGATCTGTCTATTTTTGAGTCTAGAAGTTTTTCCACCTGAGCACCATGTACCTTCCACATGGGCAACCTCGGTGAACCGGCCTGGAAAGCTGAGATGTATGGATACTGGGCTGAAACTCTAGGGTCCCCCACTTGCTGGGAGGAGATGACAGGTCCATGAGGGGCCAGGGGCAGCTGGTGCTGAGAAGCCTGGTGCTTGGGGAAGGGCTGCACAATGAGCCCCAGATCTGCAGGCTGCATTGAATCCTTGCCTGAGGATGGGGGCGAGGCTGGTTAAAATAGAGTGTATTGTAACCTTCCTCTTTTTAAAAGAGAAAACACTGGCAAATAAATTAGAAGAGAACAAAGAGGGACAAAGCACTCATAGTTCCAACATCCAAACACTACCACTGTTAACATGTTGAAATAGTCCCTGCAATGTACGTAAAAAGTGTACCTTCTTAGATCTGAGGGGAAATGGGAAGTGTTGCAGCCCATGTGGAAAGCAATCTAGCAGCATCTATTAAAAAAAGAAAAATGCACATCCCTTCAGACCAGCATTCTCACTCCTGGGAAGCTACTCCACAGAAATAAAAGCCCTATTATGCAAATATGTACGTACAAGGAGGTTTCTTACAGCACTGTCTGAGTGATGTGCTTATGCATGCACACACATACACACACAACACATAAACGAGAGCGCATACACCACAGATTATCATACAGCCATAAAAAAAAAGAATGAATTAGTGCTGTACCAGTTGATTCTAGGGCAGGCAGGGGGCTGTTAAGAGGCAAAGCGAGATGCAGAAAAGTGTGTATAACAGTAACAAAAATTTCCTGCCATGTGTTGCATGTATTTACATGTATGTAGATATAGGTCTGCATAGGATAATGTGCATACACAAAAAACATGGGAGGACATGCATGAAATTAACAGGGGTTGTCAGTGTGGGAGAGGATATGGGGGGAGCACCGTGATGGGAGTATGAGTTTGGAAGGAGAGTGAGGTCTAAGAAGAAAGGGAGAAAAACAAGGACCACTTCATTTCCTGCCAATCTTTTTTCACTGTATGACCTTCCTCTAGCCAACTTCCTAGCTATATAAAGTCCATGCTTCACAGACCACACCAGCTCAGTGGTAAAATGAGGTGACAGTCGCACAGTCTACAATAAACTCCAAACTCCAAGACCTGCCAACAAAGCGACCAGATCTCTAGCCCTGCTTTTAAAGTTCCCATCATCACTCTGGGATGTCGGCCTGTCCAGCTGACATGTGCTAACAGTCATTTTCATTCTCTGCTTAGAAGCCTCCATTGCCTGCCAAACCAAACGCGACTCCCACGTCACTGCCACTTTGGGTAAAAGGGCGCCAGCTCCAGTGGTTCCAAAGGATGGGTGTGTCCTCTGAACCCTGGGGACCCGGAACTGTGAGGGTTCCACACACAGCTGCCCAATGTCTTGGACCCTCCTCCCAGGCTTAGTTCAGGCTTTTGGGTTGCATGCAACAGAAATCAAGTTTGGCTAACTCAAACGAAAAGGAAGCCTTCATGTAAGAATGTGGGGGAGGCACAGGATGGAAAGAAGGATGAAAACCAAGCTGCAATTTGACAATAGCAGGGTGACTCCAGAACATCTCAGGAGCAGAAACTCTTGTTGTTCTCTCTGGCTGGTCACCCTAGCTGGACTAAACGAATGCCAGCCTTGCCTCCTTCTTTGCTTCTGCTCAAGATTCAGAGTCCCAGGAGAAAGTCTCATTGGTTATGTGTGCATCCCCTGGCCAAACCAGGGCAGACAGAGGAAGATTCTGGCAGAAGGATCCTCTGGGGCCCTCTTTGTCCTTTCTAGTGAAACACAGGCTTCCTGAGTTTACTATAAACAGAGATTGTGAGGAAGAGATATTTAGACCCAAAGGAAATTGGGGGCTGTTGGGAGAGAGGAATAGATGCTGGGGACCCAAAAATGTCAAGTGTCCACTTCTCACCCTCTCTCTCCATTCAAAGGGTCTAGGGAGCTGGGCTGGATTAGTTTTTATGTAAGATCCTTTTGGCTGTATAAGTGACAGAAAGCAACTCAAGCTAGCTTAATCAGTAAAGAGAACTTTCTCATAAGGAAACTGAATTGCTCAAGGAATTCAAGGCCTTAGAAAGGGCAGTTCCAGGACTAGCTTTTCTCTTGGTCTGTGTTTCTCCCTGAGGCTACGTGGTCCCTTGTCTCTGCTGCCTCCGGTTTGTCTGAGTCTTTTTCTTTCTCTCCAGACCTACTGTCCCTGCCCTTCATGTCTTGGAGATGGAAATCTTCCAGCCCAGATCTTTTGCATTCCACTATTCAAGAAGGCAGTCCAGTTGCCTGACTGTCTCTTGGTCTCAATTATGAATATCCCAGAGGGAGAACTGGATTGGCTCTGCTTGGGTCAGGTATTCACCCTTGTTTCAAGCAACTGTGGCCAATGGGGCAGGGTCATGATGGGTAAACATAGCTGCAGGGACTGGGGTGGGGTGAGAAGCCCTGACCCAAGCAATGCAGAACCTAGGGGGAAAGGAAGGGAGACTGTAACTGAAGTGCTGAGTCTAAGAAATCAAGAGCATTTTTGAAAACACAGAAAGTCAGAGGCAAAAATATAGATGTCCTATATGGAGCTGAGAGCCAGGGGTGAGGAGCAGAAGGGTGACATAATCAGGTTGGGAGCAAGCAGGGAGTCATATCCTTGGAAATTCGCAGAAATTATCCATGGTGTTTGCTACTTGCTTTTAGGAACTGCATGGGGCATGATATAGGACAGGGTCAGCTTGCCTTCCAGAACCACGATTGGAGCTGACAATTATGATCAAACTGGGCATAACCTTTCTATGCATGCCTCTTCTGTTACTTTTACTGGACCTGTAGTTGGCATGTGGGTTGGTGTATACTCAGGAGACCTGAATCTCTGGACTGTCCATGTGATGGCCAAGCCCTGGGCCTCAGCGGACTTGTGGCTCCTACCCTCTGGTTTGTTGGACTTACCCTGGCCAGCTGACAGGGAGGTGAAGAGGGTCAACTACCACACCAGGGAGCCAAGAGTGCCTACAGCTGCAAGCAGGAGAATTGCATCCATCACCCATGTGGAATCTAAGGCCCCTCTTGATGTAGAGGGGGACTGGACATAACCATCCCAGGGACCACAGGATGGAGATTAGAGTATGGATTAGAGTGGACTTACTGGTGTTCTGCTGGGGAACTATTATGATTAGTAAGGGAAGAAATTGTAGTAGTGATGTGGAGAGGGTGGCCACAGTGGCTGCTGATGGTAGGGAGATGGAAGAAGAGATATGGTGTGGGGGCATTTTCAGGATTTGGAGTTGTCCTGGGTGGTGCTGCAGGGACAGATGCTGGACATTGTTTGTCCTGCCATGACCCACTGGGTGGACTGGGGGAGAGTGTGGACTACAATGTGGACCACTGTCCATGTGGTGCAGCCGTGCTCCAGAATGTATTTGCCAGGTGCAGTGAATGTGCCACGATGATGAAAGAGGTTGTTGATGTGGGAGGGGTGGGGTGGGTGGGATGGGGGGGTATATGGGGACCTCAGTTTTTTGAATGTAACATTTAAAAGAAAATAAAGAAGAAAAAAATTAATTATCCTTCTTTTCAACATAATATATGCATCTAAGTCTAAGAAATCATTAACACTAAAAGGCTTCATGTGCACAGCATCTTTCTCCTGCCCCACTGGTCCTCATCCCTCCCCACCCCCCAGAGAAAACAATTCTGGTCTGCTAGTTGCTACTTCAGTGATCTATCTCCATATACTTCTAAATAATTTGATATGCTGCTTTTTCAGCCCATTACCTCTTGACTTCTTGTGCTGGTAGTTGAGGATTCGCTTCTCCCCCATTTCTCCTTCTTTCATTATCCCACTATATTATATCATGTTTTGGTCTGTGTTCGCATTATTCTGGCTATGAAAATACTTATCCCCTGTGAGCCAAGCCAGGTACTATGACTACAGTCTCCTTACATTTCTTTTTGTTTTTTGGATGAATAATCCCTTAGTTTTTCCCTTTGCTCGGTTTGCTATGCCCCAACAGAGCCACCAAATGGCAATCAATATTATTTTCTAAATGTTTGAAACAACATACCCGATAATATACAAATTTCATCTCCTCATCCACACCCCGTCCCCCACTAGCACCCATTTTGACTGGTTGCTCTCTGGGCCTCTCTGGGCCCCCTGCACAGCAGTCATCTGAAATTTGGGCAGTTTCTTGGGTGGGATCCCCTATTTCCTATATCCCATGGATTCCTATTTCTTGGTTCATTCTCTTGTCAGGCTGAAGCACATCCTGTAGTCATTTCCTAAGAAAAGATGTAAGGGAGGTTAATTTTTCTGCATGTCTGAGCAGGTATTTATTCCACCATCACACTTGATTTATCTTCAAGCTGGGTATAGAAATAATGTTCCTGTCTGCATTTTGTGTCTGGGTGTCCATTTGATCCCCCCTCATGTTGTAGTTGAGGTCTGATGCCAGGCCACTGCTGTACTGGAAGAAGGGTGGGGGAGGTCCTAGGAGTACAACTGCTCCATGTGGAGATTTTCAATCAACTACTGCCTTCAGCTCTGCACATTGCCATGCATTTTTGCAGACTTGGAACTTTCAGGTGCTAAGCCTCTCAGGGATTCTTGGAGACAAAGCAATTTGCTTTTCCTTGGTCTCCCTTCTGCAAGTGCTTTAGTTGGTCGCTTTCTCCATCCGCTCTGCTGAGTCATTACCACTCATCCAGGTAATTTATTAAAATCTATCTCCTGATATCACAAATCACTTTGGGCTTTTTACACATTTCCCCTTTTCTGTCCATTCAGTGAAATGTTGAGATGGAGAGAAGGTCAAGGTGTATTTAATCCACCATGTATTTTCCAGTGTTATTGTAAGTTTTATGGACTTCTTTTTAAATTTTGCGTAGTATTTTATATTCCACCAACAAAATGTGGAATGGTTTACTGAACCAATCTCTCATTGCTGGATGTTTAATTTGCTTCTTATTTTTTACTATAATGAATGTCTTTATGCACATGACTCTTTCAATACTTAGGAGTGTTTCCTTAGGATATATTTGTAAAGAATATGAACCTTTTTAAGATCTTGATATGTTTTGCTAAACTGCTTTCTAGAATGTTTGTACCAATTTTTTCCTGTGGGTAAGAGAATGGGGCAGGCCGTCGTAACTGCCTGGCCCGGTCTTCCGTGGCTACACATATCATGTTCAAAGCTACCGATCTCCCACAGTTTGCCCCAATATCAAGTTCTGGTGAATCTGTGGAAACAGACAAAGGCATTTACTTTCACTAAGAAGTATCCACCTGCTCGTCCAGACCAGTTTACAAACAATGCTGATGAGGGAAAAGGAATGTGGGCTCCTCATTATTTTCCCTTCATCTTACCTTGGTTTGGGGAGGGGGAAGTATAGGAAGAGAGTTGAAACCAACCTGGATGGCTAGTGCCTGTGAGCAGGAGAATCTTACTGCTTGGCCTCATTCCTCCAGGAGCAAGTCAGAGGGTTTTAATACACCAGCTGGGGCAGTTTCTGAACTCTGCTTGTAAAGAGTTGGAGCAGGCCTCAGGGCTGGGGGAAACGGCCAGGTCAATTAACTCAGGGCCCCTTTGACAGATGAGGAGACAGAGCCCCAGTGGGGACGGGCGTCCGCAGCTTCCCAGGAAGACAGCGGCCGAGCCTGACCCAGAGCTCCGGGCTCTTGGTTCCACCCAGACCGGGATGCTCCACATTGGGTTGCTGCCTGGACCGTGGCCGGCATTTGTCAGCATCTTGTCTGTGATAAATAGGGTTGCAGCAGCGGTGCAGCGGGGCCACGGGCTTTCCCCCTGCACGGTGAGCTGGAGGAGCCGCGGCTTAGCAGCCGGATCAATATCGCACTTTGCAGGAAGCCTGTGGACGTGCGGTAGATTGTGGCTCTTGGTGTTTGTGGCGTTGGGGGCCTTCCTGGGGGGAGGGCAGCGGCCTGTGAGGCTGCCTCCTGGAGCGGGGTGGGGGAGGGTGGGGGCCAATTCCTAAGGACCCTCAAGAGCTGCCATGCAGGGCCCTGAGCAATGCACTGGGGCCTTTGGCTCTTACCTGGGTATTTCCAGACCTCTACCCAGGTCTGACCAAGTGTTTCTGCCACCAGCACGGAATCAGGGAACATCCTGAAGAAGTGGGACTGGTGGTAGCTTATTGGCCCAGGGGCTTCTCGTGGGCTACCCATCGAGCCTGGCTGCACACAGATCTGCACACATATCTGGACTCTAGCGTGGCCTGATGCACGTGGCCTGAGCGCGACAGGCCGCCGCACCAGTCAAATGGAGGATGTTAGGCTGAACGTATGCAGTGACTGACATTCAACTGTTCCGACATACAAAAATGACACAGTTCATCTGTTTCAATCTACTAACAGTAGCTACCTTACAGCATTTTGAGGATGAAATGAGATGATTCCTATCCAACCCTTAGCAAGTATCTAAACTGTAGCAACCACTAATGTTGGTGCTTATTTTCCAGACTCAGGACTTAAGCAAGGAAGAATAAGTAAACTAAAGTGGAGTGAGCATCCGCTATTTGCTAGGCACATACTATGTCATACCGTTTTTTTTTTGTTTTTTAAAGATTTATTTTTATTTATTTAATTCCCCTCCCCTCCCCCGGTTGTCTGTTTTCTGTGTCTTTCATTTATTTATTTATTTATTTATTTATTTATTTATTTAATTCCCCCCCCCTCCCCTGGTTGTCTGTTCTTGGTGTCTATTTGCTGCCTCTTGTTTCTTTGTCCGCTTCTGTTGTAGTCAGCGGCAAGGGAAGTGTGGGCGGCGCCATTCCTGGGCAGGCTGCTCTTTCTTTTCACGCTGGGCAGCTCTCCTCACGGGCGCACTCCTTGCGCGTGGGGCTCCCCCCCGCGGGGGACACCCTTGCGTGGCAGGGCACTCCTTGCGCGCATCAGCACTGCGCATGGCCAGCTCCACACGGGTCAAGGAGGCCCGGGGTTTGAACTGCGGACCTCCTATATGGTAGACGGACGCCCTAACCACTGGGCCAAAGTCCATTTCCCTGTTTTCTGTGTCTTTTTGCTGCATCTTGTTTCTTTGTCTGCTTCTGTTGTCGTCAGCAGCACGGGAAGTGTGGGCGGCGCCATTCCTCGGCAGGCTGCTCCCTCCTTCGCGCTGGGCGGCTCTCCTTATGGGTGCACTCCTTGCGCGTGGGGCTCCCCTACGCGGGGGACACCCCTGTGTGGCACGGCACTCCTTGCGCGCATCAGCGCTGCGCATGGGCCAGCTCCACACGGGTCAAGGAGGCCCGGGGTTGGAACCGCGGGCCTCCCATGTGGTAGACGGACGCCCTAACCACTGGGCCAAAGTCCGTTTCCCTGTCATACCGTTTTATCCTCTGAATAATCCCAAGGAGGGTTGGCACGGTGAAGAAATGAGGCACAGGGGGCTTACATAAATTGCCCCAAATCGCACAGCTGGTTGGTGGCAGAGCTGGGATTGAAACCCGGCTGTTTCTAACGCTGGAGACTGCATGCTTCCCCTGCAGCACCCTGCCGCTTTCAGAATCCCGCCCAAGAGCCAGCCTTAGGTGTTGGGGACTTCGTGGTCTCTCCCCAAAGTTTAAATTAGGAAAATAAAGAAGGTAATTCTGAGTTCTCCCTAAGGGGTTAAAAAGCCTCGGATCTACTGTTCTGTCTGAGTTCCTGACACACTATCTTATGAATCTTCGTATCACCCCATGAAAAAGGAAACTCATCACCATTTTACAGATAAGGAAAGTGAGGCTCAGTGAGGTTTTGTGGCTTGCCTAAAGTCACACAGCAGGAGGCAGAACAGCTAAGACCTGCCCCCAAATCTGCTCCTGTTGTCCCGTGGCAACGGCCGTATGGGGCTGGTTGCTAGAACCTTCTCACCCCAGGGATGAGGTGGCTGCGCTCCCCGTTTTCCCCATGCTGTCTGCACTTCAGGCGCCTGCCACCGGTGCAGGGCGCAGATTTGTGGGAATCAACCGCATCACTGGGATCATCCTGAACCGCAGCCTCCCTGCAGCAGCCCCCTTCCCCGGGACACACACACGCACCAGCGCTGTGGGGGCAGGCGCAGAGCCCTCCTTCCTCAGAATAGCTCTGTGTTATTAGCTGCATTTAATTGAAGGTGTTTCGAGGGCAGCCTCCATCGGGCCCAAACCAAATAGAAAATGACACACTGTCAAATTAATGTCCCCAGACCATGATAAATGGCCGGGCTTGGTGAGTAATGCCTCCATTTCTTGTGCTAAAGGAGAAGGATGCAGCCAGGCTCCGTAGGTCTGTCGGTGTCGTGTGGGGAAAGGTCAGCGCCGTCCTCGGGATAAATAGCATTCCTTTCTGGTCTGCCCGCCCGGGATGGGCTTCTCCGGCTTCTGCTGAGCTGTGCTTTCTCTCCCTTCCTGTTTCCCAAGGCTGATGAGATGGCTGAACAGCTTGTGAGCCTCCAGGCCAACGTCCAGGGAGGAAGGAGCAGGAGATAAGACTAATCCTTCACTACCCACCCCTACTTCATATCTTCCAGAGTGCGGCCACCTCAGTTATCTCCTCGGATTACTTGGCACCTGAGACCAGTTCCTGACCTCCAGCTGCGCCCCCATGTTCTTGGTTTCAGCCAGGCTGATCCCCAAACTCACCCTGCCCTGCCTGGCTCCTGGCACCGGGCAGGGCGCACTTGCTAAGCGCCTGCTCTGTGCCAGACCTGGACCTGGCACTGGAAATGTGGGGAGGGGCACGAATCAGTCCCAGCCCTGGATGACATGGACAGCGCCCAACAGCCGGAGCTGGCCCGGACAGCCGGACAGACAGCCAGGGGCGGGGTGCTACTGCTGGTCATAAACAACTTCACAGGACACGCACATCAGGGAAGGCTGCGAGCAAGACCAAAACGAGACCGCTCCATGATCGCGCCCAAACACAGACAGAAACAAGTACATTGTCCCTGCTACAAAGATGACCAGGCATCCCCCTGTCCTGGCTAATCTGGTGGCTGCTGAGTCTTTACTGGCCACAGCTTTAGCTTTACTTTATTCTTCCCTCCTTCTAGATAAGATTCATTAAGATGCCCAACCTTAAAGGGACCCTGTTTCCAGACAGCATTCAATTCAAACCAAAGCCCTGCTTCCCTGAGTCTTCCCCCACATCGCTTCGGTTCAAATCCTAAAATAAGTCATTTCTAGGACCCTCTGGCTGCAACACCTGCTGGTTCCCCCACGGTATGTGTTCTCTCTTGTTGCAATAAGAAATAAACCCAACTTTGTTCAAAGACAGATGTGCTTCTGGTATGCTTTGACTGGGGGACATTGGCACCACCAGCGTCGGCCCCGGGGCTGAGGCAGACTATGGAAGAGCTAAATTGTCCCACAGATTGCCTCTTCTAAGAGTCAGGTTGCTGAAACCATTCATTCTGTGAGGGGAGGCTTTATGCAGGAGGTGGCAACAGCTGATCATCGAAGGGTGAGAAAATTTGCAGCGAATGAGGCATAGGGGAAAGGGTGCTAGGGCTCTCTGAGTGCCTGGACCCCTAGCAAAGGGCTGGAGGTGGGCGTGGGGCCACCTGGGGCCCACGTAGCTTTTCCTTCCTCCTCTTGTTGCTTCTCAATGTTGGGGGAATTCAGTTCGGCTTATTCTTTAAGGCTCAGTGCAGATGTCACCTCCTCCAAGTACCCCCCAACCCCCCGGCCGGCCTGGGAGCCCCTTTACCACTTGGGATCTCAGTTTATCTGTTAGTTATGCAAGAGGATTGAAATCAGTGCTTTCCAAACTTCTCTGTTTAAAGGAATGAAACCCTTCATTCAAAGGTGGTCTTACACAGAAGCCCAAGAGATCTAAGGCATAGAGGAGAGAGTGGAGCTGTGCTGTTGAAGCAGGGGCTGGGGTCCGGTGCTCAGCGTTTTGGTATCGCCCCAGGGGGCCCCTGGAGACTTTAAGAGCTTCCGGCTCCCGTGGAGAGGCTGGAGGGGAGGGGTGTGTGCTCTCCACCTCCTCCTGGTGGGTCTTGTCCTCTCTCCTGGAAGCTTCCCAGGACGGGAAGCATCCCTGCCCGGGATGGCCAGCAGCTGCAGATGGTCTCTGAGGCCCCTCGCTCTGCGGGTCTTGCTCTGCATTCTCCCGTCGTGGCTGACGAGGACACGGGCCCACGTTGCGGGGTGCAGTGGCCCAGGCCATGTGGACTGTGACAGCCAGCCAGAGGCCACCCACTGGGCCAGGACACCCCCCACGGGGTGGGGAGGGGATCTGAGGCTCCAGGCACGCTCTGTCTGTCTGTCTGCCTGCCCCCACAGGCCCAGGCTCCCTTCCTACCCCTTGGCAGCCTGAAACAATATTGAGCTCTCCAAGCTCCATTATCACCAGCTCCCCGGCTGCCGGGAACGGACCATCAGGCCCTGATGATATATCGGAGAAAATTGGTTGTCAGGCCAATAAATGTATCCGATTGGATTTTTGACATCCGGGCGAACCCATTCGCAAGGCATTTGATTAAAGAGCTGAAAGGTAGTGCAGTGATAGCTGGGCAGAGCTGCCCTCGGTCTGGCCTAAATAGGGTGCTGTCTTCTCTCTGGGCGAGCTGCTCCCGCCCGCCCTCCTTCCCTGGCTGCTCATTCTCCTCCTTTCCCATTTTCATCCTTCACTGCTCTGAAAGTGCCGCACTCAATCAGGACTCCCGGTGGCGGGAGGGACAGCCTTGTCCAGGGGGAGAGGGCTTGCTCTCCCGTGGCTGCCCGCTCCGGGAGGCTCAGACTCCAGGAACGGGCCCTGGGGCCGGTCCTGCCCCTGGGCTGTACACGGGCATCCGTAAGTCCCACCATCCGTCCTTCTTGGGGATGGAGTGGAAAGGACCGCCACCAGGCAGATGGGGTTAAATCTCTGCTCCGCCCCTCCTGGATGAGTGAGTTCCTATCAGTGAACCCCGTCTGTAAAATGGGGTAACCAGCATGGAAACTTCTCCACGCACACATTTCCATAACTTCCATGAATTAGGGAGCCTGACACATATCACAGGGACTGCTCTTGGTGGTGACATAATCACAGTGGGAAATTGTACCACACACAGGGAGAAAATGCCCATCTGCCATTTTTATTTTGCAAGCACAAGTTTGGTTAACACATTTTAATTATTGAAATGACTACAGAGAACATACTTTTGTTGTGAGTTCATTCTTTTTTTCATTTTGTTATCTCCCTTTTTCCTATTGCAAAAGTCCCTTCTGTGATATTTTTTTCTGACATGATGCATTTTTTGACAATGTCCCATTATGGTGGGGGTTGAGGAGATGAAATGGGACGGTGGATGTGGGGCAGTGGCAACTGGCACAGAGGGGACATTCTGCAATTTATTTTTCCTTCCTCCCTCCCTCTCTCTCTTACATCCTTTTCTCTTCCGCCCCAGTGCTGCCACCCTCGCGTATCTCCAGAACTGTGAAAGAATGATTGCCTGTTGCGTCAAGCCACTGAATTTGTGACCATCTGTTACAATAGCCCTGAGAACTGGAACACTTTCTCGCCCCTGACACTGTCTCCTGAACCCCATCCTCCAGGCCACACTCTGTAACTTCTCTTTGTCCACACAATTCCTGCTGGGTCTGCAAGCGCCCTCACCACCAGCGCGTTGCCCTTCTAGTCTGATGAAGAGCTCTCCTCTGGTGATATGGAGCAGGAGGGCTGGAGGAACTGACTCAGGTTTGAGGACCCCCAATCCGAAGGCACGCTCGGCGAGGGCTTGGATAATGAGACACAGTGCCCCGAACTGGGACAGGTCTGCCAAACCTGGGCTCTGGGGGTCTGTGCTTGGGCTGAGAAGAAAAGGCAGTGTCCACTGGGGTGGGTTTAAGTGCACTGTGCCGTTCCTCCATGTGTCCCTCTACGGTGCCCAAATTCCACTCTTAGGCCTCCCTATCCAACACTGTCCTCTGTCTGGCCTTTGGCTTTCTGATCTGCAAAGTGGACAGTAAATATGACAATGACCTGCCTCAGGGTTGATAATCTCTAAGATAAGGGAAGCCAGCAGAGGAGGTCTCTAAGCTCCCTGCAGGCCTTCAGCATTCCTGTAACCAGGGGGCACTTGATAAGGAAAAGCCAGGGAAGGAATGAATGAAAAGTTTAACTGCCCAAGGCAAATGTAATGCGACCCTAAACCCAAAGGACCTCAAAGCTCTGGGCAGGAAAGGGCTTATGTCTCTGGCTCGTATTTTCTTTATCTGCAAACTGGCTGTAACAACTGTTAAAGCCCCGGGTCATCAAGTGAGGACTAAGCAGAAGACAAGATAAAAAGCTCAGAGCAGAGAAGTTGGGGATTGTGTCCCAAGGCATTATTCCTACTTCATGGTATACAGTAGATGCTCAATAAGCACTCATTATCCACCGTGAGAGCCATGTGCCAGGGTGACTCACCCAGAAATCTGTGAGTCTTCAGGGAAGGTCATAAGGAGGAATGAAGGAGGAGAGCAGCCAGAAGGTCTCAGGACACTCATCCAAAGGTTGGGAGGAGTTCACATGTCTCTAAAAGCCACCAGGGAGTGGAAAGAGGGCAGGGTTTGGCACCAGACAGACCTGGGTTCAAATCCTAGTTTTGCCGTCCACAAGCTGTGTGACCTTGGGCAAGTTACTTAGGCTCTCTGGGTTTCTGTTTTCTCTTCTCTAAAATGAGAGTGGGTAACACCACTACTCGGAATTTCTGGGAGCATTAAATGAAAGAATGTGGATAAGGTACATGTCATGAAGAAACCATTCAAGATGCATTAGTAGTTTCCCTTCCTCGCCCTCTGCTACTTCTTTGCCCACAAAATTGAGCGTAAGGGAGTCTTCGGTTGCTTGTAGGAAGCAGGGAAGGAACCCCAGAGGAGGCGGCTCTGCCAGGCTCTGCAGAGGCCGGGAGAGGCTGAGTGCTGGCCTGCAAAGCTCCTCTCCTTCTCCCGAGGGCATCTCCACCTCCCCGTGCTGTGGGACAGACGGCAACCCCACCAGGCTGCCTCTCGGGCTCTAAAAATAACCTGCCATCTTGCTCCCAGCGTTGGCACACGCTCAGGGCTTCCTCCTGGCGCTGCCCCCGCCCTGGCCCAGTTCTGTTGATGGTTCCGTCTCCGGGTGGAACTTCGCCAGAGCAGGACCAGCAGCCCAGAGCCGTGGGGGGCAGGCAAGGGGAGCTTCTCAGAGGCACGGGTGCCGAGGCCCCGAGGCTGCTCTCTGAGGTCTGCCCTGGACCAAGGCCCAGAGCCCTCTGCTAAGTTACTCCTACGCAGGGGTGTCAGGGCGGCTGGAAGGCTTTAGCACGGGGGGGCATGTCGTGAGGGTTACCGACAGTTATTCAGTTATTGTGTGATTGTTGCAACAATTGCTTGAGAAATGGATGTGAACCTCAGAACACAGCAGCTAGCCCACCGTGGGCCTCAATCTATTTATCCAACATGTTTATTCATGTCTCTTCAAAATTAGTGCACTTTATTTCAACTTCAAAAAATAAAACCTCACAGAAGAGGCAGCTTAACCAATTCAGCAGGTATTTACTGGGGACCCTGGTGCAGCCGCATGGGAGGCTGTGGGGCCGGGCCTCCTGGAGTGGCCTCCCCAGCCGCTGCCCGAGGGCGGTGGGCTGTGAGAGGGCCTTGCAGGCAGCTTCTCAGCAGCCCCCGCCCCCAGCCCCGCTGGCCTCTGGGGCACTGCTCTGCTCTGCAGGCTGAATTAGGAGCACTTGATGAGGGCATAGGAGACATCCAGGAGGGAAAGGAAAAAAGCGGAGCCAGTAATTAGCTGCTGAGAATGCTGGGAAAATCCTTCCCAGTTCCTCTCGGGGCTCCCGCAGATGAGGAACCAGCCCTCGGGGCCGGGCCCGCTCGCTCTCGCCTTTCATTAACGCAGTTTCCATTCGGCTGTTTCCACCCTGCAGTTTCCATGCCGGGCTCTGGGCCGCCCCGGGGGGGGATGCCAGGTGGTGTGATGGAAATGGCCGTGGCTCTGAAGGCAGAGGTTCTGGATTCAAATCCCAGCTCTGACACGTCCTCAATGAGTCTTCTTGGGCAGCGTACGTAGCCTCTTGGGGCCCTGGTCCCTTGTTTGTGACTGTGGGGGTAACAAAGCCTCCCTTGTGGGGCTGTTGTGTCAGTTTCAGAGGAGGATGTGTATATTGCACCAAGCACGCGCTGGTGTCCAGTAAACCTCAGGATTTCTTCTCCCTCCTCGGTGCTCAGCCCCACTGATAAAGGAAAGAGGGAGGGCTCCCCTCATGGAGATAAATGTAGAGACAGGCCTGGGTGGCCAGGACCGAAAGACCAAGGAGAGAGAGAGAGGGAGGAGGAGAGAGTACAGAAGAGATGGCGATGGGGCCACCTTTTAAAGGTGCGCCTTGGGGCTCTGCTACCCTGCTAGAATCTGGTCCACCTCCTTCCCTGTCTGTGACAGAGGCAACCCCCTTCCCCCCATCCACCCCTGAGAAGGGTGGCTTTGGAGAACTGCAAAGCTGAGAGTCCGCCCCTGCTGCACCCTGGAGGCTGGTGAATGGAGCTCCCAGGTGGGACTGCATCACTGCCTCAGCAGCCCAAAGGAAGGGATGAGCCCTGGCGCAGGACTGGGAGGCTGGCTCAGGGCTAAGCCCTTCTTTCCTCATCTGGGAAAAATGGGACCAACAGCATCCTCCTCGAGGGCTACGCACAGCTGCATTGTACAGCTCCAGAGGAGTCTCTCTCAATGATCTCAGTCTCAGTCTCTCTCTGGGTCTGAGGGTACAAGAGGCAGCAGATGGGCAGGATTCCTACCATAGACCCTAGGACCTCTCACTGGGTAAATGGTACATCCGTGAGATGCTGACCCTTTGGAAGAAGAGCAGGACCTGGGAATTTCATTTCTCTAGACAGAACATTTAGGGAACACTCTGGGCCAGGCATTATTCTAGGCCTTTTATATATATATATATATTTATATTAACTCATTTAGTCATCACAATAACCCAGTGAGGTAGGTATACTATTATCATTCCCATTTTACAGAGCAGGAAAATGGGACACAAAGAAGTAAAGTAATTTGCCTGAGGTCACACAGCTAGTAAAGGGTGAGGTGAGATTTGAACCCAGGCTTTCTGATTCCAGAGGTCATGCTTTTATACACCACTCTGAATTACTTCCTGTGAAGTATATGCATAATATTCAGAATGTGGCTCTGGACCAAGATTGTGTATCAGTTAGCTATTGCTGCATAACAAATTACCCTAAGACAAAGTAGCTTAAAATAACAATTTATGATTTTCACAGTTCTATGAGTTGGCTGGGCAGTTACTCTGCTGGTTTCTCCTAGGATCACACACCTGGTTGTTCAGCTATAGAGTTGGCTAGAGAGTCTGCTGGTATGGAAGATCCAATGTATCCACTTACATATCCAACACTTAATGTCAGCTGAAATGCTTCAGTTCTCTTCCAAGTGTTCTCCTATCCTCCAGTATGATAGACCAGTAAGTTCAGGGCAACATTCCCAGAGGCAAGAGTGGAAGTTGCAAGGACCTTTGAGGTTCAGGCTGCAGAACTTGCACAATATCCCTTCTGCCACATTCTGTTAGTCATAGCAAGTTTGAATTCAAAGGGTGGGGAAATGGATTCCACCTCTTGATGAGAGGAGTCCCAAAGAACTTGTCAATGTGTTTGATGTCACGAGATACCTGGATTCAACTCTGAATTTGGGCACTTAATAATTCTGTGAATTTGGGCAAATTACTTACACTGTTTGAACCTCAATTTTCTCCTTTGTAAAATGGGACGATACTAACACTGCTCTTAACAGGCTTTATGATGATTAAGTGAGAAAATGCCATAAAGCGCTTGTCCAGTGCCTAAATCATAAAACGCCAGTTGTTATTATAGCTAATAGACTCTCCTCTTGCTACTCCATGAACTCAGAGAAGAAAGGAGTTTGTAAAACACCAGTTCCAATCCCTTCATTTGAAAGCTGAGGAAACTCAGAGACGTCTGGTGCCCTGCCTAAGGGAGCTAGCTCATGGCAGGGCAGTGCAGCTCTTCTGGTCTCCTGACTCCAGTCCGGTGCTCCCTCCACCACACAAGCTGCCACTCTCAGCCTAAAACAGAAAAGACAAATATTCGAGTCAGGGGCTGGCAAATCAATTTTCTCACACTTGCCAACTGTAATTGATTGGTAGTGGCTGCCTGGGGTCCTGTGTTGAGAAAGGCTGTAAGGTTTGGTCCCAGCTCAGTGGCGAGGAAAGCTGGGATCGATTAGCAATGTTTGTCCTGAGTGTGGTAAGGGGAGTGGCAGTACATATGCCCCTTATTTGCCACCCTTGTTCTGGCCTTAGCTTTGGCCTCACCTCTGCTGCTGCACTGAGCAAAGAGGGAATAACCTACTCCAGGTCTTTCATTACACAGAGGAAGACACAGAGGTCCAAAGTGGTCCAAGGTCACGCAGCAAGATCAGGACTGGAACCCTCCCCAATTCTGGCTTCTCTTGTCAATGACTTTCCTGTGTTTCAACTCTTCCCAAATCCATCAGGATTCTGGATGATTTGTGTCCAGCTTCTGCTGCCCATGTTTCCAATCTCTAATAAGAGCAGTGGCGATTCCAGGGCTTTCTGCTCTAGCTCAGACCCTTGGTGTCCCCACCAGATGCAAGGCAGGGAGTGCGTGTTCAAAACACCAGTGTGGAGGGGAAGCCTTCTTGGCTCTTGGTTTGGATTCAGATAAGGACATTTTCCAGTTTCTTGAGATCCCAGTGGAAGCCAGCCAGTTCTATTTTCACCCAAGAATCAATCATTTCCTTCCCTGGTCTTATGCATACATCAGCTGGCAGGAACTCGGCAGGAACACGGGTGAGCAGGGAGGAGAGGTTCTTCAGGCACTCGGTTTGGAGCTCCCCAGCATGACACCAATCTTCCCACTGGCGGCGCAGCTCCTCCCTGCGTCTCTGCCCGAGGTGACTCTCAGACAAGGTCTGCACACAGAGCCCAGACATTAAGGAATTCATCGATCAGAGTCCTGTTTACGGCTCTCTGGCAAGCCATCATCATTTACTGGCTCAAGCCAGACCTGGGCCTTCCTGCAAACTGCTGTGACATTCGGTAAAAATATCAGCTGGGGACCGAGCCAGGCCAGGAAGTGTGTGTGCAATTCATGCTGACTTGCGAAATGGAGGCGCGGTGCGGGTCACAGGCAGCACGGAAGCCTGGAGGACAGGCTGTCATCGGTCTGAGGTGTCACCTTGGGCAAGTCACTTCCCTGTCGTTCCACATCTGTATTTTGTGGGGGTTGAAGTGAGTCAGATGGCAAAATCTGTTGGTCCACAGACCTGTCCTGGGTGGTCAGTGCAGGACTGGCCTGCATGAAGTCTACAAAATAAATTGGATGGGTTGCCAACATTTCTGAACAGCAGATTTCACATTTCTGGAAATCCCACATTTCCAGCAGCACTGGGTGTGATCTCCCACGTGGCGGTGATGGCCTCGAGCTGAACAGTCTCTGGCATCTCGAGATGGGTCTGTGATCTCAGGTTTGTCAGGTTAACGCCAATTCCCACTGCTGGGTGTGGGCCCAGGGCCTCCGTGTAAGGCTGAGCAGGTTGCTCATGCACAAGGCTCCTAGCTGTGGCGGCAGCGGGGGACAGAGGTCCTGCAAATGCCTGCCACACTGTGAGCCTGTGTGCGGGGCTGTTGGCCTGGAGGAAGAGGATTCATGATTCTTACCAAGTGTTGTACAGGCCAGCGATATGACCCTGCCTGGGCCCCCTGAGGTCCTGTGGTTAGTCTTCCCAAAGGTGGAGGGTGGGGCTTGCTCAGAGCATAGGCAGGGACCCAAGTAAGATGCAGGCTGTCAGGATGATGACCTGTCAGACTTCAGGGGCATCCCTTCACCTCTCTGGTCCTTAATCCCCCATCTAAAAATTGAGGGATTGAATTGGGTGATTTAGAGGCCCTTGCAGCTCTGGGAGAATATGGTGCATGGAAAGAAAAGAAGCTGTGGATGGGGTGAGGGGTGCTGGAGGGGTGAGAGGTGCTGGACGGGTGAGTGGGTTGTGAGCCTTAGCTCTGAGGAAAGTGATGGGCAGCTCAGCAGGGGGCAAGGCGGGGGGCTGCCTCCCCCTCACACTACAGGTTAGGCACAGCCTTGCTGCCCCCAGGCTTGCTCTTGTGGTACCCCAAGAGGCAGCTCAGGCTTGTGGGGGAGGCCTGGCCGCTGCAGCTCCCTTACCGGCCCCCTTCTCCAGGCACCCACCCACGATGCGTAAGGTCCCTGAGGAGGCAGTGTCCCTGCACCCCCGCCCCCTCTAGCCTCTGGGCCAGTGGGGTTCTTCCAAATGTTTCACATTCAGGCAGTCCATCCTGGTACTCACTGCACACAGTCCATTCTAGGCATGCAGAGGGGGGGACAGCCATGGCCCCTCTCCTCATGAGGGGCGTGGGTGCCCTGGAGGAGACCCTTAAGGGCTGAGGCTTGGGAGATGGGCTAGGGGAAGGGGAGGTGCTCTAGGCCAGGTGGCAGCGAGAGCTCAGCGACCATTATGGTAGGCAGGAGGCCAGTGGTGTGTTTTAAAAAAAAACAAAAACTTTCATTTTTGAAACACTTTCAAACTTATATAACAGTTATAAAAATAATAAAGACCCACACAGGGAACCCCATGTACCCCAATCTCCCCAAATGCCTAGACCACCAATTACAACATTTTGCCATATTTGCCACATTTTCTGCATCACTCCATCCATCCATCCATTTTCTGAACACTTGAGTGGAAGTTATACACATAAGGCTTTCCAGCCTTCAACATGGCCAACAATATTTACCAAAAACAAGGACATTCACTTATGTGACCACCTTAAATACAGTTATCAGGTCCAAAAATTTTAAGATTGATATGAAGCGTATGGTCTATATTCCAATTTTTCGTATGTTCCAATAATGTCCTTTTGAGCCTCTTTTCCTCCCTTTATATTCATGTTAACCCATGTCATTACTTTTACTGGAGATCTTTATTATTTTATTCAGCTTTGATCTGTTGTCTAGTGTCCTTTCCTTTCAGCCTGAAGAATTCCCTGTAGTATATCTTGTAGGTCTTGTCTAGTGATAACTTCCTTCAGCCTTTACCTGCCTCATTTTTGAAAAACAGTCTTGCCAGATATAGAATTTATTGTTGGCAATTATATATATATTTTTGCTTTTCAGTGCTTTAAATAGGTTTAAGTAGGTTATCCCACTGTCTTCTTGCATGTATTTTTTTAATGAGAACTTGACACATTATTATTGAGCTTTATTGTATGTGACACATTGCTTCTCTCGTGCAGCATTCAGAATTCTTTATCTTTGGCATTCAGCAGTTTGATTACACTATGCCACAGTGTGGGTCTATTTGCTTTTATCCTGCTTAGAGTTGGTTGAGCTTCTTGGTTGGGTATATCTTTCATTAAATTGGAAAGTTTCTAGCCATTATTTATTTGAATATTCTTTCTGCCCCTTCTCTCTTTCTTTTCCTTCTGGAATTCGCACAGTATGTATCTTGGTAAGACAAATGGTGTCCCACAGGTTCCTTGGGTTCTGTTCAGTTTTCTTCATTCTGATCCTCAGATTGGATGATTTTGAAAACCTTATCTTCCAATTCACTGATCCTTTCCTCTGCCAGCTACAATCTGTTGTTGAACACCTCTAGTGAATTTTTGATTTCTCATATTGAGGTCTTCAGCTCTGTTTGGCTCCTTTTCACAATTTCCATTACTTTATCGATATTCTCTTTGTGTTCATGTATCATTTTCCTGATTTCATTTTGTTCCTTGTCCATGTTTTACTTTAGCTCTTAGAGCATATTTAAGATTAATTTTTAAAAAAGACTTTGTCTGGTCCTCCTCACTGGATGGTTTAATGTCTTCATCTTTTCCTTTACCTGGGTCATCACTTCATGGTTCTTTTTTGTATGCTTTGTAATCTTTTGTTTAAACCTGAACATTTTGATGTCTTAATGTGTTATTGCTGGAATTTAGACTCTGAGGCATCTATTCCTTAAGCTTTTATCCAGCTGGTGCTATGATAGAGCTTTCTTTGAATACAAGGAGCTAAACCCCCCTCCAAAAAAAAAAAAAAGAAGGAAAAAAAGAGGACTCCTTTCTCTGTCTTTGCAGATTGTCCTTTGTGGAGAGTGCTTTCCTCCAGAGCTTATCCATAAATTGAGAATAACTCAAGGCCAAAGTGTAGGAGCCCCACCCTGCCTACAAATTGTCATAGGGGCATGTGCATGTGAGTCTAGGAATTTCCATTTTTATAAGGTTATGAATGACCTCTCTTCTCTAGGAAGCAGTTTCTTCAAGATCCTGGACATTGCACTGTATGTCCTACAGTCAGTAATTCCTTGCCCCAGACAGCCATGACTTGACTGCTCTCCCTCAACTTTCTGTAGGGAAGCTCTGTGAGTTGCCTTCTACATCCAGAACAAGTTCTGGGATGGCGAGCCTTGGCAAGTGCCTGTTTTAGTCCCTTTGGCCACTACCAGAGAGACTGGGCCAGGCATACATGCTCCCAGTATGTGCACAAAGTTTACTCTGCTTCCTCTAAAACTGGGGTCAGGATTCGCACTGGGAGCATGGCGTGCTTCTGCACCAAGCTGGTGAGGGTGTAGGGAAGGGGTCAGCCAGAGCACCATGAGATCCTACTGCACGTGCCCTGTTACTACAAGGTTTTAACTGTTTTCTGGAGATTTGAGAAAGATGTGTCTGTAGGGAGATGGAGCCCCAAAGCTTCTCACTCTGCCATCTTGAACTCCACAGGTTCTTTTTGACTGTTCAGTCTTCTTTCCATGTGCTCAGAACTTTTTTATTGCCCCTCAGCTGGCAGTGCTCTGTTCTCTCTGGTGCTTCCCTCATGCTTTCTTTGGCATTCTCTTGACCAGGAGTCACCAAACTTTGGCCTGCTAAATACATCTCACCACCTTTTTTTCACAAATAAAGTTTTATAGGAGCACAACTATATTCATTTGTTTACATCTTTTCTATGGCTATTTTTTCACTGCAACAGCAGAGTTGAGTAGTTGTGAGAGCACTTAAGGCCTTCAATGCTGAAAATATTTACTATATTGGCTCTTACAAGAAGTGTGTCAACCCCTGACCTTGACCCACCAGTGCCCATGAACCTGGAGTTCTGATAAAATTATCACCTCTATTTCAGCAATCTTCAATGAGGGAACTGAGGTGCAAAGGCATGAAACAACTTGTCCAATGTCACACAGCTAATGAGAAGCAGAATCAGCATCTGAAACCAGAGAGTCTGACTCTGGAGCCAGTGCTCCCTTTCCCGAGGAAAGCCACTCTTCCAAATTAGCAGGTTTTCCAAACATGAACCAAAGGCTAGGGCAGGGACCAGATAATGGACATTTTATGGCCTCTTTCTTGGCTGTTTTCCTCCAAAGCCAGTCCCTTTCCTGGAGTATAATAGACTACATATTTTTTGGTTGATATGCAGAAGAGGACTCCTACAGGAGAGTCTATGTGTAATTAGTCTTTCTCTTTTTTAAACCTATAAAGTGGGACTGTCCACCTGGCTCATTTGGAGTGGAATGTGGCCATTTGCAAATGGCAGCCCTGAAGTTTGCTGTTGCTATGGCCAGAGAGAGAAGGGTTTACTAAACGATTGCCCAGGACACAAGATTGTTGGAGAAATATTTAACCTACTGAGGAGCATGTAAACTTAACAAGTACAAACACTTGAGAAACCTATGTTATATATTTGATCCACAGTGTAGGCCCCTATAGAGTAGTCATTGTTTCATACTGATTAACTGATTTTATTTCCTTAAAAATCCATTTTTTAAGGAGTATCACTTAATAAGCATTTAAGATTTGTACTTGCTTTTTGATGGTTAAAAATTTTTGTAGAACGACCTTTTTGTATATCATTATTTTAAATTAATCATTTTTCAGAAT
Source organism: Dasypus novemcinctus (assembly GCF_030445035.2). Lineage (NCBI taxonomy): Eukaryota > Metazoa > Chordata > Mammalia > Cingulata > Dasypodidae > Dasypus > Dasypus novemcinctus. The sequence continues at coordinate 144,979,435 of NC_080675.1, forward strand.
ACTTTTATTATTCATGTAAAATAAATTGATGTAGAAGGATGTTTTATATACATGTATTTATTTTATTTTTTAAAGATTTATTTTCATTTGTTTCTCTTCCCTTTCCCCGCCATCCCATTTTTTGCTCTCTTGTATCCATTCATGTGTGTTCTGTGTCTGCTTGCATTCTCAGTGGTATCGGGAATCTGTGTCTCTTTTTGTTGCATCATCTTGCTGCATCAGCTCTCCATGTGTGCATCACCACTCCGGGTCTGGCTGCGCTTTTTTGTGTGGGGCGGCTCTCCTTGCAGGGCGCACTCCTTGTGCATGGTGCTCCCCTGCGTGGGAGGCACCGCTGTGGCATGGCACTCCTTGCACACATCAGCACTGCACATGGGCCAGCTCACCACAGGGGCCAGGAGGCCCTGGGTTTGAACCCTGGACCTCTTATATGGTAGGCAGATGCTCTATCAGTTGAGCCACGTCTGCTTCCCTACATGTATTTTATTACTCCTCACGAATGCTAGGGCTTTTTTACACCTTTGACTTGAACAATATGAAAATATTTTCTGAATTTATCACCACTGCACCAAGCTAACCTTTAAAATTAGCACCAAATGCCTGAATAAATGCTGCATCTTTTCCAGGAAGTTGCTCTTTATAATTCTGATGACTAAAGGCATGCCCATAAATCAGCATTACCAACAGGGAAAACATAGCACTGTCTAGAAGAGTAATTTTAGTTGACATGCTGAACCAAACAGGTTTATGTCATTAGCAATATACTTAATTCTATCAAGTTGCAGGCTGAATACCAGTCAAGGCATGAATTTGATATATAAAAAGAAACTTGTAACCAGATACGTAATCTTCAGACACTCTAGAATAGTCTGGGAAAATCTGGCCTTCTGAACAATTGTGTGTGCTCCATTTTACCCAGAACTTACTCATATGCTATCCCCTCATCCATGCACTAACCCAGTGTGGTGGATGTTAGCATTCCCATGTCACAGTCGAAGAAACTGAGGCCCAGAGTGTCAAGATGATTTCACACAGCAGAGCTGTTCTCAACCAGCCACTCTCCTCCTCAACTCTGTGCTCTTTGTATGTTCCATCTCTTTGCTTCTAAGTAACACAAGCAGATTTTTCATTTGTCTCCAGTTGTCATAGTTCAGAAGGCTCCTTCTAATAAATCCAAAAGAAAGAGTCTGAATGCCCAGTCCTTGGGCCCTATACAGGTGGTCCCTCTTTAGGGGACAGGCTGTGGTAGGTAGGGTGTTAGTGCTGGAAGGGTCCTTCTCAGGCGAGTACCAGCAGGGGTGAGGGAAGAGTCCTGGTTCGAGTCCTGCTCCAAACCCCAGCTCTGCCACTAGCTAGCAAGTAACCTTGCAAGAGATATTGAATTTCTTTGGGTCTTGGTTTCCTCACCTGTAGAATGAGTGTACTGTGGCTACCTCTTTAGGGTATTGGAAGGGTGCAGTCATAGGACAGATGATATAGCAAAAGCTCCTGGCCCTTAAACCACTCTTGGATGGTGATGATTATTCTCTAGCCCAGTTCATTTGCTTCTCTGCCGTAGAGCAGAATCACACTCCATGTATATATCTGCTCTTTGCTAAATGACTTGAATTTGTTCCTAAAAAGTCTAGTATCTGTCTATCTATATCTACCATCTAGCTAGTGAGATGCCATCCATCTTTCTATCTAATCTATCCATTTCCTGAACCCCATTTTAAATACAGAGAAATGGAGTTGGTGACTGTAAATGGAAGCTCTTGGCCAAATTCCCGGCCTGTCCATTGCGAGGCTCTGTGCTTACCTGCCTGTGGGAGGAGAGGAGTTTTGCTAATCCAAGCTTTCCCGACAATAGACCTGGGACGCCTCAGATAATCACATGTCAGGGATGAAAGGCTTCTGGCTGGAGTCTGCTGAGCCTCTGCAGGGGCTCACGTGCACAGCTGGGGGTCCCTGAGGTTTCCCCCATTAATAAATCCCAGGCCTTCTTGGTGTAAACGGGAAACGACCCGGCAGGGCTCTTGGCTGGCGCTGCGGGGACCTGGGCAGGCCTCGTACATCAAGGCCGGGCCCAGGGGCTCTGAGGTGGGGGGACGGGGTTGGATTCAAGGCGGCTAGATAGAAGCTGAGTCCCTGCCACCCACTCCCCTCCCCAGCCAGCGGGGCCTCGGCCTGGACCCCAGAGGCCACGAGGGCTTGCCCCACGCCTGGGAGACACTGCGCTCCTACCCTGGGAGGGCCGTGCCAGGTCGTGTGGGAGCAAGGAGGTGGGAGGACCCGTGCTTCCTCCCCGAGGAGGAGTCTTCCAGAGAATTTTCCAGAATGTATACATACTTCCTGGGAAAGGGACTGAAGGTCGTACGTGTGCACATGTGTGCTTGTGTGTGCGTCTGCAGAAAGTGTGCCCACGAGTGAAAGAGCTGGGGGTTGGGGGGGAGTGGGGAGGAAAAGGAGGGAAAGGAGATGGAGGGGAAAGAAGGGAGGAAGGCGGAAGGGGAGACAAAGGGGAAGAAAGAGCAGGAAGAGCAGAAGGAGGAGGAGGCACAAGGAGCCGGAGGCTGGCCCAGATCCTCATTCCCTTGCTGTTCCCGCGGTTGGAGGCGGGGTCAGGACTCATTGCCCAGGCCAGTGGTGACAGGTGAAGTGCCTGGAGCGGCCCAGGTGGCAATCCTCTGCAAGAGCCAGATGGGCCAGTTATAAAAAGGAGTGTGGCCAACTGGAGACTTGTCCAAAGGTCTTGGCTTCTGCTCGGCTCCAGCCCATCATTGCCACTTGGAGCAAGAGGCCTGTGTTGCCAGATTTTATGATTTTTTAAAAAGAAAGATGGATTTCCATAAAAATGTCCAATTTTTAAAGCCCCGCTAGGGCCACATAGCACACACTCGGGGTCAGATGCCACCTCGTCACTGTCTGACCTGGTCACTTTGCTCAGAAAAGAGCATGGCCTGCCTGTTATCTGCCACTTACGGCCTGTAGGGTCATGGATGAGTGACGGTCTCTGAGCCTCTGTTGTCTTATCTGCTCCTGTGGGTAAGAATGGCTATCTCACAGGTTGTGGTGGGATTAAAGATAACACTTGGAGAATCTTCCTACTGGGAACTAGCAATGAAGGCATAGCACTGCACTCCACAAATACCAGGCCCCTTTATCTTCAGCTTGATTTTTTGGACAAATGTTTCCTAGAAAAGCCGTCTTTGACATCTTTCCTTTTAGAAACCATCTCCCTTGGCTTAAGAAAAAGATGTGGACAGTCTATGCCTTTGAGGATCTGGGACTGGCTAGGTGGTAGTTTACTGGCCTGATGTATCAGAGGACAAGGTTTTATCCCCTAAAGCGGAGGACACAGAATACCTTTGCTTGCAAGTGCTCCCCACCCCAGCCCGCTCTGTAAGAAACTGTGGCCCAGAGAAAGCGAGACCTGCAGCTTCCTGGCGGCCAGCGCAGAGTGCTCGGCACTGCCTCTCGGCTGTGACTCGTTCTCCAGAACTGGGTAGGGAGCCCAGGGAGTGCCTGGTTTCTTCCTAGGGGGTGTTGTCAGGCCGTATCTCTGTGAGCCGGAGCCTGGGAAGCTAAGCCCTTTGGAGAAATTTAAGTCTGTGGCTTGCCAGAAGCTCATGCAAGCTCTCGCAAGCCTCAGAGCTCACGAGCTGGGTGGGTGAGCCCATGAGCAGTCTGGCCTGGGCCACCTCTGGCCCCTGTTCTTGTCTAGACACTTTGTTGGCATTGTTCCCTGTCCCCTGTACATCCATTCCCTCTGTGTCCTCAGCCAGAACACATACCCATTCGGAGGGAGGCCCTATCTGAATCATCTCAGCACTTCCGCTGACAAATCAAGTGCCTGAAACCTAGTAAGTGCTCAGTGAAAGCTTCCTGAATACAATCAAACAGGTGGAAAAAGAACCAGCATCCTGTCTACCAAACTAGGAAAAACAATTGTAAAACAATAACAACCAGTGCTGGCAGGAGTTGAAACTGGTCCACTCAGCCACTGCGGGTGGTGTGATTAATCGCTCCATCTTTTTAGAAAGCAATTACACATTCTGTCAAAGACACTCTACAGATACTCATCCCTTTTGAACTCGTAATTCTACTTCTGGGAATACGCAAATGGCCTGTGTTTCCTTTAGTCACTATTTTTCTTTCCCACGGCTCCACCTAGTATTTGAATAACACTTTTCTCCTCTTTTTCCCCCTCCATCATCCAGAGACTTCTTGAAGCATTTTTTTAAAAAAGATTTATTTCATTTATTTATTCTATCCCGCCCCCCATTGTTTGCCCTTGATGCCTGCACCAGCCCTCTGTGGCGGCCTTGGCCATCAGCTCTCGTGGTGGGGCGGGTTGGCTCGCCTTCACCAGGAGGCCCCGGGAATCGAACCCCGGGCCTCCCATATGGTAGACGGGAGCCCAATCACCTGAGCCACATCCGTCTCCCTCTTGAAGCACTTTTGCTATTCTTGTCCAAGCCGCTTTCAAAGGATTATTAACTCATCATCAAAGCTGGCACTTTTAATTCCGTTAGCATGAGAAACCCAGGAGCTAGCAACCCCCACAGTCTTGGGAGCCATACCATGCCAGCAGCTGTGGCTCCTTCTGCCCCCCAGGCTGCCCGGTGCTCATGGAGGGGTCAGCCAGCTTTGCCTCTGGTGTCCTCCTGCCACCTTCATCTGTACACTCTCTCTAGTCCCCTTCTGACATCTCATCCACATCCTAGTAGATGAGAGCTCTGAAGGCCTCGGCCGAGGGGTCCTAAGACCACGGGACTAGTTTCATGCGCTGTATCTCCAGGGTGGAGAAGGAGGCCCTGCTGGGCAGGTATCAGGCTTGTGCACCAGAGGCAGCTAGCTGGAAGGACAGGAAGTACATTTCCAAACTGACCCAAAAGGAAAAGGAAAATATGTAGTTTGACACAGAGGAACAGAGTTGGAAGGACCCAACTTTAGATTCACGGAAAAGCTCAAGGAATTTCTGTCCAGTGTGGTTATCACCACCCCAGACCCTCTTGTTGAGCCTCAGTACAGCTGCCGATCAGATTTGTGTTTTTGGGAGTCACTTTGCAAGGCTGGATTTCACGGTGCGGCAGCCGAGGGCTCTCTGAATCCATGTCACCTGCGTCTTGAAAGTCCTGGCTTCTTCCACTGGGCTCTGCCTTATATATTTACTTACTTCACTGTTGATTTCATTCTGTTTCCTTTTCATAAAATGTTACACTCGAGATCCAGTTGTTGTTTTCTATGTACATCTAGTGCTTGCTCCTAAGAATGACAGTCCTAAAATACGCACCTACTGCGTTCCCTCTTCCTTTCTCCAAGTGAGGAATACCGTGTCTTCTACACATCCTTGCACCACAGATGTCGCTGCGATGGACATCCTTGGACGTGTGCCTTTGTGGATTCCTTGCTCAGCGATAAGGAAGGCCAGCGCCTCTGTCCTCCCCTGAGAAGCTGGCCCGTTGGCACGCTGATGTGGGTGCTGGCCTAACCTGCCTATTTTCCCGAGTGGGGAAGTGACCCACCTCCAGTCGTCCAGCAAATTGAGAGGACGACAACCAGGGCCACACTTTGGTCTCTTTCCTCCACTGCTCACCCCTCTTTGGGGAAAATCACAGTGACGGCAGCCAGGTGAAAGGGCGGGTAAACAAGGTGGGCACTCACGGATACCAGGGCAGGGCAAGAGCTGGACTGGGGGGCAGGCAGGAAGGAAGGTCATTTCACATCCAGGTTCATTGTGCTCATTAAGGAACTGGGAGGCAGCGGATGCTGCCTGCTCACTGAAGGCCAGGAGGGCCCGGTGTGCATGCATGTGTGTCTGAGCGTGGCCTTGGTGTGTCTTCCTGGACAGGCAGTTGTAATGGCAGAGAAGAACAAACAAGTGTGGAGCAGGCCCAGAGGGAGGACACTGAGAACAGCCGAGGCAAGCCAGTTGTCCTCTCAGCAGCAATGGAGGTTTCCAGCCCATGAGCTACAGGATGTTCCTGAAGCCAGAATCGACTGTATGTGAGTGACAACTCAGAGGGGACTCTCCTAGACACTTGTTATGTCACCAGGAGATGGCTAGTAAATAACAACATGACTTATTTTGACTTCTCAAAGTGCTTTCTTATCTCTTACAGCATGATTTCAGGTCAGGGTGAAATTTTAGATGCTTTTTAAAAAAATCATAAAGCTACTATATGTTTATTTTTAAAAATCTGAATAATGCAGAAAGACAATAGAAAACAATCCAAAATCCTTAAAGCATTTCTTTTGCAGTAAATACTAGAAAATTTGAATCTTACTGTAATAGAAATTTAGTTTTTCACATATATTTTGCCAATTACATCTCCTCTTTATATGTCTTTAAATATTCTTCAAAAGCATTATTTTTAAAAGACTTTATAATATCCCATTTTATAACTGCATTAAAGTTCATTAAACCATTTTCCTGTTATTGATGTGGTTTCTAAAATTGTGTTCTTATAAATAATACTGTGACAAACATTGTTTTACATAAATTTTTGTGACAGATTCTAATGATTTCCTTGGATTAAATTCCTAGAAGATAATTTATTGTGTCAAAGGAACTTTTTTAGGGTTTTAAAAATATAGCACCAAATTGCTATCTAGTATATAAAGGTCCTATTTCTCCACATTCATGTACACATAGAGTATTATAATTTTTTAAAGTGTTTATGTAATTTAATAGTGTGCTATTTAAAACTTATTTACGGTGCATTTTTAATTATTTATATTTTGTGGTCATTAGTTTGCATTTCTCTTGTGAATTTTCATTTTATATTGTGTCCATTTTCCATTGATGTTTCCATTGTTTTCTTTTTTTTGCAAGACTTGTTTTTTTATTTTTATTTTTATTTCTCTCCCCTCCCCTCCCCCCCATTGTTTGCTTTCTTGTGTGAATTTACTGTGGGTTCTTCTGTGTCCGCTTGCATTCTTGGTGGCACCGGGAATCTGTGTCTCTTTTTTGTTGTGTCATCTAACTGAGTCAGCTCTCCGTGTGTGTGACGCCACTCCTGGGTGGGCTGCGCTTTTCATGTGGGTGGCTCTCCTTGAGGGGTGCACTCCTTGAGTGTGGAGCTCCCCTACGTGGGGGACACCCCTTCGTGGCATGGCACTCCTTGCACGCATTAGCACTGTGCATGGGCCAGCTCACCACATGGGCCAGGAGGCCCTGGGTTTGAACCCTGGACCTCCCGTGTGGTAGGTGGATGCCCTATCAGTTGAACCACATCTGCTTCCTTCCATTGTTTTCTTACCAATTTGTTTGAGACTTTATACATTAAGAAGATAAACCCTTTTCTCTTATTTATTACAAATGTTTTCAAGTTGGTGATGAGACTTTTTAATTTTGTTTATAAAGTTTCTATTTTATTTTTTCTTTAGGCAAATTTATTAAGTTTTCTTTACCTTTTTACTTTTTTCATGTCTTTTATGCTTCCAGAGCTTTTTTTTCCCACTATAAAAGCTGGTAGATATTTATCTTTGTTTCTTCTAGATTTTTATGGCTTTGTTTTTTATGTTTAGCTCTTTAAGCCTCTGTAATTTATTTTGGGTCAAGTGTGATATGAAGATCTGAATTTATTTAATTTTCTAAATAGTTAACCAATTGCCCCAGCAACAGTTAATGAGTAATTGTTCCTTTCCCTGATGAAGTGAATTGCCATTTACTGATTTCACTTACCTACCTAACATATTTATATCCTAGAGTCTGCTTTCAGGCTCTATTTTCCCCATCCTATTGACCTGTCTAATAATTCTTGTGCAGCTACTATACTTTTTTATGATTATCATTACATTACATTATAGTGTTTTATCTTGTACAGAAATTGTCCCACTCTTACACTTATTTCCCCAAATTGTCTTCACTTGCCTTGCCTCTTCATTATTTCAGATGAAATTTAGAATAATCTGATCAATGTCCAGAGTCCATAGATTTTTTTTTTTTTATGTGCTTGCAACTTTATCTTCCATGGGCCCTTTACAAATACCTTCAGCTCCTGACAGCATTTTATGCTGGTTTGGGAACTTGCCCTGTTTTTGCTGATCTCTATACTTTTGCCTACTCATTATCTGCTGGAATATACTCTCTCGGCCTTTGACGCCTGTTGACTTAGCTTTCGCCATCACCCCAACTGGAAATGCCTCCGCTCTCCCCCTCCTCCCTCCCCCCACTCTTTCTCTCTCCTCTGAGCCTTCAAAGCCCTTATCTGAGCCTCTCTAACAGTACTTTGGCTGTCTACCTTGCATCCTTGGGAATTAAGTGCTTGTTTTATCTTCTTGATAACAACCTATAAACCACTTTGTCAAAGAAGGTCTCCTCTGATTTTCAAAGCAAACTTAGGAGATAGGGAGTTGGGTGGTATTATGAGCTCTATTTTGTCACGAGGTTCAGAGAGGCTAAGAAACCAGCCCAAGACAACATAGCTGGAAAAATGCTCCCTATCAGGACTTGATTTCAGATTTTCAAGGCAGAATATTCTGCCTTCTGCTCTCCCTGCTGTCTCCTCCCTGTCAGCCCTTCAGGGCAGGGACAGGGAGAACAATTAATCAAGTATTTGTTGGGTGAGTAAATGTGGGTGGGGATGAGTGGGTGAGTGGCTGGGGCGGGTTGGGATGGATGGGAATTCTCTTTGAGATGTCTGCCATCTTTCCAGTGTCCCAGGCCCCTCAACCAAATCCCAGGAAACCTGTGGTCCCCTCCAGCAAGCAGGAGACGCCAGGACTCGTGACTGTGGTGCCAGTGCCTTATGGCAGGAAACAAACGGGCCCAGGGGATGGTGAAGAGGAGCAAAAGGAAGATCAAGAATAGGACATGGGGTGGCTGGCAGGATGGGAGGGGTGGGTGGACCGTGTTTTGGCAGTTGGGGATGGGCCTTCAGCTGTAACGTCTGAGTGGAGGGGAGCCTGCTCGTGGTTCGTGAAGGGCAGCTCAGTGTGATGGGGACCTGTTTTAGTTTGCTAAAGGCTGCCAATGCAACATACCAGAAATGAGTTGGCTTTTACAATGGAAATTTATTAGGCTAAAAGCTTATATCTCTGAGGCTGTGAAATTGTCCCAATCAAGGCATCCTCAGAGCTGCTTTCCCCCTGAGCTGCAGCTATGGGGGATCAGGTGTGTGGCAGGCTCTGCTGGTCTCTCCCTTTTCCTCCAGGCCTCATTCCTTTCAGCTTTGGGCTGCTCCGTTTGTGGCTTTTCCCCTTCCTGAGTTCATTGATTTCAACTTTTGGTGGCATCTCTCTGTCTCTGCAGCTTTTCTCTGTGTCTCTGAAGCATTTTATTCTTCCATTTCTAAAGGACTCCAGTAAAGGCATTAAGACTCACCCTGGGTCATGCCCTGATGAAGTGATCTGATCAGGTTTCTTAGTGATCTGATCAGGAGTCTAATCAAAAGGTCTCATCTATAATAGGTTTACATGCACAGGAATGGATTAACTTTTTTTAAAAATTGTTTTTATTTTATTTTACTTATTTTTAAAGAAGCTTTAGGTTACATAAATGTTACACCAAAAATACAGGAAAAAATATATAGGGGATTCCCATATACTCTACCTTCTTCCCCTCCCATTAACTTTTCCCCATTAACAATATCCTTCATTAGTATGGTACATTTGTTGCAATTGCTGAACACATATTAAAACATTGCTACTAACATGGTCTATAGTTTACATTATGGTTTATACTTTGCACTGTATAATTTTATAGGTTTTGACAAAATGTGTAATGTCCTGTATCTGTCATTGCAATGTTATGTAGAACAATTCCTGTATTAGTCAACCAAAGGGGTGCTGATGCAAAATGCCAGAAATCTATTGGCTCTTATAAAGGGTATTTATTTGGGATGGGAGCTTTCAGATATCAGGCCATAAAGCATAAGTTATTTCCCTCACCAAAGTCTATTTCCATGAGATGGAGCAAGATGGCTGCCGACGTCTGCCAGGGTTCAGGCTTCCTGGATTCCTCTCTTTCCAGGGTCTTATTTCTCTCCGGGTTCAGGTCCTCTGTTTTCTCCACAAGGTCAGCTGTAGACTATGAGGCTCTTTAGGCTTTACCTCTCTGCACAAGGTCAGCTGTAGACTATCAGGCAAATGGCTCTGTCTCTCTCCCTACAGTTTCTGCTGTGTCTAAGGAGCCATCTCTATTCTTCTGTGTTCTCCTGGCTCAGGTCCTCTCTTCCCAGGGCTTACTTCTCTTTCCTCTGGGTGCTTACTTTCTGGGACTCAGAAATGCTCAAGACTCCAGCATCAAACTCCAAATCAAAACTCCAACATCAAAGTCTTCAAGTCTCTTCTTCTGCCATGCCTTTTATCTCTGAGTTCCCACCCACAAAGGGTGGAGACTCAATGCCCTATCAACATGGCCCAATCAAAGCCCTAATCATAACTTAATCATGCCCAGGGACAGACCAGTTTAAAAACATAATCCAATATCTATTTTTGGAATTCATAACTATATCAAACTGCTACAATTCCAATGTCCCAAAAATGCCCTATATTAAACCTATTCTTCCCTCTCCCCCCCTCAGAATCTCAGAACCTCTGGTGACCACTGCTTTTATATCAATGTTACAAATTCTTCCATTACTAGAATAATAATAAATATACTTTAGTCCATAGTTGCATTTCCCCCTTATGTTTGTTCATTCCTCCATCTTGAGGTGGATTAGCTTTAAGAATTGGATTTTTTGGGATCCACCTAAGCTTCACATTGTCCCAGGACCTTGCAAAGAACCAGGAGATCTGGGTTAGGTCTTGCCTCTGATAAACCATTACACCACTCTGAACCTTAGTCTACCTGTGTAACCTGCATTCCTCAAAGGAGATTGTTGAGTCTGTTGAGATAATGGCTATGAAAGGGCTTTAAATCATAAAGTCCCATACAACAATAGTCAGCACCATATTTTTATTTTACAGGTGGGGAAACTGAATTCCATATGAGCGACCAGAGACACCCAGCAGATTAATATCCCAGCATCCCCTGATAGTTTTACCTCACCCCCAGGCTCCCAACAAAATTTGCCTTCTCTGGAATCAGAGGCAAGAGTTGTGGGTTCTTACTCCACCTGTGATACTAACTTGCTGTGTAACTTTGGGCAAGTTACTTCCTCTCTCTGAAGTTTAGCTTCTTCATGTTTAGCTTTACAAAGAGTAATCTCCAATTTTTCTCTATGCCCCTTCCCCTCAGCAACCTGATACATCAGCAGGACTTCAGCCACCATCTCTACCCATGGCCTTCAATTTGCATCTCCCGTCCCATCTTTCTTCCTGGCCCCAGAGTCTCATATATATGGCCATAAAACCTCCGACAGACAACCTCATACTCAATACATCCCAAACAGAACACAGGTCTTTCTCCAGAAGCCTGATCCTCCTCTTGTATTTCTTGTCTCAAGGAAAGACACCATCTCATCCAACCCTGCCACATGCCAGAAAATGAGAGAACTGAGGCCCAGAGAGGTTTAGAGACTTGCCCAAATTACACAGTAATTAGTTGACAGAGATGGAACTAAAGCTCAAGTTTCCTGACTGGGGATCAGATGTGCTATCTCCCTTTCCTCCATTTGACTGAGATGTGACTTGAAGGTATTTTCATTAATCTCTCAACAACAGGTATATTTGTCAGGATAGGCTGGGCTATTGTTGAGTAAAAGGTAAGCCCTGATGTCTCAGTGGCTTAACACAGTAATGGATAATTTCTTGCTCAAGAAAAGTTCAAGGTGGGTTGGGTAACCTTCTTCATCTTGTGGATACACAAATTGAAATACAGGTACTCCACGATCGCCTGGAGGGAGGGGAGAGAGATAAAGGAGGAATGCTGGCTTTTAACTTTGATCTAGAAACCAAAATCCATTGGCCCCAACCCTTTTACAAAAGAGACCGGGAAAAGCAGAGAAGCACAGAGATAATCCATGAGCATGAACTGTACCTGCTACAGATATTGACCTACTACGTGCCAGGAGATAAAGGCTCTGCTTTCAAGAAAGTCACTGTATCTGGGCAGAGCCAGATCTCATAGCAGGGCCAGATCTGCTGGTGGAGTGTGACTGAGGATGCGGTGGCAGCACTTGCCAGTTCTGGGGAAGTTCCAGGGGCATCTCGTGGCCAGTGTTGTGAAGGGAAGAGGGAGTGGAACCTGGCAGGATGAAGGGATGTGGGTATCAGAGAGGAGGAGAGGGGAAGGCTAGTCGGAGGAGTGGGGGATGGGAGGAGGAGCCGCCCTGGATGCCGGGGACAGCTGAACCAAGTCACGCTGCCCCTGGTGGGGCAGGGGCTGGATGGGGTGGGCGGTGAGGAGGCCAGGCTGCCCCTGCCCCCGCACTCTGCCGCGGAGACTGCTGGGCTCTGCGGTATATCAAGTGAACCTGCCGGGGCCTGTTAGATATGTTACAGTCCCAGGGCTGGAAGCTGTTTTGATTAAATTTGGGAGCATAATTGCAGGGTTTGTGTTGTGGTCTCATTATGGTTTTTTTAAAATCTTGTTAACCTCTCCTCCCATCTCCCAACCTCCCCTTCGCTTCCCTCCACAATCTCAGGCTGCGGCCGTTGAACAATGCCAGGAATATTTGCCGCCTCTCTGTCCTGGCTTTCTCTTCCTCCCCCAGGTTTGATGCTGGAGGCAGGACTGGGTGGCAAAGGGAAGGCTGGGGATCGGGACTTTATGTGGCATAGTCACCCTTAGTGCGTCTCTGTACGGGCCCCATGTGTCCAGCACGGTGCTTGGCTCGCTGAGGGATGTGAAGGGGTGTCAGGCCCTATTTTAGCTCTCAGGAGCTCACAGTCCAGCTTGGAAATGGAAAACCTGCTTTCAATGACAATAGGAATATAACAGCTTTATTCATAATTGACCCAAACTGGAAGTAGGCAAAATGTCCTTCAGTAGGTAAGTGCATAAACAAGCCATGGTACGTCCATGTCATGGAATATTGCTGAGCGATAAGGGGAAACGAGGTGTCCAGCCACGAAAAGACATGGAGGAACTTTGCATGCATGTTGCTGAGTGAAAGAAGCCAGTCTGAAAAGGCCATGCTTGTATGATTCCAACTCTATGACATTATGGAAAAAGGCAAAGCTATAGACATTAAACAGATTAGTGACTGCTAGGGGTTCGGGAGGGAAGAGTGGAGGGATGAATAGGCGTAGCACAGGGGATTTTTAGGGCAGTGGAAGTATTCTGTAAAATACTGTAATGGTAGACATATGACGTAATTCACTTTTTAAAATATATTTTTTATTTATTTAAAAAAGTTACATAGTTCACACAAAATGTTACCTTAAAAAATTTTAGGAGATTCCCATATGCCCCAGTCCCCACACCCCCACTTTTCCCACATCAACTACTTCTTTCATTAGTGTAGTACGTTCATTCCATTTGATGAATACATTTTGAGCACTGCTACACAGGCTGGACTATAGTTTACACTGTAGTTTGCACTTTCTCCCAGTCCATTCAGTGGGTTATGGTGGGATATATTATGCCCTGCACCTATCCCTGCAATATCATTCAGGACAACTCCAAGTCCCAAAAATGCCCCCACATTATGCTTCTTTTTCCTCCTCCCTGCCTTCAGCAACTCCAGTGGCCACTGCCTCCACATCAGTGACATAATTTCTTCCATTGCTAGAGTCACAATAATTCTATGGTAGAATACCAATAAGTCCACTCTAGTCAATATTTTATTCCCCAATCTTGAGAACTCTGGGATGGTGATGCCCACTCCACTTCTTAATTGAGAGGGAGCTTCAGTCCCACATGGCTGATGGATGGGATTCTCCTGCTTGCAGTTGTAGACTCTCTTGGTTCCTTGTTGTTGTGGTGGTTGACCATCCTCACCTCCTTGTTAGCTGACCTAGGTAAGCCCAATGAACTGGAGAATAAGTGCTACAACTCCTCTGAGGCTCAGGGCCTAGTTAGCACATGCTCAGCCCAGAGATTCAAGCCTCCTGGGCATATACCAATCCCAGAACCAACCACAAGATCAATAAAAGGGACAGAAGAGGTATGTGTAGAGAAGTCATATCTGAGTCCAACTCTCTCACACTTGGGAGCACAAATTCCAAAGTAGGGCCCACTGGCAAGTCACCAAACTCTGGAGCCATCTGCCATGACAGTAGGACCTGGGTGTCTCTGTAGCCCTCAGGAGCACCATTACCTGGGGGTAGTATCTACTTTGGCTATTTATGAGATCCTGCTGAGACGTGCATAAACGCGACCCCTATGAAGACCTCCTGACTCATTTTGAAATCTCTTAGCCTTGTAAACTCATTAGTCTTTACCATTTCTCCTTTTATTCAAGGTCTTTTCCCAGTTGCATCACCAGCTGGTGCTTGGTAGTAATCCCTTGGTGCCAGGGAGGCTCATTCCTGGGAGTCATGTCCCACACTGTGTGTGTGGGGGGGAAGGTAATGCATTTATACAATGAGTTTGGCTTAGAGAGTGGCTACATTTGAGCAATATGGAGGCTCTTGGGAGGCAACTCCTAGGCACCCTGTAACACTATGCCAAGTTTAAATTTCAAGAGCAAAAACCCCTAAGCATAGTCATCAGAATCAAGGGCCCATCACTGGACCATCCTTCTTTATTGGTCATTGCCCCTGCACTTGGGGGATTGTTGCTGTTCCATTGGAGGATGCAGTAGAGCTCCCCAGGATGGGAATCCAGCACTCCCTTGGTTGTCATATGAATCTCTACCCACCGTGTCAATACCCAATGAACATCCAAACATATATATATACCTTATATGCATGCTCAGGAGCACTCCCTTCTATGCAGCCCCCATCAATGATACCCCATGTAATTAGTTTTTTCAAACCCCAATGGACTCTACAACCCAGAGTGAATCCTCATGTAAACTATGGACCTTACAGTGATGTATCAATATTTTTCCTCAATTATTACAAATATACCATAGGAATGCACCATGTTAATAGAATGGGAAACTGCCTCTCTGTGTGTGGGCTGAGGAGGTATATGAGGGCTCTCTGTTTTCTGTGCAATTTTTCAATAAACTTGAAAAGTAAAATCTATTTTTAAAAAGATGGATGAAATGTTTTTTGAGGAAAAAAGGCAATGTGAATAAGTGTAGATAGGGCTTCTGGAGTTCGATGCAGTAGTGAGTGTAGCTTGGAAGGTTTGGGGTGGAGGGGTGCTCCTGATTTGGAAGGTTCAGGTGCAGCAGTGGAACTAGCCTGGGGCTGTCTGTGGGGGAGAAGACACAGGTCAGGAGAGGGGCATGTTTAGTGCCTAGGGAAGACAAGCTGGAACATGAGGCAGGGGCGGTGGGCTGAGGTGGGGTGGTGAGGGTCTGCTGACCCCAGCCAGCCATGGTTGCCGTCATGAGGCTGGGCATTGGCTGGGCTGTGGGGAGGGGTGTGCCTGAGAGGACTGGGGGTCCCAGAAGGAAACAGGCTGTTTCTGAGAGGCAGAGCCTGGGAGCCTTGAGGTTCGACAGACAAAGGACTGGCTACCCATGGAAACCGAGAGCAGACTGGGGTGGGGAGGGTGGGCTCATTCTCCACACCCAGGGTCCCACCGCCTCTGTCACTCCCCTGGGCCCTCTGGGCCACTCACCTCCACCCTCAGCTTTCCCTTCCTCCTCATGGGTCCATCACACTCTTCAGCTCTGACCTTTGTCCTGAGCTCCCCAAACCTACTCTTTTCCCATGGTCCTCTCCAGGAGTCTGGCATTTCCAACCACCCAGACACCCAAACCAGAAATGGAGACCCCACCCCAGACTTTTCCATCTCCCCATCCTGCCTCTGATCCTGCCATGCAAACAGCCCCAGGTTCTGTCCATTCTGTCTTCCCAACATCCCTGGACTCTTTGCCCTCCGCTGCTCCTACCACCACCGTGAACCATCACCTCTCCCCTGGACCATGGCGGTCGCCTCCTCATTGACCTCCTGGGGGTCGATCCTGCACCGCACTCCCCCATTCTTGACTCTGCAGCCATAATGGTGTTTTCCCTCCTAACATCTGCCCTGAGACTTCCCCTCTGCACATGCCTACTTTGCCTCCCCACTGCACTGCCCAAGGCACCTCCTGCTTCCCCATCTCCAGCCCCTCAGGCCCCCCAAGGTCCAGCACAGCCAAATGCCTAGTCCTTCTTGAAGGTACCACGTGCTCATGTGGCTCTGCAATTCATGTCCTTCTGGGGTTTCACAGTCGGAAGCAGCTCCCCCTTCCCTCCAACACTTGGTGAGAGGGCAAGTTACCACCACACCTCTCTGTTTCACTCAGCTGCAAGCTCCTAGGCCCTGCCTCATTCACCTTCAGCCTGCTGCCCCTTCCCGCCACCTCCCAGAGTACACAGCCTGCAAATGCTCAGCGAGTGCTCACGAAGTGTGAGTGCGTGGAGGCTGGGCTCGGGCTCTCCGAGGAAGCTGGTGGAGAGGAGGTGGCCAGGGACTATGGTTGGGGAACCATTTAGGCAGAGCCTGGGCAATGGGACTAATACTTTCCAGACCCCTCCAAAACACTTGACTGTGTGTTCCTCAGTCCAAGACCGGTCAGAGGAGGAAGCCAGATGACCGCGAGGAAACAGATGGCACCCACTGCCCATGCCCATGCTGCCTCCTGGCAGGGTCCCCACTCAGGTGGTAGGAGGGGACCTGCATGTGGGCAGTTCCCTCAGGCAGGAGCTGAGCCAGGTGTGGCCCAGGTGCTCTCTTCCAGGGCCATCCTGTCAGAACAGGGCTGTATCTCAATAGCCACCTTGGAAACACTGGCGTGGTTCACCGTGGCTTGGGAAGGCCTGGGGCATTTCCTGGAGCACAGGGACAAAGGCCAGCTAAGCCTTCATCCCACTCTGTGCCAGGATGTTTACATCATCCATGGGGCCCTCTATCGTATCACCAAGGCCTTTGCCCTGTCTGTCTGCCTTGGTTGGGAAAGCCTTCTTTCTCCATGGGCCTTAGCAGCTTTCTAGACCTTTCTTCTGGGGGATCTATGAGCCTCCCTGACCTGCCCCTGCAGTGCTCCCCATCAGTGCCTGGATGCTGACCTGCTCAGTCTGGCTTCTCTCTTTTAGGATGCCAAGCAGAGTGCAACTTCCCAAAGGGAATGGGGAGCAGGGCTGCTCTTTGTGTGGCCTGGAGAGAAACCACTTCTGTCCTCTCTGCATATTTGTGAAACTGAGCTGGGGGTGGTAGGTCAAGTGCCAAACGGGAAACCAGGACACCTAGTGCCTGGCCCTGGCTTTGTTGAAGCCCTGGGCTAATCACTCTTGCCTGGGCCTCAGTTTCCTCAATAGTAGAATGAAGAGGTTGGGCTGGGAGGCCCTGACATCACTCGAGTGGAGAAGCCCAACATGGCAGCATCCAGCTGCACCAGGCAGGTGAGAGACCATGGCATGGTCATTGGCTATTCCAGGCAGGGACACAAGCTCTCTGGGTCCCAACCTTGCCATTGGCCAAGATAGCCTTGTCTCCCCAGGAATGCAGATTTTCAGGTCCAATTCCAAGGAGGGAGTAAAGGTCATCAGAGCTCCAGAGGCCAAGAACAGAGCAATGGTTTGAGCCAACTGGCCTGCACTTGCTAAGCCAGGTCAGGGTGAGAAGGCAGAGAGCTCAGGGCAACTGGGCCAACCAGAACTGACAGGAGCCCTGGAGGCTGGTTCAAACCAGGCTCCACCAATCTTTAGTTGTATGATATTTGGGTGGTTATTGAAATTCCCAGCTTTGGCTTCCCCCATAAAATGGTGGCACACAATACTTAACCTACAAGGCCACTGTGAGCATTAAATTGTATCACATACTTGAACCTGCTTGTAGCACTTGTGCCTGGCACATAGTATATACTCAGTAAATGCTCCTTCCTTCTCACTCCCCATCCTTCCCAGTGTCTACCAAACACATCTGCCAATTTGGCTTTAGTGAGTCCAATGAGACAGATGTCAGATTCCCCAAGAAACCTACTCAGGTGTTGGTCAGTCTTCCAGGTCCCCAACTCTCTGCTATGCTTGGAGCTGTTGGGGTGCCTGGTATGGATGTTTCCTCTGAGGCACTTATAGTCTGCTGGAGAAATAAGACCACACCCTCACCCACTCAGACCAGTAAGAAATGAAGACAATGACCAATGGGTAATGAAGAGTTTGGTGGTCTCATGTGTCCCATGAGCTTTAGAAAGTTGGCAGTTTCAGGGAACAGGGCTCTCTCTAGATGGGAAGTGGCCAGAGCTGGAGCTGGGACTGGGTGGGTGGACAGGCCTCGTGGGCAGGCTCCTGAGGCCAAAGGACCCAGCAAGGCAGTGACGTGCGGCCGTGTGGGGCAGCCAGGCTGTGCCTCTGAGGGCTGAGCCCTGGGATTTGGGTTGCAGGAGTCCAGCTATCATGCCAAACTCAGGCCCGTGGAGGGTGACCTTCCAGTTAGTGGGTGGAAGAGTGGCCTTTCCACTTCTGTCAGGCCCGGCTGGGAGAGGATGGAGCTGCTGGGAGGCTGTGGGCCCGGGTAGGAACTGGCTGTGAGGAGCTGGGGCCCAAGGTGGGGGCCACCTCACTGAACTGACGCCCACCTCCACCTCCATCCACCCCTTGGGAACACAAAGAAAATTGCAATTAACTTTCCCTGGACACCCACATGGTACTCAGGCCATGCCCAGCATTTACCCCCGGGTCAAAGTGCTCTTTTTGCCCCTTGTTTGTCCCATTAGCCTCAGTTCCTGGATAAGGAAACTGAGGCTCAGAGGGGTCAGGGACTAAAATCTTCCAGAGATTTGGTGGGTTAGAGCCCGTACTCTTTCTCCTGATCCAAGCCACCGCTTCACGGTTTCAAGGTGGCTCTTTGCTGTCTACGGCCTAGTTTAAACTCGGCCTGTCAAAGCTGAAAGGCAGAGCCACTTCCTTGGGCATGTTTATCATTCCATTACCTCCTGCTCGGGCGGGTTCCACGTGGGGGCCCCCGATTCGACAGCATCCTGAGGGCAGAGGCTGGGCCCCATTCCTCTGCCCAGTGCAGCCCTGGCCCGTCACTTCCAGAAATGATGCTGGTAATTAGAGGGAGGTGGAATGACCCTGCCTGGGTCTGAGCTGTGTTTCTGGA
This sequence comes from Dasypus novemcinctus, assembly GCF_030445035.2. Classification (NCBI taxonomy): domain Eukaryota; kingdom Metazoa; phylum Chordata; class Mammalia; order Cingulata; family Dasypodidae; genus Dasypus; species Dasypus novemcinctus. Next base: position 144,998,456 of record NC_080675.1, read on the forward strand.
ATCCTCTGATGAGGCGGTTGCTGACAGAGGCCCGGGAAGGGAGGGGTGAGGGACTTCTCTTGGCTGCTGCCTGCCTGCTCTGAACCGGAATTGCTCCTAATGGGCTGACTTCTCGTCAGCTGATGAGAGAGATGTTGGACAGGAACCTAACAAGAGAAGGCTAGAGATGCAGCACAGAGTGAGTAATTAGACACTAATTAATTCACATTTCACGAGAGAGTCGGGGATGTTGGAGAGGGGAGCAGTAAAGATTAAAGACCTTGTGGAGAAGGGAAAGTGGAGGCAAGGAGGGATGGCAGAGCAGACAGAGCTGCGGAGGAAGTACAGGGAGCAGGAGTGGGTGAGGCCGGGGTGGCTGCAGCACTCAAGCCTACTCCAGACAGCAGCCCCAGCCCCTCCAAGAGCCTGGCCTGAGGACGCTTCTCATTGGTTACTGGAATGGTGGGGGGGCAGGTAGAGAGAGACAGACACAAAGATCTCAGAGGCTGGGGCAAGGGAGAGCAGACACACAAGTTACCACACACACACCCCTGGGAGAAGAGGGGGAGCAGAGAGAAGGGAGAAAGGGAGAAAGAAATAAGGGAAGACAGCAGGAGGAAGAAAGGGGGGTGGAAAGAGAAGGGCAGGCAGGAGGAGAGAGACGAAACAAGTCAGGCATCGGTTATTACAGGCAAGGAGGGTCAGGGGGGCAGACTGAGAAAGCGCTCCATGCCGTGGTGTCTCCCCTGCTCCCAACTGCCCCGACCAGGGGGCAGGCCATGCAGTGTCTCCCATACATTCTTCTTTGCAAAAGGCAAAAATAGGCCACTGTGGGGTTTGGTACCTGCAGCCATCCACCCCTCTGGCATAGAGTTTGCTCCTTAGGATGGAATAGGTGGTCCAAGATCTGGAATTTCTAACATGTTCCCAGGTCAAGGCCATGAACCACACTTGACATACGGAAGGGCTGGGTCCCTCTGCAGCCACTGGGAGGCAAGGCATCCAGGAACTGGAGGGTGTCAATGGAAGATGCAGCCCAGGCTTGCAGAGCACAGCAGTAATCCTGGGCTGTGGTCAACAAGAACAACTCCAGAACCTTCTTACTGTGCAGCTGCAGGGAGAGCCGAGGCAGGCGGCTTCTGACCATCAGCTCCTTGGAGGTCTGCCCCAGATACAGAGAGCTGCCTGGGGCGAAGCCCGCGTCCGGTGACTGAGCGTCCCTATGAGGTCCTGGCTACTTCGGCCTGACACGGGGCACCTCTCTGGGGCACTGCTTGCTCCAGCTCTTCCCCCGGGGTTGGCTCAGGCTTTGTCAGGCTGGCATGGCGGTTCAACTTCTCTCTCTGCCCAATTCACTGACTCCCTCTTCCGTCCACTGGTATAGATCCTTAATCACCACTTGCACTCCAAACTCCCTCTCAAGGTCTGCCCTTGACCTGTGACACGGGTAATGTCAGGATACCCAAGCTGAGGGGCAGTGTGACCACAGGGACAGGGCTGAGCTCTAGCCAGACTCACCTGGGGGCAGCGGCCAGTAAAGATAAATCAGGCCCCCGATGTGGGCCAGATGGAAAAGGGAGAGCAGCGGGGCAGTGATCTGGAGATCCGGGTCTGGCCTCAGCTATGGCTCCAAGATGCTGTGTGGTTTGGGGTAAGTCACTGCCATTCTCTGAGCCCATGTTTCTTCATTAGTAAAATGGACTGGAATCGATGCTCCTGAGTTTCCACTGGCTGCTATAACAAATGACCATCACCTTGGTGGCTTAAAATGACAGATGTGTCTTATCTCCCAGTTCTGGAGGATTGAAACCTGACATCGGCACCCCTGGCTCCCCGGAGGTGGCGGGGGAGCACCAGTTCTGGCCTCCTCCTGCTCCTGAAGGCCACCGGCCCTCCTTGGCCCGCAGCTGCCTCGCTGCTTCCCTCCTGTCTGCCAGGCAGCCACTCCGCGTCTCTCGGCTCCACCTTCCCATCGTTAGTCATCTCCTTCTCTCTGTTCCTTGGCTTGTGGCCCCATTGCTCCAGTCTCTGCCTCTGGGGCCACATGGCCTCCACCTGCTGTGTCTCAAGCCTCCCTCTGCCTGGCTCTTCCTAGAACACCTGTGATGGCATTTAGAAGCCCATCTTGATAATCCAGGATAACCGTCCCACCTGGAGGTCCTTAATCACATCCACAAAGACCCTTCTTCCAAAGAAGGTAACATTTACGGGCTCCAGGGAGTAGGGCCTGACGTCCTTGGCGGCAGCCAGCCCACTACACGCCCTGACAGGCTGCAGCTCCAATGGTGCTCTCCCCTCCTGAGCTGCAGCTCTAGGCTGCTGGCCCATACCAGTTCACTTCCACAGCTCAGCTCCGCTCCATTCTGCCAAAAACTATTTTCGGCTTACACTGATTAAGCATATAGCTGTTCTGGGCACCCTGTCAGCTTCATCGACGGCACCAGCCCCCACTGCAACCACTACTACTTACTGAGCACCTACTATATGCGCTCAGTGTTTTACTTGCATGATATCATTTTCTACCACCCAAGGAGATAAGTACTATGGTAATCCCATCTTGCTGATAAGGAAACTGGAGAAGGAGGAAGTATTTTGCCCGAGATGCACAGGTGTGGAGCTGGGATTCCCAGGCAGGCTGCCTGACTTACAGGCTGTCTGGTCTCCTACAGTGAATGCCTCCCCCCATGTAAATAGGGCTTCTCTTTGAAACAACTTACGAAGTTTGGTCCCTTTTGAACTTTGAAGTAAGTCTCTTATCAGATCCTCCAAACTGTTGACATAACAGGGGAAGGACTGCTCTAGGGAGCTGAAAATCAAATTACGAGGCTGGAATGTGGCCGTTTGGGGCTGCTTTTTGTGACGTCCGCTGTCAAGTGCAGCAGGGTCAGGGGCCAGGGAATGTCCCAGGCTCACGCCTGCCCTTTGGACAGCACGTCTCCGCTGCTCTTTATTGTTCTTCCAACCCTGCCTATCGGCCCTTACTTTTGTTTAATTTATGGGTTGAACATCTTGATTAAGTTATTTATTCATCAGCAAATGGGCCAGGGCTCACTCCGGGGGCTGACACTCTCATTCACCCTGTCTCCTGACTTCATTTCAGACCCGAGAAATACCGACACAAAAAAAGCAATGTCATGCTGGGTAGCTCAGGCACGGAGCCCACGGTGGAAGGATGTTTACGAAAGTCCAGAAGTGGGCAAGTGGAATGGCTCCTTTGAGAAACTTTCGGTCAAGAGGGAATTGAATTTAAAAAGCGAGCACGCAAGCACACCTTGAGAGTGAAGTGCAGTAAGCTGGTCTAAGCACATCTTATTCCTCTAGATGGAAGGTCTAGAGGGAGCAAACGGTCTGGAGGCGGGAGGAAGTGTGGCGCGATTGCCGGGCTGGGGCCAGGGACGGGCGCGGGCGTGCGGCAGGAGGGGGGAGAGCCGGGGCAGATGGCGCGGGCCGCGGGGGGCTTTGTCGACCACACCGCGCTAAACCCAGTTCTGAAGGCCACAGGGCTCCCCTGAGAGAGTTTATGCAGAAAAGTGACATGTTTTGTGGGCTTTGGGACCATTTTTCTGGCTGTGGTAATAGCCCCAGCAGGAATGGGGAGGCCTGGACTCCTGATGGAAAAGAAGGACGGCCGGGCTTGGGAGGGAGTGGCTAGCCATCGGTGCGTGGGGCGGTGAGCAGGGCGAGGGTGGGAGCGAGAGGCCGTCCCTGTGGCCTGGCTGAGCGGGGGGCGGGTGGGGGCCATTCATGGCGATGGGGACCAAGGCACAGAGAAGGAGCAGGACTGGCAGATGGGGGAAGAGGGCGTGAGAGCGGAGTTTTACAAGACAGGAGTCACGGGCTGGGACAGACCGTGGCTGGGAAAGACGGGAAATGCATGTGATCTTCCCCATCAAAAGGCAGGACCCAGAGAGCTATGACCGGGCTGGGAGAGAGGCCAGAGTGAAGCCCGCACCCCCTCCCCCTGCACTCACGCACGTGCACACGTGGCCGCACACGGCTAGGAAACAGTAACAGAGCAGGGCGCCTCTGGGAGCAGCCTCTGGCAGAAGCCAGGAGTCTAAGCCCTATTAGACTCCTTGACTTTCTGTGAACCTCCAGCAAGTCCCCTTCTTTCTCTGCCTCAGTTTCCTCATCTGCAAAATGCAGGAGTTTGACCACATTAGGTTTTCCTCTGTAGAGACGGGCTGGTGGGGAGATGCTGCTGAGCTGTGGAAACGGTGGGTAAAACTGCGTGTGTACGGCAGCTTTCGTGAGGGGCTGGCGGAGCCACCTGAGGAGTGCTGTGACATCAGACCTCCTGGGTCACCTCTGCAGTTGGAGACTTGCTGGTGAGTATTGCTCACTAAATATGCCAGGGGTGAGAATGTCTGGCCCAACCAGTTCCTTGAAAGGTTCTTTCTCCGCCCTGCAAACTCCTCATCCTTCAGAGCCCAAAGCCTGTTCTCCTCTAAGCCTTTCTGGATCCCCCAGAGCTGCACCGGTTGCTCCCCGAAATGAGATTCGGAAGGTCTGGCACCTGTCGCTCTCGTGCAGCCTGTTTTCTGCCTGTCCTGGGTGGAGAGAGGTGCATGCCTCTCTCTCTCTCCCCCTCTCCACTTCCTCCCTGTGGGTCCTTTTCGGGCAGTCACCATGTCTGTGCCTCTCAGTTTCCCCAAGTGCCATCCTCCGTGGCTGGCACATGCTGCGACACAACAAAAGTTAGTTGTGTCAGTCGTCTGAACTTGCTGAATGGCTGAGAGCAAGGTGCTTGCTTTTCCCAAACTCGGGCTCACCAGTGGGCCCCGTGGGGTGGGGGCCGACCTCAGCACTCGGTGCCCTTTCCAAGAGGCCTCAAGTTTTTTCCCCACAGACACCCAGGATGACAAAGGTGAAATGGGAATGATAATAGATTGCACAAATACAAGATGTTCTCCCAGGACACCCCCAGGGTGGGCTTACGCCCTGGAGTGGAGAGAGAACCTGCTCTGGAGTGCTTTGGGGCAGGCCTCCCGCCAGGACCTTTGTAAAGGTTTGTAGGCATGGCGCAACGCCGCCCCCGCCCCCCAGGCTCCCAGGGCCCTTCAACTCCAGCACTGCCGCCTCCCGAGCGCAGAGCCATAGCAGGGAGTGGGGCAGCCTTCTCGGCCTTGAGTCAGGGGTCCACGCCCTACCTGGACAGCCGGACCTTGCCCTCCCACACATCCTGCTGACGGCCCAGCCAAGATCCACTTCCCTCCTGGCCTTCACGCCCCTGTGGGGCCCGAAACCTTCTCTTCGCAGAGCACAGGGGTGGCCCTGGTCCTGGCAAGCGAGCTCTCTGCTCTGGGAGATGGGCTTCTTCTGGGGACGGGCCAGGGGGCTGGGGTGGGCAACAAGGAGATCACCACTGCTCGGCAAGGGGAGGCTCGAGGTGGCCCGAGGAATTTGGAGGTGGCCCTCCAATCTCAGGGGCTGGGCTGGTGGCCAGCCCTGTGTCGGAGCTGTGGAAGGCTAGCTGCGGGGGCGCCCCAATGAGCCGAGGGAGCCAAACCCACAGGCGAGGAGAGCCGCCTGCCCTCCCAGATCTGTGGGAAACGAGGCCTGCTGAGTCACCTGCCGGGCTGGACACAGTGGGAGACACTCCCCCGCCACGGAGGGCTGGGGAGTGGGAGGGTGCTGCCAGCCGAGGCCCCAGCCCGGGATGCCCTGGGGTCAGTGGGCTCGTCAAGCCCCTGCTCTAGATTTGACAGTCCCTCTAATGTGTAGAGCTGAGTCCGATTTGCTTGTCATCGTGGGGAGCTCAGGCCCAGCACCCAGCCCCAGCCTGTGGGGAGCTCAGGCCCAGCACCCAGCACCCAGCCCCGTGGGCAGCACGTGAGGCCACAGGTCAGTCTTGGGCTTCTTTTTTTTTTTTTTCATTTAAAAATTGTTATTGAAGTATATCATTCATACATGAACATACTTAGCAACAAGTATGAATTTACAAACCAACATGCACAATATCATACAGCACTCCCGTACATCTCTTAACCACCAATACCTTGAATAGTTGTAAAACATTTGTAACATATTATGAAAGAGTATCCTCAGAATATTACTGCTAAATGAAGTATCTTTTTTTCCTTTTTCTCGTTTTCTTTGTTAACCTTGGGTTTTCTGCCTGGTTCTAAGCCAGGTTGTGTGATTCCAGCGACTCCCCTCACCTGCCGAGGCCTCAGGGTTCTCCTTCCCTCGCAGGTACGAGGTGGGATGAGAGGAGATTTGGGAAAGCTCTTAACGAGCTGCCGGGCCCCCAGCAGGGGCTTCTTGTAAGTGAGCTGCTGCTGCTCCATGCCTTTCTCTGGAGAAGGAATTTGTTACCTCTCCAGGGTGAGGGGCCTGGGGAGGGGGCCGGGGTCACTCTGTCTTCGGGCTCCAGGGGCGGGCAGAGGAGGGCTCCCCGCGTGGAGGCGCCCCCTCTCCTTCAGCACCAGCAGCGCCTGGAGGCCCAGAGCCTCCTACCCCGGGTATTGTGCAACCTGAGAAGCAGCTAAGCCGGCAGGCCATCCCGCTGGGACAAGTATCAACAGGAAATGTGGCAACTCATTGAGTTCACATTCCAGGGGTGCCCAACTCCAGCTCAGAGACACAGTAACAAGACACCCCTCTGGCGGGGGTTGCCAGAGAAACAAACAGACCTTTTATCTGCCATCTACGCCTCCCGGTTTGCACCCTAGTGACGCACCTTCTACCGCGGGGAGCTTTCCAAACCTTCTAGTGAGGATGTTCCTCCTGTGCCCTCAGCAAACAGGGAGCGAGTGATCCTTCAGACACAGGGATAATTTGCTGATCACTGTTAGGCACTGGCCAACCACGGGGGGAGGCCCCCTCCTGGGGGGTGCTCAGGGAAGACGGCTGGTGGAGGAGGTTCATGATTCTGGGGATTAAAGAGAAGACTGAAGCATAATCTGGTTCCGTGGGCCCACTTTGTGCTTGGAGAAAATCACACACACCTACACCACTGTATAATTTCCCATGACTGGAGGTGGGTGCTGTAGCATGAGGCACCCAAACCCTTCATTTGAGAGATGAACAACGCGAGGCCCAGATAGGGAAAGACGCACACTTAGAGTCACACAGCAGGTTAATGACAAGACTGAATTATTTTTTACTTTCCCAGGTCATTTCATTGGGCCGATTGTTCTGCCCCGTCCGGCTCCCAGCAGTCAGTGTGACTGGGCTTCAGTGCGCTGAGCACCTACTGTGTGTGAGGCACTGCTGGGGGCTGTGGGGTCTGCAGAGATGAGCCAGCCCTATCCTTGGCCTGAGACCAAGGCCCTGCCAGGAGCACATCAGGAGATAAGTTTTGTACTCTAGCAGCAATTTTCTTCATATTTTTAATGAGGTGAAATTCATATAACATAAATGAATCATTTGAAAATGAGCAATTCAGCGGCATTTTGTGCATGCACCTCATCTAATTACAAAACATTTCCATCACCCCAAAAGGAAACCAGTACCCATTAAGCAATTGCTCCCTGTCCCCCAGCTCCCGGCAACTACCAACCCGCGTTCTGTCTTTATAGGTTTACCTAGTGTGGGATAGTTCTCATAAATGGAGTCATACGCTCTGTGACCCGGGAGCGTTATTTCAGAAGTGCTGCAGAGGTTCTGAGGAGGGAGAAGGTACTTCTGCCTGAGGAAGGTCAGAGAAGGCTCTGCTGGTGGTGAAGGTTTGAGCTGGGCCTGCACCACTGCTGGGGACCCGAGGAGGGTGGGTGCGGGGCATTCCTGGCAGATGGAACCCGTCAGCCTTTGGCTGCGCTGGTGGTCCAGGGAGCCTGGAGGAGGCAGGTGCTGCTGGGACCCGGGGAACGGTGGCGAGGAGCGCTGGGGGTGAGGCCGTGCCCTGGGCGAAAGTAAGAGATCCCACCTTCCCGGCAGGCTCGGGTCCAGGTGGTGGTCTCATGCCCTCCAGAGTCATCGCCCCAAGGACTTTTCACCTAGGAAGGGCTCTCCAGGGATGGGCAAGACATGGACCTGTTACTCGCAAACTCAGACGTGCACCTGAGCTCCCTGAAGGGGCCTGTGGAAACCAGCTTGCTGGCCCCCCCCCACCCAGAGCGTGCTGCAAGTGGCCTGGGGGGGGCCGGTGGCGCCGCCGCCTGCAGAGCACACCGAGTGGCGCAGAGCACACCGAGTGGCGCAGAGCACACCGAGTGGCAGAGAGTAGTGCATGCCCCTGACACGCCCAGCGCCGTGCCCTGCCGAGAGGTCCTCCCGTCTGTCTCTGGCGCTCAGAGCTCCTTGTGGCCGAGGTGAAGGGGAACGTGTGTCCCCATCCCGTGGCCTAGGCCCGGCTCTGATGTCAGAGATGGAGGCAAGGGGCAGGGGCAGGGGCAGGGGCGGGGGCTGAGCCGAGTGAGGCCTGTTCTCTCCCTCCTTGGGGCATGGGGACCCTGGAGGGACAGGGCTGAGGGGAGGAAGCCTGGTCTCCAGCTTCTTCCCTGAAACGCCGGCAGGGAGTGCTGCACACTGCAGGGAAGGGGGCCCAGCTAAGGAATTTAGAGATGGGAGCACGAGAGGACGTGTGTGTACGTGTGTGTGTACGTGTGTGTACGTTGCACTTCAACAACCACCATAAGAAAGGTGGAGGCGTAGTTATGACCCTGGGCGAATCTCTTGCCCTTGCTGGGTGTCAGTGTCCTCATCTGGAAAAACTGAGAGCGTCGGATTAGACGAGCAGATGATTCTTTCTGAGAGAGGGAGGGAGGGAGTCCTGAAGGGAGGGCCCTGGTAACGATCCCATCATCTGATTAGCGCTCAATTTCAAGCAGCTAATAGACATCTGAAACTTTCCAAGGCTGAGCAATTACCGGGCACAGCCAGGGCCAGGCTTGGTCTGCAGGGACCAGCCCATCTATCAGGGTGTCATCAGCCTCCGGGCTGCTCAGGAGAGCTTCGGCTCGAGTAGCATCACCCAGAGGAAGCTTGCAGGTGCAAAACAAAAGAAGCCCTCTCCCCAGCGGCTCCCTGGGGGCTTCGGAGGCAATTTCCTTGAGCCCCAACCTGGGAGGTTGCTGTTTGGAGGCGTTCTGGGGGGAGCTGGCAGAGGCCAGCCCTCTTCCCTCTCCTCCTCCCCCCAGGGCTCTACCGCCTGACACCCGCGCAATTACGGGATCCTGAGAGGCTGGCAAAGAAAACAAAGGCTCTGCAAGAGGAGAGAAACACACCTGGACTGCGCTGGGGCTGCAGAGGCTTTGGGAAGAGCACGAACAGGATTGGGAGTCAGCCTGGAATCCCAGTTCTACTATCCCATGCTGTGTGACTCTGGACAGTGTACTTGACCTCTCTCGGTCTCAGTTTTCTTCTCTGTAAAGACACCTGCCTGGTTGATCCCGAAGATTAGCCAAAATGCCAGAAATGAAAGCATTTTGGAGGAGCCAAATATGGAGTACCCTGAAGCCTTCCACGGTGCCATGCTGCAGGTGAAAACTGTGGTTAAGATGCAGCAGATGGAATCTCAGACCCTGGTTCGAGTCTCACCTCCTTGCTATGTGACCTTCAGCAACTCGCTCAACCTTTCTGAGCCTTGATTTCTTCATCTGCATGATGGAAATATTTATGATGTTTCCCCTACAAGATTAATGGAATGAAAATTGAAAGGGAGAGTGTGTGCCAAGTGCCTGGCTCATAATAGGCTTCAAAAAGTTGTGCTTCTCCTATTCCCCAGGCGGCCTCAGTTCAGGAGCAGGGGTGGCACTGCTGTCATCCAAAGCCAAGAGCCTGCCTTAGGTGTGTGTCATAATGCCGCCCTGGCCAGGCTAGGCCAGGCCGAGGGGCACGGCCAAGCCCTGCACGACCCACAGCGCCCCGCCCGCCCAGTGGTTAGCTCAGGAAAGCCTCAAATTATACAATTTATGAAACCCAATCCAGTTTTCCGACTGGAACGTGTGATTACAGAGATTACACATTCACTGTTGCAATTATGGTAATGTTGATGTGTGGACAGATAACTGGCAGCGGGGCTGTTCTGAACCGTCTATTTATAGGCTGAAGATTCTTGCTATCTCAAGGCAGACATATGGGCCATAAAGGCAGGCGACAAAAAACAGGAGGGGAGAGCAAGCCTCCCTCGGAATGAAAAGACACCAAAGGAAAAGCCGTAATTAGGGCTGGGACCGGCTTATGTAAATCAGGTAATACTTTCAAAACAGAGATGAGATCTGGTTTTAATAAAGTGCATTGGAACAAATGGTGGAATAATGACTTAATAAATCTAAATACAAATATTTTGTTCCATCTCCAAAATGAACAGCCCTGGCATCTGCTGAGCCCGGGCCTGGGCGAGGGGGCGGCGCCGTAGTGTTACTGTATTCTTTCGCTCCCTCGGCAGGCTCGAAGATTTTAATTTTTAGCCTTCTGCTAAATTACACGGGCTGTCAGTCAACTGTGGGAGATATTTTGAGTAGGGAGATTTATACAAACACACAGAGCACACTCAGAAGACTCGGCACAGTATCTTTTACACCGGGCAGGATGTAAATCATAGGTTGTTCAGAGCCCGAATTACAGCTCTTCCGGAAATAGACGGCAGAGAAATTATTCACCCCGAGGAGGAATCTGGAGGCGCTTTTTAGTGTCCCCCCTCCACCCCAGATTAATCAGAGAAGCTCTTTGGGTGTTCTCTTGGGTGACTTCCACCACCTCCCACCCCAACGCCGGGATCTACACCCGGGGTTGCACACCGACGGCCAGTGGCCAGATCTGATCCTCGGGTGTGCTTTGATAGCTGAGAGCACAGGTGGGCCTGAACTCAGGCCAAGCTTTTTTAAAAAGAAATCCTTGTAAATATTTTAAAATCAAGGCATTCCTCATAACATTCATATTTCCAGCCTCTCTTGACAGGCCAAGACATCTAGCTAGCAACAGTGGGTCTGCACCCCACGTGGCGGCAGTCAGCGGGCGCTCAGGACGCGCCTGCGCCTGCAGAAGAGCAAGGCTTCTCAGCACCTTCGGCCGTGCCGCAGTTCCCATGCTCCCGCTCCACCCGCTTCTCTTACGGGGCCTTCCTGGTCTCAGCAGCAGTAGAATTTTGACCCCTGGTATAAACTGATTCTTTTTTTTTAGCGTCACATAATCTGTGGTCCAGAAAATGTCATTGAAAATAACATGGGTAAGATATGCATAAATCACTAATACTCAAACACGGGTGTATTAAACAAGAAAAATGAGGATAATGTAAAAATTAATGTCATATGCACATACACACACACACACACACATATACATATACATATAGAGTGACTGAGGTTACACATAAGCCTTACTTGGAAGGGACTGTCCTTTATTCTATTTTGATCTGTTTCATCTATTGCACTCAATGACGGTCATTATAGTGATGTCCTTAACTCAACAAAATTAAAAGCTGGTAACTTTGTGTCAATCCTCTAGATTTTACCAGTGCAATCCGAAAGACTAGGTATTCTTCATACAAATATCACGTAATGTTAGATTCTCAGCATTGAAGGGCGACTTCATTCATCCATCTATTCACTCAAACCTATTTTCCCATACACACATCCATCTATTAAACTGTACACACATGCACTCACACATGCATACATATATGCATCTGTCTGTCCATCCATCCATCCTTCCCTCCCTCCAATCTTCAGAGTCCCTTTCCATTAGTTTGCTTCTTGAGGTCCCTCTACAGCACTCTCCAAGTGGATGTTCAGGGGGACACCCTGTTCTCTAGTCTGGTCTGGCTGGCAGAGTTCTTCCTGTTAACACCTGTGTCCTCATTAAGACATGTGTCCCTGACTGCCACCCATCAGCATATATGAGGACACTCAAATCTCTGAATCCTGCTCTTTTGTCATCTCCTCAACAAAACTCTCCATCATCCCTTCCCAAGTGTCAACCTCTTCCCCCCCCCCCCCCCTTTTTGTCATGCCCCCTGCTCCTCCTGAAGTGCATAGCCCAGGACTTAGCATGTACTTCCCTGGGGACACTGAGCAGCCAGAGTTGGGTGGGGCTCCCTGTCCCTCATTGTGGATGCTGTTTCTAGGCCTCATTTGGGATTTGGATGTCCTCGTGTCCCCGATGACACCGTGCCCCCAGGTCCCCCAAACCTGCTCGTTATTTTCCATGCTACTCATTTTCCACATGAACATCAGTGGTGACAATCGATCCAGCTGAAAAAGTGATTCTTGAGATTTTCTTTTTCTTTCAGGAATAATTAAAAGTATCTCCTCCTGTTGAACATTATTTCCAACCACCCACCAACAATATTAAAATCTTCAACACAACCAGATCCAGCTTTACCCAGAGGGGAGGGGTTGCGTTCCCAACAGAGAGGGATTTCTGGGTCTGAGCACTGCCCCCCCCCACTCCCTACCTCTCCTGTCTGCAGGACGAGGCCTGCTATGTCCCCACTAGCTCCACGTGGATTTGGCAGGGCTTTGGTCCTGGTTAGAACCCTCATGCCCTTGGGAACAGGAAAGGGGGCTTCTTGGCCATTTATGCCACATGTGGGAAATTAAAGTTCCAAAGGTCTTTTGTCTTAACTGCGCTCCGGGGTGGCTCCCTGAGCCCGTGGTGAATCATGCACCACTCAGCACCTACTGCACATCTTAGCTGCTCGACACAGCACGCGCGTCCCTTACACTTCTCTAAGGACCGGAAATACTTCACTTCCTAGGAGTGAGCAAGCGTCGGTGCAGGAGCCAGGAAATCACTGAGGAGGGACCAAGGGCGTTTTAGGCCGAGGATGTGACAGGTGACCTGCATGGAGGTCAGCAGTAGGAGCGAGAGGATGGCCAGGCAGAGCCGGTGGTGACCGGGAGGGTGGACAATGGTGGCAGCGGTGCGACAAGGCTGCGGGAACTAGCAGGCTCATGAGAACAACAGTGGCTCTTCAAGAACTCCCTCCTCACCAGACACTGGGCTGACTACTTAATATAAATCATCTAATTTCATCCTCCCTGCAACCTCCCTGAGACTTGGGAGTGACAGGACAACGCTTATTAACTTGGGAATATTCACAGCCTCCTCTGCCCCACCTGCTCCTGATGAAAAGAATTCTGCATTTGCCCCCCAGTGCTTTCCTCCTCCAAGGCTCTCCTAAAATGGAAGGATTTTTATTGGAAAAGAGGTGGGATGGGGAAGGGGAGTAAAACAGCCCTGTGTAGCTGGGACTAGAGAGTATTTTGTGGTGGTGCTGAGTGACAGCCTCTGGAGTAGCTGGGGAGAGGGCAAGGGCCTTGGGGAGAAGAGGAAAGGATTTCCAAAAAGAAAAGCGCTACCACGGATTACTTGAGAGTTGCTGGTGCAAACGGAATGCCTTCTAAATTACGTTTGGCTGCTAAGTTGGCCTGGACCTCATGGGCCCCTGGATTTATAAAGGTTATAGAGGTGTTATTCCCTTTATTGACAGATGAGGCAGCTAACACAAAGAAAATTCAAATATTTTACTCAAGGTCAAACTTTCAGAAGGGGTGGAACTGGGATTTGAACTTGGACTGCCTGACTTCAGCTGATGCTCTTGCTCTTTATTCTGTATATTCCCAGGTCTGAATAAATGAAAGAATGCTAACTCATAGACATTCAGCAACAGAAATAATGAGCGGCCGTCTTCCTCAACACTTTGTTAGGAGAGAAACTGAGGACCAGAGAAGGGGAGTGAATTGCCCAAGGCAGACAAGGAGACGGACAGAGAATGGCAACCTCAGCTCCTTGCCTCCCATAAGTATTGCTCTTTTTCACTGCTGAACGCTTACCATGAAGTAGCATTGTAAAGTGCTTCCTGCTTTACCAGCAATGTCTCTTGACTCCTTAATGCAATTCTCAGAAGTAGGGTTTATCAACCCCATTTTATAGATGAAGCAGCACAGTGCCTTGCCCATGTTCATGCAGCTTAGAAATGCTGAAGCTAGAATTTGAAATCATCTGTTTCACTCAAACCCATGCTTTCAATGGCTGCTTCCCCCACTGCTTGCTTTCGTGCTTATGGTTACTGATATACTAGAAAGCTTTCCGTTCTCTAATTTCTATTGCTAAAACAAAATTTTACTCTATTTATAGTTGGGTCAAAAATCTAGGAACAAGCGAGGCACTTTACATGCAAAACTTGAACTTGTTTACAATTGGTTTCAGAGAGGAGGGACGAGGGGGAAGGCTGGAGTGCACATGAGGCGAGGACCCACCTGCTGGGTGAGGTTTCTGAACCGATGATGCAGAATGGAACAGAGCGTGGCCACTGGAATCCTCTTGGCAAGTGTATTTCTCCTCTGTGGTGGGGGAGATGCAAGCCTGTCTCACCCTGAGAATGCCAGGCACCGATATTCCGGCGCTCGTGTGCACATGTGCATGCACACATGTGGGTTTCACTGACTGGACTGTTCTTTGTGCAGAATGTCTCGGAGGCTCTGTTCCTGTTTCCCAGAGGCACTCACGTTGCTGGGTCTCCTAATGATGGTACATCCTGCAGAGCAGGTGGGGTGAGCTCACCAAGAGCTCTGAGGTAGTGGGGGAATGGTGTGGGCTGTCAGGGAAGGGTAGATAAAGGGTGTGAGAGGACTCAGAGGACTGAGAAATCTGGAGGGCTTCATGGAGGAAGTGAGGCTGCAGCCGAGCTGGAAAAGAACAGAAATTTCTTGCTTGTCAGAGATTGGAGAAGGGTGGATTGTCCAGATCTAGGAAAACTGTCTATGTGTGTATTTTTTCCTTCAAAACATTCCCATTACCCCCCAGTTAAAAACACAGCAACCAATCTCCTTCATGTGGTTTTATCATCTTACCTTATCTGATCTCTTTTTCCCCTTTGCCCAAGTTTATTGTTGATTTCTTGTGAAATAAGTCATAAGTGCCTACTGTCATAACATGAGAACCACTTGACAGGCATCTATCTTGAGATCGCATTCAGTGCCCATGGGCCAGCTGGCTCTGGGGTAGGGGAGGGAAGGGGAAAAGTCCAGCATGCAAACTCAGAGTCCCAGGGTCCAAGGGCCCTCGGACCACCCACCATCAGCCAGCAGGATGCTCCCCTCCCCACTTGCCCAGCAGCAGGGAAAGAGAGGCATGATCCAATGGGGGCATTTAAAAACACTCACTCCCAAGAAAAAGATATTTGAGCAGCCCCAATTCTTCTCCTCCTTCTGAGCAACTGGCAGTTTGCAAGTCACAATAACCAGATGACAGATTATTATGGAGAATGATCAATATATTGTTCAGCCGAGTTGGCATTTGGGAAAAAGACTGACACAAAAAGAGACAGTCTTCAAAGTACTGATGCTCGGAATCCACCAAAAAAGAAGTAGTTCTTGAGTGCGTATATGGATAAAACAGCAGGACAGTGCAGCAATTAAGGAGGCTGGCTATAGAATCAGACAGACTCTGGTTTGAGTCTTTGACCCCCTGCTGGTGAGGTGTGCCTTGGTGAGATATAACTGTGGTGCACCTGAGTTTCCTTGTCTATAACATAGGGATGATTTTGGGGTCTATGCTGTGGGATTGTTGTCAGGACTGAACAAGAAAATGCATGTAGTGTTTACAACAGTCCCTGGCACGGGGGTTGCTCAGTAAGTACTGCTGCCGTGGAGGGTGTGATGGGGTTAGGCTCCGTGGGGGGTTCAAGAGATGTTCTTGCCTGCCAAAGTCTGCAATCAAGCTGGAGACACCTACACCAGCATCACCAAAAAGCATCAGGTTGAAGTGGTTTGTGGATGCAACAGAAGGTGTGAAAGCAATTTCTCTTCTTTTCTTTTGCTTTATTATTTATTTAATTATTTAACTTATTTATTTTATCCCCCTCTTCCCCCCCCCCCCCCCCCCCCCCGCACTCCACACTGTTCTTGCTGTCTGTGTCCATTCACTCTGTGATCTTCTGTATCTACTTCTCTTTTTGGTCTTCTCATTTTTTCCCCTCTAGGATTCACCAGGATTCAACCTGAGGACATCTGCTGTGGAGAGAGGTTCCCTGTTAGCCGCGCCACCTCAGTTCCTGGTTTCTGCTGTGCTTCACTTTGACTCTCCCCTTTGGCTCTCTTTTGTTGCGTCATCATCTTGCTGCACGGTTCACTTGCGCGGGCACTGGCTCACCCCACGGGCACTCTTGCCGCATGGACACTCAGCTCGCCACGCAGACACTGGCTCAGTGTGCGGGCATGCTTTCTCTTCTTCTTTTTTACCGGGAGGCCCCAGGGATCGAACCTAGGTCCTCCCATTTGATAGGCGGAAGCCCTATCCCTTGAACTACATTCACTCCCCTGAAAGCCATTTCTCATTCCATGTGGCTGGACTGAGCAGGAGGTGATTTTGGAGGAGACAGGGACTGGTTGGGGCCAGACTACCTACCACAGGTACAGAGTGCTTCCAAGAACTCGTCAAGGAAGGGTTTTTTTTGTGTGTGTGTGTGTTTTTTAATCTCAATTTTCCATTTTATCCACAAGGAATCTGAGCCTTAGAAAGGTTATGTCAGGTATTAGGAAATAGCAGGGCTCTGGTCAACAAGTTTATTGGGTTTCCATGAATTGTTAGGCTGTGTGTGGAGAGTGGGGTGCAGGTGCAGTAGAGAAGGCATCCAGATTAAAGGTCTTGACTCTTCTCTTTCTCTGTTGCTACCTTCATCCCTCTGGCTTGGGTTCTTCCAGGAGCCTCCTGGCTCTTTCCCAGTGTCCCTTCAGTTTGCTTCTAGAAAAGCAGCCAGAGTGAGAGCATCAGTTGAGTCCTGGTTCACTTAGAAGAGTGACTGAGAAAAGTTTCATGAAGGTGCCATTTCCAAAAAAACCAACAAGGTATGGTGACCTGCCTGGCACAACTGGAACCCACAAGGGCTGTAGCTGTTGGAGGGAACACCGACAGTAGCTGCGTCTTCAGTAGAGGGCACAGCCATTGCCAAGCCACTGCCTGGCTTGGAGAGAGCCAAGGGAATGAATATCCCAAACTTGCTCTTTCCCTGCTCTCTGATCTGCTACTGCTCCCTTGACTCAACCAACTGGAAGCCAGAAGGCAAAGGGGCCTGAATGATACAGTCAAAGGCAATTTTTTGGATGACACTAAGGAAGCTTAAGCCTCATGGCTTCCTTCTCACTTGCCTGGGTTGCTTCTAAGATCTTGTACCACATTTTTTTTTTTAATTTCTTTTCCAGTACTTTTTTTTTGTTTGATTTTTAAAGATTTTTTATTTATATTTCTCCTCTTCTCCCCCCCCCCACCCCCCGCCCCATTGTCTGCTCTCTGTGTCCATTTGCTATGTGTTCTGTGTCCGCTTGCATTCTTGAAGTGGCTCCGGGAATCTGTGTCTCTTTTTGTTGCATCATCTTGCTGCGTCAGCTCTCTGTGTGTGCAACACCTCTCCTGGGCAGGTTGCAATTTTTTGCGCAGGGCATCTCTCCTTATTGGGAGCGCTCCTTGCGTGTGGGGCTCCCCTGCCTGGCAGGGCACTCCTTGGGCACATCAGCACTGCGCTTGGGCCAGCTCCACACGGGTCAAGGAAGCCTGGGGCTTGAACCGTGGACTTCCCATGTGGTAGGCGGATGCTCTATCCACTGAGCCAAGTCTGCTTCCCTTGTACCTAATTATATATTTGTGATTTTATATTCTTTCTTTAAAAGAGGGGTTGACAGATGCACAAAAGCATTATTTTGAAGCAGCAGGGTTTGTGCTATGCTAGAGGCGTTCAGGTGAGAAATCCAGGGCTTGAGCCCAAGGCATTTTGACTCAGAGTCCAGGTTCTTTCTGCCATACCCATGCTGTCCAAGCTGCCTCACGGTTCTGGGGTTGGTGCCACATGGACAAAGAGGGTGCTCACCTGCTCTGGCAGGAGCAGATCTGCTTGGATTTGCTCTATACATAAGGTTCCCAAGAGCTGTTGGACTTGAAGAAAGAGCTCTCAGCTTGAAAAAGATCGACCCCTCCATAACACCTTGCCATTTTTGAAGAGAGCATCCGAGGTGGGGAAACACATGGGAAGATCCAGGAGGGGATAGAGGAGAGCCAGTAAAGCTGCGCAGTGAAGTGGGAGTCTGTGGAAAATCCCAGGAGACGGGGAGGGCCTGGTCCTCCGATGCCGAGGCACCTGGACCACGTACTGAAGGCACCAAGTCGAGGCAGCTGTAAGGAGAGAGCCCGGATGACAGCAGCTATTGGGAGGCTACAGCCTGAGGCTGACATCCAGGAAGGCCTGCAGCAGAGAGGGTGGGGCATGAGAGGGACTGCAAGGCAGAAAGGGATGTGGGCCTGGTAGGGCAGAAGAGGCTGTGGAGGAGAAGGGTCTTGCCCAGCATTTCCAGGGACTCCCCTAAATGTGCTTTAGCGCCCCGAGATGCCCAGGCCCGCGTCAGGGCTGCATCTTGTGGATTCTGCTCTATCCTTGGTATCCTGTGTTCTGATTCTAGAGCCAAACCGAGGTCCGAGCTGGATTGGGACTAGGGTGCGCTGAGTGAGGTACTTATTTTTCTTGGGTTGTGAAGGTGTCGGGTGAGATTCTGTGCCTCCTGATCTGGAAGGAGTTTCAGAAGCTGGTTGGTCCGATCCTTGTATTTTACTGATGGAGAGACTACGGGCAGGGAAGGAGAGAGGGTTGATTTTCCAAGATTACTCGGTGAGGTCGCAGGGCCGGGAGGAGGCCCGGCCTCCGGCTCCAGCCCAGCCCAGCACTCTTGCAGGGAGCAAAGCTCCCCGCGCCAAGCTGGTGACTCACTGTCCCCTGCGCCCCGTGTGCCCATTAGAAGGAAGGAGGTGGTTGGAGCCTAAATGACGCCTTGGTCTCGTGTGAAATGACCTCTGGCTCTCCCCGAGCACTCAGAGCTGGGTTTATGAGAATGGCTTTTGGGTGTCTCTCAGATTATCACGTCGTTAATGAAGAAACCGGGCCAGTCTGCGCAGAAAGCACATGCGTGGGGTGGCTCCTGATGGCGTGCTGGGCTCTGCCGGGCCAGATGCTCCACCGTGCTGGGCAAAGCACCCAAAACGCCCCTTGCACGCCTCTGCGGCAAACGCCTCGGGATCCGCTTCCGTCCAGCCGGGAACGGGCTGGGCGTCGGAGGACACGCTCTGCCACTTGAAGCTCTTACGGAGCTCTCCAGGCGGACGCCTGGCCTGAAGTGGCCGCTTTCCACTTTCCCCTGACTCATGTGGGTTTCCTTTCCGTCCGGGCTGGCGGAGCTGGGCTTCAGGACAAGTACGGTGTCCACTCTTCACGCAGACTCGGAAGCCAAGGGAGAAGGCCTTGGAGGGCAGCTACTCCCGAGCTTTGCCCCGGTGGGCCAGGAGCCCGAGCGCGGGGATGTCTTACCCGAGGGCGCCCTGGGGGGCACGGCCTTCAGCCTGCCCGGCTCCCAGAGCCCTGTGCAGAGCCAGGAAGTGGGCCTGGGGCTGAGCCTGGGCTTGGTTCGTGTGACCTTCGGCAAGTGTTTGGGCCCCGGTGCCCTGGTCCAAGTGGGTGCGGGTCAGTGTGCTCCTGGAAGGTGCAGCGCCCGGCCCGCAGGGAGGCGCAGCCAGGGCCGGCGCTGCTGCGGTGGCGCCCTGCCCGGGGCGGGCAGGAGGGCTGAGAGGCTGGAAAGCTCGGGGCTGGGCTCCGAAAGCAGGCTTTAGCCAGGAGAAGGCAAATGTGGAATGCCACACACAAAACATGCAAAGAAGTTGCGGACTCAGAAGATCAGAGGACGGGGCAGGTGAGGGCCCTGGGCAAGGCTGAGGGCCTTCCAGGGACAGTGGCCGGATGCTCGCTGGCTTTGGTGATGACAGCTGTTTCTAGATGTGAAGAGCCAAATATGCAAACGCATGCAAAGCAAGAGGCGGGAGGGGCAGACTAGGAAGGCTTCCTAAAGGCACCTCTCTGTGGGCCAGACGCGAAGGAGCTGGTCGTTGAGCCAAATTCTTGCTTGAAACCAGGCTCTCTGGCCCCTCCAGGGTTTCCCAGGGGTGAGGCAGCTGGGGTGGGTCATTGTTTCCCTGAACGCCTGCCTCCTTGTGTTTGCTCAAGTAAGCCTTCTTGCAGACTCAGAGGTAGGGGATGAGGTGCGGGATGGCCTGGCCCCTTGAGTCCAGCTCCGTTTGCTGAGCAGCTCCTAGTGTGGGCACCGCCGTAATGGGCAGCGTGATTGCTCAGGCTGCAGAGGGACTGTGCCTGCTGCTACTGGAGGAGAGAGGCAGAGGGGTGGGGTGAGAAGGGTGGGTGTGGGATCACAGGGAGCCAGTCTAAGTGCCAGCTCTGCTTGGGTGGGATCTTTGCCCCCGCCCTCCTCGGTCTTGGATTTCCCCCAAGGGGTCGAAGTAGATTTTTGTTTTAAACTATAAAATCTATCCCCTGAGGGGGAGCCAGAGGGGTCCTGGGGGAGAGGCTGGTACTGGCCTGCTTGCCCTCTCTTCCTGAAGCAACAGAAGAGACCCCTGAGTTTGAATGCCGTTGCTGCGTGGCCCTGGGGCCTTTGGCAAGTGACTTCAGTCTTCCCGGGCCTCAGTTTCCTCACCTGTAAAGTAGCGACAGCTGCCTCTGCCTCCTTCGCGGGGGGTTCTGACACTCAGGAGGTGCTCACCACGGCCGTTCCCTTCACACCCTCCTCAGGCGTCCCCTTGTGGCTGGGACAGGCCCTGCTGGTTCTGGGAAGCCAGGCGGGCTGGTAGCCACTGGGGCACGCCCTTCAATTTGGTTTTAATACTCAGTAAATCCCCGTGAGGGTTCTAATCTACTGCTTAGCTTAGCTAAGGAGAACTGAGGGAGGGGCGTGGGTGCTCTCTGAGCGTGAACCTTCTAGGTAGAAGGGGCCTTGGCCCAGCCTTGGAAGGAAGGACAGCCAGCAGCCCTTGGCCCAGCCCACCCTCCTGCTCTGGGTTTATTTCCACAAAGGGATGTGGATTCTCTTCTTCCAAGACCTGCTCCTCCCTCAGTTTGACACCCTGCCCCTCCTCCAAGAGGGGAAAAGGTTGGATTCGAAAGCAGAGAAGTCCAGCTGGGGAAACGATCCATTAAGCAGATGAAAAGACATTTTTCTCCGCCGCCGTTACACTGTCCGCCCCAGACGACACGCTCATTACGGTTATATCTCATTCAGCTCACCTAGAGAATAAAATTAGAAATCAAGTCAACTCTCCAGAGTCTTGTTATATCAATCTGACTTACACAAAACAGGCCAGACAGAGTGTGAGGTTTCCATAAAATTAGGCTGTGTCCCCAGGGGCTGCCTCGAAGCTACCCAACATTTCAGCAAACTGCCAGGCGTCCTTTTGCATAATTTATCAATTACACACAATTCAATTCATTGTAGGCAGGAGGCAGGAGGGGATGGCTTGGGACAGAAGGGGACCCTGGAAGCAGCCAGAGTCTGGGAAAAGAAACCCAGATTCTAATCTCCTTCCTGATGCTGGTTATGGGATGAATGAGTTGGACAACTTCTTTACCCTCTAGGAACCCCGCTCTCCCCAAGCCTAAGGCTAGGGGGCCTCCATGTCTTTTATCTAGTTTTCAATTTTGTTTTAAAGCTGAAATTCCAGATTTGTGGACTCTGAACACTGTGGTGGGCAGAATTTGGGAGGGTTGCGTGGGGAAGGTTGGCACAAGGACTGTGGGTGCCCAGCTGGAGACTGGTGTGAAGGCCAGACGGAGATCTGCTTCTCAGATTTGGCTGGTGGCTAATGATGACACCCCGTTTACATCTGTCCGTCACATTAAGGTCTCCCAGCACCTCCACGTCATCTCCGCTGAGGCTTGCAGCTCCCTAGGGAAGTGGGTCAGGCTGCCACGAGCAATTCTGCTCTGCTGGTGGATGCGAAGGTGGACACACAGGGAGGGGGAACGGCCTGTCCAAGGCCACTGTGACCAAGTGCCATGAACATGGTGGCCTTTACTCATCCCTGGCTCCCGAGCCCTCCCTCCTCCAAGCCCCTGGAGCAGCCTTCTTCAGGGCACAGGAAGCACTGGTACTTCTCCACCTGTCTGCCTGAGGCCAGAGTCTAGGTATGCGGCCAAGGGCCTGACACCATCCTGGATGCCCAGGAAGTGTTGCTGGATGGAGGAATCAGTGAGCATTAAAGGCCAGAAAGAGACGGCATGGGAATGCTAACTCCCTGACGCCCTGCCCAGTACTCCTTGCTCTGGTGTAGGACAAATGCTTTACTTGCCCTGACTTCTATGCCATGATCGAAGGCCCGTCTGTAGGCTTAGCTGGGCCCAGTCCCTGAGCCACCCCAGGAGGGACAGGGTGTCCTTCTCCAGCCTCAGTAACCCCACCATCCTGAAGGCCTGAGCAGTGGTGGCGGTAGCCACAATGATAGGACCTCTGAGCACTGAAGAAACTAATCACCACCTGATGGACAGATACTCTTATCCTCGGTTTACAGACAGGGAACTGAGGCTCAAGCAGGCCATGTGCCTGGCCTCAGGTTGCCGGCTGGGGTGAAGGATTTGAACCTACAACTGACTGCCACCAACCTCTGTGCTCATTCTATTAAACCATAATTCCGCCATATTGTCCGATAAATTTTAAGGGCTGCCTCACTCACTCCCTCACTTCGATCCTTATGGGATTATTGGTACATAAGTAGGTCGGGCAGGGACTATCGGCCCTTTTAGGGATGAGAAGATTAGGCTCAGAGAAGTGGAGTAACTGTGGCAGAGCTGGGACTCCAACAAGATGACTAGATGTTGCCAGTATTGAAGTAGTCGTACAAGTCAGAGCTGCCACTTCCTGAGCCATGCCGTGGAGGTAATTTATAGGTGGCCCCCAGTTCTTTGTTATTCCTCCTACCAAGAAGTTCCTCTTCTCTTGAATCTCGTCTGGTCTTAAGGACTCACTTGACTTAAACAATGTGGCTGAAATGTTGCAGCTGATTTCTGAGGCTAAATCCTGAGAAATTTGAAGCTTCCCCTGGGGTCTCTTCGAACACTCATATTGAGGGAGGCCAGTGCCACATAGGAAGTTGGTCTACTCCGAGATCTCCATGCTGTGCTGGCGTGTAGGGAGGGAGCACACGGAACTATCCCAGCCAGCTCCCGGCTGTTCCAGCCTTCCCAGCAGAGATGCCCAGCACGTGAACGGAGACGCCACCTCAGACACCCAGCGTAGCCGAGCCCGCAAACCACTCCAGCGCCAGCTGCCATCTGACTGCACGAGAGACCCCACCTGAGCCAATCAACTCTCAAAACTCTGAGAAGCTGTTTAAAGCCCCTGAGTTTTGGGGTGCTTTGTTACTTAGGAATCGATACCTAGGACGGCCCTCAGCATACATTGGCCCATTTCATCCTTCAACGGTTCCGTGAGGCTATTTTACAGATGAAGAAATTTTGCTATGGCTGAAGTACTAAATTATCTGCCTGGCAAATATCGGCTCAAATAATGAAAGCTGATACCTCCTCATTCTTTTCCTGGAGGAGGGCCACCACGTTGGGGAAGGAATGAAGTCATAGGGAGGCCCAGCTCTCTTTCCCAAGGGGGAGTGTCGGAAAGGCCAGGGGTGGGCTGCAGAAGGAAAGAAGCCGCTGAGCCCGCAGCCCTTTGCCCAGACGGCTTCCTGAGAAAGCTCTGGGCCCTCTCGCCGAGCTGCTTCTGTTCCTGGGTCTCGGAGCGTGCAGGTGGGCTCTAGGCAGTGTGTGGAGCCCTCACTCGGTCCAGGGCCCCTGGACCCTCGCCTGGGTGTGTGGGAGCCAAAAGTCTTTCCTGTGTGGGGCCATGCCAGCCCCACTGCAGGATGTCTTCGGGGAAAATGTTTGCTGCCTTTGTCTGGAAGCAAAATCCTTAGCTGCTGTTTTCCCCAGCCTCCATGGAAATTAAAGTCAGGAAGCTAAGCGCTGGGTGATTATGGGGTTCAACTTGCTTATTAGCAACCCACAGAGGATTGTCACGGGGCTTCTGGGCAAGGCCCACGGAGGCTCAGCAGTGCAGCAGCCTGCCTCCTGGCTCGAGACCCCATTCTCTGAAAGCACGGCCTTCTCCAGGTGAGCAGGGCTCTGCCTCACAGGCCAGGGGTGCCCCTGCCCCCCTAGCCCACAGGGTCGTCACAGGAGCCGATGGGTACAAGGCCCTTCGTGAGCTCTGCCTGCAGCAGGGGGTGGGATGAGTGGGGAGAGAAAAATGCCTACCACCATGGTACCGATTTCAGGTATTTTCAAAAGTCTCGGAGAGGGAGAGCATTCAGGCAAGGGAGTCGAAGAGTGTAGGGCAGGAGTCAGCAAACTGTGGCCACATCCTACCTGCCACTTGTTTTTGTAAATAAAGTTTTATTGACGCACAGCCACGCTCATCCTTTTACATGTTATTTATGGCTGCTTTCAAGCCACAACAGCAGAGATGAGCAGCGGTGGCAGAGACAATCTGGCCCACAAAGCCTAAACTATTTAGCTTCTGGTCTTTTACAGACCTTGGGTAGGGGAAAGTGTAGGTTTCAGAGTTTAAAAGAGTTGACTCGGTTTGGATTTGAAAGCCCCTTGGACTTCTGTATTGCCTCAGACACGCCGCTTCCCTGCTCAACCTCAGTCTTTTCAGTTGTAAAAAAGAGACAGTCATCTATTGGCCACATGCTTCTCATGGAGTGTCCACACCGTGTCGGGCAGAAAGTCGTTGGACCCTCACAACCACCCTGTGAGGCGGGTGCCATTCTGCTCACACTCCTTCCCACACAGGGGGAAACAGAGACCCAGAGAGGTTTAGTAACTTGCCCAGGATGACGCAGCTCTGGGATGGAGAACCCAGGCACTCCAGCTCCAGCGTCTATGACCTCAACCACTGTGCTCCACAGCCTCTCACAAGACTTCTGTGACAATTAAGGGACAGTGGATGAGCGGGACTGAGCCAGGGGGCCTGGAATAGGGTAGGAAGTCAAAGTACATTCGTTCACCCTTCTACTCAGCCTCTTTTCATGGTTTTCCTTCTCATGTCTGTCTGAACGAGGGCGTGGCCCCTTTGAATTGCAGTTTCTTAGGTCATCTGGTCGCCTCCTGTCTTCACCAACTCCTGCTATCATGAAGTTCACCAATGTTGCTGTGTGTTTCCCCCACCACACTCTCTTCCTGTCATCACTCCCTCCCACTGTTTAGTTAATAATAACATATCATGTTCTGTCCCAGATGCATATCAGTTGTGTGTAATTATTTATGGAGAAATAGACAGATGATTCCCTGCTTGGGCCATTTTCACAGGCAGCCATACCTATCACTTAGCATCCCTCTCTCCCCTAGTCTAATAACACTGTCCACTTTATATCCTAGGGCCTTGATTTATTAGGTAATTTCTTTCTTCTCTGTGGCTTGGGCCTGCCTGTCACCAATATAATAGAATGATGGAAGTGCAAGCTATAGACACCAGACATTAAAAACTAGGCAAGTATTACCCATTTCAACTCCTTGTCCAGCCACAGCCAATCCATAGCAATCCTTGGCCTCCGCTTGTCTGGAGAGAGGAAAAAGATTACAGGGGGACACCCAGGGCCTGACTTCTCATAAAATGGCTCTTTGCAAATTGGGGTGGTTGCTGGTAGATGCTTCTGGAAAAATGCCCAGAGAATGTTTGTGTGCATATACGCACAGGGCAAAGGAATCTAAGCTCTCTTCCAAAGAGACTGAGTGTACTGAGGCGGGAAAGGGAGTGAACTGGGTGCCGGGAGGTCTGGCTTCCCATCCCAGCTCTGCCAAGTTAACCAGCAGGGGCTGCTGGGGCTGCTGGGGCCGCTCGTCTCCTCTCTCTGGGCCTGAGTTGCCTCATTTGTTAAATGAAGAGGTGGATTAGATGAGCTCCAAGTGGCCTTCTAGACTTCACCTGCTATGACATGGCCAAGGTTGCACAGAATGCAAGAGGCAGAGAGGCAGAGTTGGAAACTGAGCCTTGACTGCCTGATTATAAAGTTAGTGATTCTTATACTACACCGTGTTATTCCCATTGATCATAACTGTAACCAAGATTATCAATAGCTTTACACAACCTCGGAAATAGTATCATCAATAAATGATCTTTAGTTGCATCATCAAGAGAATTAGCAGTGTATTATCTCCCAGAGCCTCTCACCCCCATGGCCACTACCATCATCATCATCATCATCATTATCATCACCATGCTGCTAATTTCACTGAATGCTTTATATATGCCAGGTTCGCTTGCAGGATGTTATTTAATCCTCATAGCTATCCTAGAAAATAGGCTCCATAATAATTATCCTCATTTAATAGACAAGGCAACTGAGGCACAAAGTGGCTAAGTAATTGCTTTTGAATTGCCCAATAGTATTATAAATGCCAGACTTTGGATTTGTACTAGGCTTGTTTGGCTCCAAACCAAGCTTTCAACCACTGTGATATTATGCATCATCAATATCATTATCACAAATACTTTCACTGATGTCAACATAATCATTTTCATCTATGTCAATATCACCAAATCACACAGCTGCATATCTAGTTATTCCCGATGTCATCACAAGTATCAACACCATCCGTATCAGAATCTGTATCACCAATATCATTGTCAGTGTAAACACCACCATCATTAACCCTTAGCAATATGGTCATTGTCACCATTATAAATACAATCTATACCAAGGTCATAATCAATTCTACCAAAATTCTGTTTTTAGAGTTAACCATTATTAGCGACATTACTACTAGCATCACTACCAACATTAGCAACATTATGGTCACTGTCAACAACCCAGGCCACTCCAAAATTATAGTTGATATTACAAATCGCCGAATCATCAGGGCCACCGTTAATTTCATCACCCATACACAATCACCAGTATCATCAACAATATGATCAGTCCCTTCAGTGGTGCTATCACCAGCCTCATCGTACTCAGTTTACCAACATCAGTAGTGCCCTTAATACAATCAAAATAAATATACACATCTCTAATCAAATGGATATCATACACATCAAGGTATTTACCATTGTTATAATCATAATTCACTGAGTTCCTACTCTGTGAACTGCACTGTGCTAGGTCTTTGCTCTCCTATGAGAAATGTGGAATGTAGAAATATTTGATTCATTGTTACACAGGTCATTCAGATATTGCCAGGGGCATAGGAATCGGAAACTTTTTCCCTATCTCAAGAGTTAGGTGAGTCCTGTTTTAGAAATATTAGACCATTGATTATCCTTAAATATCACCCAAGGTCCAATTATTAAATTGTTTCATAATTATTAAATAATTGTTTAATCATCCCAGTGTGATTTTATCTGCAGCTTCCTGTGCTTCTACAGGCACATTGTTTAAATCTCTGTTTTGGTATTTGTAGTCCATCTTTTGTCCATGTCCATGTGTCTGTCCATTTCCCTAGGTTGTAAGTTCTTGGAGGTGGGCCTAAGTCTTTTCTATACTCCTTTTAAGGCTTTACACAGATTGTTGTCAGGATACATGCTTGAGGAATTGAAAGGGATGGGATGCTGGCTGGTCCATAAGAATCATGTGATAGAATGTAGAGAACATGGACTGAGAACCAAGACATCTGATTTTAGTCCCGATTGTCCCTGTCTAATTGTGTGGCCTTGTACCATTAATTTCCCCTCCCTCCCTCCTTTCTTTCCTTCCTTCCTTCCTTCTTTCCTTCATCTCCAAACCTGAGGTCCTCTCTATTATACACTCAACTCGTAAGCAAATTCTGTATCTCTATCTTCCAAATATATCCCAAGCTGCCCATTTCTCACCCTTCTCTGCTGCCCCCCTAATGTAAACCCCATGTCTCTTGCTAGAACCACTGCAGTTGTCTCTTTTTTTTTTTTTAAGATTTATTTTTTTATTTATTTAATTCCCCTCCCCTCCCCCGGTTGTCTGTTTTCTGTGTCTTTTTGCTGCGTCTTGTTTCTTTGTCTACTTCTGTTGTCGTCAGCGGCACGGGAAGTGTGGGCGGCGCCATTCCTCGGCAGGCTGCTCCCTCCTTCGCGCTGGGCGGCTCTCCTTATGGGTGCACTCCTTGCGCGTGGGGCTCCCCTACACGGGGGACGCCCCTGTGTGGCAGGGCACTCCTTGCGCACATCAGCGCTGCACGTGGGCTAGCTCCACACGGGTCAAGGAGGCCCCGGGCTTGAACCGCGGACCTCCCATGTGGTAGACGGACGCCCTAACCACTGGGCCAAATGGTCTTCCTGCTTTCACTATATGCCCCGAAGCTCTATCATCCACGTCGTGGCCAGACTGACCTTTCAGAAGCACAAATAAGTTCACATTGGCCCCCTACTCAAACTCTACCACATGGCTTTTCACACACAAAAAATAAAATCCAGGCTGCTTTCTATGGTTTTCTAAGAATACACAGTGCACACAGCCTGTCCACCCGCCTCCTCCCTTACCTTCTGCATCTTCATCTCTTCCCCTTGCTCCAGCCACACTGCAGCATCTTGAAATCACAAGCTTGTTCCTGACACCGGGACTTCACCCTTGCTCATCTCTCTGACTCTTGTGTGGATCTCCACGTGGCTTGTTTCATGTCATCATTCAAA
This sequence comes from Dasypus novemcinctus, assembly GCF_030445035.2. NCBI lineage: Eukaryota > Metazoa > Chordata > Mammalia > Cingulata > Dasypodidae > Dasypus > Dasypus novemcinctus. Next base: position 145,026,802 of record NC_080675.1, read on the forward strand.
TCTCCAGTCAAATGCCCCCTTCAGAGAGGCTTCTCCAAGAGACTCTATGAAATGAGCCCCTCTAGTAGGCATTCTCTTCGCTTTCTTTTTTTTTTTTAATTTCTCTCCCCTTCCCCTCCCCCCTCCAGTTGTCTGTTCTCTGTGTCTATTTGCTGTGTCGTCTTCTTTGTCTGCTTCTATTGTTGTCAGTGGCACGGGAATCTGTGTTTCTTTTTGTTGCATTATCTTTTTGTGTCAGCTCTGTGCATGTGCAGTGCCATTCCTGGGCAGGCTGCACTTTCTTTGGCACTGGGCAGCTCTCCTTACGGGGTGCACTCCTTGTGAATGGGGCTTCCCTACACAGGGGACACCCCTGCGTGGCACAGCACCCCTTGCATGCATCAGCTCTGCACGTGGGCCAGCTCCACACAGATCAAGGAGGCCCGGGGTTTGAACCACGGACCTCCCATGTGGTAGACGGAAGCCCTAACCACTGGGCCAAGTCCGCTTCCCCTCTTCTTTTTCAATCCACCCATCCAACAAATATTTGCTGAGTATGGAGCATCAGCCCTCTTCACCTCAGCACTGCTGACATTTTGGATCAGATAATTCCGTGTCATGGGTGACTATTCTGTGTACTGTGGGTTGTTTAGCAGCATCTCTGGCTTCTGTCCACTAGATACTAGAAGTACTCCCCTTTCCTAAGGGAGACAACCAAAAAATGTCACCAGACTTAGCTAAATGTCCCTTCGGGGCAAAATTGCCCCTGGTTGAGCACAGCTGATGACTATGAATTGAGAACTCTTCTAAAAGCTTAGTCTGCACCAGTGAGTAGGACGGGCCCCTCCATTCAGCCCTGTCCTGAGAATTGTAGAGTACATTCTCCTGGAAGGAGACAGGCATTAGCACAAACATGAGTAAACTATGTATATTCTAGGAAGTGACAAGTGCTGTGGGAGAAATAGAGTAGGTTAGGGTCCTGAGGAAGTGGTCAGGGTACGTCTCATTGGAGTGACACTTAATACTTACTGTCATTTTTTGTTTAGCCATAGAAGATGTAATGGCATGAAATGGTATCATGGCTTTGTTTGTTCACCTGTTGATGGTCTGTTTTCTCCTTTAAATAGTAGACTCCACAAGGGCAGGAAATGTTTCCATTCTGTGTAGCACCTTATATATCCAGTACCTAGCATGGTGGCTGACCCTTAGGGGGTACTCGATAAGCATGCAGGTCATTATTTAGGATCTGGGAATGCAGACATAAATAACAGCCTTAAATAGAGAGCATGCTGCCCTACCCCTGATGCTTTGAGACACCTCTCACCTCTGCATTCTGGCGGCAGGTGATCCTGAGCTATTGTGTGTACTAACTTAGTTCATGGGTAAGTAAACAGTTTCAAACTGTATTTATTTTATACTCAGAGGTAATTTCAAATATCCAAGCCTCGTGCCAGAGGGAGGCTTCGTCTTCTTCCAGTCGGGAACAATCTGATCACAACGCGACTTATCAGGATCAGTTTCCCATGCTGCTCTTCCTGCCCTGCCACCTTCTCTGGGCCTGCAGCGGCCAGCTCTTCACTTCTAAGCTCAGTGGGAGGAGAGCTGCTTGGGAACGGTCGGGGAATGAGCTCCCCGTGGCTGGAGGTGTTCAGGCTGGCCTTGAAGATGGTTTGGCTGGGGTGGCGATGAAGGCTCGAGCCTAGGTGGCGGTGACCCAGGGACAGTGATGCTTAACTTCCTTGAGCGCCAGGGTCACCCCGAGGGCTCCCTGACCAGGCTCCTGGGCCCGCCCCCAGACTCTGATTCGGGAGCCTGGAGAGGGCTGGGAGAATTGACATTCTCAGCACAGCTCCAGAAACGCCTGACGCTGCTGTGGCAGGGACTGCGGTTTGAGCAGGTGGGCACAAAGGACCTGGAGAACCCTCCAGGCCTGAGGGTCTGTGCTTCAGAGGCTCCTCCCTTTCAGGCGCAAAAAGCTGCTCTCTGGTTCCTGCCCACCTGTTACCTTCTCTCAAGCTCTTAGCATAGCTTCCCCCCATGCTTTCTAGATCCTGCCTGAGGCCTTAAACACCTCATTCTTGGGAAGCGGACTTGGCCCAGTGGATAGGGCCTCTGTCTACCACATGGGAGGTCCGCGGTTCAAACCCCCGGCCTCCTTGACCTGTGGGGAGCTGGCCCATGCGCAGTGCTGATGCATGTAAGGAGTGCTGTGCCATGCAGGGGAGCCCCATGCGCAAGGAGTGCGCCCTGTAAGGAGACGCCCAGTGCAAAATAAAGTGCAGCCTACCCAGGAATGGCGCCGCACACACAGAGAGCTGACACAGCAAGATGACGCAACAAAAAGAAACACAGATTCCCATGCCGCTAACAACAACAGAAGCAGACAAAGAAGAACATGCAGCAAATAGACACAGAGAATAGACAACTGGGGTGGAGGCGGGGAAGGGGAGAGAAATAAAATAAATAAATAAATCTTTAAAAAACAACAACAACAACAAGAAAAACACACCTCATTCTTTCCTGGGGATTGTCCCCGACCCACCTTTGATTGATTTAAATAATACAGACCTCTGCAAGATATTCTCTTAAAAGTCAAAAGTGGATATTCTAGCCTCCCTGGTGCTGAGGGATTACTACCAAACACCAGCTGATGATGTAACTAGAAAGAGACCTTGAATAAAAGGGTCAACTCAGACCAGCAGAATATCTCAGCCTACATGTAATATCAGGTGTTAAAAATTGCTTTTTGACCTTGAATAAAAGGAGGAAATGGAAAGGACAAATGAGTTTATATGGCTATGAGTCTCCAAAAAAGAGCCAGGAGGTCATCAGGAGGGTTGCCCTTATGCATAACTCAGCAGGGTCCCAAGACAGCCAAAGTAGATACAACCCCAGGTACTGGTGCTCCTGAGGGCTACAGAGACCCACAGGTTCTACAGTCATGGCAGATGGTTCTGGAGTTCAGTGCTATGTCAGTTGGCCCTACTTTGGAGTTTGTATTCCTGAGTGTGATGGAGCTGGACTCAGATATGACTTTTCTACACATGCCTCTTCTGTCACTTTTACCAGACCTGTGATTGGTGCTGGGGTTGGTGTATACTCAGGAGACCTGAATCTCTGGACTGTCCTTGTGACATCAAGGCCTGAGCCTCAGCAGGCTTGCAACTCCTATCCTCTGGTTTATTGGACTTATCCTGGCCAGCTAAAAGGGAGGCGAAGAAGTTTTAACCACCGCACCAGGGAGGCAAGAGTGCCTACAATTGCAAGCAGGAGAATTGCATCCATCATCCATGTGGAATCTAAACACCCTCTTGATATAGAGGGGGAGTGGACATAACTATCCCAGGGTCCACAGGCTGCAGGAATAGAGTATGGATTAGAGTAGACTTACTGATATTCTACTATGGAACTGTTGTGATTAGTAATGGGAGAAATTGTAGCATCAATGTGGAGAAAGTGGCCACAGTAGCTGCTGAGGGTAGAGAGAGGGAAGAAGGGATAGGATGTGGGGGCATTTTCAGGACTTGGAGTTTCCTGGGTGGTACCGCAGGGACAGATGCTGGACACTCTACGTTCTGCCATGGCCCACTGGGTGGACTGGGGGAGAGTGTAAACTTCAAAGTAAACTATTAACCATGTGTTGCAGCAGTGCTCCAAAATGTATTCACAAAATGCAATGAATGTGCCATGATGATGAAAGAGGTTGTTGATGTGGGAGGAGTGGGGTGAGGGGGTAGGGGTCCCCTTATATTTTTTGAATGTAACATTTTAGAAAAATAAAGAGAGAGAGAAAAAAAAGTGAATATTCTGTGAGGGGTATGAGGCAAAGAGACTCTACTCTCGAGGAGGAGACAATTTCTATGGGCCTGAACCATTTAAGAGAAGTCTGCAAGGAGTCAACAAGCACAGAAAGGAAGTGCTGGGCTCGTTGCAAGGAAGGCACGCTCTTCATGGGTAACTGTAGATGGTGAGAGGGGGACGTGGGACAGGAGCTCAGCTCTGCAGGATAGAAAGACGGGACCTATTAGGTTGAACCATATGAAATTGCTGCTATTCAAGCATTCTTGGCTTATGGAACCTGAAATTTCATACGACTCAATCTAAGAGTATTATTTTAGTTTCTCCCATGCACCAGGCATCAGTATTCTCATTTAGTAGATGAGGAACTGAATTCCATAGAGATTAAATAACTCATCCAATGACACAGTAGGAGGCAGGGTGAGAAACCCAGATCTGTTGGACTCCAAACCCTGGCTTTAGGATTTGTCTAGCTCAGGGAGAGCTTCAGAAGTCCATGGAGGGCTTTTTAAAATCCAGATTGTTGCCATCCCCCCGTGGAGAGCTGATATAGTCGATGGAAGTAGAGAAGGATGCTGAGAATTGCATTTTTTTGTCTTTATTTTTTTAACGTTACATTAAAAAAATATGAGGTCCCCATATACCCCTCACACTCCTCACCCCACACCTCCCCCCCCAACAACTCCCCCCATAACAACAACCTCCTCTATCATCATAAGACATTCATTGCATTTGGTGAATACATCTCTGAGCACCACTGCACGTCATGGTCAGTGGTCCACACCATAGCCCACACTCTCCCACAGTCCACCCAGTGGGCCATGGGAGGACAGACAATGTCCGGTAACTGTCCCTGCAGCACCACCCAGGACAACTCCAAGTCCTGAAAACGCCCCCACATCACATCTCTTCCTCCCACTCCCTACTCCCAGCAGGCACCATGGCCACTTTCTCCACACCAATGCCACATTTTCTTCGATTACTAATCACAATAGTTCATGAATAGAGTATCAGTAAGTCCACTCTAATCCATACTCTATTCCTCCATCCTGTGGACCTTAGAATGGTTGTGTCCACTCCACATCTATATCAAGAGGGTGCTTAGATTCCACATAGATACTGGATGCATTCTCCTGCTTTCACTTGTAGGCACTCTTAGCTCCCTGGTATGGTGGTTGACCTTCTTCACCTCCATGTTAGCTGAGTGGGGCAAGTCCAATGAACCAGAGTGTAGGAGTTTCTAGTCTGTTGAGGCTCAGGGCCTGGCTATCACATGGTCAGTCCAGAGATTCATGTCCCCTGGGTATACATTAAATCCCGCATTTTGAACAAGCTTCCCAGGAATAGTGGGGCTGCTGGTCTGTGGACCACAGGAGCCGTGGTCCGAGGCTAGGAAGACAGGAAGGAAGAGGGCATTCTCAAAGGGGGTGAGGGAAGGTGGCAGGATAAGTGAAGCTCCAGAGGCAGCAGTGGGCATGGTGGGTGCCGGGTGGGGCCCGTTGGGGCACTGGAGAAAATGGGGTAGGCTGGCGGAGGGTGGGAGGAAGAGCTGCCTGCGCACTTCATCCCATCCTTCCATCCTTTATCTACCTTGTCCCATCCATGGGGACAGCATCAGGCAGAGTCTCCCTCCCTGGCAGAGGCCCTAGAGGGGCTTTTTTTAGCCTAGATAATATCTCTGGCACCACTGATCCCGTCTGCTGAGTGTGATAAGCCCTATTTCATAGAGAAGACTTGAATGGTTGTAATCAGATACAATGTTTGCTATGCCGAACAAAATGAGCAAAAGAAAAAAAAAAGGCAGCCAGGCTATAATTATGGGTGTAATATTTCAGCCCATTAGCAAAAAATATCTCAGAAACCTGCTGCCCCGCCTTCTCAGCTAAAAAATTGGATGCTAAGCTGGTGAAGGCAAACAGACAGAACAGAGTACTGAAGCAGAGGCCTAATTAATTGCTTATTTTATGTATTTGTTTTTTGGCTGGCAGTGGGTTCTGACAACTCTGATCCTTTTGTTGCAACAGATAAGATGAGAGCTTGTCACCCCCAGGCAGTGTGGCACTAAGGCCCCCTGGGAGACTGGGGCCGCTTCCCCCGCCTGGCCAGCCTGGTCCAGTGCTAATCAAGGGCCTGCACTTACTAAGCACTTGGTGAATTTAGGGTTTTTGTGGGTTTTTTTGGACAATAATAGGTACCTTTGGTTGCTTGCTACATGCCAGGCACAGTGACAAACCTTTACAAAATTTATCTCATTTTTACCTGCAGGGGTAAGTGAGGTGGTATAAGGGACATTCCTGATGTCTGTCAGTTCCCCTTGTAAGGTTTTCCTTTGTCTATTTTTGGGGCTCCAGCAACCCAGACTATCTTTGGAGGACTCCCCACGAACTACTGAGTTGCAGGGAGCCCCCGTTAGCTGAGAGTTTATGTCCCCCTTTCCATGGGGAGGGGCCCTTGACCAGTGTGCCCCACAGGCAGAAGTTGAAAGCCCAGCCCCCTTGCCTTGGATCTGGGTAGCTGTGAGGAGTGACCCCACTCCTGCCACCCTCGGAAGAATGTTGTCTGAAATCACCCCCTCACTTGGCTTCCTCCCCTTCCCTGCCCTGCTCCCCCTCCTTCCTTATGGTCTTCTCTGAGAGTTCTTTCTTAGCCAATCCCTTGCACAAGAGTCCTGGTCTCAGTTTGCTTCTGGGGCTCCTGGCCTCAGACAAGTAGGCATTAATGCCACCACTTTACTAGAGAGGAAACTGAGGCTCAGGGAAAAGAGCAACTCAATTCAGGTAACTCAGCTAAGAAAGTGGGAACTGGATTAGACCTGGTGTTAATCTGATCCCAAGACTTCATCTCTAAATCTCTATACTGGGATAGCTTTTATTAGCAGCATGCAACTAATAAGTAATCTATTTACAGATATATATATATATATATATATATATATATATATATATATATATATATATGTGTGTGTGTGTGTATGTGTGTGTGTGTGTATGTGAAGCCTACTGTTAGGATAATTGTATAAGAGAAATTGCTGAAGTATCCAAACATATTCAAAAAGAACAAAGATATTATGGGGGAGTAATTATGACTTGTTACTAATACAAATGGCAAGAGGGTATGTGTGAATTCAGAGTATACCTGACCAATGTCAGGTTGGTGCTATGGTTTCAGAAAGTACAATTTCTAATACTTCATCAGTGTCTCAGAATCATGCCACAGTTTGGCATACTTCACATCTGGATCATGATTTTCATGCCTCGTTCATTGTTTACCTTTCTTTTCTTTATTGTTCAGCAAAGCTGCATGCCTTCATTTCAAGGCAGCCCTTAACATTCAAGTTTCTTACACATAGGATTTGGGTAATACTGTTTTCTCCTTGAGGTTATTCTTCAAGGGATTCTCTAACGCCTTGTTCTAATTGGGGCTAATTGCTCATTAGGCCAGATGCACAACTGTCCTACTGGTATTTCTTTTCATTTTCCTGCTGGCCTAGTTCTATGGCTTTTTGAATCTGAATACCTCTATCTTAGATTCATTTTTCATTTTGCCAGAGTATATCCTCAAGGAACTTTTTCAGAAAATGTGCATAATAGGGGTGGGGGTGTGGCATAATTTACTTGGAGTCCTTGCATTTCTGAAAATGTCTGCCCTTGTACTTGAGATTCCAAATGATTTGCCCTCAGAATGCTGTAGACACTGCTCTGTTGGCTTCTAGCAAGTTCCATTTCATGTGAGAAATCTAATGCTAGTTTAATTGTTTTGGTTATTTTTTATATATCCTAAATTTGTTCCTTAAGAAGTTTTGGGATTTCCTGTTGATTGCTGGACTTCTGAAAGTTTCCCAATATGTTGTGAAGTATCATTACATCTGCTCTGTACTTGTGGAGAATAGTAGATCACTACTGTCCATAACTCACGTACTCCATGTGATTTTGGAGGTGATGTTAAGGAAGGGGCCCTTCTTTCTTTGTCTCAGGGTGGTCAATCAGAGCATTCCATCTCTCCAGCCTGGAGAGTGGGTCAGGGATGGACATGTGACCCATACCAGACAAATTAAGATACTTTTTAGGGACTTATCTGGATGCTAGTTGAGAGAGGACTATGCTTTTTTCTCAAGGTTTGGTATAAGGAAGAAAGGCTAGAACTTCTGGAGGCCCTCCTAGCCACCACACATGGAGAACCTGTCTGGGAACAAGAGAGAGATAAGAACAAGAAGTTCTTGATTTTCAACTTGTGAATTTCTGGGTGTAGGCAAGACTGAAGCCAGACCAACCCTTGGAGTCTTAGTTATATCAGCCAATAAATTAATTTTTCTTTAAGCTCTTGGAGTCAGGTTTCCATCAGACATAACCAAAAGAGTCTTGATATATGGTAGGTGCTTTTAACCTGAAAATTCATATTTTCATCAGCTAAATGGAGGTTTATTCTATTCTTTGACTTCTTCTTCCTGTTCATGGCTTCGTTCTCTCCTCCTGGAAATCCTATTAGATGAATATTGGATTTCTTGGATCTAATCTCCATCTCTTCTTTAAAAATCTTTCATTTTTAAAATCACTTTGACATTTTAATCTATATTCTGAATCATTTCCTTGACTTTATCTTCCAGATTTCTAACTTAGTCTTTCATTCTGTTATTCAACCCTTTTCTGAACTCTTCATTTCAGCCAATGTGTCTTTAATTTCCAAGAACTTTTTTATTCTCAGCTTGATCCTTTTTTCATAGTGAATTACTTTGGTTTTATGGATGCAACGTCCTCCCAGTGAAACAGCATTAGTTCTCTTCTGTTTGCTGTTTCAGCTCTGTTTTCCCCTTCAAGTTGCTTTGTCCACCTTGATTCTTCTCTTTCATGTGGTTTGTTTTCCTCAAAATTTGGTAATCCCTAGATATTCATGGGAGTGTTTGAATAAAGGACTAGGTTGATCAGTATAGGCAGCTGGCATTCCCCTCGCCTGCCTCCCCGCCCCCACCCTGTCCAGTTGTACAGGTCTTTTTCTAAACAGAGGTACTCTACAATGGGACAGGGTATCTGGGGGTGTCTGGGAGCTTGCTTATAAGGAGAAGAAGTGCAAGCTCATGGCCTGCCACCATAACTGGAGGAAAGAGGCTTTCTCCTGATTGTGGAGAGCCTTAGTGTCAGTTTTTTTTTTACTTGTGAGTCCCAAATTCTTCAAAATTGCACATTAAAAATACTAGCAGTGATTGGAAAAATAGGATTAGGAATAAACTACTCAAAAGTCATGTAATCAAACCAGTTAAAAAGATAATGCAAATAAAAAATGCTGGCATTTTAGAAACACATGTCAAATTTCTAATAAATAAAAAAATAAAACAGTAAATATAGGACTTTATACTTTTTTTTTTTAAGGTGAAAATAGTTTGATAAAAGGGGCTGTGAAGGAAGTTTAGTCTTCTGACTTATGAAGTTGAGGGCAAAATGAGTCAAGACTGGAGAAAATCACACAGTAAGTCCTTCCTTCCAAGACAAAGCAAAGGGCCAGGAGAAGATGTGTGAGCAGATGGGAGCTGTTTCCAGTACTGTGTGCCTCTGGGGTCCTTCAACTTTCTTTGCACTTAGCTGCTATACTTGGTGGCACAAAACAAGTATAAACCAACATGGCTTCCACATTATACCGCCATAATGCTCTTATGTGTCAATCATGTATGAGCTAATACCCATGATAGAAACCACATGGTTGTAGAGTAGTCCAGATTTTGTTGCTCTGTGGAGTCCTTTCCTTCTTTTTTTCCCTGAGATGAATTTGTTGAGGGGCTCAGGAAGGGCGAGTCTACAGCACTGCCTGCAGAGCTCCCGTTTTATTATTGAGAGTTGTTCTCATGACTTTATCGTGGGGGTGAGTGCTAAGGCCAACTGTATATTCAAGAATGGGTGGGACAACTGGCCCAGCTAGTCTTCGAGCCATTTTGATTGTCCTCCAGAGTCCTTGCTTTGGCTGGCGTTTGTCTGAGACTGTTGAGAAAAAGGAATCAGGAATCTGGCTCCAGCAACAAGCTTCTCTTAGGCTTTTCTGAATTGTGATTTCCCTGCTCTGGATTCTCAATCAATTGGATCCTACTTGCCTGCGACCTTCCAGAAATTTCTCAAAATTTCTGGCTCACCAAGAGCATCCTTTCCTATTTTCTAATATGGATCCATTCATTTTCCTATATTTTTCCTGACCTTTTTTTTTCAATATGATTTTGGTCTGGAAAGCTCAATTCTGTGTGCTCAGTCTGCTACTCAAATGGGAAATTCTCTCCACTGCTTTTTGTCCTTTTGACTTTGGCCAAGGTGTTTATAATTCTGAGCCTCAGTTTATTAACTGGAAAATGGGAATGAGAGTATGTCAGTCCTGCCTACCTCATCGAGATTGGAGGAGGATGAGGGGGAAATAATTGTGTGAATCATCTGTGAATATGAAAGAGTGGCATGCATTCAAGTTATTAGCTCGTCAAACATAACCTCCTAATTTGACAGATGAGAAAATGAAGCCAAGAGATGGGAAGCAATTTTCCCCCAAAAGTTACCCAGAAACCTCCAGCCCCTTGGCTCCCAGATCAGGGTCTCTTTCCAGGCCCTGACTCTCCCCAGCCTGCAGATGGCCAGGGCTGCAGTGCTTGGGGCAGAGCAATTGAGAATTCAGAAGGCAGAGTGGCATAAATAATTCAGTCATTGCCGACCACGGGCCATTAAATTTTCCATGATCTGTTTTATTGTATCTGCTGCTATGTGGCGTTAGTCACTTCCGGTTCAGATGCAAGCCAGGCATTTCACTCTGCCTAGAGAGCTGGCTGGCCCAGGGCAATGAAAGCACGGGCTGGACTCCATCCCTAGACGTGGCCAAAAAGGCATGCAGCATGCCTGAGTGTCAAGCCTCCTTCCTCCTGCTCCTGTGAGTCACAGAGTCACAGGCAGAAGGGGGAAATATCACCCCTCAGGCACAGGATACCTCACAAATAGCCTCAACTTTAGACTTCTGCAGTCATCTCTAGAGATCAGCAAACGTATCATGTGTTGGATGAAATGGAAGGGTTTAAAGGGTTAATTCCTTCCATGTAAACGGTAAAGTTTACCCTGCCTTGGCATTTTTACATATCTTCATATAGTGTGAGTCTCAAAACTGGCAACAACACACACCTCACACAAGCTCTGGGGAACTTAAGGATCTTCAACTACAGAGTCATGCTATTTAGAAGCCTAATGGTGGTAAGGGCTTCTCTACAGATGGGGAACAGAGGCTCAGAGGAGAGGGCCTTGGTCAAAGATGCTTCCCATCCAGAGCCCTTCCCAGGGCTCAAGTCTTGAGAGCAAGAATTTCCCCTACCCCAGGGTCATCTTCTTAGCTTCTCAGATTTGTAAATGGAACCAGTTCCTTCCACATCACGTAACTTCCTGAGATCACATTTCCAAATGTGTCCCCCACCCACGTCATGGCAGAGCGCACAAGAAGGAAGAAACACGATTGCCGGTGAGAAACTTCAACGTCTGTGGCTCAGCAGGCTGGGCCTGGTCTTCCCCTTTCTGCTCAGTGATGTAATAACTGGGGACATGAGAGGACGGGAAGCCAGACAAAGGCAAGAAGGAGGGGTCCATGAACCACTTTAAGATCTCCAGTGGACAGTGAAGGGTGATGGAAAGATCATAGGATGTGTCCTTTCATGTGGGCTGGCTCCCAGTTCTAGATTTATTGCTTTCTGAGCCCCACTTTCCTCACAAGTGAAGTAGAGATGCCAAATCTGAATCCATGGATGTCCACGAGGCTCTAAGGCCATTGCAGTTGTAAACTGACACTCCTTTTGACACCTGTACTGGTGGACTGCAAAAAGCTGCCCCCAAACTTAATGGTTTAAAACAACAACAGATTACTACTGTTCAAGAAGCTACTGGTCTGTGCATGCTCAGGTCACCCCCTCTATGGTCAGCTCCAGGTTAGGTAAGAGGCTCTGCGGGTCTAGGCCAGGCTCCCTCACACTTGCAGGGCTGGCCGGTGGTAAGCTGGTCCAGGGAAGGACATTTTGGCTCTCCATGTGGTCTCTCAACCTCCAGCAGCCAGCTCAGACTGGTCCCATGGCAGCTGCAGGACTCTCAGAGAGCAGATCTGAGCACACTGGGCCTGTTCAGGGTCGGACTTGGAACTGGTGCACTGCCACTTCTGCCACATTCTTTGGCCAAAGCAAGTCACAAGGCCAGTCATTCGAAGGGGTGGAATAATAGACTCTACTTCTTCACGGGAGGAACTACAAAGTCACGTTGCAAAGTGCATGGATCCAAGGAAGCAGGAAGGACTGTCGCCATCTGTGCAATCAAATCTCCACAATCCTCAGGTCCATGTATTCCTCGAGGGCATCCAGGATAGACTGAGAGGGGCACAGAAGGACAGAGCTCTGTGACTTTCAAGATGGGCAAGTGGCTTGTCCAAGACCATACAACTCGTAAGCAGAAGAGTCACAGGGAGGACCCTACTATATATTAAAACCAGTCTCAATGCCATTTCTTCTATTGAATTTTCTCTGGGGAAATTCCAGTTAGATTGTGATTTAGGGAGTTTACATTTGTGTTCCTCTTTTTCCATTTTTCAATTTCAGAAGGTCAGGGAGGGCCTGGGGTTAGACTTCCTGTACCTCCTTTTGGAAGCAACCCCTAAGGAAGAAAAACAGGCCCCAGGAGGGGACCCGGATTCAGAGTCCATGGCTTTAAGATCTGACTCGTGCACCTTTCCCTTCTCTTTTCAGAGAAGCACGTGGCACAGGGAATTTTATTTCAGGCTTGCCCCTGTGCTCCTCGTGCCTGTGATCCCACAGTGAAGAAACCCTCATCCACTTTTCTCCAGATACTTGCTTAAGTCTCCTAACTGGCCTTCTTATCTTTGCACTCACCTCCCACACCACTGTCCCTCAAACCATCTTGGGAATGGTCCCAAAGTAATGTTTCTGACGCTAGCTTCAATTGGGACATCCTGCTGGGAACATGATCTTCCAGGAGGGTGTGTTCTTAGGTGTGCCCTTTGAAGCCAGGCAGATGCAGGTTTGAATCTAGGTTCTGACACTTATTGGAGCTGTGTGAACTTAGACACACTATTTAAACATACTGAGCCTCAGTTTTTTACAGGCAATATGGACATTACAAAATCTCACTGGGTTTTGTAAGCATGACATGCAATAAATGAATGTGGAGTCTTAGCAAAGTCCCTGGCACATAGGACGTGCTTGAGCAATGCTAGCTGATTTTATTACTAATGTTATTATTATTTCATGGCTCCCCATGGTCATGAAATTCAGACTGGTAGCCTGACATCCAAGGCTCTCCATGAGGCCCCAGCTGCCTCTCTCCACACTCATCTTTCCCTGCTGCGTGAGCCCTGCTTGAACACGCTGCTGTAGTTTAATGACCTCCTCACTGTGTCTGGCAGCTGACGTCTACGTTTCTACCTCCACAACTTTGTCCATGCCATTCTAAAGGCTTCCACACTTCCTTCCCCCTTTCCCAGTTCCTGTCATTTTTTAGGGCCCAGCACTAGGTCCTCCTGCTCTGGGAAGCCTCCCCTGACCACCTCTGCTCCCAGAGATGCTCCCTTCTCCCATCTCCACATCATTACTGTCTGTGACACTCCTTTTCTTCTAGAGCTTGTGCTGGTTTGCCAGCTGTCCCAGCTACTATTGCTATTTCATAGACCATCTCCAAACTTAGTGGCTTAAACCAACAATTACTTTATTATCTCACAATTTTTGTGGTTCAGAAACTCAGAAAGGGCTTATCTGTGTGGTTCTGACTCTGGATGTTTCATGGGATCGCTGTGAGATGGTGGCGAGCTGGAAGAGCAAGGGCTCCAGTGGCTGAGGCTGACCAGTCTCTGCCTGGGCTGCTTGGGCTTCCTCATAGCATGGTGGTCTCAGAGCAGTCTGATTTCTTTGGAGACTCAGGGCTCCACGGTGGGGGTGGGGAGTGTTTCTATGGGCAAGGAGGAAACTGTATACCCAGAAGTCACCTAGTGTCACTTCTACTGTGTTCTCTTGGTTAAAACAGTCACAAAAGCCTGCCTGGCTTCAAAGGGGAAGGAACACAGACCCTGCTGCTCAGCAGGAGTTCAAGTCTCACAGTCATAAGAACATATAGGGAGGAGACTGAGTTGCAGCCATCTTTAGAAAACCTGCCCTGCTTTGCTCCCAGAGAGGCAAGAAGAGGGGGTGCTGTGAGCATGGATCTGGCAAGTTCACCCCCTGCTCTATGCCTCAGTTTCCTTAGTTTTAAAGTGAGGGCCACAGCAGTCCCTACCTCTTAGGATTGATGGAGATGATGTGGGTAGGAAAAGCAGTACCTAGAATGCACTGCACCACAGTAAGTGCCTTATCAGTGCCCGCTGCTACAGCCAGGGATGTTATTGTAGTCAATAACAGTCAATATTTAGTGATTGATTAGGCAAAGGTTTCTGGACAAAGAAGAGTGAAAATTACTATTTATATATTCATGAATGAGCATAGTGCTTTTCAATGTTCTAGGGAGGCTCAGAGAGACACTGATTATCCAGTTCCTCAGTTACTGCCAGACTATTGGAATCCAAAGTCAAGATTCTCCTCCTCCTCCTCCTCCTTCTCCTCCATCTCCTTCTCCTTCTCCTCCTTCTCTTCCTCTCTTCCTCTTCCTCAAATCTACAGGGTTTTCAGTCCCAACAAATATTTTCATTTGCTCATCAAAGTCAGATGAGTTTCTGAAGCCCTGGACAGAAGTATTACTAGAACCTCAAAATGAACTTCAAAACTATACCTTAAAATTTGAATACACAGCTTGTACTAGCTATTTGCATTCCAAGAAAATACACTGGACAGCTTCCTGTAGCACTGTAGAAGACAATGTTGGTACTTCCCTCAGAATCTGTCAGATCCTTTTTTCCACCTTTATTGTGCCTTTGCTTTCATCACCCAGAACCAGAAGTGCCTGGGAATTTTAGTGCCTGGTGGCTCTTGATCCATGATTCTTGGTGAGGAAGTATGAAGGTCAGGCTTCCTGGTCTGGGTTGAAATAACTCAGGGGAGCAGCTTATGCTCTGTAGCTCCCTGTGGGATCAGTTCTAGTGTTTCTTCAGGGTTTTAGGGCCTTCAGCCTCTTTGTTTTCCAGGAATAATATTTGCGGTGTTGAGGGGTTGCTTGTTTCATACTGGCACCAGTCTTTGTGCGTATCAGATTTGCTCAGGCCACCTGTTCTCTGGGCCTTGGGTGCCTGTTCAGGGGAGACACCCAGCATCTCATCTTCTAAGACCATCTGCTGCCTCAGCCTCCCATGAGGTGAGGGCTTGGCTTTGGTATGAGCTCCTTTGTACCTTCTGAGGTTGGAGCCGCAGCAGTCCCGTTGCCCACTTTGGACCTGAACAGACGCACAGAGGCCACAGCTCCTCCCACCACTTTGGGTGTAGAGGAAGTGCTCTGCCATAGGAGGTAGGATTTGGCTTTCCCAGAGGTTGCCTGGAATGTTTGAATACAACCCAAATGTGCAGATGCATGTTAACTCCCAGTGGAGTTTGACCTATAAGAGATAGGAGATGGGTATGAGTCTGAAGATAAATTGCCCCCTTCTTCCCCTTGATGCCATTCCCAGGCTCAGTGATTCCATCCAGCCTATCTGGAAGACATCCCATGTGGCCTGCTTAGTAATACCACACCGTGTGTTTGCTTTTCCTCTTTCCTTTCCTCATTTCTATTTTTTCTTCACTCTTGGAATTGCACCATTCAAGAAAGCCAGGGAAGCCCTATCACATTCCCCAATGGAACAGCAACAATCCCCCAAGGGCAATGACAAAGACCAATAAAGATGAAGGTCCAACAATGAGCCCTTGATACTGATGGCTACTATGAGCCTGTGCACCTGAAATATGCACTAGGCCTAGAGCTGCAGGGTGCCTAAGAGTTACCTCCTGAGAGCCTCCATGTTGCTCAAATGTGGCCACTCTCTAAGCCAAACTCAACATGTAAATGCACTAACTTTCCCCCAGTGTGGGACATGATTCCTGGGGATGAGCCTTCCTGGTGCTGAGGGATTACTACCAAGCACCAGCTGATGATGTAACTAGAAAGAGGCCTGGAATAAAAGGTTCAACTCAGACCAGTAGAATATCTCAGCCTACATGTAATATCAGGTGTTAAAAAGTTCTTTATGACTGGATAAAAGGGGGAAATGGAAAGGACAAATGCGTTTATATGGCTATGAGTCTCCAAAAAAGGATTGGGAGGACATCAGAAGGGTAAGGGAAACGGACTTTGGCCCAGTGGTTAGGGCGTCCGTCTACCACATGGGAGGCCCGCGGTTCAAGCCCCGGGCCTCCTTGACCCGTGTGGAGCTGGCCCTTGCGCAGTGCTGATGCGCGCAAGGAGTGCCGTGCCACGCAGGGGCGTCCCCCGCGTAGGGGAGCCCCACGCGCAAGGAGTGCACCCATAAGGAGAGCCGCCCAGCGCGAAGGAGGGAACAGCCTGCCCAGGAATGGTGCTGCCCACACTTCCCGTGCCGCTGACGACAACAGAAGCGGACAAAGAAACAAGACGCAGCAAAAAGACACAGAAAAACAGACAACCGGGGGAGGGGAGGGGAATTAAATAAATAAAAATAAAATTAAAAAAAAAAAAAAAAAAAAAAAAGAAGGGTAATGCTTATGCATACCTCAGCAGGGTCCCAGAGACAGTCAAAGTAGATAGAAGCCCAGGTACTGGTTCTGCTGAGGGCTACAGAGACCCACAGATTCATAGTAGAATATCTACTACTTTAATCCATACTCTATTCCTCCAGCCTGTGGACCCTGGAATGGTTATGTCCACTCCCCCTCTATATCAAGAGGGGGTTTAGATTCCACATGGATGATGGATGCAATTCTCCTGCCTGCAGTTGTAGGCCATCTTGGCTCCCTTCTTTACCTCCCTGTTAGCTGGCCGGGGTAATTCCAATAAACCAGAGGGTAGGAGTTGCAAGTCTGCTGAGGCTCAGGCCTGGCTGTCACATGGACAGTCCAGAGATTCAGGAGTTCAGTGCTATGTCAGTTGGCCTTATTTTGGAGCTCAGTGCTATGTCAGTTGGCCTTATTTTGGAGTTCGTGTTCCTGAGTGTGATGGAGTTGGACTCAGATATGACTTTTCTACACATGCCTCTTCTGTTACTTTTACCAGAACTGTGGTTGGTGCTGGGGTTGGTGTATACTCAGGAGACCTGAATCTCTGGAATGTCCATGTGACAGCCAGGCCTGAGCCTCAGCAGACTTGCAACTCCTACCCTCTGGTTTATTGGAATTACCCCGGCCAGCTAACAGGGAGGTAAAGAAGGGAGCCAAGATGGCCTACAACTGCAGGCAGGAGAATTGCATCCATCATCCATGTGGAATCTAAACCCCCTCTTGATATAGAGGGGGAGTGGACATAACCATTCCAGGGTCCACAGGCTGGAGGAATAGAGTATGGATTAAAGTAGTAGATATTCTACTATGGAACTATTGTGATTAGTAATGGGAGAAATTGTCACATCAGTGTGGAGAAAGTGGCCACAGTAGGTGCTGAGGGTAGGGAGAGGGAAAAAGAGATATGATGTGGGGGCATTTCAGGACTTGGAATTGTCCTGGGTGGTACTGTCGGGGCAGATGCTGGACATTGTATGTCCTGCCATGGCCCACTGGGTGGACTGGGGGAGAGTGTAAACTACAATGTAAACCACTATCCATATGATGCAGTAGTGCCAAAATGTATTCACCAAATGCAATGAATGTCCCACGAGGATGAAAGACGTTGTTGATTAGGGAGGAGTGGGGTGAGGTGGGTGGGGGGTATATGGAGACCTCATATTTTTTGAATGTAACATTTAAAAAAATAAAGAAGAAGAAGAAGAAGAGGAGGAGGAGGAGGAGGAGGAGGAGGAGGAGGAGGAGAAGGAGAAGGAGAAGGAGAAGGAGAAGAAGGAGGAGGAGGAGGAGGAGGAGGAGGAGGAGGAGAAGGAGGAGGAGGAGGAGGAGGAGGAAAGCCTTGGCACATATTCTGGTACTCAGGCTCTGTTTTCTAGGTACCCAGGCTAAGAGAGTCATTAATGATGAAAAAGAGTAGGGAAAAGGAACCTGAGAAAAACCTTTAGAAGAGACACTTCAACCAGAACAGGTGGAAGGATGGTGACGCTGGTGACAGTGACTGGGGATGGATTAGCCATAAATGCTGAAGAGGTTAATGTGCATGTGTGGGGAGATGGGTCTGACCGGAGGATCCTCAGTTCTGCTGCCCGAGTTTAGAACCCCGTCATCTTTTGCAATAGCTTCCCACCTGAGCTCCCTGAGGCCGTGCTGCCCCTTTGAGTACACCACTGACCATTGGTCACATGGTCTATCTAAAGTGCAAAACCAATCATATCGTTTCCCTATATGAAACACTGCCATGGTTCCCCATGGCCCTGGGGCTAAATCTTAAATGTTTCAGCCCCACACATGAGACCTGCCTCCCCATGGAGCCCACATTTAGGAGCAGCTGCCCTTTCCCCAGAATCCTACATCCCTTCTTCCCTGTCTCCATGACTCTGCATGTGGGTTCCCTCCTAGAATCCCATTAGTCCTCTTCTCCAGCTGGTGAACTTAACTCCATTGTCCACTCTTCTTGGGGTTTCCTGGATCAGCCTCTACCACCTGGCAAAGTGAGGGCCACTCCTCCTTCTCCTTAGATGCCCTATGTTCCTCACACAACTTTACTGAAGCCCCTGCCGTGGTCTCTTATAAATTGTTGATTTACTCGTGTGTCTCTGGCCCTGGACTGTGATATCCTTGAGGTCTTACCCATAGTAAACCAGGAGATGTGTTTGAAGGAGTGAATGGATGGACACCTCCTTACACCTTTCTCACAGTATAAGTCCTGTTTGCCAAGCCAGGCAACTCACACCCCCAGTTTGGGCACAGGAGTGCAATCCTGATTCCACTAATCACATTCCTCTGCCCTGCACAAGACTCGGGTTAGGAAGTGAGAGCCAGGGAGCTGTGTCAGGGAGTAGAATTGACATCCGGGCACTGTGGTGGCAGCAGTATCCACTTCTTTAGCTGGGACAGCATTACCAGTGGCAGAGTTCCCAGCTTTTATCCAAGGGTTCCAGGACTTGCCAAAGACATTTTCAATGGAGGCCCCAAAAGAGTGGTTGGGCATTTCTCCCTTGTTGCTTCAGCCTGGCATTCTGTTCTCCCAGAAATCCTGTGAGCCATTACACACCCTTTTCTGCTTAACTAGCCAGAGTGGACTCTGTTGTTTGCAACCAAGACCCTGATCAACTCAATGGGACAGACCAAGAAAGAGGTTAGGGGAATGGTGAAACTTTGCCCTGCCATTTTCCTAGTTGCGTGACCTTGAACAAGTCATTGAACTTTTCTGTACCCATGCTTCCTGGTTTGCAAAATGGAAATAGACAATAGTAATTATCCCTTGGGGTTGCTGAGAGGAAAGAATGTGTTGAAATTATCTATTGCTGTGTGACAAATGACTACAACCTTTCATGACTTAAAACAAACATTTATTCTCCTCCACAGCTCTGTGTGTACATTGGCTCCTCCGGGAAGTTCTTGCTTGAGCATCTCCCACGTGATTGTCATCTGAGGGTTCAGGCAGGATGGACCACTAGGATGACTTTCATAACTGTCATTTAACATTGCCTGTTGGCCGAGAGCTCCCCTGGGGCTATTGACCCGAGTGGTGACACACGACTTCTCTTTGTGGCGTGGGCATCTCACAGAATTGGGTACCCAGACGGAGCACCTTAGAGCAAATGTTTCGGGAACACCAGGCAGAAGCTGCAAGCTTCTTCCAACTGAGACTTAGAAAGCTCAGAATGTCACTTCTAGCATATTCTGTGGTCTATTTTCTGGTCAAGCAAGTCACTAAGGCCAACTCATATTCAAGAATTACATTCCACTTTTTGATGAAGGAGCAGGAAAAAATGTGCAGTCCTCTTTAACTTACCACAATGAGAAACTACAAAAACACACACAGTAACTGGCATAAAATGCATATTCAGTCAACACCAGCTTTTTCGTTGCCCTTTTCCTGCGTTCATTCAGCCACTTCCAGCTCAGGAGAGGCCAGTCCCACCTATCCACTGAATTCCCCTCAGTAGGAATCAATGTGCAGAAGCAGCAGGCAGGCAGAGGTGATGGGTTTGGTGAATGATCCAAATTGAAATGGAATGTAGCTTGTAGAGCAAAAGCCCCAGGAGACCTGGTTTCTAGCTTTAATTTTTCCAACAAGTTATTTAGGCATCTCAAGCAAGTCCCTTGTCCTTCCTGGACTCAGTTTCTCAATTTGTCATATGGGAGTTTGGACTAGATGAGCTCTACAGCCCTTCCTGGCCCTGCCATTCTAGGAAACTACTGATCCACTGGTGATCTTCAGCACCATACCAGGGGCCTAGGGGACCCATAAATTAATGACCAGGACATGGGGCTTGATGTTGTTTCTATTTTCATTGCAGGGACTGTCCCAGTTCTCATATTTGCTGCCACACCTGGGCCCTAAACCTTGCCCAAGTGCCCCAGGTTCTCAGAGGTGCATGACTCTAAACCAGTTCCTGCTGACTTTCCCTATTGAGTTCAGCCCCTGAAAGTCCCTTCTGTAAATGAGGTCTTGGTCAGGAAATAGGACCTCCCTACCTCTCTCCGCTCCTCCTGGGGAACCTGAAGGGCTTTGTTTAGGTCAGATCACACTGAGGTCACCCTGCCCTCTGCGGGAGCCAGCCTCACCGTCCTGGCTTGGTGAGCTTTCCAGGTGACCGTCTGGGAGCTCTGTGGTGAAGTGAGATACGAGTCTCATGGAGCTGGCAAAATGTGGAGATTTCTTAGGGCGCCCCCTGCCCCACTCATTTCCCACCCTCTAGAAATATGACCAAAGCATGCCTTGTTCAGGTCGTGGCCACCAGGAACCACCGGGCCACAGGAAGCTGAGTATATTTCCAGTACAGGTAGGGAAAAGCTTCAACACAGAATGTTCCCTCTCAGCCATCTTCCTGAGGATTGTTTCATGATTGTTTCTTGGAATTTAACATGAACTGAGCTTTGAGATGGGGTGAAGTTTGACTAGACACAGGGAAGAGGGAAGAGATTTTCAAGGCTGAGGAGGGGAAGCATGATTGAGCAAAGGCCGGGAGTGGGATGGAGGAAGCCGTGCTGAGCGGGGAGTAAGGAAGTCAGCCTGGATGTAGAACTCACAGTGATGGAGAGCGGAACCCACGAGTTCAGACCTTGGCCCTCTTTGCTTGCATGCATGCATTCATTCATTCATTCATCATTGAGCCTCAGTTGTGTTAAGGCACAGGGCAGGCTCCTGGGAATAGAAGGGAAAACCAACGCAGAAACCTTCCCTTCTCTACAGTGTAGCAAGGGAGACAGATATTAATCAGATGGCCATGTCCAAAGTGTAAAATTTCATTTGGGACCAGTGACATGAGAACAGGTACATGTGTGACGAGGCCTTTACTAGTAGGGCCTGACCTGACTGTGGACGTCAAGGCAGAATTCTCAGAGGAAGTGATGTTAGAGGCAAGAATAAGAGGATGAATAGGTTTTAACTATGGGAAGAGAGGAGGGAGGAGAATTCCAGGAAAAGGAGCCGGTATGTGCAAAGGTCCTGGGCTGGGCACGTGGGATCCTGTCAGGCCTGGGGGGGGGGGGGTTGGGGAAGGTAGATGGGATATTTCCCTCCATGTTAATGACCTTGGCCTTTAAGGTAGAAGCAACGGGAAACTATTAATACTGTCGGCTTTTAAGGCCATGGGCTGTTGATATGATCTGCCTTGCATTTTGGCAATATCACTGAGACAGCAACGTAGAGAATGGATTGGAAGGGGTGAAAGTGGATTTTGGGAGAGTGGTTAGGAGGTTACTGCATTTATTCAGGCAAGAGACAGAGTCAGATGTCAGAGACAGAGATGAGTGTTGGGACCTGAGAGACCTTTGGGAGGTAAGCTTGCCCTGAGTTGGAGGTAGGTTGGCTATGGAAAGCAAAGGAGAAGATGATGCCAAGGCGAACTCCCTGTTTCCAGCTTGGGAGTCTAAAGATGGTGTAGCCATTTACTGAGATGGAGGAGGCTCCAGGAAGAGGTGAGACGTCTTATGTTCGAGGGGAGCAGGTGGGGAAGGTAAGGAGGCGGGAGCTTTCCGGGCCTGAGTCGCCGAGTAGCCGTGGAATTGGACAGCTACCTGAATCCTCTGATTCGGGTGGTGACCGAAGCCCTGGAGGTGGAAGCAATTGATGAAGGGCCTTTCCTCCCCACCCCCAACGGTCAAGTGGAGGGAATCAACCAGGAGAAGGAGTGGGATCTGGGAAAGGGATACATGACCTGGGAGAAAGGCCAGTATTTACCACTCAGCGGGCGGACCCAGAGAGAATGGCAAACCGAAGGAAGAGCAGTTTACCAGGAGGGTGTGGTTACCTCTGCCAGATTCTGCTTGGTGGTCAAGAAGGCGAAGGCTGAAAATGCCTGCCTTTGCCTCATGACCGCCTAGACGGTACATTCACGTGCATGATAGTAATGACCTTCTTCTTGCCAATTACACCTGGATATTCATCTGCAGGTCCCAATTTGTACCTGATCTAGAGCTTAGGACCCTGACGTTACCCCCGATTAAACCACCTGCAATCAGAACAAGGGAAGCACCTTCAAACAGCAGCTATCCAGCCTCTGGGAATGCAGAATTTGGCATTTTTAAGCTCAGAGTTAAAGAAAATGGAAGGGTACTGCTGGCAGCTGGTTTTTCCCAGTAGAAGCCGGAACTGAGCTCTGCCTCCCTTGCCCCTTTTCCTTTACCCCCTGCCTCACCCTCCAAGTAACAAATGGAAGGTATGGGTTAAATTTTGCATTCAGATCTATGGACTGACAGTTAGAGAAACCAAATTTTGCTGGGCTCTGATGAAGCCTGTCATGTGGCATTCAGTTAAATTCACTTCATTGGGATTCAAGTCAATTCAATTCAAAACTCAGTCAATTCAAATTAGTCCAAGAAAACTAGGAGAGTTCATAGTGCTGGGTAGGATGAGTGAGAGGGAGACCTCAATGCTTCAGGGTCTAAAACGATCAGGGGTGTTGCAGGAGCCGATTGGCCTAGAAAAGGTAGGCTGGGCCCAGGGGGCAAAGAGACTTTCCTGAAGCAGGAAGAGGTGGGCCAGCCCCTAAACAGAAGCCAGGACCGGTATTTTACTGAACCCTCTTCCTGAAGAGGTGATCAGTATCCCTTCTTTGCTGCCCTGGAGGTAAAGGGAAGCAGGGAGCTGGGGGAGGGGAGAGCTGTGAAGATCATCCCTACTGCCTTCCCAGGTCTCAACAAACCAGCCCGGTGTTCACATCTCCAAGGAAGGAAGATGGGACAGTTTTCACCCCAAAAGACTAGAGAAATGGAGAACGTGATCATGCTTTTGCAGGCCAACACGTTGGAAGTAGTCAGGGGACTACTTGCTGGCTGCTTCTCCAGAAAGCTGAATGAGACCATCCCTGCCTGCCCACCTCATCTGCAACCATCAACTCCCAGCCCTGTAGCTGGAATACCCATTTACCTCCAATGACACCCTGGTTTCTGAAAGGCAAGAGGCAGTCATCCCATTTTACAGAGAAGGCAGTTGAGGTTCAGGGAAGATAAGGGGTTTGAGAGTTGCTCTGCTAAACCATCATCTCTTTGAGAGGATCCCTGGGTCTTATTTATCTTCCTGATCCCTACTCCACTCTGTGCTGTCAACCCTCTTTAGATACATGCTGAATTATTGAGGAAAGAACTTGCTCATGACCATACAACCAAGAGGGGGAAATCAGATCTAAACCCCAGGAATCCTTTCTTCACCTCCTCTTGGGTGCTATATCCATGTAACCAGGGAGATACAGGAAAGGCAGCTAGGACCAAGGCAGCCCACTAGCCAGAGCTGCTTAGAGTAAGATGGGAGAGCCATCCCCTAGGCCACTCCATGGATGAACAAATTGATGCCAGAGATACCGAATGATTTACCATGGTCACGTGGAAGACTGGTGTGGGGACAGAATAGTCTCGTGGACTGTGTGACTTTGGGCAAATTTCTTGGCTTCTTTGAACCCCAGGACTGGACTGGAAAACTGGCATCATAACCCCATCTCCTAGAGTTTGGCTGAGGGTTCCATGAAGTAATGCGCTACTTTTCCAAAGCTTTATGACAAGTACCACACAATGGGTCGACTTAAACAATGAGATTTGTTGGCTCGCGGTTTCAGAGGCTGGAAGGCTTGCTTCCTCCCAGGGTTGGTAGCTTCTGGCTGGCTGGCAGTCCTTGGGTTCCTTAGCTTTTCCATCACATGGCAATATCCTCTCCTCTTTCATCTGGTTCCATTGACTTCCAGCTTCTAGCTCCTCCCCATGGCTTTCTGTTTGATAAGTCCTCCAGTAAGAGGACTAAAACCCATCCTGATTTAGTTGGCCACACCTTAACTAAAAAGAACATTCTGAAAAGATCCTACTTACAATGGGTTCACAGTCACAGGAATGGAATTAAGATTAAGGACTTTTTTGGGGGGTGGGAGGTTTACAGAATTTAAACTACCACAGGCAATTATGTATGGCTTGCGCATGCCCTATCACAGGGTAGACACTTGATCCATGAAAATGGTAGAAGATACTCAGTGAAATCCAGGACCAATGGAAAGAGCTCACGTTCACGAGCCCTCCTAGGGGCAGGCACTGTTCTAAGTATTGCAACTATACAATGAAAACTATTAAGGTCATTCCCATTTTACAGATGAAGCACAGAGAAGTTAAATCACTTGCCTGGGGCTGCTCAGCCTGGAAGCAGCAGAGCTGGGCTTTCCCCCAAGCCGTCTGGCTCTGGAGGCCAGATTTCCTGGCCAGTGTCTTCTGCTCTCCAGCTCAGGCAGCTGCTTAACCCATGACGTTTCTCCCCTTCTAGCCCTGCTTCCCCAGCAGCCACGTGGTGAAGGAAACCCGCCAGAAATGCCCCCCGACCACAGGGGCTCTGAGCAGCCAGGGTCAGGGCACGGGGGTGAGGGCCACCCCTCCTTCCTCATTGTCCTTAAGGAGCTGCTCTCAGGATGGACAAGGTGCTAAACCAGCTGGCCAGCTCTGCCCACCCGACCTCCTCCAATTAGAAGCTTGCAGAAAACTCAGCCAGGTGAAGGCTCCGGCCCTGCGGGATAATCTTCTGGGCACAAGCAGGTAGAAAGGGGTTTTGCCAGCACAAGGCATCTGCTCTCTGGTCATTGAAAAGGCTGCATGAAAAAAGCACTAGGAGCAGACTCTGGGAGCTGGGGAGAGAGGAGGGTGGCCTGAGAGCCACCAGGCTTGGAAGACTCTCCTCCCCTGCACCCCATCCCTGCAGCCCTGGAGCCCGGCATCCTCTCTGGAGCAGCGGTGACAATGGTGACAACACGCGTGCTCAGGAAGGAATGGATTGGTGTGGCTGGAGCAGGGCGGGTTTGGCTCCAGGGAAGGGCATCAATAAACCTGATTGCCTCCTTCATGGCTGTTCAGAGATGGCCTGTGGCAAAACAGTGAGGTCTGTCTCCTCCCTGAGCTTGCCTGCCCTCTCTGGACAGCTCTGCCCCCTCACAAACCCCTTCCGCCTCAAATATCACCTATTATCAAGGCAGCATTTGGGTCACAGCAAGTCATTTCAGCAGTGTTGTCACTTATGTTCAACAGACGTTTGGTGAGTGTCTGCTGGGTGAAGGGGAGATGCAGCTAAGCAGGGCCCACGTGGTCCCTGTCCTCCTGGAACCTGCGGGGAGTGGCCCCTGAGGGGGTGGCCAGGAGCGCTCTGGGACCGGCCTGGGCAGGGGCAGCACTTCCCAGAGCAAGGCACTGGGTGTGAGTGGCCAAGGGCCGCGGAGGTGATCCGGCCCAACTCCCTCCTCGGGGCAGCTGAGGCCAGAGAGGGAGAGCAGTGACCACGGGCAGCTGCAAGTCGGCCGTAGTCCTCCCCCTTTCTGCAGCGCTGTGCCTTCCCATCCGGGACTTCCGGGGCTCTGCTTCATGTGACAAAGAACAGAGCTGCAGCCGTTGCTGGGCCCCAGGCAGGGTGTGGGGACGAGGACAGTCCTCAGCTCCGAGGGCTTATTCCAGGAGGTGTCCGGGACCAGTCGGGTCAGCGGGGAGAGAAAAGGAGGCAGAAGCCCCTTCCTGGCCTGCAAGTGGCCTGCTCCCCAAGGCAGCGCCCTAGTGTGACCCCCTGGACTCAGACTGGACCTCCCTGCCGCAGCGGCTGTGTGTATCTCCTGGGGCCGTCCCGCTTCCCCGGAGGGCTGTGTAGGCTTGTCAGCCGGCAGAGCTCCCTCAGCCTCAGTGTCCTTGTCTGTTGGAGAGTGAGGGCAGTAGGGCCCACCCCCTGGAATTGCTGAATGAGCGGGGCTGGGGGTTGGTGGCTGGCCAGTGCTTGCTCAGAACCTGGCACACGGAGGAGCTCTGAAGATGTCAGCTCTTCTTCCTAACAGGTGCGCTGTCTTTCTTCTGGAGCTTTCCAGGGACTCATCCCAGGTGTAGATGAGGCCTGCATTCATGTGTTGTGACTGTCCCTTTCTTGTCAATGACCTCGAGCTACCCCTTTGGGTTAACCCTTGGGGTCCAGGGTAATCTTTGGGGCCCAAGGGTTAGCCTGAGGTCATTTATGAAATGATGCCTGGGGCCCTGCAGAGGCAGTGGGACCAGAAAAGTGTCATATAGCCCTCAAAGGGAACAGACTAGGCAGGAGTGGGTGCTCCCAAGCCACCTGCAGGGAGCAGGGGCTGCTGGGACTGCTGGGGCCACTGCTCACTTCCCCAGTTTCAGCCAGACTCTCACGCTCAGGGTCGGCAGAGCCTCCACCTTCGCATGGGACTCAGCCTTCTCTGGGCCTCAGCTGGGGCGCTCTGGGCCACCCCTGCAGTGAATGCTTTAGGGAACCCTGTTTGCTGGGAAGAGGGCATGGCCCCAACCCAGCCCACAGCCAGCACCCAAGTCAGCAGTTTGTCTTTGGTTCTCCCCACTTCCCCTTTCTGGCCCCTGTCCCTGCTCCAGCCCATTTCCACCACCCTCTCCAAGTACCCAGAGTACCGTGGTCCCATCTCTTATAACTTGGAACTGTAGACTTCACTCCTAGACCCATGGAAACAAGGAATTTCAGAGATTGTGACGCCTCTCCACCCATTTTATCAATGAGGAAACAAGCCTGGGAACTGGGTGAGGGTTTAGGAACTCGTCCTCACCCCCCCAAAGGCCTTTGAACTTTAAAAGAGGACACAAGGAATGGACCATGCATGACTCAAAGCATAATGACAAATGATAACCTGCAAACTGAGAAATTAAACTGCAATTCATATTTCAGAGCAAGGACTAATTTCCTTAGTGTATGGAAAGCATACATAGCAAGAAGAAAGAAACAATAACCCAGTAGATAAATGGATAAAGTATAGGAAGACCGTTTTAAAAAAGGATATGTAAATGATTCTTAAATATCTGAAAATTTACTCAGCCTTACTCATTAGACAAATGTAAATTAAACCTTCCTAAGAGACCCTCTTTCAACTGTCATTCTGAAGATCAAAAGGGTGATTGCACTTTGCTTCCGAGGGCATGGGGGACAGGTGGGAATAGGAATCAGGACCACCTCTGGGGAAAACAATTGGGCAACACCCGTCTAATGGACCTACAGCCTTCCCTTTGACCCAGCAAATCCCATTCCAGGCATTTGTTGTGTAGATAAATGCGTGAAGTGTGCTGTGGTGGTTTGGAGCTCCGTACCCCAGAAAAACATGTTCTTAAGCTTAATTCATCCCTGGGGAGTGAGCCCAGTGGAAGTAGGACCTTTTGATGAGGTTAGTTCAGTTAAGGTACGGCCCAACCCAATCAGGACTATTACTGGAATCCTTTATACGCAGAATGAAATTCAGTCAGAGAGAGAGAGAAAGCCACAGAAAGCAAGAGACTGAGGGTCGATGGAGTCTGGGAGGGAAGGGAGAGGCCATGTGCATTGCCACGTGGATGCCAGAGGATCCAGGAAAAAGGACCTCTGGCAGCCAGCCCCAAATGGCAGTCTTTGGGAAGAAAGCATTGCCTTGATGATGCCTTGATTTGGAATTTTTCCCAGCCTCAAAACCGTAAGGTAATAAATTCCCCATTGTTTAAGCCAACCCATTGCATGGCATTTGCTTGAGCAGCCAAGGAAACTAAAACATGCATACAAAGTCATTTGTTGTGGCATTATTTATAAAGGCAAAAGACTGAAAAAGCTCCTGAATGTCGGTCAATAGGGGACTGATCAAAGAAACGCTGCTCTGTTCATACAATGGAGTTCTACACAAACTTTACAACATAGCAATCATGTAGACAACCTCGCCTACACCACATAAAATAGAAGAACCTCCCAGCTGTCCCAGTCAACCCACAGAATCACATGGAATAAATAAATTATTGCTTTATATCATTAAAAAAGGAACTAGGTGTCTATGTTCCAGTAAAGAAAGGGCTCCAAGATATGTTGATAAACTATCACTTAAGTGAAAATAGAGGTGAAGAATGCACACACATATGCACATAGGCCTGTTTGCTTTTGTTTGTGAATGCATATAATAAGGTGTTAAAGAGTCGTGTAGGGGAAGCGGACTTGGTCCAGTGGTTAGGGCGTCCGTCTACCACATGGGAGGTCTGTGGTTCAAACCCTGGGCCTCCTTGACCCGTGTGGAGCTGGCCCACGTGCAGTGCTGATGCGCACAAGGAGTGCCGTGCCACGCAGGGGTCTCCCCTGCATAGGGGAGCCCCACGCACAAGTAGTGTGCCCGTAAGGAGAGCTGCCCATCGCGAAAGAAAGTTCAGCCTGCCCAGGAATGGTGCTACCCACACGGAGAGCTGACACAACAAGATGATGAAACAAAAAGAAACACAGATTCCCGTGCCGCTGACAACAACAGAAGCGGACAAAGAAGAATACGTAGCAAATGGACACAGAGAACAGACAACTGGGGTGGGGGTTGGAAGGGGAGAGAAATGAAAAAAAAAAAAGAGTTGTGTGAAAGTGGAAGCTTCCAAGGTGGGGAACTGGGTGCAAGGGAACTGGAAAAAGGAGCCTTGTTTGTCATTGCACATCCTTTTATATTTTTTACATCATGCCTGTGTTTTCTATTCTGAATATATTCGCACTTGCGTTCATTTATGAATCAAATGGCCTCTAGGCCCAGGAGCTAAGGGAAGGCAGCAACATCCTGGGGTGCAAAATCTCATGGCCTGCATGGTTCCCGTCCAGCACCCCAGGCCCTGCCCACACAGGGTGACGATCTGTGAGCACCCGAGGAGTTTCAGTTCCTGTGGGCTTCCGCTTTGTTCCATTTGACCTCCTCCTCCGGGGAACATGAACTCTACTCTCTGCTCACATCCCAGCACCCTGATCAGGCCTGCTCTGTCATCGGCTCCGGCTATCTGCAGAGCGTTTCCTCTTTAGATCCCGTCTCTGGCCTGTCCCGGGAGACTCAGACCCTTAGAAGGGCAGAGCAGAGGGTTCCAGCCCCCTCAAGGGCTACTGCTTGACCCACCACAGCCCTGTGGCCCCATCACAGACACTGGCCTCAGGAGCTCACAGTTGCCCCCACCTCTGCTCGGAGCAGCCCCCGCCCAGCCTAGGAGATGATGCCGGAAGGGAGGGCCAAGTGAGAAGCCTGTTCTGGCCGTTTCCTCAGGTGAAGAGCTGTCTTCCTGTTCATTCTGGAACAGAGGACAATTGGCCGTTTGGTTCTACGTCGGGCTAGAATCCGGCCCTTCCCTGCTCCTTTGCCAGGTGCAGGAAGGATGCTGGGAGCACATTCTGCAGATGAGGCGACTGAGCCCAGAAGTGTTCAGCTTGTTAGGTATGGTGGGAGGTGCCCGGACAGACCTGCTCTCCTCAGCCAGCTCCTCGGCTTTGGGCAAGCGGCTCTGCCACTCTGAGCTTCAGTTTTCTAATCTGTTGCAGAATCTTGGGCTGCAGAGGGATCTCTCTATGGATTCCTGCCCCCTGCAGTCTCCTCCTGAGCCCCAGCGCTCCTGCCTCTGGGGGTGTCTGAGCTTCTGCAGGATCTGTCCTCCTCCTACTGCAGAAGCAGGTGAGCAGGTGCGTGCAAAGGCCACCAGGGTGACCTCTTCTGGGCAGGGCGAAAAACCACTTCCTTGCCCTTCTTATTTATATTATCTTGATTGGGAACCAATCTTTCCCTGCCATTGACAAAAACCAGCCTTAATCTGCAGAGGTCTTTGAGAGGTGCTAAGGGCTGAGTAACAGATAGCCCTACCTTTCCT
Organism: Dasypus novemcinctus; assembly: GCF_030445035.2. Taxonomy (NCBI): domain Eukaryota; kingdom Metazoa; phylum Chordata; class Mammalia; order Cingulata; family Dasypodidae; genus Dasypus; species Dasypus novemcinctus. The sequence goes on from NC_080675.1 coordinate 145,056,824, forward strand.
GGGGCTTGTCTGGATGAAAACAATCAACTTACTGCTCCACTGCAGGTCCCCTTGGGTTCCCTCTGCCCTGCTTTACTTGTACTAACGCCTTCCTCCTCGCAGCTGCCCTAGAGGGAGACACGTGCATTGCCCCACTCCATAGCCCCGAGGCCGAGGCAGAGGCACGAACACCTGGAGGCCACGCCTCTAGGAAGGCAGGAGCTGGGCTCAGAAGGCAGGCAGCCTGACCCTGTGGAGAGGAGGGGCGGCAGGGAGGTGGAGCTCCGGGGAGAGGCCCCAGCGAAGGCGGGGAGGAAGCCCAGGCAGCGCGGGGGAGCAGGCTGTTACCCTGCGGGGAGCTGGGGTGCACGCCGCTTCCCTCCCGCCCCTGTCTGCTCCAGCCCGATGGGGAAGCTGGGAGAGGAGAGGATATCGTCCTGTTTGTTCAGGGCTTCTTCAGGGCCTGTCAGGTTTTCATCTGAACCTCACAAAGATGAAAGCAGGGGCCTCCGCCAGCAGCCTCGGGCTGGTACGTGACTGTGCTGTTTGGCTCAGCGGAGCTGGCCTGGCTTGGACTTGGTCTCCGGGTCATAGGGCCCTGCCCACGGCCTTGTGAGCAGACCTGCGCCATGTGGGCTCTGAGTGATGTGTTAGGGTTCCCCAGCTGAGCCAGGAGAGAACAAGTAAAACGCACCTCCTCTCTCTTTTTTTTTTTTTTTAATATATTTTTTACCTACTTTTAAAAGATATGGGAGTTGTGGGGCGTGGGGTATATGGGAAACTCCTCTCTTTACAGGTGAGGAAACCAGGTCCAGAGAGGAAAAGGCACTTGCCCAGCTCACCTGATGCAAGGGAGGATGGCACAGAACTGGGACACACAGACCCTCTGCCTCGCTGTGTGCCTGAGGTGAGGGGGCTGAGCTCAGCTGTGCCTAAAGTAACCGCCAGCCGTGCCCATCTTGTGCCTCCTCTCCGGGGGCTGGGGAGAAGCGCTCCAGCCGGGGACTCCTCGTCACTGTTTCCATGCTCATTTGCATTCCCCTCTTGCGGGGGGCACCCTCCTCCCTGTGTCCTCGTGGGGTGACATCAGGCAGGACTGCATGTGGCCAGCCCTGCTTCTGCTGAAGGGCAGACCACAAAAGCCACACCGAGGGGTCCTGGAGAGGGCATGCAGAGCCACGTGCTGCTCTGTGGCCTGCAGCATCTGTTGGGCGGAGCTGGGGAAGGAGCTGGAGAGGAAGGGCTCTGGGGAACCTCTGCCTCCCCCCACGGAGGCAGACAGGACCCCCTTCATCCGCCCAGGCGGCTCCTCACTTCCTTCCACGGCCAGCCTAAGACTGGCTTTGATTTCTAGGCCTTTCGTGATCTGCCCTCACCCTTTGATCCTTTTGGCCTCGCTGGTTTCTTTATCCTCCCTGCCTCAGTCCCACTCCCCTACCTTGGCTCTAGCCAATATTCCTGCCTGGAATCCCCGTCCCTCTCTCCCTGCCCATCTGCTCAAGTAAACACTTCCAGCATTCCTTTACGCCAGGAAGAAGCTTCCCTGCCCCAAAGGCTGGCTCCTCTGACTGCCCACTCCTCCTCAACCTCCAAGCAGCCTTCTCCAAGCCCTTCTGCTCCCAGCAGGGCTTGTCCATGCCCACACTCTCCAGTCCTGGGTGACTCAGTAGCTGGAAGCAGGATTTGCAAAGGCTTCTGGAAGTTTCCACATGTGAGGTTACCCAGGATGGAGGACTGGACTGTAAACCCCAATTATGAAATCTCGGAGAAAGTGGAAGTAGGACACAGACCCAGTGCCAGGGAGTTAGGCTGGCTTCCGAGGATGAAGACTGTGAGAACTGCCTGGGCAGGTGCCTCTCTGAGAACTTAAAGTGGTCTGCACGGGTCCCAGCGCTCTGGGCTGGCCACCGTGCAGTCCTGCCTGGGCCATGGAAATCATTTAACGGGCTAGTTTATTGCTGTTGTAATGATGAGCACCATTGACAGTTTTAGGACATGCAAAGGTCATCCTTCCCTCTCGGTGGTGGGGAACTGGGGCTCACCTGGTAGGTGACTCTACAATGACACGGTGGACAGTGGCAAAGCTTGGTCTTTAGTCCGGATGCCCAACAGCCGAGTCCCCCCACCTGCTTATTATACTCCTTGCTCCCAGAGACTTGGCCTCAGGTGGGACAGGGTCTCCTTAGCAGACAGGCCCTGGGCCTGGGCTCCACCCCTTGCCACCAGCTGGGTGACTGCCAGCCAGTTCTTGACCCTCTCCAGGTCTCTGATGGCTCATCCGAACGGGGCTGTGCTAAAACCCATCTTGAAGAGTTGTTATAAAGATTGCATGCGATGCAACCCCTCCCTCAGCTCATTCTGCACCCAGGCCTGCCCCGGGCCTGCTAGCTGCTGACAGCTCCCTCCTAAAGTCCCCATTCTTGCAGGGAGGCCTCGTGGCGGCTCCCAGAGGCCAGCCTCGTCCTGCCCAGGAGGTGCCTGGGCACAGCCTCCGCTGCTTGGGGAGCTTGTGATCGTCAGATTGTTTTTGTGCGCTGGATCTGCCACCGTCCCTCGGGAGGCTGGCGCAGTGGGATTATTTTCTGCACTTGACAGATAAGGAAGCATCGTGACTGGCTAAAGGCGCTCCGCAGGACAGGGCCTGGAACCAGAGCCTTGGGCCCCAGCCCGAGGTGGATTTTCCTGTAATACTCCTGGTTCCTTGTTCACGCCTCATTTGAGTCCTTTCCCAAAACTGAAATCCAATTCCCTGAACTCTCACAAACCGGTGGGCAGCCACCCCTCGGCGGGCCCGCTAGCCCAGACACCGGCTCTGGTGCTGTCTCTTTGAGGCCTCTGTGCTGGGCAGCTTTCCCACCTGCTTTTGCGGTCCCTCCAGGTGTCATCCACGCACCGAGCAGCCTCTGACGGTGTAATCTAACGCACAGCGCTTCCTCCTCCGGCTCTCACCTGGTTCCAGGAGGCCTCCACGGTCTCGCGGGGCTGGCCCTCCCGTGATGCCCTGAGTGGAAGGCAGCCATGTTGTCCGAGGGGAGCAGCGCTCATCATTTCCACAGCCTGCAGGCCTCCCCCGAGGGCCCGTGAACTCAAGGTTGGAGCCCCCGGGGAGGCCACTTTCCTCTCAGTTGGGTCCGTTTGGCTGGAACAAGCCTCTAATCAGAGAACACCCCTGAGGACTTCTGCCCAGCTTTCCCCACTCCATCAATGAGCAAAGAAGAGAGAGAGAGAAGGGAGCGAGGGCAGAGCAGGAGCCAAGGAAAGCCTCCCAAGTTCCAGGGGCTGCTTCCCCCTCAGGACAAGTTTTCTGCCAGAGGCAAGAGAACCGGCCCTCCTCCTCATTTTCCCAAGGCTTTTAGAAGTGGGGGCTGTGGACACCTCCTCCTCTCCAGCTTGCCCCAGGGGAGGTAGCGAGAAATGGCTGCCCATGCCTCCCTCAGGGTGGTGCCCAACGCCTCCTATTCTGCCAGGAAAATAAATCACTCTAAGCAAGTCCCACGAGCCCCGGGCAGGGCTAGGCGAGCTGCGGCAGAGGCTTCTTGTGGTGGTGGCAGAGCTGCACCCTTACACCTGGGCTTCGGCTCTTGCTTTTTCCTTCTCAAGACATCTGAAGTCTGGTGTTTGGAAAGCTTCTAATTCTCCTTGAAACGCATTCATGAGGTCAACAACGTAAATTCTGCCCTCAGTTCAATCATTCTTTCATCAAACATCTATTACCAGGCAAAAAGGTTGGGTGGGATGCTAGACACGGCACCTGCCCTGGGGCACCTGGTGCCAGTGAATTGTTCTGTCATCGGTTAATCCAGTGAGCAAAGGCAACTCAAAGCCTGGCTGCCGGCCAGGCAGGCTCCAGTTCTAGGAGATCTCGCTTTGAGACTTGCTGAGTGAACTTGGGCAAGTGACCCGGCTGCCCTGAGCCCCCGTTTCCTCACCTGAGAAACAGGACCGTGAGGCTGGCATGGGACGAGAAAGCCCAGGACTTTGCACATGGTGAGCCCCCGTAAGCAGCAGCTGTGTCTCGCCTCCATTTCCCAGGCCGGAAGTGGGGGCCGGAGCTGCGCCCTGGTAAGCTTCACTCCCCACGCTTGTTGAGAGAGGACCTCGAACCCACGTCTCAGGTGAGAGCACGCAGAGCCGCAGGAAGGGCGGCCGGCTGTCTGGCCAGGGAGCTGGGACGCAAACAGGTTAGAACCCCCTCCCCACCCCCTCCACCCCCCATGCCCTCCTTGCAATGAGCTCGTAGCCTCAGAGGAGCGGTTCAGCCAAGACCAAAACAACGAGGAACGGGCAAGCAACGAGTCAGAAATGACAGGACGCTGGTTAAATGTCGGTGGGTGCCAGAGAGAAGAGGCATCTGTGAGTGTGTGAGGGCTTGAGGGTGGTTTCCTGTGCCGCTTGGGCTTTTCAGCACAGCACCTTTTGGGACTTCGGGGGAAAGGGTTGTTTCAAGGGGTTAGGATCAGCAAAGCAAAGACATTTTAAATATGTGGTACTGAGAAAAAGAGAAAGTGACAGCCGGGACCCCGTGGTTCTTGCCCTGGATTCGTGTCCTCTCTGGGCCTCCGAGGGAATAGGCCTAGAAAGTAATAGCCTGAGTCTGCTGAGTTCTTATTCTGAGCGGGACACAGTCCTAAACCCTTCACAAGGGTTACCTTGTTTAACCCTCATCCCAGGCCTGTGAGGCAGGCAGGCTTCACAGAGGGGGAGCTAAGGGACAGTGAGAGGTTCAGTTACTCGCCCAAGCTCACACAGCGTTTGCAGGCAGGAGTCTTCTAACTCCTTCTCAGGCTGCCTGGCGGCTGGGGGCCCTCTTGGCTCTAGACTCGGGGAGCCCCTGGACTGTGGTGGCAGGGGCTGGGGACAGGCCTCCTGCCTGGGAGGTGCGACCCCTACCCCCACGTGCAGGGATTGCTGTGGGACCTGTCATCCGTGCTGCTCTGCTGGCTCACACGCACCTGCCTTGAGCTCCCTCAGTACCAGCGTCTCCGTGGCAACCCCGCCAGGCCTGCCCTTGAGAATGGGCCTGGCAAACAGCTCCCTCGGGCCACCCTGTTGCTGCACGGCCACGGCATTCTCCACGCACGTGTGCAGGAGGCAGCCTGGATCTGGGGAGGCCGGCTTCCGCCATCCAGTCTCTGAGGGAGTTGGTTCTGCTTAGCCTCTCTGGGCTTCAAGGGTCCCCAGCTGCAAAATGGATATCTCAATGTCCTCTCCACCAAGGACAGGGTTGTGAAATGTTGGGTATGATGGCCTGGTGTGACCTGGTCAGAGGAGCGGAGATGCCAGGGAATGTCAGTGTTAGTCCAGATACTGGGATCATGTCAGCAAAGACGTTGGCTAGAGGAGGAAACTGAAGCTCAGAGGGGCCACCTGGCCTCCCTGGACTTGACTCCTGGAATAGTGCTCTTCCCAGACGGTGCCTTCAAGAAGCTACCTCAGCCTCACGTATGGCTTGTGCTTGCCAGAGTGTGGGGCCACGAGCTAAAACGCAGGCTTCAGCGCAGACGGGGACTGCACAGAGGGAGGGGAGACACAGTGACCAGAGTCAGACTGAGGCAGGCGGCCACTCAGAGGCATGGGGAGCCGGTGGGAAGCTGAGCATTTCCTGGGGGAAGGCCCTGCTCCCACCCTCTTTCCGTCTCAGCTTCCGCAGGGCACACGTCCTGTGGGGCAGCGAGATGGGAGGCAGAGCCGAGGTTTCCATAGTCCTGGCTTGGCTTTCCCCTGAACTGAGCCCTTACAAGGGTGGGGCTCCAGGCTAGACCCTTTCAAGCACTAATGGATTCATTTCATTCTCATACAGTGTGGGAGACATCATATAACCTTAGCGGCTGGCACCAGAATTCCTCTAAGGGAGAGAACGGTTTCTGCTGAGAATAATCCTGCATGAGCATCTGGGGCAGAAAGGAGGAGAATCTGGAGCTGTGGACCCAGCAGCGAGGGAGGGCAAGAGGGAGCTGGTGAGAAGGCATTCCACTGGGAGACAGGGACCATCTGTGGCCACGAAGGGGCTGACCTCACCCTGGGATGGGGGGTGGGGAGCAGGTGAGCAGCCCGAGGGCAAGTGTGAGGCAGAGGGGCCTAGACAGCTGGCATCTGGGGGGTGGGGGGCTTTGAGCTCCTTTGGGCTGTGGCGTTTGGGGATCAGGCCTGGCTCTCACAGGGCAGGGATGCGGGTTCTTCTTAGCGCCACTCCGCAGATGGAGAACTGCCTAAGGCCACCCCTGCGGGTAAGCAGTCCAGCAGTCAGTCCCAGGTTTCCCTGGTTCTAAACTCAAGGACCGGGTTCGATCTGGCCAATGGCAGAATGATGGCGCTGTCCACACTTGCCTTCTAAGCCACCTTGTCTCCTTCCCTTCCTTTTGGCTCTTTAATGACCCTCTCCCCTTGTTCTGATTGACACTGAGTCAGGAAAGAATGGGAAACATCCCCTGTGGGGCCTGGGGCCTTCTCCACTTCCAGAAGGGGCTCGACTTTAAAACCGACCCCCAAAGGGGCAATGCTGAACCCAAAAGCAAGATCTCCTATAGGGGTACTGCGGCTCACTGGGACCTGGAAGAAAGAGAAGCGGGGCCTGGGGCAGCTGTCGCTGACACTGAAAAGCAAAGGGAGGCATGCCAGGTGTCATAAAGCTTAGTCTAGCACAGCAAAGTGGCAAAAAGAAAGAACGAAAAAAAAGTCATCGATTTAAAAGAGTAACGACGGGGAAAAATACATTTTCATCAGCTCGTCTTCTCATGGCTGAATCCCCGTAGCAAGCTCCAAATTCTGACGTTAGGAAATAAATCAAAATAACTTTGCAGTGTTTAGCCTCATTTTGCCACACCGCTCGGCTTTGAGTTAAAAAGCAACAGGTACCATAATGTCTCTCCCAGAAACACAGGAACGGTTTTAAAATGCAATTATGGGGGCTGGTGGAAGGGAAGGGGAAAAATGTTTTTCTTCGATTGATAGATGATTGCCCCCATGCTGTTTGGAATCGTATTTTTGCTGAGCTCTGCTAAGAAGTGCTATTTGCAGGGAGCCTGACAGACGGAAGCGATTGGGTTTGGCAGATCTAAATGTATTATTTTAGCAGGTCTCCAAGGAAAGATTCCGGGAGGGGCGCTGGCCTTTTAAAGTGCAGAGGACAACAGGGCTGCTCAGCCTCAATTCTGCTTGTCAAGACCAATCAACGGGCCTGGAAACAGCCCCTGAGCTTTCTGGAGAGGCCTGGCTCCCCGCCTACCCCCACCACAGCCTCTTCTCCCCCTCCCCTGCAGGCCTTGGTTCCCATTTGACATATCCCATCCGTCATTTGCTCACCCAGCAAGGGCTCCTCGGAGCAAATGCAGGAGGCCCAGCCCTCTGTTCAGCCCTGCGGGGCTTAGGAGGGGGCTTTGAAGGGGAGGCTGGACCAGCAGAGGGGAAGCATTTGGTACCAGGCCACCTGGGGTGAGGACATAGAGGTGGGACGTGGTGGAAGGCAGCCAGGGTTCCCAGGTGACAGGCCAGAGACAGGATGGTAGTGCATGAAGAAAAGGGGCAAATGGTGGCAGCCAAGGCCGGGCTAGGGCAGGGGCAGGGTGACGACAGCGAATGGCCAGAGTTAACGCTGTCTGAGCTTCTGCTATGGATCCAACACCGTCCAGAGCATTTTACGTACATTGTCGTTTAATCATCACACTTGTGTGGTGGGCTTAGTTATTATCCTGATTTTACAGGTAGAACCAAGACACAGAGAGGTACAGTGTATCTTACCCAAGGTCACTCAGAGCTAGTAAGTAGCAGAGCCCGGCCTTGACTCTACCCCCTCAACCACTCTACCTCGGGGAATCCAACCGGGACTTGCCCTGGGGTCAGGCCTAGGCCAGGTGGGACCAGCAGCCGAGCAGGAGGCCGGACTGACACAGGCCGGGGGTCTCTTCTCTCCTTCCCTCCCCTTTCCTTCCATATACATTTACTGAGACCTCACAACATGCCCAGAAGGTTTCCTGTGTGAGGCTAGAAAAAAGGAAGTTGATGGTCAGATGAGGAAAATGGTCATTTAAATAAATAAAATACAATATAAGTTGAAGGTGTAGGAGTGGGGCTGTGGCAAGACAGAAGTAGCATAGAGGGGTAACTGATTCTATTAGCCCTCCTGAAGGGTGGGTCAGGAAGGCTTCCTGGAGAAGGTGACATAAAATCTGTTTTAAAGGATGGACAGGTGTTTGTTCTACGGATAGACGGGGGCAGAGGGAACAGCAAGTGAAAACCCTGGGTGAAAACAAGGAGATCTGGGGTGGAGGGAGATCCTGAAGGGGTTGGTAAGCCATGCAGGCCGGCAGGCTGGGGTCCGTGATGGGGAAGATTAGGGCAGGGGGAGAGGTTGATTCCAGCCTGACTGGTTAGAGTGAGGGGCCAGGAGCCCAGCAGATGCTTCTAGAAGGCCAAGTAAGCAGTATGCCCTCCAGCCCAGGGTTTTTCACCCTCGGTCCGACTGACATTTTGGAGTGGATAATTCTGCAGTGGGGTCTGCCCTGTGCGCTGTAGGATATTTAGCGGCACACCTGGCCTCCCCCCACCAGATGTCGGCAGCATCCCCTCCCTGTTGTGACAACCAAAAATGTCTCCAGACACAGTTAACGGTCTCAACTGAAGGCCATTGCCCTAGACTCCCATCATTTAGGAGAAAAGGAGGAATGCACGGGAAACAGAGCAGCCACGCAACGGCTGGAGGCTTGGGGAGACGTTCGCAGAGCCACCACCCTAGGTGACAGATCCCTATCAGGGTGTTCTAGGGAACCTGGGGGCGGAGGAGACGGGGCTGGAAGGGCGTGGGTTTCAGGCTCCCCGGCAGACCTTTAGACCTGGAAAGGCAAACGCCGGTCGCACGTCCGTCCTGGTTCCTCCGTCGTCCTCCCACGCCCAAGCAGGCGTCGCCGAGCAGTCGCACTGTGCTTTCCCCCTGATTCAGGATCCTCAGGGCAGCGTCCCTGGCAGCCACACCAGCTGAGCAGGGTTAGCTCAAGAGACAAAACCCGCAGGCCTCCCCGGGGGGAAGGGTCTACTCTGAATCGGACGCCGAGGGGGCCTCCCGAACCACGTCGAAGCCTCTTGGGGTCCACGGGAGAGAGGCAGGCGGCATTCTTCAGAGACCAAGCACTGTCCTCTTCCAAACGCTGACCTGGAAAGAGCGAGGAAGGCCCGTGGCTCCCAATGTGAGGACACGGGGACCGGGTGGGCCTGGGCACACGGGGTGCAGGGACATGAGAGGTCAGGGAGGGCCAGAGAGGAGCATAATGCCTGGCAAGGGAGCCTGCATGGAAGAGGAGGTGGCAGTCCATCACCTGGGCTCTGGGCTCTGAAGAGCTTCTGAACTGTTGGTGGGTGTAGTCAGTGGAATACACCCTGGAACCTCCGAATGTGACCGTTAGGCCCAGAGCTCCTGTCCTGCCCCCCCCAGCTCCCCCCTCTTCCTGCAGGTGCACGTTCCCTGCTCCCTCCCTAAGCATTCCCATCAACAGAAAGGCAGCAGCCCACAGCGGAGGGAGCGAATGGAGCCACGAAGCCGAGATGAGTTATCTCACCCCGACCTTAAACTGCAAAGCTAGTATAAACCATCCCAAGCTAGCCGTTTGTAGTCTAGCCCCAGAACGAGTTATAAAAACTCTCCCCCCACCCCCCTCGCTGCTGCTGTCTATTTCAGACACAGCCCGCTTGCTGAGCTCATTAAAGGCTTTGTTTATAGGGACCCTGGCTCCCAGTCTGATTTCTAAAACGCCTTCCTTTCTCGGCTTCCCTTGGAACCCAACAGGCACATTCTTTGGAAATACCGTCTCACAGATGGAATTAGCTGAAGAGCTCAAGATGAAATCATCCTCGGTTTAGGGTGGGCCCTGAAACCAAGGACTGGTGTCCTTTTAAGGGGAGACACAGAGAAGAAGCCCAGGCGAAGATGGAGGCAGAGGCTGGGGCGGCGCCGGGAACCAGGGAACACCGAGGATTGTCGGAGGCGCTAGAAGCTGGAAAGAGGCACGGAGCGGCTCCTTCCCAGAGCCCCAGAGCCCTCAGGACGCTTGCATGTTGGACAACCTAGCGAGATTAAAATTCTGTTGTTTAGCTTGCCAAGCGCATGGTCTTTTGTTATGGCAGCCCTAGGACGTTAAGGTATCAGGGGCAAGGGCAGGAAGGCTGCAGAGTTTGTTCACCCCACCGACCATCTGAGGGGCTCAGGCTTGAGTTTGCCTTGTCCCCCATTTCCTGACCCTGCCCCACCCCAGGCACCAAGTACCTTCGACTTCATTGAGTCTCACAGCGTTCTTGGGAGGTAGATCTCATTATTCCATATTGCAGGTGAGGAAACTAAGGTTCAGAGAAGGTAAGTAACCATCCAGGGTCACACAGCCAACAGGAAGCAGAGCCAGGATAGAAACCAAATGTCACTGTAAGTCAGTTTGGCTTCCACTAGTCCATGTCCCTCGACCCCTGGGGAGTCATCTATTAAAAGCAGAGGTGCAGGGAGGGCAAGCAATCTGAGAGTTCTCATAACAAAGTAGTTACGGGCTCTGGAGCCAGGTGGCCTGGGTTTCAAATCCAAGTCCTGCTGTCTGAAGGCTGGGCGGCCCTGGGTGCGTCATTTAATCTCTCTTTGCCTTGATGTTCTCATCAGTAATGTGGAGGTAACAGTATGGAATGCCCAGAGTTGTTGCAAGGATTTTAAGAGTTAATGCTTAGGCAGTGCTTAGCATAGTCCCTGCCTTGTACACAGTCAGTGCTCAGTAAATGTAGCTGCAACAACTGCTATGATCGGAGCCAGCGGCCCCCAGTAGCGCATGGCCTGGGGCGAGGCGGCTCCCCGCTCCGTCCTGGGCTCTGCGGCCTGGTCTGAGCGCCCTCCTCTCTAAGCCCTGCTTACAGGAAGCCGGCTGGTGGCATCTGTTTCCTGAGCCTGGGGTGTCGTGGTCGGCCGACCTCAGCCCAGACAGAGCTAAATGTCACAGGAAAGGCAGAGGCTGTGGTCTGTTGACGGCCTCGCCTAGAAGCCTGCTGGGCTCACAGGTCAAGGGCAGGGGCCCTGCTGGGCTGGGCGCTCTGGGAGCCAGGGCAAGGGTGGGGACGGCCCTGCCGTCTGGGCTGGTGAGAACACCTTCTGTCTTTCTGGTCACTCAGCATCTTTTCCCTCTGTTTGGGGATTCCCCAGGTTTGGAATCCCTCCTGAGAGAGCAGCCACACACTTGTTTTCCCACCTCTTCTGCCACTAGGGCAGTTGTGTGACTTTACCATGACTTTGAATCTGAAGTCAGGGATATGTAGAAGCCGGTGCCGTGTGTCCCCATTCTGGCAGGGGCCAGCTGGTGGAGCCCCCTCCAAGGAGCAGGGCTCGGGGGGTCACCCCTTGCCCAGTGTCCATGGTACCGGGCATATGGGCTGAGACAACTGTGGTGACCATGGCCAGTCCTGCAGAGTGACTTTTGATTCCTTCTGGGCCACGCAGCCTCCAAGTTCAGGTCTCTGGTGCCCCTGAGATTGATTTGGGGCCTACCTGAAATTCTTTAATACATTTCCTCCTTGAACAGACTAGATTTCCAAATGGCTAACAGAATTTCCTTCGGGGCAGCCAGGAAGCTTTCTGGAGGACAGCTCCATGCTGTGCTTTTTGTGCCCTGGCATTTATCCAGGTGAGATCAAGTCAGGGACCGTGAAGGGCTGCCTTGGCCTGTGTGTGCATGCATGTGTGCACGTGTGCATGTGCATGTGTGTGTGCCCATAAAAAGGTGTGCAGCCTGAGAATGGGGTGTGGAAGAGGGGAAGGCAGTCCCCCGTGTCCTGGTGCAGGGTCTAGGCCAGGGGTCCTTCACCTTTTTTGTTCCACGGACCCCTCTGCCAGTCAGGTGAAAACCATGGACCCCTTACTAAGTCCACACTAGACTGTGTATTATTTAATAAATACATCACACCCGCACCAACATGTCCCCACAAGAATAATGTTGTTTTGAATTTCAATTCAAGCTCGCGGACCCCTGGTTAAGAGGCCCTTGTCTAGGGTTTGGGACTCTCCACACGTGTCTGGACTGAGCAGCAGGAGCCATGGCCGGACAGAAAGACAGGGAGACCTGGTGCTCAGAGGCCAAGGCTTCTGGACTTCCCCAGGAGCTCCCCTCCCCAGCTGACCCACCTCTTCGTGCCTAGACCTGCAGCGAACACTGGAGGGGGTGTGTGAAAAAAGACCACCGGGGACTCTTCCCACTAGAGGATTCCATGTTGCAGGATGGAGGGCACCTGCGTGGTGGCACGCTAGGCAGGGGGTTCCAATGCGTTGTAGCCACAGTGCGCTGCTCTTTGACAAAATCTCATGCAACGAAAGCTTAGCTGCTCTGCAGCCACCCATCCACCCTCCCCACGGCTGCACGCTGGGACCAGATTCTGCTCTGGTTCAATTACTTTGTTTTACAGATTAGAAACTACAGCCCAGGGAGGGACAATGACTAGTTCAAGGTCTCACGGTGAGTTACCCACAGAGCTACCTTAATCCGCAGGTGAGAGGGCTCATGGGCATGTATGTGTGTTCACACAAACATGCACACACGGTGTCCACCCACCCCGCAAAGGCCTCTGCCGTCCCTCACCACAAAGCCTGCTGTCCCCTCTGCTGGCCTGGGGGCTGAGCACACCCTTGGTGCTGCAGCAGCCAGGGACCCCACGCCCAGGTCTCGGGGGCTTCCACGGGCAGGCCCAGAATTGGCAAAAGAAAGAACACTGGAGAGGTCTTGCGTGGCACTGTGGGCTGGGGCCTGATGTAGATTCCAGCACAGGAGAGAGGCGGGAAGCTGGGGGGGAGGAGACTGAGAAGGACGGGAGAGGGAGGAAGGAGGCCAGAGGAGCAGGGAAGAGAGAGGGAGATGGGGAGAGGCCCCCAGGCAGAGGGCGGAGAGAGGAGCAGGACAGGTGAGGGAGGAGGAGGGGGGAGGGGGAGAGGGGAGTGGTTGGCGGGAGTGGGGCAGAGGGGGGGGGCTGCGCCTGCATGCAGTCTAGGGGTGCACCCCCTGACTGAAGCCTTGTCCTCCAAGCCTGGGCCTGGCCACAGCACCAAGGTGAGGGGGGAAAGGGGCCCCGGTGACTGCTGGCTTCAGGACGCACCCCAGCGAGGGGCAGGGGGGCAGCGGGCGAGGGGCACGGGGTGGTGTCTGGGGCTCTGTTCTGCTCGTCCAGGCTCCCACACTGCATCCTTCGGGAAGTTTCCTGGGGCTGCCGGCACTGAATGATCCTTACCCCCAGCAGTCTGCACAGTTAGACACCTCTCTGGCTTTGCCGTCACCAGGAACAGCTGCCCAGAGTGCCCACTGTGTGTGTGTGTGTGTGTGTGAGTGTGTGGTGCATGCGTACGTGTGTGTGGCTCGTGTGTTTGTGAGGTGGAGTGTGTGCATGTGCGTCCATGTGCAATCGTGTGTCTGCGCGTGGACTTGCATGTTTGGGCGTGCGTGCACGCGAGCATGAGCACGCCGCCCTGTTTGTCCACTTGAACGCTGGGAAAGCTGGTTCTGCTCTGAAGGTGGGGTTGGGCCAGGCAGATGCACAGCCCCCCTTTCTCCTGGAATGTGGGGCCTGGCACCGGGGGCCCCTGTGCAGAGCCAAGCGTGTTGTGGAGCTGGGAAGGCAGTGGAGACAGGGCCTGCAGCCCCATACCCCATCTCCCCATAGGACCTGCTGCCCCCAAGCTGAACAACCACACCGAGGTCCCTGTCTTTCCAACACCTCTTTTGCCCTCCCCATCCCTGTTCCTGGCACCGCCTGACCAGACCCTCGGCCCGGGAGGAGGGCAGGTGGGCTGGGGCCTCACCTGGCGTCAGGGCCTCCTCCCGTTCCCCTAGCGATTGGTGCCACAGCCGCCGGCCACATCCGGCTACTGAGGTTTAAACTTAAGAGTTAAATATGACAAACACTCCTGTTCCTCAGTGGTACCGGCCACATTCCATGTTCTCCAGAGCCACATGAGCAGCTGATGGCTGAGGGAGTGGACAGAACTAATGAAGAACATTGTCGTCACTGCGGAAAATTCTAGCCTCCCTCAATCCCGGGGCTGGAGTCCTCACAGACCTGGACCCTTGCTTATGCCATCTCCTTTGTCTGTCTTTGAAAACCCAACCCCAGGCTGGGCTCAGAAGCCACTTCCCCTCCAGCCACACTGATGCTCCAGGGCCTTCCTGGGGCTCATTCCCAGGACACCGGCTCCTCCAGGACAGGGGCCGTGGCTATTTGATTTATGCATTTTCTTGGCACGCGTCCTTTCTCTTGCTGGCCAGCCTATTCCTCTCTTCACCCACCCCCTCTTGTCCTCTCTGCTGCCCCCCTCCATTTCTTGCTCATAATCTCTTGGCCTGTCTTGCACGCCCTAGCATCGCCTCTCTCTGATTTCTTTCTTTCTGTTCCCTTTTCTCCCTCTCCCTCTTCTTTGCTAGAGAGATGCTAATTGCACCTGCAATTACCTAATTGCCATGGCAATTAGCCAGTTGCACTGTATTTTGAAGGTGCAAATGGCAAATTGCAGGCATAAGGAGGTAATTTTGGGCACAAAACTGGGCCCAGAGAGCTTGGCCTCAGCCTTGGGGGCTGCGGGGAGGCCCAGAGAGCTGGAGAGAGCTGGTCTGCTCTCTCCCAGCAGAGGGGCGGTCCCAAGGGGGAGGGGCGGAGGTGGGGGGTGGGGCTCGAGGGTGGGGAGTTGCCCTATAAGCAATTCACATAATCTCCAGCACAGAGCAAGGCAAACCTGCCTGCGTTAATTGTAGTGATTTTCATATTATCACCAGTGCTGATGAGGACTAATCATCGATACTTAGCAAGGTTGTTCAAGGAGCTGAGAGAGGGCAGGCACCTGACCTCCCTTTGCAGCCTGGCTCAGAGGGCTGGGCCCCAAGCCTGCCCCTGGGAGGCCACCTCCAGTGTGGAGGCTGGAGCACCGGAGCAGGAGCCGGACAGCCTGGCACTGGCTGGTGTGGGCACTCAAGCTGGGGTACCACGCGTCCTGAAAAGCAATGCTGGCCCCCTGGTTGGTGCCTGCCTTGAGAGCAGCGGCTGTCGGTCTGGACAGTGGGTGTCTGGGACCTTGCGCTTGGGAGCGGGGGATGACAAGAGCCACCCCTGCATGGACACTGGCCTCGGGAACGTGGGTTCTGGCTGCAGTGGTAGTGGGGTTCCTGGGAGATGGAGCATCTCTCTCCCTGCAGGGACGGGGGAGGGAGCACCTTGGGGACCGGCATCGACGCTGCTTCGACCAGCCCACGGTGCTATTTTCACATAATTCGTGCACGTTTGGGTGGCTCTGGGGAGGCTGATAGGGGTTTGGGGGAGATCGTTGCTGACACTTTTGTCATCCCTGCGGCCCCGAGTGACCTTAGACAAGGAATATCCCAGTCATGGAATCTTACCACGGGCCCCGGGGGCGGGGCTGGTGCTGGCGATACAGAGGGGCACGACCTGCTGGCACTGCCCGCACAGCTGCGTGCTGGCTAACATTTAGACCAGGAGGTGACGGAGGCAGGTGGCTTGATTGATGGACAGTTAATAGATGCCATTGCCTGGCTGGCTGGGTGCATGGGTGGCTGGGTGGCTGGGTGGATGGGGGTGTGGGTGGATGGGTGGATGGGTGGATGAAGAGCAAGCTGCTCCCTCTTGCTGGACCTCAGTTTCCCCATCTGTGAAGTGAAGAGGGCCCTGCCATCTCTCACGCTCTGGAAGGCCGTGCCGATGGGATTCCCTCCTGCTCCCTGCAGAGCCCTTCCCCCACCTTGGCTCACAGGGTCCCCTGCTGGGTGCCCTCCCCTCAGCACCATCTGCTGAAACCCTGCCAGTCCTCCAAGGCACCCCTGCTGCTGTCCTTTTGGCACCCGGCCAGGTAGTGTTCTGAGCCCAGAGAATTCTGAAGCCTTCCAGGCTCTTAGCTAGCTGGCATCTTGGTCCCTGTTTCCCTGTTGAGAGAAGGGGATGTATTTTGGCCGCATTTTCTATGCCTGGTACATTGTCAAACTCTGCAAATGGGGGCAGACTGGCTGGCTTTTACTCCCCAACCTCTCGGGCCTCAAAGGAATGAATTTGGGTACAGGCAACCCCTCGATCCCACCACCTCGGCTCCGGTGCCCCTGGCCTGGGTGCACAGCTGAACCCCCTGGCTGGAGATGGGGGCGGCTTGGGGGTGGGCTCAGAGCTGCAGCGGGGCCGGCAGGTCAGGGCTGGGCTGTGGCTGGCGCCCCCACATTCCCGCTGATTGCGGCTCCTTCTCCTGCTTCCCAGGACGATCTCAGCAGGGACACCCAACTAAACACAGCAGCGAGTGTCCGAGGCCACAAGTACCAGTTAATTAATTCACCAGAGGGAAGGAAGGCTATAAATAAGCACTGGGAGCCGAGGGGGCGGGCGGGAGCGGCGGAGGCGCCTTCACCAGCCGCCTTCACAGAGGCTCTGCCCCGGCAATGCAGGTTAATGAGCACAGGCCTCCTTGCCAACATAATAGCGACTAAAAATAAAGGAAGAGAAACGAGCCACCCTCCCTGGTGAATCAGACGCCTCCAATTGTAATTTCCATGCTGATACTGTAATTTTCCTGTTCCTCTTGCTCCCATGGGGCTGATGGAAACAGAACCCCCTCCCCCAAAAGCAGATCCAGCTTCTAGCCTTCCACATTCCCTCCTCGGGAAGAGGAGGTCGGCAGGGGACAGAGGAGGGCAAACGGAACACAAGCCCCGGGCCAGCCGGGAGGCTGAGGTCAAGGGATGCCCTCCTTGCAGAGGAAGAAGTGAGGCTCAAGGGTGTCACACGACCAGGGAGTGGCAGAGCTGGAACTCTGTCTCTTGAGACTTGAAATCCAAGTCACTGCTCTGGTCTATCCCCCCTCATTTCTTCTGGATTTTTCAGATAAGGAAACTGAGGCACAGGGAGAGAAAGGGACTTGTCAAGAGTCTCCTAGGAGATCTGTGGCAGAGCTGAGCTAGGGCTCCCCAGTCTGTGGAGGTCATCCTGACCCACCCAGCCTGGCCACACGAAGCTCTGACTCGGGACCCCGCCTCCTGGGCCTGTACAGTGCCTTTGGGTGCATCGGAAGGAGATGCCCGTCTGGGCAGAAGCAGCCTATGCTGGGGCACTGAACTTGGCCAGTGGGCCCAGCTGGATTTCAGGTCCCATCTGCTCCACCCCCACTCCGCCCCCAGGCTCCTTTGTGCGTGTGCGCGCTGTACAACCTTCTCCAAAGCTCTGCCTGCCTCTGTCTTTCTGGAGGCCAGCCAAGCCCCCAAAAGCTCTCCCAGAGGGTAGAACTTTCATGAAAACTAAATGAGGCTCCCCTCCCCTGCCAACTTCAACCCCCTCTCCCCAGCATATGTTGCGAAAGGAAAAAGACTGAAATAAATTGGATTGTCTTGTGTGGATTGCAGCAACTCTTTCCTGGAGGGGGCAGTGGGGAATTGGGGACCCGGCAACTGGGGGAACAAGAGGCCCACCTTGGGAGGTGAACATGGAAACAACTAAACCCAGAAGGGCAGCCGCCAGCCAGATCCCACAGTCTGACTCAGACACCGGGTCCTGCCACCCTGTATGTGGGTATTTGTTGTGTCCCATTGGGCCCCACTTCAGAGAGGCACCCGTGGGAGGAGAGAGGCCTCATCCCTAGCAACGGGGAAGGGAACTGGGCAGATGGAGGGTGCCTTGCCCCCTGCGGTTGTGGGCAAAGCCCGTCGGCGACTCCTGGGTGCCCTGTGGCAGCCAGCTTGGGATGACACCCATCTGGGCGCCCGATCCTCCAGCATCGGTGCGTGACACTTTGTGTGGCAGAGGTCAAGCACAGACTAAAAAGCAGTCCAGCTTGCGATTATTTTCCCTGGTTACTCACCTACTGGCCAAAGGCTCCCTGCAGAGGAAACTGCTCCACGCGGGGCCCTGGGCCCACTGATCTGGGGAAATTCCTTTTCCTGTGCTTTCATGCCAGCCTCTACAGCAAAACTCTTCCCCCACCCCACCCCACTGTGAGTCTGCACACACACGTGCAAACACACGGGCTTTCTTGCAGCCTCCTCCTCGGCTGCACCGAACCCCATGCTGGCCCTCGGCAGCAGTCCTGTTGATGGGCTCCGCTGCACCCCAGCCTCTGCCAGTCTGGACTCTTCCTCTTGGCATGGCCTTCTCCTCTCTCCTGTCTTACAGACTGGCAGGCTAAAAGCCACAAGGAGGACGTGCTTCCACATTCCTTCCTCTCTAGGAAGTAGAGCGGGTGCAGGTGATCTCCCATAGTGGAGAGGAGGAAAATGAGGGGTAAACTGAGGCAGGGCAAAGAAAACCACAGCACAACAGTGGCCCACCTAGGCTGGGCAGGACGCCCCTCCCGCAGAGTTAGCACCCCTGATGGCATTTCTCCAGGGACCCCTCGTGTCACCCCGCAGCACCTGCAGAGGGGTGGGTGGTCCATACCTGCCCTTTTTCCCTCCTCCCCATCTCCAGGAAAGAGGCTTCCCTGCCCCTGTCTGGACCTCCACCTCCCAGGAGACTCAGTCGATCCCTCAGCCCATTCTCCGCTGCATCCTCAGCCTCTCCCCCTCTCTCCTGGCTCCTGGCCATCAGCATTTCAACTAATGGCCAGGCCTCTTCTGTCTTTAAAGCCTCTCTTTCTTGACCTCCTGGCCCCTTCCAGCTATTGCTGCATCTCATGCTTCTCCTTCACAGCCAAAAGCCTTGGCGGGGTTGTCGGCACAAGTGCTTCCACTTGCTCACATCCACCTCCTTCGGCCGCCTCCGGGCCCTCCAGGCCATGCACGCTGGCCTCGGGCGGCCACCTTTGACCGCCTTGTTGCTAAATCGAGGGGGCACTTTTACAGTCACACCCCACGTGGCCTGGGGACCAGGTTCCAGCTGCTGACCACTTCCTCCTCCCGGAGGCTGTCTTCTTGACTGCCGAGGCACCGCAGCCCCCTGGCTTCTTCCCCCACCCCTGTCTGCTCTGTCTTCTCCAAGCGCGGCTTCCTCTTCCTCTCCACGCCGGTGTGACTTGTTTCTGCTCTGGCTCTCTTCTCGCTCGCCCCATTCCCTCTGGTCCACTTCCATGTCCCCAAGAGCCTTCTCTAAGCTGGTGAGCCCCACTTCTTGATTGCCAATCTGGACCTTTCTCCTGCACCTCAAATCAGTATGTCCACTTGCCCCCCAGGCTTCTCACCAGACACTACAAATCTCGGGGGGGTCCAAATGGAGCACCCCCATCCTTCCTCCTAAATCTGCTCCTCTTCCTCTCCTCCCTCTGCCAGGAATGAGCTTCCCCTCCTCCCAAGTGCAAGAGCCAGAAACTAGACAACAGCCCTGGGCGCCGCTCCCGCCTTTGCGTCCTGCTTCTCCCGCTGGCTGTCCCTTTCTCCCACCCCACTGCTGCCACCCGAGTTGGGGTGCCTTTCCTTCCCTTGAATGACAGCTCCAGCACCCTGCCAGCCTCTCTGCCTCCGTGTTGCCCATCCCTATTATTCCCCATGCCATGGCTGGACTGAGATTTTAACGATGGCTACTTGGTTCAAACATTCTTCCACCTGAAAGCTCGCCGTGGCTTCCCATCGCCTTTAGGAATAAATCCAAAATTCTGAACCTGCCCTACCAGGTCCCTGGCACAGGCTTATGTCTCCATTGTCCTGCCACCCAGAAATACTGTCCATCCCTTGGAGGCTCCTTGCTTTCTCCCGACCCTACCTGTCCTTATCCTGTACCTTCTGGGACACTGGGATGCCCTGTCCCCACCTCCCCGCCCAGCTGGCTGGTGCCCCGTCTGCCTTCCACTCCCTGCTTACTGTCGCTGGCCTCGGGGTGGCCTCCCTGAGCACCTGCCTTCCCTTGCCCCAGGGCAGACCAGGTGCCGCTCTCGGTGCCCCCACAGCCCCGGGCACTCCCTGCCTCACAGCCTCACCAGCCGGCATGACTAAACGCTCTCTTCCCGTCTCGCCCAGTGACGGGCCCAGAGCCCAGGCAGTGCGGGCGCTGCGTAAGCGTGCTGAAGGAGGCAGCTCTGGGAGCAAGTGGCCCTCAGACATCTCAGTGCCTGAAGCCCCATTGCCAGGGGCCGGCGCATGGTTGGGGACACGGCAGTCCCCCGGGGGTGGGCCGGGCTGTTCCATGGGGCAGACACATCAGCCAGCACTCCTCAGGACTCTGAACTGAGGGGAGGGGCGGAGCGGGCGGGGGTGGCACCCCCCTCCTGTGGAGCCTGCCTCCCCTCTGCCCAGCTCTCCCCTCCCACTGAGAGTCACAGAGCACCTCAGGGGCCACAGGTTCAAATCCCCATTTGCCTCCCTCTCTACTTTCCCCATTTCCTTTACTTTCAATAACACCACATTTATTCCAAAAGACTTGCTTGAGCACTTGTTCCGTTAGGGCCGCAGGACCAAGTGCTGCAGTGCAAAGGGGCACAGTCCTGCCCTCAGGCCGCGCCTCCATCTTGCAGAGCAAGCAGTCAGGAAAACCCCCACCATAGGGCCTCCCTGTCCCCCTCCCCCTGAGTCTGCACCTGCAGGTCAGAATCCAGCCCTGCTTTTCCAGAACAGCTTCCCCCGGGCCAGCCTAGTCTCCAGCTGGAGGGAAAGGCGCCAGATTCCCCTTCCTTCTAGCCCTGAGAAGGGCCCAGAACAGTGCCAGGCAAAGCATCCAGCGTCTGCCATGTTTGGGTCTCATAAAAAAAACCAAAAAGCCCCCCAAACCTCTCACGTCAAGGACAAGGGGCACATTTCTAACCGAGGAAGAGTCCCTGTGGATGGCCCATGGACCCGCATCACCCACTCTAGTTCAGCCCTGCTGCTTACTCCACAGCTGTGATTCTTTTTTTTTTTTTTTTAAGGCTTTTCTTATTTATTTATTTCTCCCACCCCCTCACTGTTTGCACTTGTTGTGTCTATTTGTCTTCCTTGTTTCTTTAGGAGGCACCAGGACGCAAACTTGGGACCTTGGATGTAGGAGGGAGGCACCTAATCGCTCAAGCCACCTCCGCTCCCTGCTTTGTTATGTCTCTCGTTAGTTTTTCTTCTTTTGTTGCTTGTTGCATCATCTTGTTGTGTCAGCTTGCCATGCCTGCCTGTCATGCTAGCTCGTTGTCTTCTTTAGGAGACACTGGAAACTGAGCCAGGGACCTCCTGTGTGATAGGCAGGAGCTCAATCACTTGAGCCACATCCACTTTCCCACCGCTGTGATTCTAAAGCACACCTTTTCCACACCACTCTATGGATAGCACCCCCCATGGATCCCTACTGCCTTTCCCTTCTGCCTGTGCCACTGTTCTTTCCTGACACAGCCCATCCCACTGGTCTCCCGCTGTGTCTCCTTGGACACGTTCTTTGTCCCTCAAAATATACCATTTTCTAGACACATCCAGTATTTTTGGCACCCTCTGAAATGCCTTTCACTTTTGACCTCCTGACAAACTCCTAACTCTCCTTCAAGACTTTCTCAAATAGGCCTTCCTCTGGAAAGCCTTCCTTGGTTCCTCCAAACCATAGTGGTCTCTCGCTCCCCGACGTACCCCAAGAATCCTGCCCCCGCCTTAGGAACAGTGGTGCTTGCCCTCTCGAATTGGAACCGTCTGCTTGCTCCCCTCTGCAGAGAGGCCTCCTTGACAACAGGTCCATGTCTTCCTCGGCCCCCACCCCGAGGGATAAGCCTCGTGTCTGCTCAGTACATGTTTTGCTTTGCATGAGCAAGTGACTAGAATGGGTGAAAGAAAGGCAGGAGAGTATAATGGTTAGGAGAGCAACTCCAGAGCCGTACAGACAAGCCACTGGCTCCCGTGTGACTCACGCATGATGGGCTTCCAAGTCCTCATCTGCAGACTGGACGTGGGCCTGGTAAGTGTTCAACAGACATCAGCCGTGAGAATTAGTACTAGCGATCATCGATAGTCCCATTACAAAGACGGTCAGAAAAAGCTGACCGTGGGCTGACCATGTGATCCAGCAATTCTATTCCTTGGTATATAGCCCAGAGAACTGAAAGCAGGGACTCTGACATAGCAGCATGATTCCCAGTAGCCAAAAGGTGGAAACCACCCCGCGTGGATCAACAGATGAATGGATAAACCAAATACAATAGAGCCGTACAAGAGGATAGTATTCAGCTGCAAAAAGAGTGAAGCTCTAATACATGTTACAACATGAATCAACCTTGAAAATGTTATACCGAGCAAAATGAGTCAGACACAAAAAGACAAATATTGTATCATTCCACTTATATGAACTACCTAGAAATAGAGAGTGACCCAGAAGTTCCCAGAGGTTAGGGGGAGGAATGGGTCCATCATTTCTGTTTACGGTGATGAAAAAGTTTTGGAAATAGCAGTGCTGGCTGCACAACATTGTGAATGTAATTAGTGCCGCTGAATATGTATTTTAGAAACGGCTGAAATGGCAAATTTTATGATTTATGTATTTTACCACAATAAAAAACAATGGATACAATAAACAGAAAGCGACAACAGAAAAGGAAGACAGGTAAGCAGTGGGTCTGAGCGAACGTGGCCCGTTGCCCATCCACGGGAGTGCATTTTCTTAGCTCGCTTCTCTGGCCTCCAAAGCTCGGGGGGCAGTGCATACCTGAGGTGATCCTGACTCGGTTCCTCAGAACTGGAACAAATGCCCCAAGGAGCCAGGACCACGACCCTGCTCTCGGCTCCCTTGGGGTCAAGGCCCTGAGACCCCCACCCTCCCTGCCCTGGCATGTCTCTCTCCGCCCCAGGCCTGAGAGCTCTGCCGTGCCTTGTAAATTGCACAAAGGACATCAGCTGGGCCTCTGCGATCAGCCACCTCTTGATCAATACCCGCTCGCTACCCTTGCGAGATCAATACGGCTAATGCAGCCTCGTGGGGCACCGTCGCCTGGACCCCGTCGCTTGTGGATCTGCTGTTTATTTCCCTCCCAGTTTCTCTTGTTGCCTCTAGCCCTTGCTGCTAAGCTCCCCCCACCCCCACCCCTCTACCCCTCATGACAGCGAGCGCGACTGTCGGCCTCCCTGGAGCCGTGACCCCGGAGGACAAGGGGGAGGAGGGCGGGGCCCTGTCACCCTTCAGCCGGCTAATGTGGAGGTCTTAATGAATATGAATCGCCTTCTCCTCCACCGACCCAGCCCCATCAGATTCCTTCACACCTCGCCGAGCCCGGAAAGGTTACTCAGAATTAAATGTAAATCACATATTTACTGGTATGAATCAGATCACAGTGTCACTTTCTCACAACAGAGAATTTAATCATGCCACCACCCGGAGGGTTTCTGCTCCCCTGGGGCCAGTGCCCCTTCCAGGTTGGTACCTGGGAGTAAAACTCATAGTCCTCCTATGGGGGTGCAGGAGAAGATGTGCCCGGGGCCTGGGAAGGGGCAGCGGGCGCAATGGGGTGTTAGATGCTGGTGTGCCCCAGTCATTTAGTACCTGAGTCACGACTGCATTTTAATAACATGTCAGAAGCGGCCATGATGGGTGAAGCATCGCCTTGCATGTGTGGACACTTAATAAATGTTAGGTAATCACAGGAACATTACCTGTGAGAAGGCTGCTGGCAGTGACCTCTCCTTCTTGGGCTTGCGTGTGTTTCAAGAACCAGAGGAAGAAAGGGGAGAGAGAGTCCGTCAATGTCATTCTAGGTTGAGAGGCACTTGAGAGGAAGGGCAACAGCTTTGGAATGAAGGGACCCAGTTCAGGACCTGGCATTGCCTCCTGCTAAGCCAAAGGACTGTGGGCAATTCATCTCCCAGCAAGCTCCTCGTCCATAAACTGGAGGTACAAAGCAGGCTCTGCTGATGCCCCTGATGTGTTGCACGGGGACATATTTGCCAATGGCAAAGTGCTCTGCAAAGGCAAGGAGCACCAGCCACGAGCCCAGTGTGAAGGTCCCTGGACAAAGACCCAGGTCTCAGCCACTGGTTCTCCCACTCAGTGGGAAATGATGAGGCTTTTCCTGGTTGAGAAGGGCTTAAATGAAGGCAAGAGAGATCTTTGGGCAAACTAGGAAGTGCTGAGCACCCTGGAGACGGCTTCTTGGGTCACTTCCCTCAGTCATAGTAGGATACCTGGGACATCTGCCTTCCCCAGGATGTCTCAGTCCTTCTGAAGCCTACTCACCTGGAAGCTGGTCTCCAGGCTAACAGCCTTGCATACGGAGAGCTCTTTACAGTGTGTAAAGCATTTGCAGGCAGGGGCTTGCAGTTTACGTAAGAGGACATTGGCACTGGGTCTCTGTGGTGGCTTCCAGCTCTCTATGTGGAGGCTTCTGGAGTAGTTGGCACTCATTGATATTCCCCAAGTTGTACTTCTTCCTTAACCAAACTTTGTGCCCAGAGTGCTCTCACTAAAAGAGTATTTCTTACCTGGATAATTTTTCAGGAAAATTGAATCTACATTGTCTGCATAGGGAAGCCAGCTCCATCATGTGTGTGTGTTTAATCCAAGAAACATGTCATTTCATTATGTGTCAGGAAGCCCCCCTTTCCGCAAAGTTTAAGGAACAGAGCTTCTTTGGGTATAAGTCAAGGAGCCTTCCTTTTATATCCAATTCAGTCTTGGAGAACTCTGGCATTGCTTATGGGCTCAAGTTAGAAACATATCCACTGGAATCAGAATTCATCTGTTTAACCTTACCTGGACATGGGTAGGAAACAAAGTCATGATTTAGGGGAAAGGAAGTCTCTTCCAGGTACCTATTGTATAACAAATCACCCTGAAGCTTAGTGGGGTAAATCAAAACCCAATTTATTAAGCTCAAAGATTCTGGGGGTCAGGAATTTGGACAGAGCACAGTTTATCTTTGTTCTATGATGTCTGTGCCTCAATTGGGAAGATTGCCATGCTTAGGTGGACACTTGAAATGCTGGGGCTGTCATCACCTAATTGGCACCTGAGCCAAAGTCTGAGCTCAGCTGGCCTGTTGAGCAGGGCACCCACACTTGGCCTGTCCAGGTGGCTGGGGTTCCTCTCCTGAGGTGGCTGGGTTCTGAGAGAGGACTACCAAGAGGGGCCCTCCGGAAGGCGAGTGCTCCAAGAGACCAAGGAGAAGCCCCCAAGCTTCTTATGACTCAGCCTTGGGAGTCAGGCAGTATTGCTTCTGCTACATTCGATCGGCTACGTGCGAGTTACGAAAGGCCAGCCTGGATTCAAGGGGCATGATTAGATTCCATCTCTTGATGGAAATTGCCAGTAACAGCTTTTGCTTCATTTTTATGGGGAATCTGTGGCCTTCCCTCTCTGCTTTCTAGCTCTCTTTGCTCATTTCCCCACAGATCCACAGGTCTGGCTTCCAGATGACCCACAATGGCCAGCATGGCTCAAACTCTACCTCTTAACTTTTCAGCTCTATGTCTACTGCTTCCAGAGTCTCCATCTCCAGTCTTGATTTGCCCAACCCATCTTTTCCAGCCAGTTCCCCTGGATCATAAGTTTCTGGCCAACCTTTAAATAAGATAACTTTGGACCTGGTGCCTACCTCTTGGTCCAATCAGCAGGGGTGATATCTCATGGGACACAGTGGATTCCATGGTAGGAAGCAGGGCCACGGCCTTTCAGCAGGGCCTATGGGCAAAACACAAACCCTTAGCAGGGATTTGTGCCAAGTAGGCTATCATTATCTTCTCCAGTGTCCTCTCACTGGACAGTGGGAGGATGGAATTGAAAATATGGGGAAAAAGATACTCTAATCTATACACTGCTGCATATATGGGATCAGTATCACATTTGATCCATCTATTCTTTTAAGAAATAGTTAAATGAGAAATACATATTTAAATTGAGCCTCTACTAGGTGTCAGAAACTGCTTAGCCCTAGGAAGATAACAAGCGTATTAGACCTCATTCATGCTCCCCTCAATTTGTGATGATATGATATGATAAAAGACAAGATAAAAGATTCAGAGTCTGAAAAAGTAGTTTTAAATCTGACTGGTGAGACAAGGTCATAAACACACCAGAGTTTTAATAAAATCAACTACAAGCTAATTAAGGACACTGAAAGAGCATTTTTTACCTATCAGATAGACAAAATTAAAACATTTCCTAGCACACACTGAGGGCAGTGGTGTGGAAAAAGAAGCACACTCTTACATTATAGTGGGAGTGTGAATTGCTACAAACGTCAGGTGGAGCCATTTTAAAATACATATCAAAATTACAAATGCATACCTAATGGAACCTACACTTAACGTATGGTGAGTTGTTCATTGTATAACACTATGCAATCACCAAAGACTGGAAATAACCTAAGGATTCATCAGTAGGGGATCAGCAACTAGATTACAGCATATCTGCTACATGGAATACTAGGGAGTAGGAAAGAGAATGAGGACCTTCTGTAAGTATCTCTTTAGGTGTTGCTGTGGGAAGAAGATTAGGGATAAACTATGAATTTAAAAAGTAAGGAACAGAATGGTATATTTCTAATTGTGTAAGAAAATCATGGGAGTTGGGAAGAAGCACACACATACACACCTTTGTATTTGCTTATCTAAGCATAAAATATCTCTAGAAGAATTCAAGAAACTAAGCACAGTAGTTGTCTTTTGGAAAGAAAACCAGTAGTAGAAAGAAGACTTTTTTATACCTTTTATACTTTTAATCTATGTGAATGTTTTACTTATTCAAAATTCAAATTAAAACAGTAACAAAAATAAACTTTAAAATCCTCATAGGTCTGATAGGTTTGTACCCGATGAAGGCAAGGTGATATTTGGCATTCAAGAGAGGACTCTTCACTTCCCGGCTGTCGTGCAAGCTGCCACCACTGGTTCTGCCTGACCAGCAGGTCTGACGGTGCTAGATCTCTCCAAGGCAGACAAGGATGCTGAATGGAGTCTGTGGCATGTACCCTTAGAGGAGTTACAGTGCAGACTCTGAAGCACAGCCATTATTCTCATGGCAGAGCACTGCTGGGCACCACTTGATGTGGGCATGGGACACCAAGGGACTATGGGTCTGGGCTTGTGCATCACTAGCTGGATATTATCAGATGCAGAAAGTCATAAGATTGGGTAATTTATTTATGATGAAAATGATACATTCTGGATTAATCCAAAGCATGACAGAAGGCATGAGTAAATTACATGGATAGGTGACCCAGCTATTGCACCAATGCTTCCCAATGCATGCCAGGGATTTCACAGGACAGGGAATTCTCTTTGACCAAATGATGGAGGAGGAAAAACCTTGGGCCTGGGTCACAAATGGGTCAGCATGACATATCATTAGCTGAAAACAGACAGTCGCTTCATTATAGTCCCAATCTGGACAGCCCTAAAGGACTGTGGGCAGACCTGCAAGTTCAAGCTCTCATAAGGAAGAAACAGTGACCTGAGGAAAGGCTAAACATAGATGCCTTGGCAGTGGCAAATAACTCGGATGGTCAGCCAAGGCCTGGAAGGAAGAAAATGGGAAGGAAGATCAGGGATAAGGACATGTGAGGGAAAGGTATCTGGACAGCCTTATGAGAAGAGGCATCAGTGGGTGGTCTCACATGAATGCTTCCTGCAGAGAAGGCATTTGACAAACGGAGCAGGATGACTCGCCCTGTGGATGTCAGCCAACCTCTATCACCAGCCACCTCATTGGCCATGGTGGCAAAGATGGAAGCCAGGGATAGCTCTCACCAGGCTCAATCTCACTGCCACTGGGAAATGAATAATCTGCCAACAGCAAATATTGTCCCTATACCCTCAACATGAAAACATCCTTAGAGGAGACCAATCCACCAATTGGTGGTGGGTAGCTGATACTGGAGCTCTTTGAAACCCCAAGAGATCAGCAACTTGTCCTTATGGATGTGAGTTCATATCATATCCTGCTCTCAGTGCCTCCACCACCACTGTCTGAAAGCTTATAGAATGTCCTATCTATGTACACAGTATCCTACACATCATTGACTCACATCAAGAGACCCTTTCATGTCTGACAATGGGCACATGGCCATGGGATCCAAAATTCCCCAAAACTCAGAAAACCTGGCCCATTAGAGTGGTGAAATGGCATGTTGCAGGCTGAGCTAAGGTGCTAGCTTGGAGGCAACCCTCAGTGGGGTTGGAAGACTGTCCTTTAGGATGTGGGCTGTGCACTTAACCGACAGGCAATAAATGGTGTTGCATTTCCATTGCTGGAATATGCTGGTATGGGAGTCAAGAGCTGAAAGTTCAGCTCCTTGTGCTGGTGGTGGAATTTATACTTCTTATCCCCACACACCTTAGAAATTTCAAGGTTAGGTGTTCTGGTCCCCACGAAGTTGACACTTCTTTCATGGGGCAAATTGTTATTGCAGATGAAACTTTAAGAGTCCCACTGCACTTAAAGCGGTGCCTCTCTCATGATGAAAGGTTCCTCATGCCAGTGTACTATCAAGAATTGGAAGGAGGATAAGCTATCCCAATTACTGTGAAGAGTAAATGATGTTCCAGGTGAATTCTCTGGGAATGTCTTGATGCCTCCTTGCCCAATGAAAAGGATTTATAAACAAGCAATTGTAGTCATCACAGCTCAACAAGGGCAAGGCAAAGTAAGGGCTCAGACTCCTTAGATATGATGACTTGGGTCATCCTGCCTACTAAACAACCCAGACCTGTGAAAGTACTAGCCGAGGAAGAGGGAAATGTAGATTAAATCATGGAAGTGAATATGATAAATATCTGTTGTGACCTCAGGACCTACTGTTAAGTCTTTCCAAAGATTTGTAGGAGACTCAGTGACTAATTGGATTTGTACCCCTCTATTGGAGAAAAAGTGAGCACATCCTGTTTCCATTAAGCACTAAGGACCCAGACTGTAGTATAGGAGCTCGCATAATGGAAGGGCAGAACGGTTGGTACGACGGTGGACTGTAGTAGACACTCATTATGCAATACTTCAGGTCTTCTTGGCACTTGTTCATCCAACATTCCACCACAGTGGCCCATGCTCTGTGACTCTGACAAATTAGTGTAGGCAGAACTCCAAACAAAGCATTTCCTCTCATGCCTGGCCCACCCATGTACAACTCCTGCTCTGGGACTTTCCCATTGGTATTGCGGCCTGAGATGCACAAGACCTACTCAGTGTCCATATACATGCAAGGAGGAAGCTTGGAGAGATAAATACCCCATGGGGCAACACTTTGAGCAGTGGGATATAGGAGCCTATGGATAAGTCCTTTTCCCTTCCTCCCCATGGATGGACTAGCCTAAGATGCAGGCACTGCATAGCCTTCTAAAAGATCTTCTTGTGAGTTCAATCAATCAGTCACCACTGGGTGACCAACATTCTCTTTTATTGGTGTTACCTCTTTCGCAGCTTTGCTGATCATTTTCTGCACCTCTGCTTCCCTAAAAAAAGCAATAGCCTTAAAAAAGCAGTAGCTAAACTATAATCCATGTTTAGTGGCAATGCTCCATAATGAGTTCATCAATTGCAATGAATGTACCACCCTAATGAAGAATGCTGTTCATGTAGGTAAATGTGGGCGGTGTGGAGCGGGGCATATGGGAATCCCCTATATTCTTTATGTAACATTTATGTAATGTAAATATCTTTAAAAAAAAAAAAAAAGCAGCAGCACACAGACCTTTGCCTCGGATTTTGTTTTCTGGGGAAACTTAGGCTGAGGAAAGATGTCAGACCCATTTAATCTTTACCCCAAATCTAAGTCATCAGTCCCATCATTATCCCTCAGTTCTGAATTAGGAAAGAAAGGCCAAAAGTTGAATCATTGCTCCAGACTTTTGCTACAAGGAAGTAGCAAAGACAGGTCTGATTCCAAGCCTGGGGCTCGTTCCAGGACACTGAGACCACTGCCTCTGTGCAAGCCTTCCTGTGGGGGTAGGACTGAGAATGGTGTGTGTGTATGTGTGTGAGTGTGTGTGCGAGTGCAGGGGTGGGGGAAGAGAAGGACTCCCCTGGAAAGAGCCTGCCAGGCTGAGGGGGAGCAAAGGTCGGCTGGCGCAGCAAGGCAGAGTTTGGTGAGTGTTGCTGTGACAGCTCAGGTTTCCTGGTCACAGTCACGGTCCTGAGACAGAGGCCAGGCACGTGCCTGAGGGTGTCTCTGGACAAGAACATGATGTCATCTGGAGGAAGCAAATGATCCAGGCCTTGGAGCTAAGAGGGCACCTCTGAGAGCTGCTGCTTTTATTCCATGTCTCTTACAATCAGAGGGTCCCAGGGGGTGAGGGCAGAGACGACCGAGGCCCCAGCCTGGCCTGTGTTTCATGTCCAGCGCTCCGTGGAACTCTCGAGCTCTAAAAGCATGAACAAGAGTGCCATGAGAAAAGAGCTTCCTCTTAGGGGGCCACGAGACTCCCTTGTGCTATGTGTTATGTTGAAGGCACATAGCGCGCACGCAACAAGCAGCAACAACTCTGATGAACTTGAACCCAACATTGCCCAAACTTATTAGACCATGTTACCACCCCTGTTTCTTTTCCTGAATAATAAATATTTACATCTTCCAGTACACTCAGTTCTGCAGAATGGTTTATAGAGCGTTTGGGAAAACAATGAGCTAACTCGTCCCCCCCATTTGGCTGTGGAGGAAACCACAGCCCAAAGAGTTGACTCGGCTTGGCCAGGGGCAGCAGCAGGAGCCCCCAGGTGCCCTGGTTTCCTAGCCAGTGCTCTTTCCCCGACCTGGGAAAAATTTCCATCTCATGATTGTTGCCAAGCTATTAATGAAAATGGGTCCTAAATTAGCTTCAGAAAATGAGGTTTTAGCTTTGGAAAATTTTGACTATTTAAATTAGGCATGCAAATAAGTATATGTGCTAGAAAACAGCCAGCAAGCAAGGAGCCCCACAACGTGTAGTCATTGGAACCCGTAGTTCCTCTTGGAGCTTCAGTTTCTCCTTTTGAGAGGTGAGGCACAGGGGTCAGTCTAGCCTATTGCAAAGGTTCCACCCAGATGTGACGAGATTCCACGATTTCAGAGATAAGTGTGGACCAACAGAAAAAGATAGGGGTGGGAAAGCCAGCTGGCCCAGCCCACAGCCCCGGGCAGGCTGCTCAGCTGCCCACGGAGGAAGGTTCTTGTCCCCAGATGCGGAGGGCCCCATCTCACATTAGCTGGCAAGGCAGCACTGATTAGTAATTAAACGACTTTAAAAAATAAAGCCATTAAAGCTAATGCCATCAAAATCAGAACCGCAGACGCTGGCTCATAATTATGCGTGTACCTAGAGACTCACGGGAGAGGACATTTACATTTTAACACACACACTGCACAGGCAGTAACATCTCTCCACCCAGCCCTGCTCCCATCATTACGGGACCTGCTGTATTCATTTGCTTTCCAGGTTTACTCTGATCCTGGGAAAAGCAGGCCATTCTGCAAAAAGGCAGAAGAGTGAAAAGAGGCTCTGCATTAGGCTGCTCTTAGCCCTACGGTGCTAGCTGTATGACTTTGGACAAATTACTTGGCAAGTCTCACTTACTCATCTTTAAAACGGGGCAACCATGGTCATCTCGTAGTTGTGCTAAGGGTTAAATGAGTCAGTGCATTTGACAATGTGACACTGGGCCAACACTCAGGAAATGGTAACCTTAACTATGTCTGGTGTCTGGCTTTTGGTAGGCACTCATCTGATGTGTGATGACTTGAGCCAGTGAGCCTTTTTTTTTTTTTTTGTATAGTAAAGATTGTGAACTTACAAAATAAACATACATAACATCACACAGGGGTCTCATACATCACCCTTCCACCAACCCTTTGCATGGGTGTGAAACATTTGTTACAAACTATACAAGAGCATTGTCAAAATATTACTACCAACTATATTCCTTATCTTACATTTGGTGTATTTTCCCCCCAACCCATACTTTTTTAAAAAATGTATTTTTGTTACAGATATTGTGAACCTGCAAAACAATCATAGAGATGTGTAGATTTCCCTTTTTTTCACCCCTGGTGGAACATTCATTATAGATTATGAGATAATATCATCAGACTATTAACCACCAATCACGGTCCATAGCATAATTTGGCACACTTTTTCCATACACCTCCATTATCAACACAGTATAGCTTGGCATTAATGCAAGAATATTATTGTATTGCTGTTAACCATAGTCTATAGGTCACACCAGTTGTAGTTTTCCCATGTTGCTCCATATTCCCATCACTTTGCAATAGTGATGTACATCTGCTCTAGCTAACAGAAGGACTCTCTTGCATTTGTACCCTTAACCACAATTCTCAACCGCCTCTGGGTTCACTGTGTTATTCAGTTCCTAGATTATTCTTTAGCTTTCTTTCTATTGACATTTACTTCCCCAGCCTACCCTTTTCAGTCATAATCCCATTTATAAACCAGTGGCAATGCACTATAATGTGTTACCATCAACTCTATCCATTTCCACACTTTCACAGTCAAGTTAATTAAAACTTCTACATACATTAAGCATCCATAGTTCTTCTCAACCCTCCTCTTATCTCCTTATAACCTATACTCTAGGTTCTAATTCCATATGTTTATTATTTGTATTTAGTTCATATTAATGAGACCAGGCAATATTTGTTCTTTTGTGTCTGGCTTACTTGGCTTAGTATAATGTCTTCAAGACTCATCCATATTATCGTTATCTGTCCCAATTTCATTTCTTCTTATTGGAGCATAGTATTCCATTGTACATATATATTACAATTTGTTTATCTATTCATTGCTGGATGGACACTTGGGTTGTTTCCTTCTTTTGGCAATTGTGAACAATGCTGCTATGAACATTGGTGTGCAGATGTCTGTTTGTATCATAGTTTTTAGTTCTTCTGGATATATTCCTAGTAGAGGAATTGCTGGTTCATATGGCAGTTCTATCTTTAGCTTCCTGAGGAACCGCCAAACTGTCTTCCACAGAGGCTGCACCATTTTACGTTCCCACAAACAGTGAAGGAGTGTTCCTGTTTCTCCACATCCTCTCCAGCACTTCCAGTTTTCTGTTTTTTAAATAATGGCCATTCTATGTGGTGTTAGATGATAGCTCAATGCTGTTTTAATTTGCATTTCCTTACTAGCCAGTGATAAGGAACATTTTTTCATGTGCCTTTTGGCCATTTGTATTTCCTCTTTGGAGAAATGTCTATTTAAATCTTTTGCCCATTTTTAATTGGATTGCTTGCTCTTTTATTGTTGAGTTGTATGATCTCTTTATATAGAATGAAAATCAAACCCTATTGGATAAGTGGTTTCCAAATATTTTCTCCCATTGACTGAGTTGCCCTTTCACCTTCTTGATGAAGTGCTTTGAATCACAGAAGTGTTTACGTTTGAGGAGGTCCCATTCATCCATATTTCCTTTTGTTGCTCATGCTTTTGATGTAAGGTTTAAGAATCCACCACCTACCACCAGGTATTGAAGATGTTTCCCTACATTTTCTTCTAGGAGCTTTATTGTACTTCCTTTTATATTTAGGTCTTTGATCCATTTTGAGTTAATTTTTGTATAAGGTGCGAGGTAGGGGTCTTCTTTCTTTTTTTTGTCTATAGATATCCAATTCTCCCAACACCATTTGTTGAATAAACTGCTCTGACCCAACTAGGAGGACTTGACAGGTTTGTCACAAATCACTTGGCCATAGATGTGAGGGTCTGTTTCTGAACCATCAGTTTGGTTCAATTGGTCTATGTGTCTATCTTTATGCCAATACCATGCTGTTTTTACCATTGTAGCTAGGCAATATGATTTAAAGCCTGGAATTGAGTGTCTTCCAACTTCACTTTTTCTTTTTAAGATGTTTCTGGTTATTTGGGACCTCTTGCCCTTCCAGATAAATTTGATAATTGTGTTTTCCATTTGTTTAGAAAATGCCGGTGGAATTTTTATTGGGATTGCATTGAATCTGTATATCAATTAGGGTAGAATTGACATCTCAATGATATTTAGTCCTCCAATCCATGAGCATGAAATGTTTTTCCAATTATTTAGGTCTTTTAAAATTTCTTTTAGCAATGCATTATAATTTTCTGAATAAAAGTTCTTTGTGTTCTTGGTTAAGTTTATTCCTAAATATTTGATTCTTTTAGTTGCTATTGTAAATGGAATTTTTTTCCTGACTTCCTCCTCAGATTGTGCATTATTAGTGTATGGAAACACCACTGATTTTTGCATATTGATCTTATATCCTGACACTACTGAAATCATTTATTAGCTCTATCAGCTTTGTTGTAGATTTCTCAGGACTTTCTAGATATACAATCATATTATCTGTGAATAGTGAAAGTCTTAATTCTTCCTTTCCAATTTGGATGCCTTTTATTTCTTTTTTTGTCTGATTGTTCTACGTAGAACCTCTAGTACTATATTGAACAACAGTGGTGACAGTGGACATTCTTGTCTTGTTCCTGACCTCAATGGGAAAACTTTCAGTCTTTCACCTTTGAGTACAAGGTTACCTGTGGGTTTTTCATATATGGCCTTTATCATGTTGAGAAACTTTCCTTCAATTCCTATTTTTTGTAGTATTTTTATCAAGAAAGGATGCTGTATTTTGTCAAGTGCCTTTTCTGCATCAATTGATAAGATCATGTGATTTTTCTTCTTTGATTTATTAATGTGGTGTATTATGCTGATTGATTTTCTTGTGTTGAACCAGCCTTGCATGCCTGGTATAAAACCCACTTGATCATGATGGAAAATTCTTTTACTGTGTTCTTGGACTTGATTAGCAAGTATTTTATTGAGGATTTTTGCATCTGTATTCATTAGAGAAATGGGCCTGTAATTTTCTTTTTTTGTAATATCTTTATCTGGTTTTGGTATTAGGGTGATATTGGCTTCATAGAATGTGTTTGGTAGCATTTCTTCTTGGTGAATTTTTTGGAAGAGCTTGAGTAAGATTGGTATTAAATCTTCTTTGAATGCTTGTTAGGACTCACCTGTGAAAATGTCTGGTCCTGGGTTTTTCATTTTGGGGAGCTGTTTGATGACTGTTTCAATTTTACTTGTGATTGGTTTGTTGAGGTCTTCTATTTCTTCTAGTGTCAGTGTAGGTTGTTTGTACATTCCTAGGAAGTTTTCCATTTTATCTACATTGTCTAGTTTTTTAGCATAAAGTTGTTCATAGTCTCCTCTTATGATTTCCCTTATTTCTGTGGGGTCTATAGTAAGGTTTCCTTTTTCATTTTGTATTTCATTTATTTCCATCTTCTCTCTTTTTTTCTTAGTCAGTCTAGTTAAGGGTTTGTCAATTTTGTTAATCTTCTCCAAGAACCAACTTTTGGTTTTGTTAATTTTCTCTATTGTTTTTTTGCTCTCAATTTCATTTGATTTCTGCTCTGATCTTTGTTATTTCATTCCTTCTACTTGCTTTAAGATTAGTTTGCTGTTCTTTTTCTAGTTCCTCCAGCTGTGTAGTTAAGTCATTGATTTTAGTTCTTCTTTTTTAATGTAAGCATTCAGGGCTATAAATTTTCCTCTCAACACTGCTTACACAGCATCCCATAGGTTCTGATTTGTTGTATTCTCATTGTCATTCTTCTTGAGATATTTATTGACTTCTCTTGAAATTTCTTCTTTGACCCACTGATTATGTAAGAGTGTGTTGTTTAATCTCCATATATATGTGAATTTTCACTTTATTTGCTGCTTGTTGATTTCCAACTTTACTCCATTCTGATCAGAGAAAGTGCTTTGTACAATTTCAATTTTGTTGAATTTATTGAGATCTGCTTTGTGTCCCAACATATGGTCTATCCTGGAGAAAGATCCATGAGCACTTGAAAAGAATGTATATTCAGCTGTTTTGGGGTGCAATGTTCTGCATATGTCTATTAGGTTTAGTCCAGTTATCATATTATTCAAGCTCTCTGTTTCTTTACTGGTCTTCTGCCCAGATGTTCTATCCAATGCTGAAAGTGGTATATTGAAGTCTCCAGCTATTATTGTAGAGATGTCTATTTCTCCCTTCAGTTTTGCCAGTGTTTGCCTCATGTATCTTGGGGCATCCTGATTAGGTGCACATACATTTATGATTGTTATTTCTTCCTGGTGAATCATCCTTTTTATTAATATGTAATGTCTTTCCTTGTCTCTAATAACAGTTCTGCTTTTAAAGTCTGTGTCATCTGATATAACTATAGCTATCCTAGCTTTTTTTTTTTTTTTTTGGTTACTGCATGCATGAAGTATCTTTTTCCAACCTTTCACTTTCAATTTACTGGTATCCTTGGGTCTAAGGTGAGTCTCTTGCAGACAACGTATAGATGGGTTATATTTTCTTATCCATTCTTCCAGTGTGTGTCTTTTGACTGGGGAGTTTAATCCATTAACATTCAATTTTATTACTATAAAGACAGTTCTTATTTCATCCATTTTGATCTTTGCATTTTGTCTGTCATTTTGTATTTGACGCTTTTAGTTACTGTTACTGATACAGTTGTTATTTCTAGACTCTCTTCCAGACCTTTCTCTCCTGTCTTTTCTTTTTAGGTTGTAACACTCCCTTTAGTATTTCTTGCAAAGCTGATCTTTTTGTTATAAACTCTCTCAGTTTCTGTTTATCTGTAAATTTTCTAATCTCACCCTCATTTTTAAAAGATAATCTTGCTGGTTATAAAATCCTTGGCTGGCAATTTTTCTCCTGCAGTATCTTAAATATATCATACCACTCGCTTCTTGCCTCCATGGTTTCTGATGAGAAATTGGCACTTAATCTTATTGCATATCCCTTATATGTTATGTGTTGCTTCTCTCTTGCTGCTCTCAGAATTCTCTCTTTGTCTCTGATATTTGACATTTTGATTAGTATGTATCTCAGAGTTGGTCTATTTGGATTTATTCGAATGGGAGTACGTTTTTTGGACATGGATATCTATGTCCTTCACTAGGGATGGGAAATTTTCCACCACCATTATTTCTTCAAATATTCTTTCTGTCCCTTTTCCCTTCTCTTCTCCTTCTGGGACACCCATGACACATACATTTGCATGTTTCTTGGTGTCATTTAGTTCCCTGAGACCCTGTTCAATTTTTTCCATTCTTTTCTTCATCTGTTCTTTTGTTTGTTCACTTTTGTAGGCCCTGTTTTCTAGCTCACCGATCCTTTCTTCTGCTTCCTCACATCTGCTATTATATGCCTCCAGTGTATTTTTAATTTCATTTATTGCACTTTTCATTCCCATAAGGTCTGCTATTTTTCTATGTATGTTTTCAAATTCTTCTTTGTGCTCATCCAATGTCTTCTTAATATCCTTAATCTCTTTAGCCATCTCATTGAATTGATTAAGGAGATTTGTTTGAACATCTAAAATTAGTTGTCTCAACTCCTTTATGTCATCTGCAGGCTTATCTTGTTCCTTTAATTGGGTCATCTCTTCCCGTTTCTTGGTATGGATTGTAATTTTTTGCTGGTGTTCCCACATCTGACTTGCTAGGGGTATTTATTCTGCATGCAGTTTCTCCCTTTAGTTTAGAGATTTCTTATATTTTCTCCCTTGCTGGTTGTGTAGTAGGAGCCAAGGATGTAGTTGGTGTTGTAACCTATGGAGGCTGAAGCTGCCCATGTTGCCCCAGGAATTGATGAAGTTTCTCCCACCTTTCTCCTCATTGTCCAGAGAGGCTGTGGAGACACCAAAACCCTCCTATCCTATTGGGGATGGAGGTGGATTCATAGGCATCCGATAGTCCAGTCCATGCAGGCTGTAGGTCTGCTTTTGCCCAAAAAGGCTGTGAAAGATCAGCTCCCTTCTTTCCTATTGGGGGGTGAGGGTGCGTATACAAGTAACCACCAGACCAGGCTGTATGGGCCAAAAGCACCTGCAGTTACCCAAAGAGTCTGGGCAAACACAGTCCATCTCTTGTCCTATTGGGAATGGAAAAGGAAACACAGGTGCCCAACAGTCAGACTTATGCAGCCCAAAACTATTGCCCTGAGAGGTTGAGACAACACCAGCCTCCTCCTATTCTGTGGGGGGACAGAGGTGGAGATGGGCTTAAAGGCACTGGAAAGAAGCCTGTCCCTAACTTCACTGGATTTCAGTCAGCCATGTTCCCCCTCATGCTGGGGGCGGAGTCAATATGGCAGCTACTGGACTCTTTCCCACTTGTACAGGCTCAGACCCTAGCTGGCTCAATGATTATACTTTAGCCAGCCGAGTCCACTAATCAGTAGCTGAGGTCATTGGACATCTGTCTCTTCCTCCACCGTTTGTGGGAAATGGAGCTTCCAGCTCCAGCCACAGAACAGCTCCTGAGGCGGCTTGTGCCCCTAGAGTAGGATGGGCAACACTAGCCTCTGTGGTGTGGCTTACAGCTTCTCAGAGAGGTGGTGCAGGTCCCCCCAGCTTCCTCCCTGCTGGAGGTGGGACAGGGTTTAGGCTAGACCTGCAATCCAACCTGGGTGGAAAGAAGCCGGTCCTTACAAACACTGATTTTCAGTCAGCGCCGCTTCCCCTCCTGCCCTGGGCGGAGTCAGAATGGCGGCCACCAGCTTCCTTCTGACCTGGACACACTCAAAGTTTAGTTGTTTCTAGGACTCTACTTCAGTCCACCAAATTCACTAATCGGTAGCTGAAGTCGGTGCCACACTGTGTTTTCCTCCTGTTTTTATTGGGGGAGATGGAACTTCCAACCGCAACCACGGAACAGTTCCCGAGGTGGCTTGCATGCCACAGGAACTGACCTCCATGGTGTGGAGTGCTCTACTAATGATTCCTCTGTGCGGAAGGGTAGTCTCCTCCTTCCACACCGTCAAGGATGTTGCAGGATACTCCTCTGGTCTCATAGGTCCCCCAAAATGTGCTTTAGGTAGCTCTGGGTGACTACCAACTGCCCTGTTTCAGGAGCTGTCTCCAGGAGCTCCTTACTCTGACCCAGTGGTCCTTTTTTGAACACTGGGCCCTGCTAGGGACCAGGGAGGAGAATGTGGGGACCTGGAGAAAGTTTGCTCTCCCAGGGATATGAGATGAGTGAATATAAAATGATTTGGCTCATCCAAACCAGGGGTTCAGAGACTGGCCTATAGCAAGGAGGGGCAGTCCCAGCCGCCATCCTGTGGGCTGGGAAAAAAGAGTTTGCAGCCCAAGAAGGATGGGAGGGATTCATGACACCTGGAACCTGGCAGGCCCTATGCTGGGTGCTTTACACTTATTTATCTCATTTAATTCTCCCAGCCATCTTTTTTCCCATTTTTCAGATGAGTACATTAAGGGAGGGAAGCCACCAGTTTGTTCATAGTGACAGAGCTAGGAAGCAGAGAAGCCAAAGGTCAGTTGGGATCTGTGAGTCTCCATATCCCAATTTCTTTTCAGTGTCAGGCTGCATGCCAGGCAGGAAGAGGGGTATGAATCGACACTGTCTATTGGGTATGGGCTGCAGAAGCAGGGAGGACAGATGTCAGAGGTTCCTGAATGCAAGCTGAGATGCTGGCCATGGCCAGGAGCAATACAAGGGTAAGTCAGCCCAGCCACCTTGAGCTCAGGAGGCCTCATCACCTTCCCTCTGAGCCAAGATGCCCCCTCATCCAGGATTTGGGCTCCCACTGGGGGCCGACATCCTTGTCAAGCACTCTGGCAAGATTCTTGGCCTTACAAGGTCTGGAGTCCCTAGGCTCTGCCATCGCTTTGAGGACAGCCCCTTGGAGGAGGGAGCCAGCCAACAGCTGGGGGCCTGGTGACTCTGACAGGCATGTGCGCTGGGCTCCTAACGTACCTCCCATTTCTGTGTGACTTTGGGGTGGATGGCCACTTTCCATCTCTGAGCCTCCAATTTCTACTCCATCAAATGAAGGGGTGAGGCAAGCCTGGCTTGGCTGCCCATCCCAGCCTTGACTCTGACTCCAGGTGAACTTGGCATCCTCTGGAATTCTTTTTATAATTAAGCATTTGCTCTTGGCACATGGGCTCACTGCGACTTTTAGTTCCTATTATTTCCCAGAGACTTAACTATCCAAGGACTAAGAAACAAAGTTTGGGGGCCCCTTTTTTAACATAAAATACCACAGGCTGATAGGCCATTTTCAGACAGTCCCTGGGGCCTAGTCAGCTATTAAAGATGGAAATTATATATTCATAACACAGGATATTGCTGCTTGCTTATTTATA
Source organism: Dasypus novemcinctus (assembly GCF_030445035.2). Taxonomy (NCBI): domain Eukaryota; kingdom Metazoa; phylum Chordata; class Mammalia; order Cingulata; family Dasypodidae; genus Dasypus; species Dasypus novemcinctus. Next base: position 145,096,780 of record NC_080675.1, read on the forward strand.
ACTTGCTCCATTTCAAGAATATTATTCTAGACGAGGAGGCTTGATAATTTTCATCCAATCTACTTCTCATAGCTTAAGGCAAAAGAAGGAAACAGCTCAATTGAAGGAGCGGGTTCCTATTATCGGCAGGTAAGGAATGCACACACTGCTCCCCTCCCTGCAGGCCAGGATGCAGCCAGACTGACATTGTCAGCTAGCACCTCAGGCTGTGCCGCCCCCCTCCCCCCAACTGCTGCCCCCATCGCCACCCAGCTGGGATCTCACCACTTTTGGGCAGAGCTGTCGTAAACAAGGCAAAAGTTAACATGGAAGGGGGCAAAGCAGCACAGATCCTAGCTCCCTCCTGGGGCCCAGGAAGAGGCATGCACTGGTTCAAGGTCAGAGGGGTGATATACACATACACACATACACACACACTGAGCTGGGCTGTGAACCCAGGTCCCCTGAGTCTCTGGCCAGCATTGTTTCAAGGAGGAATGGGAGCTAGCATTTATTGAGTACCTACTAGTGCCAGTCTCTGGTCTAAGAGCTAAGTCAATACATCAAGATTTTATTAAGTAATTACTAGGTGCCTTGCCCTATGCCCGGCAGTGCTGGGGATCAAGGACGAGGAGACAGGTGCCTGAAAGGACGTTCCCTCTGTGAAGGTGAGAGCAAAGTGCTACAGCATCACCACGTGGTCCTGCATACTCCCCAACAAGGAGGGCCATCGGCCTTATTCCCAGCGGACAGAGGCCAGTGCCAAGAACCACAAGGGTGGTAAGGAAAGTGGCCCAGAGTTGACCACACCCCTATCTGCCTCAGGAGATATCTGCTCTTCCCACTACTTCTCTCTGCCCCCCTCTCCTCCGTCAAACCCCAGACACGCAAGCCGCCCTACCCCCCTGCTCTGGCTCAGGCTCTGGGCGGCAGCCTGCAGGGAGCTGGAGGAGGGAGCAAACCCAGGGGCGTTCTGTGGTTGTTGGAAAAAGGTCATAACTGAGATATCTGAGTCCAACCTCAGTACAGCCTTCGACTCTACCCACTGCAAGCATGCACACGCGTACACCAGCACGCACCTGTGGGAGGTGTGGCTGGCGTTCTGTACTTTCTGAGCATCCTCGATTGCTCATTCCCCGGGCTGCTCCCAGTGAGGCTGGGACACCTATTCAGGGTCATAATCACCAAGACTGAGGAAGTGTGTGTTTGTGTCGTGTCATTTATTCAGTCTGCCAGTCTCCACTGAACACCTCTAAGAGGGCAGGTCTGCGTGGACCTGCGGGCTTCTGCCTCGTGCAGGCCACAGCTCGGTGGAGGGGTGGGCCTTCACGCCCGGGCCTCGGGGAGCTGAGGGAAGGACGAAGGGGCCTCCTGGACTGGCCTAGGGCCAGGAGAGCTCTGCGGTGAGCAGGAGTTTTAACCCTGCCAAGTGGGGACGGGTGCGTGAGCCCCGCCCCAGCAGAGGGGGCTCTGGGGTGGCCCGAGCCCGGCGGAGCCCGCAGGGCCTCACGTGCTGCCTTCAGGGTTAAGGTTCCCATCCACAGAGCGGTGGCGAGCTGCGGAGGGAAGACAGAACCAGAATCAGATTTGGTTCTAAAGCACACCTGAGGGCTGAGAAGGAGGGGGCAGGGGAGGCCGCGGTTTCCCTAGACCGACGTGTTCCCTTTAAAGCGGCCAGTGGGTCCACATCCCGCCCCACAGCCTCCTGCTGCAGCACCGGTGCTGGGTTCAAAAGGGATCAAGGACCACCCGCACTGGAACCCGGAGCCTCAGAGCTGATTTAAACACACATTTCCAAGCCCAGGCCAGACCTCTGGCATCAGAAACTCTCGGGGGATCTGCAAATCTATATTTTATGAGCTCACCAGGAAATTCTGAAGCTGGCTGGAAGCGGAAGACCTTGGTCCCCGGGGGATTCGGTCTCTATGAGAAGGCCCGCAGGTTCTCTGGCCTCTAGGGCAGCTGGTCTCAACCCTCACTGCATTAGAACATTCTGGAGAACTTTGACCATGGAGGCGTGGACCTCACCGAAGCCCCCAGGTGATTCCAAGGTGCAGCCAATGTGAAGAGACAGCTCAGGGTCTTGCTTCTGGGGCCCAGCAGGGGGGTGGGGGTGCTGATCCAGCGGATCCAGCTATGCCCCTCTCCTCTTTCAGTGCATGCTTCTGGACCACCCAGTCCATTTCAGGCCTGTGCTGGGTGCTGGGACACTGGGATGCTTGGCAGTGTCTCGAGGACTGTCCAGCCTGGAGGCAGCTTGATATGTGCGAGACGGCTCCCCACCAGATCAAAACCCCTGCTGCTTGCTGGGGCCTGGAGATTTGCATGCAAAGAATGTCAATGCCAGGCAGTCTCAGCTGCCTCAGCCTTCTGCCTGAGTTTCAGGGAAGAGAAAGGACTGTGCCAAGATTACATGGGTGCAAGGGAGAGAGATGGCTGGGCACGGGATGGAGGTGAGGGCCCAGGCCCTCTGTGGAGCCGGGAACAGCACGGGCCAGCGGGAAGCCCTGAATGCTGACCCAGGATTCGGGGGCAGGAGGACGGAAGGTCGATGGGGAGAAGGACACACCTGGGGGAGCCCCAACAGTTCAGCCCAGTGTGCAGGCACCACCGGGAACTGGAGCTCGCTGAGTCCTAACCCCACACTTTACAGCTGTGGGGACCGAGGTCCCGGAACAGCAGAGACACGTCCAAGGCCACACACACACACGCACGCACACAGCTCACATCGAGCTGGACCAAAACCTGGTCTCTGGCCTGCAGAGCACCCTCCATGTACCACTTTGTGTCTCAACCCGAGTGGAGTTTATTGATCTTTCATTATAGAAAAATTTATTTCTGCATTTTTTTAAACCACAATTCTTGCTCAGATATCCTATACCTTAATATCCGATAAATCACAGTGACTTGAAGTTTGGGGGAGTTATTTTCTTTTTTTCTGTTCCTTTTAGTCAATAAATCATTTGTAAATGCCTTTAATAGAGATAAATGAAAACCTGCCTCAACCTTATTAGGAATTTGGTATTTTCGACCTTTAAATATGGGGTTTGTCAGTCTAGGAGTCTATAGATTCTATAAAAACCGGAAGTTCCCCTTCCAGGCATTTAAGATGGCTTGAGTCTCTTGCCAATTGAATAGACAGGCTCCTCTACACCTGGCTGGGCCCTCGGATTGAGGTGGCCTCTCCCTGCTCGCGAGGGTCTCGTCCGCCGTGCGCCCCTCACCTGCCCTGTCTAGGCATCATGTGCTAAGGATAGCCCCTCCCCGCTGGGACACACTCACCTGCACTGAGGGACACTCCTCTGCGGGGACACACGTCCACCCCAACTTACAGGAGACGTGTGAGTCCACGCTGCCTTCATCCCTTTATACAGAGAGGAGTGCCCACATAACCACGTGTGTGAAGACACACCCATGGACTTCACCACACACGTGGAGAACCTGCTGGGCACACACTCCAAGGCTCCTCACTGCCCACAGACTTAGAAGGGTGTGTGTGTGTGTGTGTGTGTGTGTGGCAGAGAGAGGGAGGGAGGTGGAGAGGGAGGAAGGGGGCGGGAGAAAGAGAGAAAGGAAGGAAAGGAGAGGGGCTAGCTTATAGCCAGGTTGGGAAACAATTATTTTGGGCTCCACATCCTCAACTCCAGGGCCTAAGGTTGCACACAATCTACGACACTCTCTTCTCACTTCTTTCTCCTCCCACCCAGACACCCTTGTTTCATTTCCTGGGAAACCAAGAGGCAAAATGCTGTGGAGGGGTCTCCACCTTTCACCCTCCAGTGTTCAGGGCCTGGGGTGACATCGGCAGGTGACACAGGGCAGGAAGAGGCGCTTCCCCCATCACCTGCTGTTCCAAGTCTGAGGTCCAGCCCCCTCACACAGACAGGTCAGGCTTAAACGTTACAGCTGGTGCAGGGTTGGTTTCTGCAAAGCCCTCTGTGAGTATCTCCTCCAAGGCAAAGGGAAATTTGGTACCACAGAGGTGCCCAGGCCTTCCGAGAGAGCCTCCTGGGAAGTCACCCCTCCTGGGCATCTCACGAGGCAGAGCAGGTAACAGAAAGGCAATCTCACCAGAGGGGAAGGGCCCTGGGGACAGGCATGAGCCAAACAGTGTAGCTCAGATTTGTTGCACCCTCCCCCTCCAAATATCCACCCCGCCCCCTGCACTACCCCAGAGGCACTGGGGAGTCGTGCTTGTTTTCCTTTTTGTCTAGAAGAAAACATACTAATCTCTGACACTCTTCTGCTGAACATGGCAGCAGCAGAGTCCCAAAGAATAGCCCACCCAACCTTGGGCCCTCTCCCAGCACAGCCAGTAGGTCCGCTCTGTGCTGGGGCAGTGTCCTGTACACTGGGCACTGGCATCTGAGTTGCTGTGCAACGCTGGCCTGCCACCTAAACTTGCTGGGCCCCAGTCCCCCTTTCCTTATGATGGAGAGACCTGTTCATAGGCATACGTGAGGCTCCAGAGAGTTCCAGAAGTATGCCAGGACAAATAAGATTTTAGAGATTATTCTCATCTGAGACTTGCTCATTGCATCAGAAGAAGACCATTTCCTCAAAGGTGGCATGAGTGGATTTACTGCTTGACATTTGCCTAGAACATTGGAGATGACAAAGTTCTTTGAGAAAATTCTTTGCTCTTATGCTCCCAACACCCTGTGAAGAGTCCATAAGACATTTTTTATCCCAACTCAGCAGATAAGAGAACTGACCCCAGCACGATGAGCACCTTGCCCAAGGTCACAGGCCACAAGCCTGGTATAGGGCCAAGACACAAGCCCATGTAGGGTCTGTGGTCTCAGGTCAAGGGCAGCTCAGAACATTCCAAAGGGTCTCAGAATTGAGAGAATTTCCTCATAAATTCTGACCGTGTGGTGCAAGAAGACTGACATTTATTCAGAATGTGGCCATTGGCCTTTATCCAAGGATCCCACTGCCCATTCAGCACACCAAGCAGGCAGCGGCTGTGGCTTTACCTCTATTCCTGGCCCATGGAACAGTGCCTGGCATGAGGCAGATGCTCAAACGATATTTGGAGGATGAATGGAGGTATGGATGATGGTTGGATAGATGGCTGGCTGGCTGTCCAGATGGATGGATGGATGGACAGATGGACAGATGGATGCATAAGCTGACAAAGGGTGGTGAAGGGCTTTGGAGTACAACAATCTTGAATTTTAGTGCTGCTGCCATTTTCCTATATGTGGGTGTTTGGGCAAGCCACTTCACCCCTCTGGGCCTCCGTTCTCTCATCTGTAAAAAGGCACAATGGTATCACCCTCAAAGGGGTGGTGATGATGATATTGACGATTCATGCAAAGCCTGAAGACAGCACCTGGCAGGGGGCCATGCTTCCCTCATGGGGGCTGTTATTCTTTCCTGTAGGAGTGGGTTGTCCACCTACTTCTAATCGTACCCACGTTTGGTCTCTGCCAGGCTGTTGTAATTTCTAGCCAAGTTTGTCAGCTGACCACCCAATACTTTGGCCCTGTCCAGGCTCTGGCTCCCTTTCCTATCCCTCCCAGCACAGTCGCCTCTATTGTCAAACCCTAGGGACAGAGAAAGCACAGCTACTAGATAAAAGCCTTCTAGGATCCAGGCACTGGGAGCACAGGCTCTCGAGAGGAGGGGTTTCCCTGTGATTGACCTCAGGTATTGGGAGAGAAAGGGGAGGAGAGCTGCTCCCTGACTCCTCCTTTTCTCACTTCCACTCCTCCAAGAAAGCTGGTAAGGGGTGGGAACATACGTGAAGGACCCATTTTATCAGATATGCTTTCTGATTCTTGAAACAGAGAAACCCAACCCAACTGGCTTAAACAATAAGAAAGTCATGACATAGGAAGACACGCAGAGATAGGGCAGAGCCAGGAACACGCCCACCCTCCTGGTTGCAAGACGGCTGCTGAAGCCCCAGGCATCACACATAAGTGTAACAAAGTCAAGTAGAGGAGAGGCTATTTCATCTGTGAGAGAAAAAGTCCCCAGAAAAAACACCCTCTTTCATTTACAAACCTAGCTGGCTGGTCAGGGAGCCTCCTTGCCTTGAAGTATCCATGGCCCCAGCTTGACTTGGGCAACAGGACTTGGGTAAGAACCCTGGAGCCCTACTCTCCTCCGTAAAGGTGATGCAACCATTTTATTATCTGCTCAACGTGTCCTTTGATGGGGAGGGACCCGCTGGGCTGGCCTAGAATATTAGCTGAGTTAATTGTCCTTTCAAATGAACAACCAGTTTAATCAAGGACTTAATGCCCTCAGCCATTCAATTATGCCTGCCTCTGGACACTCAGATTCCATTACTGCCCTAGCCCCTGCGTGCAGGGAGAATGAGATTGGCTGGGGTGTGTGCATGATTTGTCATTGCCCATAGGCATTTGTTAAGAGCAAGCTGTGTGCTCAGAGCCCAAGCTGGCAGACAACACCTGACCATGGCTTGTTGTCTGTGTAACCTTCTCCAGGTAACTCTCCCCAGCTCTGCTCAAGAGGGTTTTACAACCATAGCTCACCTGCAAACAGGGTATGCATGCCTGTGTCCATTGTGTGAGAGACAGAGGAAGAGAACAGACTTGAAAATCTCTGTAGGGCTAACACTCTTTAAATGAAATTCTTTACATTAAATAACCCATGAAGACTCACACTGACACAAAGACATTCATACATACACAACCCCAAATTCAGCCACTCCTCATATACCAAAAAAAAGAGCTTTACTCCAGAACTTTCCATAGGATGTTAGAGTGTTCCGTTTCCAACACATTTAAAACAAGGTGTGGTTGGAATCAACTCACATGCCCATTATTAGAGAATGGCTAAATTTTCTACGGCACATGTATGTAATACTATGCATTCTTTCAAAGGCTGATGTGTATTTTTTTTTTTACATGTTCATGACTTCTTATTGAGTTAAAAAAAAGGTTACAAAACTTGCATATTTGCAGTGTGATCCATTGATGGAAAATTATGCTTGTCTGGATCTATGTGATTAATTATGGACAGAGACTTGTCTGAAAGATTTTTTTCCTAAGTTGTCCTAGCGTTTACATCTAGGTGATAAGATTTCAGGTTTTCTTTTTGTTTTTTTGCTTTATTTTCATTTTAATTTATTTCTTAACTCTTATTCAAGAGCAAATATAATCACCTTAAGGCAATGCAGCAATTTTTATTTTGGAAACTATCAGAACGTAGTTTTCAAAACCCGCATTTTCTCACACCTTTCCAGGACCCCATCTAAGATCACACTTGCCTCGCCTGTGAAGAGGAGATGAGCACCGAGGCAGTTTGCAGCCCCGATTCTGTCACTGGCTCACTTTGCATGTTCTTGGACTCAATTTGCTCATCCAGAAAATGGCCATGCTATTGACTCGAACACCATGGAAGAACTTCCGTTTACCTGTGATGATGAACATAATACATGCTCACTGATGAAAACTTGAAAATGCCGACAATTTTTAACAGAATACATTACCCATCACATCACGGCCAACATCGTGGCGCATCTCCTTCCTGCCTTTTCTTCTAGGTGTAATGGGGGTCAGGGCTGGGAGGCAGGGGGAGGAGGTGGGCAGCCGGGGCTCCAGGCACAGCGCTGCCCTGGCCAGCCGGTTGTCTCAGCCTCCGTGTCCTTATTCGTAGCATGGGACTGATAATCCCAATGCCTTTCTCATAGCACTGTTTCGGGTACAGAGTAAAGTGTTATTGTTATACTATAAATGCTGTTTTATAACCCTTACCCACTGTAACTCAAGCATCTCATTGGTTTCTCCCCTTTCGGGAGAGTTGCCTTGAGGATAAGATGGTGTAGTGTAGCCAGGGGTTCTCTGCCCTGACCGCACACTAGAATTTTCCAGCAAGCTTATAAAACACAGATGCCCAGACCCCAGCCCAGACTAGCTAAATCAGAATCGTCGGGGTGGGGCTTTGGCATTTGTGCTTCCTGAAAGCTCCCCTGAGGATCGTAAGGTGAGGCAGGCTGAGAGCCACTGGCACATGCCAAAGGCTTCAGGAAGGCTGAAGGGCTGCTTAGACATAAGGGGTCATCATTATTCATCAAAGACTTCTCTCTGGGGCTGGAAATGGGTGCCACAGATCCCTTGGCACTCTCACCTGATTGTCCTAGCGAGACATGTTGGCAAATTCACCATCTCTTGCTTGCGGTCGGGCTTTAGGGCTCACAAAGCATTTTGCCTTAACTTCCAGAGCTGGAGGCGGTGCAGTTCCACAGAGCACCAGGTTAAGCTGAGCACAGCGTACAAAGAACGAGGGCGGGGCCCCCTTCTCACCACACCAGGGGGTGACTTGGGGCCACTTCTGAGGAGGGCAATTTAGCAACATCCATCACCATTAGAAATGCGCGCACCCATTCCACTCCTAGGTATATAACCAGTAGAAATGAGTTTTAATGTTCCTCAAAAGAATGTTTATAGCAGCTTTGTTTATAGTAGCCTAAAACTGGAAACAAGTGATGTGCCTATCGGTAGTTGAATGAGTAAATAAACGGTGGTATATTCATACACCAACCAGCAACAAAAAAGAAAAATACAGACGCAATGACATGGATGAGTCTCACAGACACAATGTTGAACAAAAGAAATCAGACACAAAAGAATACATTCTTTATGATTCCATTTATATGAAATTTGAAAACAGGTAAAACAAATCCATGGTGACCAAGAGATCAGTAAATTACCTTAAGAGGTGAGTATTGATCAGGACAAGGCATGAGAGAGGGGCTGCAAAATGTTCTAGAGTAATCTATACTGTGAACTGGGTGGTGGTTACACAGATATATCACATGCAAAATTTACTGAATTGTGCACTTTACTTTTTAAAAATATATTTTTATTGAAGTATATCATTCATACATGAACCTGCATAAACAATAAGTGTACAGTAAAGATTGTGAACTTAAAAAATAAACATACATAACATCATTCAAGGGTTTCATACTTCACCCCTTCACCAACACTTTGCATTGTTGTGAAACATTTGTTACAAACTATGCAAGAACATTGTCAAAATATTATTACCAATTATAGTCCCTATCTTACATTTGGTATATTTTCCCCCCAACCCAAAAAGTTTTTAAAAATATATTTTTATTACAGAGGTTGTGAACTTGCAAAGCAATCATACAGATTTATAAATTTCCCATACAACACACCTTCACCAACATACCACACGGTGGTGGAATCTTTGTTACAGATTATCAGATAATATCGTCAGACTATTACCACAAACCATGGTCCATAGCAGACATTTGGCACACTTTTTCCATACACCTCCATTTTCAACACAGTACATCTTTGGCATTGATGCAAGAATATTATAGTATTGCTGTTAACCACAGTCTATAGGTCACACCATTGTTGTTTTTCCATGCTTCATATTCCTACCACTCTGCCATCGTGAAGTACATCTGCTCTAGTTCACAGAGAGATTCTCTTGCTTTTGTACCCTCAGTCACAATCATCACACCTCTGGGTTCACTGTGTTATGCAGTCCCTAGATTATTCTTTAGCTTTCTTTCTATTGACATTTACTTCCCCAGCCTACCCTTTTCAGTCACAATCCCATTTATAAACCAGTGACTATGCACTATAATGTGTTACCATCAACTCTATCCATCTCCACACTTTTACAGTCAAGTTAATTAAAACTTCTAAATACATTAAGCATCAGTAGTTCTTCTCAACCCTCCTCTTATCTCCTAATAACCTATACTCTAGATTTTAACTCCATGTGTTTATTCTTCGTATTTTGTTCATATTAATGCAGTATTTGTCCTTTTCTGTCTGGCTTACTTTGCTTAGTATAATGTCTTCAAGATTGATCCATGTTATCACGTGTCCCAATTTTGTTTCTTCTTACTGCAGCATAGTATTCCATTGTATGTATACACCACATTTTGTGTATCCATTCATCAGTCGATGAACAGTTGGGTTGTTCCCATCTTTTGGCAATTGTGAATAACATTACTGTGAACATTGGTGTGCAGACTCTGTTTGTGTCATAGTTTTTAGTTCTTCTGGATATATTCCTAGTAGAGGAATTGCTGGGTCATATGGCAGTTCTATATTTAGCTTCCTGAGGAATTGCCGAACTGTTTTCCACAGAGGTTGCACCATTCTTCATTCCCACCAACAGTGAAGGAGTGTTCCTATTTCTCCACATCCTCTCCAGCACTTATAGTTTTCTGTTTTTTAAATAACGGCCATTCTATGTGGTGTTAGATGATATCTCATTGTTGTTTTAATTTGCACTTCCTTAATAGCTAGTGATAAGGAACATTTTTTATGTGCTTTTTGGCTTTTGTATTTCTTCTTTGGAGAAATGTCTATTTAAATCTTTTGCCCACTTTCTAATTGGATTGCTTGCTCTTTTATTGTTGAGTTGTATGATCTCTTTATATAGGATGGAAATCAAACCCTTACAGGATAAATGGTTTCCAAATATTTTTTCCCATTGAGCAGGCTGTCTTTTCACCTTCTTGATGAAGTGCTTTGAATCACAGAATGTTTAAATTTGAGGAGGTCCCATTCATCCATGCTTTCTTTTGTTGCTCTTGCTTTGGGTGTAAGGTTTAAGTATCCACCACCTACCACCAGGTCTTGAAGATGTTTCCCTATATTTTCTTCGAAGTGCTTAATTGTGCTTGCTTTTATGCTTAGATCTTTGATCCATTTTGAGTTAATTTTTGTATAAGGTATGAGATAGGGGTCTTCTTTTTTTCTTTTGGCTATGGATATCCAGTTCTCCCAACACCATTTACTGAATAAACTGTTATATCCCAGCTGGGTGGGTTTGAGAGGTTTGTCAAAAATCACCTGGCTGTAGACGTGAGGGTTTGTTTCTGAATCATCTATTCAGTTCCATTGGTCTATGTCTATCTTTATGCCAATACCATGCTGTTTTTACCACTGTAGCTAGGTAATATGATTTAAAGTCTGGAATTGAGAGTCTTCTAACTTCACTTTTCCTTTTTAAGATGTTTCTGGTTATTCGGGCCCTCTTACCCATCCAGATAAACTTGATAATTGTGTTTTCCATTTGTTTAAAAAATGCTGGTGGAATTTTTATTGGGATTGCATTGAATCTGTATATCAATTAGGGTAGAATTGACATCTTAATGATATTTAGTCTTCCAATCCATGAGCATGGAATATTTTTCCAATTCTTTAGGTCTTTTAAAATTTCTTTTAGCAATGCATTATAGTTTTCTGAATACAAGTGCTTTACATCCTTGGTTAAGTTTATTCCTAAATATTTTGATTGTTTTAGTTGCTATTGTAAATGGAATTTTTCTTCCTGACTTCCTCCTTAGATTGTGCATTACTAGTGTATAGAGATACCACTAATTTTTGCATTTTGATCTTGTGTCCTGACACTCTACTGAAAGAATTTATTAGCTCTAGCACCTTTATTGTAGATTTTTCAGGACTGTCTAGATATATAATTATATTATCTGTGAATAGTGAAAGTCTTACTTCTTCCTTTCTAATTTGAATGTCTTTTATTTCTTTTTCTTGACTGATTGCTCTAGCTAGAACCTCTAGCACTATATTGAACAACAGTGGTGACAGTGGGCATTCTTGTCTTGTCCCTGATCTTAGTGGGAAAGTTTTCAGTCTTTTACCATTGAGTACAATGTTAGCTGTGGGTTTTTCATATATATGGCCTTTATCATGTTGAGAAACTTTCCTTCAAATCCTATTTTTTGTAGTATTTTTATCAAGAAAGGATGCTGTGTTTTGTCAAATGCCTTCTCTGCATCAACTGATAAGATCATGTGATTTTTCTCCTTTGATTTGTTAATGTGCTGTATTATGCTGATTGCTTTTCTTGTGTTGAACCAGCCTTGCATGCCTGGTATAAAACCCACTTGATCGTGATGAATAATTCTTTTAATGTGTTGATGGATTTGATTAGCAATTATTTTATTTAAGATTTTTGCATCTGTATTTATTAGAGAAATGGGTCTGTAATTTTCTATTTTTTTGTAATATCTTTGTCTGGTTTTGGTATTAGGGTGACATTGGCTTCATAGAATGAATTTGGCAGCATTCCTTCCTGTTCAGTTTTTTGGAAGAACTTGAGTAAGATTGGTATTAAATATTCTTTGAATGCTAGGTAGAACCCACCTGTGAAACCATCTGGTCCTGGGTTTCTCATTTTGGGGCGCTGTTTTAGACTGTTTCAATCTCTATACTTGTGATTGGTTTGTTGAGGTCTTCTATTTCTTCTGGGTCAGTGTAGGTTTTTTATACATTCCTAGAAATTTTTCCATTTCATCTATATTGTCTAGTTTTTTTGCATAAAGTTGTTCATAGTATCCTCTTATGATTACTATTCCTTCTGTGTGTTCAGTAGTAGTGTTTCCCTTTTCATTTTTTTATATCATTTATTTGCATCTTCTCTCTTTGTCTTAGTCAGTCTAGCTAAGGGTTTGTCAATTTTGTTTATCTTCTCAAAGAACCAACTTTTGGCTTTGTTAATTCTCTTTATTGTTTTTTTTTTTGTTCTCAATTTCATTTGATTTCTGCTCTGATCGTTGTTATTTCATTCCTTCTACTTGCTTTGGGATTAGTTGCACTTTACTTTTTGCAAGTTAAATTTCAATTAAAAATAAACTTTAAAAATGCAAATAAAATTGCATATGTCCTTTGCCCAGTGATTCTACACCAAGAATTTTTTTTTCTATAGCTGTATTTGCACATGGAGGATATTACATATGAACAAGACTATTTATGGCAGCTATTATTATAGGAGCAAACATTTAGGGGGAAAAAATCCATGAAAAGGGAAGTGATGAAATAAAATACAACTTGTCTCCACCTTGCAACATGCCGAAGCCATGCAAACGTCAGGCAGCTCTTTATGGATAGATAGAAAAGATCTCCAAGAGTTAGTCTTAAAATGAAAAAAAATTAAGGTGGAGAAACACATAAATTGTGTGCTATCTTTGGAGTTAAAAAAGTAAAGGAAAAGCAAGGTAGATGGGGGAGAGGTGGAGAGAGGGAGAGAGATTAGTTAATATAAGTATACAATATATCTGGAAGGGCATTGAGTGGCCATGAGGAGGGGCCCTAAGAGTGTGGGGGATAGGGTGGAAGGAAACTTCACTGTATACCTTTCATGCTCCTTGGATCTTGAGCATATTAAAAGTTCAAATAAAAAACCTTTAGGGAAGAGGACTTGGTACAGTGGTTAGGGCGTCCGTCTACCACACGGGAGGTCCGCAGTTCAAACCCCGGGCCTCCTTGACCTGTGTGGAGCTGGCCCATGTGCAGTGCTGATGTGCGCAAGGAGTGCCGTGCCACACAGGGGTGTCCCCCGCGTAGGGAAGCCCCACATGCAAGGAGTGTGCCCCACAAGGAGAGCCGCCCAGCGCGAAAGAAAGAGCAGCCTGCCCAGGAATGGTGCCGCACACACGGAGAGGTGACACAGCAAGATGACGCAACTAAAAGAAACACAGATTCCAGTGCTGCTGACAACAACAGAAGCGGACAAAGAAGACACAGCAAATAGACACAGAGAACAGACAACTGGGGGGAGGGGGATAAGGGGGTAGGGAAGAGAAATAAATACATAAATAAATCTTTGAGGAAAAAAAAACCTTTAAAACAGCCAGCTCCACCCTCACCCACCTTCTATCGTCTCCCTGTTGCCATGGACTAGAACTCAAATGCGCACCTTTGTACCATAATCCCCAACCTAAGCCCATTGCCTGGCTCTGCCATGCCGGCCACACTACACCCCCCCAAGGCCTCTTGAATGTGATGTGATGCTTGTGCCCACCCTGGGTCTTTGCATCTGCAGTTCTCAGGAATGCCTTGTCTCTGCCTAGAACCACCTCCTCCAGGAAGCCTTCCCAAACTTCCTCAGACTCCCCTGGACTCTCACAGGCCATATTTCTCGTGTATCATCTAGCACACTGTTCAAAATAATTGGTTTCTCAGCCTATTGCCATGTGGGCAGCCAGCACGGTGCTTGGAGGCAGGATTTGTGGAAGGAATGGACGGATGGTTTTACCAGGCTGGAAACTGAGGAGCAGTATTGTTTTTATGTCCTGATTAGTTTCCAATTTCTGTGTAAGCATGAACTGTGCTTTGATTTCTGCATCTATAAATTGGGAATAGTAACAGTACCTACCTCAGAGGCTCACGCGGTGAGGATTAAATGAGTCAATACACATAAAGCATGGAGCACTCTGACTGGTGTTGGCAGTTATTATCGTTTCCTCTTCACTGTATTATGTTCCAGCGAGTTCAGAAGGCCATGGGTGGCAGGTCTGAACCAGCGCCCAAGGGAGTGTCTCTGACTACATGCTCTTTCTGTGAGGGAGGAGGCGCAGGCAGCTGGGGCTGCGGCTGGGGGTGGTCAGAGCATCTGGTCATGCAGGCCTCAGAGGCCCCCTTCGGGCCTTTCCCTGTCACCAGGGACCACACTCACCCCTGCCCATCCTCACCCTAAGACCCTCTGTGCTGTGAGCAGCGGGAGATACTCACATGGGTGGAAAGGAATTAGTGTGTGTGGGGTGCCCATTTTAAATGAAGGTCGGGGCCAGGGCAGCGGGCAATCCCATTGGCTGACCTAGATGGGGGCGTTTCAACCTCCAGGTCTAATGATGAGTGAAAAATTGGGAGGCAGAGAACCTTCCTTGCTTATCTTCCAGTCATCTCACATAAATTAACAGTCTACAATGAGTCCAGGAAAATATCTTAACTTGGTTAAGGTTTAGTTTCCTCATCTGAGAGTGGGAATCACTGTGGTAAGGTAAAAGGAGAGGAGCGTTCACTGAAATCATTTGGAAAAGAGCTTTGGAAATAGCAGTGCCTTACCAGAGGTTGCCAAACCGTCAGCATGAGGGCTGAAACTTCTTATTTGTATTTGAAGAGCAGCAGGTACCTCAGAGCTCTTGAGTTATCCCAGTCCCCACCACTCCCAATTGCTCACCCCAGCCTGCTCCACACTCTCCCTGTGTTTGCCTTGCCCCTGAAGGCAAGTGACTTTGCCATTCCCTGCCACGCGATGCCAGTTACCAAGGTGCCTGTTTTTCTAGCAGCTGCCCACATGGAGAAAGCCCAGGGGAGAGGAGGTGTGGCTCTTCAAATGCCCGAGGCCTCTCTGCTCAGCCTGTCACCATACCCCACTGAGGTCTCATCCACAGTCCCTCTAGTCTCCATCCCAGTAGTTTTCCATGAGCTGAGAAGCCAGACCTGCATGCTGCCAAAAAGACTTGCCTTCCTTTAGCCTCTAGGTACAGAGAATGATCTACAGCCTCCCAAACATGCTAAATTCCTGGTCTGCTGGAGCCTGGGAGGTCAGATGCTGCTTATAAGTCTGACTCTCAGATGCCTAAAATTCCACGATTATCAACACATTCCTTCATGTTAAGCATTGCCCTAGAAAGCTGAAAGATCTGCTGGGAGGGGTAAGAGAGGGAGTCCAAACAAGGTTGGAGCAGATCTGTAAGGATTACTGGATTAGCCTGGTGGGAAGACAGACTCAGCTGAAGACAGGTGCAGCGGGGAGGGTAGGGGAGGAGAGGCAGCCAGCGACAGGAAGTTCCCAGCACTTTAGAGGGCAGGGGCGAGAGAGGAGGGGAAAGGCAGGGGGCGGACCCTCAGGCCAGCGGAGCCTCCCTGAAAGAAGCCAGCCCTGCTGGGGGAGGAGGCTGCCGGCCCTCTGTGGTTGGCCGAGGAAACAAGTGACCACTTGGAGGATCAGACGTGTTCAAATCAGGCTCAGACCGCTTTCCCTACTGCCTTGTCCTGTGCTCTTCCATCCCAACCCCCATCAACACAAAGGAGTGGCAGCCCTGCCAGCCCCGGGAGGCCTCTCCTGCCAAGGCCAGGAGCAAGGACGCGTCGGGGCTCTCCATCCTGGCGGGCCTCATCACAGCGGGGGGACCCTGGGGCTTCGGACCTGCTGGCCTCATCGCCACCCCCACCCCAGCAGGAGCCACCTTCCTGAGGGCTCGTTCTCCTGAGAGCAGACCCCAGCCTCTTCCCTTCTGTCCTCGGGGAGTGAGACAGACAGACTGGACACCTCCAGATCCGTCAACCCCACCGCGTGACCCGAGACAGGACACTTAACGGCTAGCCTCAGTTTCCTCAGCTGTAACACGGGAACAGTAACGGTGCCTGCCTCAGGGCACTGCCGTGAGCATTAAATGAAGGGATGCTGGGGTTGGGACTTGAGCCGAACCTCAGAGAGTGGATCAAACCTTGACAGCTATTCCAGGCAGGGGAGGCGGGCTGAGCACAGGCTGGGAAGTGGGAGAGCCCAGGGCATGTTGAGAGAAGCTGGGGTGTAGCCTGTGGCGAGGAAAGAGGACTCTGGAGAGGCCAGCTGTGGCTTGACCTCCCAGGGCTGCCCTGCTAGGGACCTTGGACTTTATCCCATCAGAGGTGAAGGCTACTGAAGGAGCCTTGCACTTCAGAGAGGGACCCTAAGCAGTGATTTGTTCCAGTCTCAGGGCATGCCAGGGAGCTTAGCCAGATCACACTCCTTTAGGGTTAGCTCCTTACAGCTGGCGCCAGCCTCTTCCCTTCTGCCCTCTGGCCCTTCCTGCTTCTTGCCGGGCAAGGGTCCTGACCTGAAGTGGGGCAGCCCTGGGCTCGGACACGGTGTCTGTCCTAACTTGGTGACCGGGTGAGCCCCTCACCCACGTATAGCCTCAGTCTCCTTGACTGCAGTCTTGGGGATAACAGCGACCTCCCGGGGTTTTGAGGGTGAAATGGACCGGGGCCGTGAACCCAGATGGCCCCCGGCCGGTGCTGGATGTACTGGATGTGTCCTGGACCCCCAGCACGCAGAGCGCCTGCTCAGTGGCCGCAGGAAGCCGGCATCTCCGTCTCTATTGACTCAGCTGTTCTCTGAGCTCTCGAGCAGCCAGGGAGAAGATGCCTCCCGCCCCTACCTGGAAGCTTTGAGGCCAGGCTTAGGCCTCTTGGAGAAATAGGAAATGATCATGAATGGCAAGGAAACGTTTTTTCTCCGTGCATTTGGCTTTGCCAAGAGTTGAACATCCACCTTGAGGCCAGACTGCGGTGGGGAGAAGACAGGGAGGAAACTGCTGCACCTGCCAAGGGCCCTGGACCAAGAACGCGTGTGCTTTGAGGGCCTGCTGGGTGCCGGCGCGGTGCTGGCCACCATCATCCATGCCCCAGCAGCGGCTCACTGAGGCCTCGAGGGCCGAGCACAGGCTCATGGTGTGGATGGAGAGACCCGGCCTAGCCCAGGGAGGGGAAGAAGGGAGCGCAGTGAACGGAGCGCTGACCCACGAGAATGGAAACCAGGTCGCAAGCACAGAGCTGCACTCCAACAAGCCTGGCCGCGTTGTCCACAGTGGCCCGAGGTGCAAATGCCCGAACTTCCACCAGCTGGTGGATGGATCAAGAGTACACGGTCTCTGCATACAACGGAATGCCATTCAGCTGTGAAAAGGAATGCAGTTCCCATACATGCCACAGCGTGGATGAACCTTGAAGATGTCAGGTCGAGTGAAACAAGCCAGACACAAGTATTGTGTGATTGCAGTTACATGAAATACCTAGAATAAGTAAATTCACAGAGACAGAAAGGGGATTCCAGGTTCCCAGGGGTGGGCCGGGGCAAGGTGATGGGTACGGGTTTCTGCTTGGGGTGATGACGTGTTTGGGTGAAGGGTATTGATGGTGGCAGCACAACATTGTAAACGTAATTAATGCCACTGCATTGTACACTTAAGATGGTTAAAATGGTACAACTTGTGTTATATAACAAAATTACATTTTTATAAAAACACATAAAAATCTCAGCAATGAATGTTATGGAAAAAAATCAAGCAAGGCAAAGGTGCAAGGGCAGGGGCATGCTCAGAGAGGAACTCTCTAGGAGGTGATGCTTGAGCCCAGACCTAAATGATGAGGCGTGCCCATCACGCAAGGGGGCAGGGGCTTGTAGGCAGCAGGAACTGGCCTCACGGCCGCCCCACAAGCCTTGGCTCTAAATACTGTTGCCCCCATAATGCAGGTGAAGTAACTGAGGCCTGGAGAGAGGAATATGCCTGGCCCAAGGTCCTGAATCAGAATCTCTACATTAGCAAGAACTCTAGGTGATTGTGTGTACATGTGAAAGGATCATTTTTAAAGAAGGTGTACTCATGACTGTCCTATAAATATAAAACAGGCATGAGTCAAATATTTTTTTATACCATCAATCAATGAGAAATAAGATGCAACAACCAGTTCAAAGGATAATCCAAAGAGTAGACCCTATGTCCCTCTGTAAGTCATTAGGAATCGCAAATAAATTTACAGATAGATGCAGAACTGGCATAATAATCAATTACATTGCATTGGTCATAATTTGCATTTCTTTGGACAGGAATCATTTGCATCACTATCCATTTCCTACAGTTTGCAGAGTTGTAAAGTAGCTCAGACAATGAAAAGCTGAGAAAACCCAAATCTCAGAAGGGTACACTAGACAGGACAAGATGACCAGTAATCTTTTTTATTTCCATTTCAGTTTTTCAGTTTTTGTCCTGTTTGATAAGCACTGTTCTAGATCACTTCGGGATTTTGGCTTGTCCAGACCCAGAAAGCTTCTCCAGACCACAATGAGAGTCCATTTTGGTGCAGATTCCTGTGGCTTTTATGGCAGGTGGGCCAGACCAGGTCTCAGGACGGCACCAGCCCAAACAGGAGAACAGAAATCCAGAGTCCGCAGCTATAGATATGAATTGTCTCCTGTTGCTGGCAGAGCTGTTACATGGGCTCTAAACTACTCCAGCACGGACAAGATGATGAAAACATGTGCATCTGTTAGCTTTAATCTCCACGCTAGGCGTGGTCATTCGCAGTCAGAAATTCAACTTCGAGGCAGCACTGTGAGCCCCAGCTTCCTTTACCTTTATCTCAGATTGATACTAAGGTTTTGCTCATTAGTATAATGGATGTTGGAAAGGATTTTTCTCCCATTGGTGAGTCATTACGGGAGATGTGTGAATTAGTTAGAACATGGTAGATCCATTTCCAGCCTGCAGGAGGCTGGGAGAAGAAAGCGGTGATTCCAGGAAAGGTCCCCTAGACTTGTTCCTAGATGGCCCTGGGTGCGCCCCCTGGCTTGGCCAGTGCTTGTGTGCCTGACGAGCTGCACAGCAGACTCTTGATGCTCACCCTTGACTCAGGAGGAAGTTTCATTCAAGCTGTTGTCAGGACACCCCCGAGGCGCTTTTGGCTGGGCTCAGCCCACGTGGCTGTCTGGCCCCGCTGGCAGTCCTTGTCCACTCGTGGGGTCAGTTCTGCCGGGTGGGAGAAGACCCAGGCTCTCGCCTTCCCCTTAGTTACTGGCCGTCAACACCGAACAGAACAGAGCTGCTGGCTGTGCGCGAGCAGAGCGGCGGAGGGGCCTGCAGAGCGGAGGCGATGATCAGGGTTTCCAGCTGGGCCCCGTGCGCTCTTTGCTCCTGGGCGGCAGTTTAACACGGGGGTTTGGAAGCAGGGCCTGGCGTCCGCGGGCGCGGGGTGGAACCCTGGCTGTGTTCCTCGCTGGCTGCTTGCTGAACCCTGGCTGTGTGCCAGGCGTGGGGTTAGGGGCTGCGAACAGCCCAGCGGACGCGACGGTCCACAGAGCAGCAGGAAAGAGGCATCCAACAAAACCGCACACACATTGTTTTGTCAATTTTCTTTGTGCCAAGCCCATGGTGCAAAAAGACTGTAGGGTGGGAAGACCTTTATTTGTGAAAAGAATCGAGAGGACTTTGCTTAGACTGAAGGGTGAGTGGGAGGTGGGGGCTTTTAATCCGGCAAAGGCCCTGAGGTGGGCGGGGGTGGGGGTTGGTCCCCCCGGAGATGCAGAGAAGGCCATGTGAGCAGTGGCTCACAATTTTTTGTGAGCTCAAGACCTACCGGGGGTACATACTGAAAGGTACCTTCCTGGCTCCCACCCCTAAAAATCCTGATTCCACAGATCGGCATTTGTAAAAAAGCATCACAGTAAATTTAGAGAAAAGTAATTGCTTGGGCCACAGTTGGAGAAATATTGGGTCACAGCCTAGTGTGAGTGTCACAGACAATTAATTAAGTAACTTAATTAAACAGTAAGCCGAGGTCACAGGATAGCAGGAGCTTTAAAGGACAGAGGCCACATGTGGAGCTTGGCGTGCAGCAAATCACCGCCTGTCTACGACTGTCCTCTCGTCCAGCCCTCGGAGTCCCAGAATATCGAGGAGTGAGCACCGGGCTTGGAGGTCTGTGAGCCACGTTTGCCTTAGTTTCCTGCTGTAACAAAGCACCGCCAACTAAGTGGTTTAAAACAATAGGGATTTATTAGTCTTGCAGTCCTGGAGGCCAGAACTTCAAAATCAAGGTGTCGGCAGGGTCATGCGCTTCCTGAAACCTCGCCTCTTCTAGCTTTTGGTGTTTGCCAGCAACTCTTGGCATTCCTTGGCCTGAAGATGCATCACGGCCGCCTCCACCTCCTCCTGCACATGGGCTTCTCCACAGTGTCTGTCCATCTCGGCGTCCAAATCTCCCTTTTCTTAAAAGGACACGAGTCATATTGGATCAAGGGGTGTGCTTTATTCCAGTATGCTGTCATCTTAATTTAACTAATTACATCTACATTGACCCTATCTCCAAATAAGGGCATGCACTGAGGTTCAGGGAATTAGGACTTTAACTTGTGAGGGAATGTGCTTCAACCCAGGGCAATGTTCTAGCCTCAGCCCGGCCACTGACTCAGGGCCTACCTTGGGCACGGCCCTCTGCCTCTCTGGGCCAGTGGGCCATGGTTTCGCCACCTGTCGGGTCATCCCATACCCACTTGGTAGCTTGCTCTCCTGCTGTCTTGAATCTCTCACTTGTGAGATCCCAGGGCTCGCTCATCAGATTCAGTGATCTCCGTCCTGACTGCACATTGGAACCACCAGGGGGGCTTTTTTAAAAAATGCCAGTTAAACCCAGAATCTCTTGGGAGTGGCTTCCAGACATGGGCAACTTCTTCAGCTCTCCAGGCAAATCTCATGAGAACCAGGTGACCTAATTTCTCAAATTCCCTTCTTGTTGGGAAAAAATAAAAAGGAGCCTCAGAGGAAGCATGCTGCTCCCCTCTTCTGACTTAAAATCTCAGGGAGTATTCAAGCTAGACGAGGCCAAGACTTTAGGTTTGGGCAACTTTATCAAGGTATAATTCATCTACCATAAAATGCATACATTTTAATTG
The DNA here is from genome assembly GCF_030445035.2 of Dasypus novemcinctus. Taxonomy (NCBI): domain Eukaryota; kingdom Metazoa; phylum Chordata; class Mammalia; order Cingulata; family Dasypodidae; genus Dasypus; species Dasypus novemcinctus. The sequence continues at coordinate 145,117,972 of NC_080675.1, forward strand.
CACAGTTGGATGAGTTTAAGCTAATGTATGTTATCTATGAGGCATCTATGTTTAACAGTTTTCATATTACTTCTTCTGGTAGTTTTCCCCATGCTATGTGTTTTTACTGATACTTTTCGATTTATAAACTTCAGATAAGGTGGCATATAATTATGACCCACCCAAGAGAATTTGAAAGTGAAAATGAACAGAACTAATAATTAAACAAGTGGATAGGGGTAAAATGGGACTGTCCTGGGCAAATCAGGGTGTATGGCAACCTAATCTTAAACATCTTCTACTTATTCCCAGTCATTGTGGATGAGGATTTAATTCACATTACCAATCCCTATAGCTCCCTTTTCCTCCCAACTTTTGCTAGTTTTGTACCTATTCTAGTTTCTCTGTTGCTTAACTTGGTAAATTTAAATATTAACTCCCTATTTCTGGGGCCATTTGGTAAGATAAAGATATTAGTGTCCCTCTATTTCTTTTTTTTTTTTTTATTTTTCTTGTCAATGTGTTTTATTTATTTATTTATTTTTTTAATTATTTATTTTTTTTAAAAAATTACATTATGAAAAATATGAGGTCCCATTCAACCCCACCGCCCCCGCCCCCCACTCCCCCCACAGCAACACTCTCTCCCATCATCATGACACATCCATTGCACCTGGTAAGTTCATCTCTGAGCATCACTGCACCCCATAGTCAATGGTCCACATCATAGCCCAGACTCTCTCACGTTCCATCCAGTGGGCCCTGGGGGGATCTATAATGTCCTGTAATTGTCCGTGAAGCACTATCCAGGACAACTCCACGTCCTGAAAACGCCTCCACATCTCATCTCTTCCTCCCGTTCCCCACACCCAGCAGCCCCCATGGCTACCGTTCCCACACCCATTCCACATTTTCTCTGTGGACATTGGATTGGTTGTGTCCATTGCACATCTATGTCAAGTGAGGGCTTAGATTCCATATGGGTACTGGATGCACTCCTCCCGCTTCCAGTTGTAGACACTCTAGGCTCCATGTTGTGGTGGTTGACCTTCTTCAACGCCATGTTAGCTGAGTGGAGTAAGTCCAATAAATCAAAGTGTAGGAGCTGAAGTCTGTTGAGGCTCTGGGCCTGGGTGTCATATTATCAGTCCAGAGATTCAAATCCCCTACATATATCTTAAACCCAGCACCGACTACAATTCCAATAAAGTAGCATGCAAGTCTTGTGAAAAGAGATCCCCTCTGAGTCCAATTCCATCACGCAGAAACACCAGCTCCAAAGAAGGGCTATCTGTCATGGCAGTGAACCCCTTCTGCCATGACCATAGAACCCGTGGGTCTCTTTATCCCTCAAAAGAACCAATACCTGGGGTTGTATCTACCTTATCTGTCTCTTAGACTCTGTTCAGTTGTACATAGGGGTATTCCTTCTGACAACCTCCAGACTCTTTTTTAGAGACTCACAGCCTTATAATCTCATTTCTCCTTTCCATTTCCCCCTTACATTAGGTCAAACAGCTTCCTGAAGTCATGTCATTATATGTAGACAGGTATATTCTGCTGTTCCGCATTGAATCTTTAATTCAAGGTCATTTTCTAGTTGCTTCTTCAGCTGGTATGTGGTAGTGATCCCTCGGTGCCAGGGAGGCTCATCCCCGGGTGTCATGTCCCATGCTGGGGGGAATGCATCGCATCTACACGCTGAGTTTGGCTGTGAGAGTGGCCACATTTGAGTAACATGCAAGTGTCCCTCTATTTCCCCTCCATCTCTGTCCTCTCCCTCCTCCCAATTTCGCATCTCATTTATCTTCATGTCTACATTATCAAGGTTGCTAGCACTGACTTCTATTTTTTAATAAGAATTAAGCCTTTCCTACTTTGTTGCTAAAAAAAAACTAAGATTCAGTGTTTGCATTACGTTGATCATGTAACTGTTCACTCTGCACCAAAGAGTACAATGTCATCACAAACACTTCTCTGTGGTTCCAGTATCATTAACCCTGTGCCTCTCACAGGAAAATGCTTTTAGCATCAGTATTAAATGGGTTTCCTTTCTTACTCTCTACCAGTTCTTCTGAATTAGGCTGAAGTTCAGTTTGCTGCATATTTGAACCATAAATTTCTCATTAAAGATTTTTGCCCTCTCTACCACTTGGTGTTTCCAATTGTTGTTTATGTTTTGGGAAGAGAAACGTATGCTTTTCCATCATATTTCTAAAATCTTCCAGCATCCATTTATATTTTGCTTAGAATTGATTTCTTTCTTCTTTCTGATGACATTCTACCTGGGACTCTGATTTTCTGCTCTTAGTTGTTCTGAGATTTCATGGGCCAGCTACACAGGGGTCATCCTGGAACACCTTTATAATAGATATGTGAGTTAATTCTACCACTGTTTATCCTAAAGCTTATCCTTCACAGTTTTCAAGTTAGATTTGCTGGAATACCTATTCAAATAACTTCTCAGAATGGAAACATGGGAAGTAAATTTTATGAGTATTTTTATGTCTAAATATGATTTTTTTGCCTCCACCCTTGACTGATAGTTTGGGTATAGAATTCCCAGTTTGAAGCCATTTACACTTAGCACCTAGAGAGGGACTATAGTGTAGAGGTTAAAAGCCCAGATTCTGGCATCAGAATGCCAGGGTTCAAATCTTAGCTTTTCCATTTGTTAGACCAAGCAAATCACTTAAACTCTCTTTGCCTCAGTTTCCTCATCTATAAACAAGGATAAAAATAGTACCTTCCTCATGAGTATGGTGAGAATTAAATTATTTAATATACACATATAAAGTGCTTAGAACAGTGCCTGGCACATAGTAAGCATCATTTGAATGTTGGCTGTTATTGTTCTGAACTCCATTGACACTGATGAGAATTCTGATGTTATTCTGATCCCTGATTCAGTGGATGCTCTGGTTTCTCTAGAAATGTTCAGGATCTTCTCTAATCTCTGATATTTGTCAATTTCCCAATTGTGTGTCTGCTTGGCATTTTCTCCACCCTTTCAATTTAAAGACTTAGCATCCCTTTTTGGCTCTTGGGATTTAAAAAATGTTATTATTTCTATGCTAGTAACCTCTCCTCCACCTTCTTTCTTTTCTTGTCCTGGAATGCCTACTCTTAGTTTGGTGTTGGATTTCTGAATAATTTTTCTCATAATTTTATGCTGTTTTGATCAGTTCTGGGAGATTTTCTTGACTTTGTCTTTCAAACTTTCTACTGATTTTTACTAATGATGATTTTAATTTGTAGGACTTTCTCATTCAATGATTGTTCCTTTTTTGTAGCACCTTGATCTAACTTTTGAAACTCCACCCATTCAGCTTCCCTATCAGCTTTGTGGCAACCCCAGAGATATCTCTGTGGGATTCTTGGGTTTTGGAAACACAGTTTGAAACCCTCTGTCTGATGCATTTGATCAATACACTTTTTTTGAGCATCTAGTCAGTACTAGGCACTGAGCTAAGTACTGTAGACATGACAAAGATGAAGATACCCTGGTCTCAGTGCCCAAGAGTCCAGACTAATATCAGGGACAACATGTAAACAAATATTCACAACACCACAGAGGCCCAGGGGGGTGCTGAGGCCCAGAGGAGGAAAACAAGGCCTCACAGAAGAGTTGGCATTTCAGTGCTTCTTAACGCAGGAGTGAAGGTTTCTAGGGAGAGGACAGAGCTGGACAAGGGCAAGGAGGATGAGAGAACCTAGAGGGGAGGACACAGGAATCCAGGGTTGAGGCTGCAAGATTAGTAGAGTCAGACCGTGGAGAACGATGTTTGCCTGTAGGGGAGCCTGATATCATCCTCTGGGAAGTCGTCAGAGGGCCCTCGAGGAGAGGAGCAACATGACTGGGACTGTATGTTGGCAAGGGTCCTCTGGAGGCCCTGAACAGGCGGGTTAGAGGGGCGCCCCCTCATCCAGGAGCCCTCAGAGACAACCCGCCCCATGTCCTGCCCAACATTCCTTCAGCACTAAGGAAGGTTCCTTATCTTTCTTGAGTTGAAGCCTTCTGGGTGTCTCCTGGCAAGATCTTAGCCTCTACATGCAGAAACTGTGCTTTCTTTTTATGGTGCTTATAAAAATAATAGCCCCTCATGACTAAGGGTCAGTTTTAAATTTCAAAGTGCTTTCACATCCATTATTTCATTTGACATTTCCAGTGATTCTGGGAGGAAGGCAGGACAGATTGTTTCCCTCACTATAGAGGAAGAAGCATTCTGAGGTTGGGACTATGATTACTCCCACTTTAGAAATGAGGAAACTGAGGAATAGACAGATAAAGACACTTGGCCAAGACCATGCCACCAGAAGACAGAGCTAAGATGTGAGCCCGGGAACTGAATCAGCACAAATACCACCTCTCTTAATTCTTCTGTTTCCTCCTCCACTCCTAGAAAAGATCAGACACATAGCAGATACTCAGGGAAAACTCACAGAGTAAGGAGCTAAAGGATATGGAATAATGTGGGCTAGAAAGAGGCACGACCTCATTCAGTCCTCCTGAAAAGTCTGTCAGATGGGTCTCATTTTATCTCAGTTTTAAAGGGTATGGCTACAAACTGGACTCAGACATGAGGCTGTTTAAAATCTTAACACCACATCCTGACCCTCTCTGATCACCCCACATGCCCTTGGAGGTGTAGATATACATGGGACATCGGCCCTTGGCCCATGGCCCGGTGGCATTCTGGTCTGTTGCCTTCCATTGTCTGGGTCTTGTCTGCCCATTAGACTCCTTGGGGATCACTCATTCCTCCTTTCTTCTAGTTCACACTCAATGAGTGGAATGGACTGAGAACGCTTTACGCAAACCTTCCCTCTAAGTCCACCAGTGGGCTTCTGTGCAGCCTTGGGGCCAGCAGCCTGGCATGGAGGCAAAGGGTCGGCCTGGGAGGGCTCAGCTAAACTCCATATGGCCCTGCGCAGAGCCAAGGTAGGCAGGCTTCCCCAGCCCTTGGCCACAGGGGCAGAAACTTGCTCTGTGGATACAGGGGGATGCTGCGGCTGCAACTTAAGGACACCTGGACAACAGAGGCCAAAGTATCTTTGGAGAAGTCAGTACATTCTGAGACGCTCTCTCATGGTGCTCAGAGGGGCTGGACCAAGAGGTCTCTCCTAGGGGAAGTCTACCCAGCCCCAAGTAGAAATAGGTACAGGGGGGCAGGCAGTGTGAGAGGGAATTAAATCCGGACAACAGTCCCTTTCTCCCTTCCTCCCTCCTGTTCTTTCTTTTAACTGAAAATTCAGGAGATTTGTCCACGCTCTAACACCCTCCGAACACGTATGCACTTGAACTCTGAGTTCAAATCCTGCCTCCACCACATTCTAGCTTTGGGACCCTGGACAAACTCTTTGCATCACAGTGTTCTCATCTTTAAATGGGGACAATTATAGCACCCACTTGCACAAAGTGCATAAGGATAATATGCAATAACATGTGGAAAGAGCTGGTAAAACTACTGCTGTTAGCTCTTACTTGACTTACCAGTAAATGACCTGAATCTCACTCATACTTCAGGGTTAAGTGCAAATCATTCCAAAATGCCTGTTTATACTACTCCAGTCCACAATTTGCTCGTGTCATTATTTAACAATAATCAATGGCAAAAGTTCTAAGAGTAGCTGTGTGGTATACACTCAGTAGTGTGCTAAAGACAGTGCATACAGGTTCATGAACTGATAAATTTCCAGCAATTGTGAGTTGATTGCCAAACACGGTCATTATTAAAAATTAACTTAGATAAATGTACAATGAAATAAATTTTATATATTTTAAAGCTAATAAATACTAAAGCTTATCACTTCCTGTTTATTTTATTATGTTTTGCTATTGTCTATGCTCTGGAGATTATTTACATCTATTGTCTCTAAATGGTAGAAATACTGTCAATGGTACATCTCTACCCAGCTCCTGCTGTAGTACTTATATTGGTGGCTTGAAATTGGCCACAGTGGGAATAGTCACATCATGGAAATTGGCAAGCACTACTAATCAGGCCTTGATAATTATTTTGTTGATTGTCTAGACTTAAGAAAATGATGGAGAAATGCTAATAATGTAGATTAAAGTGTTTCATATATCTGTAGCCATTACATTGTAAAACGCACAAAAACATTGAGGACATATTCTTGTGGCACTGAAAAGCTAATATCTGATTCAGCAAAGTAGTCGTTCATATCATTGATGAGCAAGTGAAATTTTGACACATGTCTTCATTGTTTCCCTTTCTTCCAACTCAACGTAAGAAAAAAATATCAACATTCATGTTGAAATGACACTAATGTGTCAACTGTACCAACAGTTTGACGACAGCTACACGAGTTTAGGAAATATCAACGAAAGCATTCTGTGAGAATCAAATGATGAGATAGAATTTACAATAAAGACTATTGTAAGGAAACGGATTTGGCTCACCTGATAGAGCATCCGCCTACCCCGTGGAGGTCCAGGGTTCAAACCCAGGGCTTCCTGACCCATGTGGTCAGCGGGCCCAAGCGCAGGCTGATGCACACAAGGAGTGCTGTACCACACAGTGGTGTCCCCCATGTAGGGGAGCCCCATGCGCAAGGAGTACACCCTGCAAGGAGAGCCACCCCATGTGAGAAAAGTACAGCCTGCCCAGGAGTGGGGCCGCACACATGGAGAGCTGACGCAGCAAGATGATGCAACAAAAAAGAGACGCAGTTTCCTAGTGCCACTGACAAGAATACAAGTGGACACAGAAGAACACACAGGGAATGGACACAGAGAGCAGACAATTGGGGGGGTGGGGGGAAGGAGAGAGAAATAAATAAAATAAATCTTAAAATTAAAAGGCCATTGTATATTTTGTTATTTGTAAACTGTGTGCTATACATACTTTATATCAGTAATATTTATAATAAATTTATGTGCATAGATATGTATACATACATTTTTTCCCCCTAGAGAGCCATTGTTAAACATTTACCAGCATACCACAGGTAGAGGAGAACATCCTCAGGCCCTAGAATCACTCAGACCTGGGCTAAAATCCCAGCATATGCATTTATAAGCTGTGTGACCTTGGGCAAATTGCTCAGTCTTTCGAAGCCTCATCAATAAAATGAAACTATGAGTGCAATATGCCAACATCAGAAAAATAGTATGGCTTAGAGGTTGAGAACCCATGCTCAGAAACCAGCTGCCTGTATTACAGCTCCTGACTCACTAATTGTGTGACACCAGCTCAGTTTAGCTCCTCCTTGGTTAGGCGGCATAGTAGTAAGAACAACATCTAGGAAATACAAAGATTTTACTTCCATGGACTGCCTCCGCCGGTGCAAGTCTGAAGTGCGTAGGGCAGGCGGCAGGAAGGATCAGATGCTTCAGGCTGCAGGCAGGATTTCTTCTTCCTCAGTTCCGCTCTTACCACCTCTCAGGAGATTGGACCAGGCCCGCCCAGGTCCCCGTGGTTCACCCCTTTTCCTCAGTGTCAGCTGATTGTAGGTGTCAGCCACATCTGCAACATACCTTCAAGGCAACCCCTGGATTTGTATTTAATCCAATAATGGGGCACTGTAGCAGCCCAGCTAAATCAACACATGAAAAGAGGGAATAAGAAAAGATCCCCCACTCCCACCCATAGGTTTGTTCTGAGGACGGAATAGAACTGCGCAGGGGAAAGATGTAGCAGAATGCCTGATCCCATTAAGCGCTTGGTTTAGCAGTCACTCTCCCTTTTCTCTTCTTTTTTTTCCCCCCTAGTTTTTTTGTTTTTAACTTTATTTTTAAAGAAGTTTTAGACTACAGAAAAGTTACATAAAAAATATAGGGGAGTCCCATATACCCCTATACCTTCCCCTCTCACATTACCCTGCTAATGACATCTTTCATTAGTGTGCATTTGTTACAATTGGTGAATAAGTATTGAAGCATTGCTACTAACCAAGGTCTGTAGTTTGCATTACGGTTTACACTTTGCACCATACAATTTTATAAGTTTTGAAAAAATACCTAATGGCCTGTATCCATCACTGCAATATCATGCGGAACAATTCCACTGCCCTAAAACTGCCCCATGTCCCACCTATTCTTCCCTCACTCTCCCCTCAGAACCTCTGGTAACCACTATTTTTAAACCAATGTTACAAGTTCTTCTGTTACAACAATAAGAATAAGTCTGTGTAGGTCCATGGTTGTATTCCCACCTTACGTTTGTTCATTGCTCAATCTTGAGGAATTTGAGATTATGATGCTTACTCTGCTTCAGACTGAGAAGGGAATTAGAGCTTAGGGGGCCGAAGGATGGAACTGTTTTGCTTGCAGTTGTAGCTACTCTTTGCTTCTTGGGTTGGGGGTTGTCCATCATCACCATTTTGTTAGCTGTCATGGGCGAGTCCAGTGACCTGCAGAGGATGTGTTGGAGCAACAAGCTCCAAGAAAGGCCATGGGCTTGCTTCCCAGGTATGGGCAGCCATGCGCTCTGGTGGGAAGACCATCCCTGGCCGGGTGTGTAAATGATGGCCTGAGGCGGGGCCTGGAGAAAGCTAGGAAAGAGAAGAGATGGAAGCCAGCTCACAGCTAGGGGCCCCAAGAGGAGGCCCAGCAGGGCAATTCAGATGGAAATCAACTATAATTGGGTGGCACCTCTTGGGGCCCATTGTGAGGCAGGACTGGCTGACTCAGTGGTAAGAGGCCCATGGCCGGAAGGTGAAGTGGTTAGGACGTGCCAGACGGAGGCTTCCAGGCTTCACAGGCCAGCAGCCAGGCAGGCGGGCAGCTGCAGAGGATGTTTCATTAACTACTGACTGAGGATTTGCGTAACTTCCATTTGCTGCTTCAGCCTGTAGCTAGGTTTAAAATAAATTCCAGGAAATCAAGCTCCAATCCCCCAACCAGCATGCGGAGGCCCCAGGCAGGCCTCTGGCACAACCGTGTGATCTACCAAGTTTATCGCAGGCAACCTGGGCAGTCACCTTAAACGCCTCTTTCTCTCCCCTGGAGCCCTCGCCTCCAGCTCTGAGACCTCCACAGTCCCCCATATCCCAGAGGAGCCTCTGGTCAGCAAACCCCATCCCCCTGGGCACCGCCCATTGTCGGTGGTCGGCCTTAGGACTGCTCACTGCTGTGGAAGCAGCAGCTGTATGGCGATTAGAGAACTGAGCTGACTTCAGATTCTTGGGACGAAAGCCACCAGAAGAAAGGAATCAAGCGCGTAATAATGGGATATCTAGTACGGTGGCTATCTGCAGGAAAGAAGACTCTCAGCGTAAAGTCTGCTGGCACAAAGAGAATTTCAGAGTTGGGAGGCGCATAGGGGCCATTTAGTGCCACTGCCTGCATTTTTACAGATGGGGACAGAGGCCGGGGAAGTGAAATGACTTGCCCTCACTCACACAACTGGGAAGCCACTGAGAAACTGAGCCAACACCCAATTTCTTGGGGCATGGGCCCTGCCCTGCTGCAGCCAGCAAATTGAGCAAGGGTGGATTTCCCAAGGCAGAGGACTACCAAGAATTCCATCAAGCTTCCTGGATTCCTGGATACTGCCCTATCCACCTTGCTCCAGCCCTACCCCAGCAGCCTTGGCAGCGTCCCTGCCACCCCCACTTTCCACCTTGTTGCTGAGCACTCTGGGCCTCCGATCACTCCAGACACAGCAAGGAGTGAGCAATTTTAGCTGGGCTTGCTGCAGGGGCTTTGGAACCAAGCCATGCTCCTCCGGGGGCAGTGGGCTGACCTGGGGTAGCATCACTGGGCATGGCCAGGCATGTCCTGCCTCTGGCTACCCCCAAGGCCCTGCCTGGTCAACCTTTGGCTGCCTCTCCAGCCTTACCCCCACCTTCACAGTTTCCTCTCCAGCCCCCAGGCCACACTGTTGCTTTAGACATGCAGCCCTTGCTCTCTCCTCTGGATTTCCTTTTCTGGTCACTACATTTAGTAGTGTCTCCTCACCTCAGCCCAACTTCCAACAGCACCATGTATATTCCTCATGGAAAATGCTGGTGCATTGCTTTTGTTTACACACTCAGTTTTCTTTTAGGCCATGAGCTGTCATTGTGATTTAGTTTTATTCATCACTGAGTCCCCAGAACCTAGCCTGGTGTCTGGCATCAACCAGTGCTCAGCATAAATACGCTATTTGGTGAATAAGAAAAAGGAGGGATGTGGAAGGGATGGATGGAATAGATGCAAAGATGACAGAATGAAAGGATAGATGAATATTGGATAGATGGATGGGTGGGTGGTAGAGGGATGGGTAGATGAGTGGATAGATGGATGGATGGATGATGGATGATTGGATGGATGGTTGGATGGATAAATGAGTGAGAGGATAGCTGAAGCAGCCCCTTACATCTGTGGAACTTCTATTTTCCCAGCACAGAGTCCCACTTATTGAAGGTCCAGAGTACAACTCTACTGCATTATGTTTCTGGAGAATTCCTCTATTTCTCAGAACCTCCTAAGCTAGCTCTGAGTGATGGCAAAGCAGGAGTTGTCCCCACTTGATGGATGAGGAAACAAATCTAGAGATGTTAAGGTATTTGTTCACAGAGCTAATTCAAGACAGAGTAGAAATCAGACCTCTGGCTTCCTGACTCCTAGTTCTGAGTTGTGTGATATGTAAAGAGAACAGGTCTGGAAGGCAGGAAAGTTCTTGCCCTATGGCAGGCCTCTATCCATGCCAACCCCGTCTCCCCCCCCAAAGAGGTAGAGCTGCTGAAGGTGAGTCTACAGACCTATCCTAGCTGTGGCACTGATTTGGGTGGCATGTGCACAGTGATTTGTGGGAGGGGGACAATCCCTGCCCTTCAGTTTCCTGGGAAGAAAGTGGTATTGTCAGAAAAATTAGACCACGGAGAAAGATCTCCTCCTCCTTAGTCCTACTGGCCCTGGGCTGACCGTGTATGTCCATGGCTGCATCGAGGAGGCCACCTTTTCTCCTCTGACTCTGAGCAGCTTTCCACAGCTTCCAAAGCCAAGAGGCTGGTGGGGGAGAGACCCCTGAGCTCTCATCTCCTCTCTAGAGTGCACTTGGCCATGACCAGGCTCCATAGCAACTCTGGGTGAGGGCAGCCTCAATGAGATATTCTCAAGCAAAATGAATGCAAAGAAGTTTTGAGTTAACAGATGGCTCGTAAACAATTTCTTACATATGAAAAAGTCCTACTAACCTTTTTCCCTATTAATTTTTTATTTTTTAAACTTTATAAAAATACCTTCAGACTTAAAAAAAAACTGCAAAAATAATGCAAAGAAATTCCCAAATATTAACCTTTAACACATTTGCTAATTTGCTTAATAATTTTCTTTAAAATTTTCTCTCTGTATGTGTGTATGCATGTGTATACACACATATATATTAGCATGCATGTATGTAATATATTCATGTATTTATTATTTTCTGAAATGTTTGAGAGTAAATTGCAGAAGGCCTTTGCCTTTAAATTCTCTAGCATTTATTAACTAAAACAATGACAATCTCTTACATTATATACAGTATGATTGTCAAAAATCATGAAATTAACATTGCTGCAGTAGCATTAATTAATCTACAAACTTTATTCAAATTTCAGCAATTGTCCTCCTAATACAATTTTTTAAAAATCCAGGATCCAATCCAGGGTCACACTTGCATTTGGTTGCCGTGTTTCTTTAGTCTCCTTTAATTGGGAGGAGTTTCTCAGCCTTTCCTTGTTTTTCATGAACTTACATTTTTGAAGAATATTAGCCCATTATTTTTGTAGATGTTTCTCAAGTTGGGTTTTGCTGAGTATGTTTCCTCTTGACTTGATTCAGGTTATGCATTTTTGGCAGAATGCCACAGAAATGATGCCACGTCCTTTTCAGAGCATCATGTCAGGAAGGATGTGATGTTGATTTATTCCCTTACTGGTGATGTAGATTATTGTGGGGTCTGCCCTCTTTCTCCACTGCAAAGTTACCATCTTACCCTTTGTAAATTAACAAGTCAGAAGATAGTTTGAGACTATATGAATATACTGTCTCATCAGACTTTTGCCCACTCATTTTAGTATTCATTCTCGCCTGAAACAGTTATTGTTATGGTGGTTGTCAAATGGTGATTTTCTAATTCCAACATTTCTTCTACATGTGTTAGAATCTTTCTGAAAGGAAGCACTTTCTCTTCTCCTTATTAATTAATTAATGCATTCATTCACTTTTATCAATATAGACTCAGTGATTCTTCTTTTACTGTGGGCTATAATTTGTTCCCATATTAACTAATTAATTAATGTTAACATTTTATCTTGAAAGAATTATAAAGTCTCAGAAAGTTGCAGAAATAGTACAGAGAGATTCTATGTGCACTTCACCCAGATTCTCCACTTCAGTGGTTACATCTGTGGAACAAGAGAACAATATCAAAACCAGGAAATAATATTGGCATGATGTGTGCATTTAGTTCTGCCATTTTGTCACATGTGTAGATTCTTGTAACCACCACTTCCATCAAGGTAAAGACCTGTTCTATCACCACAAAGATCTCCCCCATGCTTCCCCTATATGGTCACCCCACCACCACCACCACCATCCCTAGCCCCTGGCAATCAGTGATTTATTCTCCATGCCTGTACTCTCATGATTCCAAGAATGTTACAGAAATGGAATCATACAGTACGTGACCTTTTGATCTCGGCTTTTTTTTCTTTTACTCAGCATCATGTCCTTGAGATCCCTCCAAGCTGTTGTGATTTTCAGTAGTTCCTTTCTTTTCTTTTCTTTTCTTTTTTTATTAAATAGCATTCCATCGCACGGACGTACTCCAGTTTGTTTAACCATTCACTACTATAGGACATTTTGTTTGCTTCCAGTTTTTGGCTATTACAAATAAAGCTGTTATGAACAGTCATGCCCAGGTTATTGTATGGACATGTTTTCATTTCTCTAGGATAAGGACCTAGGAGTGCGATTGCTGGAGTGTATGGTGAGCTTATATTTAGACTTCTAAGAAACCACTGAACTGTTTTCCAGATTGCTGTACCATTTTACATTCCCACCAGCCATGTGTGAGTGATCTGGTTTCTCTGCATCCTCACCGGCATTTGTATTGTCACAATTTTTCATTTTAACCCTTCTGATAGGTGTGTAGTGACATCTCATTGTGGTATTTGGTCTTAATTTGTATTTCTCTAAAAGCTAGTCATGTTGAACATCTTTTCATATGTGCTTATTTGCCATCCATATATCCTCTTTATGTCCTTTTCCATTTTCTAATAGGATTGCTTGCTTTTTTTTTACTGTTGAGTTTTGAGAGTTCTTTTTTATATTCTAGATATGAGAAATATGGAAATATTTCTCCCTTGTTGGCTTTTAAAGGAAAGCTTTCATTTACTCATCCGACAGTTTTCTAGCCTATACTGTATGCCAAGCACTTGTCCTGGAGCTGAGCATGGATAAGACAGGTAAGGCAGGGCCCTTGTCCAGAAGATGCTCACAGCTAGTGTTGGGGGTGGTTGCAGCAGAGAATAGAACAGATCATTTCAACACAATGCAGTCAGTGACAACAAGAGGCAGGGGCAGGGTTATGGCCACATAGAGCCAGTCTGCCCTGGCTCTGCTGGGGGATCTGTGAAAGTCTGAGGGTGAGTCTGCACCTGTGAGGTGGGGCAAGGGGACAAGGGCTCTCTAAGCAGATGCAAGAGCTTGTGCGAAAGTACTTGAGCAATTGAGGCTTCATGGCAGCAAGGGTCAGGAGGCGAGAGGGTACAGTAGGACAAGTCCCTAGGGAATTTGTCCAGAGTTGGGTTGGAATCTTGAATAGGTGCTCAGTGGTTGTGTTAACTTGGACTAGATATTTCACTTCTCTGGGCCCAGTTTTCTTGTGTGCAAAATGACCTTAATAATGGATTAGAGATAATGTACATAGGGTATCTGGAACAGGGCTGGGAATGTAGAATTGGGTGCTGGATAAGCGTCTTTCCTTCTTGGGCCATCCCTTGCATGCTCCCTTCTGCCTGAGGCAAGGCGTGGCTCTTCTCCTAACTAGAATCCGCCTCCCTTGTGCCCTGGACCACTCCCTGCCAACTCCCTGGGACCAGAGATGTGTTCCATCAATTAAGACACCCTTTTGGTTCCTTCCCAGCAGTGTTTAAACCTTCCACAGGTCACCCTTATCTACCAAAAGTCAAAACAAAAATTATTCAGTTCCAATCCCTCCCTTAGTCACCAAACTTTCTTTCTCAGCCTCATTTCTGGGAAGAGGTGGTTATTTTCACTCTCTCCACTTCCTCATCTCCCTCTCACTCTTTAACCCAGTGTGGCCTGGCTTTGCACCACCCCCTCTCAGGAGCTCCTTTAGTTAGAGGTCATCCGTGGCCTGCTGGGCAGCTGTGATTCACTCTTGGTCTTTCTTGATTTCTCTATGGCATTAGAGAAAGTTGGCTACTTCCCCCTTCTTGAGACTCCCCTCTTGGCTCCCAAGGTGGTAAGTGCAGAACCTTTGCCTCCTGTCTCTGGGGGAGCATCTTCTGAGACTCCTTTGCAGGTTCCTCTTTCTGTATCAACCTCCAATGTGTGGGAGCTCCCCGGGTTCAGCCCTCAGCTCTGTTCCTCTCCCTCCCCTGCCCTCAACGTCTCCTGGTCTGCTGCCTGAGCCCCACGTGTGGCTTCGGTTGGCTCCTTGGGAGGAAGGCTCTCAGCTCAGCCTCCACCTCCAACCCCCGGAGTCCTCTCTCCTGAACTCCAGGCCATTGGCTCCAACTGCCCACTGAGTATCTGCACCTCAAACTCAACGTGAGTAAAAGTGAGCTCATCCTCCTCTCCAGATCAGCAGCTCCTCTCCCGAATTCCCTCTTTCACAATCTTCAGCTGCCGAGAACAGGCAGAGAAAACACAAAGAAAGGAGTGGTTGGCGAGAGGGAGTGATGACTTCAGGGTTCACTTATGGTACTGAGGTGCCAAAGCAGGGAGCAGAAGTTCCCTGCTGGAGTTTGAAAGAGGAGGCGGCAGGAGATGTGATTTGGTGATGTTCCAGCGGCATAAAGGGCACGCCGAAAGGCCCAGCTGGAAACCACAGCCCTTTCCTGGAGCCCTTCAGCCAGGCTGCAACTTGCAGGCTCAGCTTGTAGGCTTGGGGACTCGGGGTGTAATGACCTGTAAGGGCAGGGAAGGAGGGAAGGAAGGGTTCTGCTCGGGTAAGAGGGGAAAGGAGATGGCCAGGGGAAGGGACTAAGGGGCTGGAAGTGAAAGCAACTCTGGGGCAGAAGGGGCAGGAGGTGCAGCACAGGATTAGAAGCCAAAACAAGAAGTGAACTTGATGTGTGTATGAGGTTTGAAGAGGAAAGCCTGAACTAGCCTCCTCTCCACTCCCAGTTCTGAATGTGTGAATCTGCACTTCCTGCCTTAATTTGAGAGAGAGAGATCTACTGAGAACAATAGGAAGCTATACCAACAAATGAAATAAAAACGACATCTGTGTTGAATGGAGAAGGGACATTTGTTGGACAAATAAAGAAGAAGCAGACAATTTTCCTAACTTGATTGATCACCAACAAACCTTCACTGAGGACACACTAGTGCTTAGCACTTTAGTTACTTGCCACGTTTTATCTTCACAACCATCATGTGTAGTAAATACTATTATTCTCATTTTACAGGTGAGGAAACTGAGGCTCAAACAGGTTACCCAATGAGTCTGTGGATACACAGTTAGGAGGTGCTGGCGTCTGATTCTGAAGACCATGTTCTTTGTGTTTTTGCTTGCATTTATTTTACTTTAAAAAAAAATCAAAATGATAATAGTGTAGTTTAAAGAATCTGTTAGTTCTACTAAGTGTATTAAGAAAAGCAGCAGTCACCAGTCTCATAGACAATGATTTACAATTTTCTTATAGGTTCTTTTAATACTTACCTCTGTATCTGTATGTTATGTACTTGCTTTGCAATTTCTTGCTGTTTCTATTTTAGGCATTGTTTATTGACTTTCCCTTTCACAAGAAGTGGATTCAGCTCCTCGCTCCACACATACACCCAATATACACATGCACATATGCTATTCTTCATCCTCTCGATAAGTCATATAGCTAATTTGCTAAAATCAACAGTCAGTGTTGACATTACAATGACTAAGTACCTACTTCACAGAGCCAGTTCATGTAGTAAACTAGGATTCCTTTCCCTGACTTGCACTTTTTGTTTTCTTTGGAATTGATGATTGCTTTCATTTTTTTCTGCTATTTGCATAGTTTTCTATGAGCGTATTAATTCAGCATTCAAAATGTCCACCAGTTATCTAATGAGAGTTAGACACGGTCGTGCACATTAAGCTGTTGTCAGTTCTTTCCATGAAGAAGCGTTTCTTAGAGCTTTCTGATCTTTTGCAGTGGGGACTAGTGACCACCTCTGCCTGGGTCTATGTCTGCCATCATTGTAGGGACTGCTTTTGCGCCTGTCTTTCATGACTTCCTCTTTCTTAGTTTACTCCTTCATTTTGGTCAGTATATACAACCTTCAGGAATTTTCTAACAAAGGTGTATAAGAAGCAACATTTTGAACCTTGTGTCTCTTTCTTCCTGGGCTACTCATATCTCCCAGAGAAGAGGCTTTTAAGTGTCTTGCCTGAGGATTGTGAATCCTGACACAGCTGGTGGGTGGTCGCTGGAGAAGATGGCTAGGGAGCTTAGCTTTAAATATGTTAATATTCCTTTACTTCCCCTGTTTTCAGTACAGACTTCACCCTCAGTTGTGCCTGGTGGCCTCATCCCAGGCAGGGACTGTTTTACCTCCAGGCTTTGGCTGTGGTAAGAAATGGACGGTTGCTCAGCAGTGTGGAGAAGAGGCAGGGATCTCTTGTTCTCATGGCCTCTGAATGAATTGCTTTCACTGAGTCGTCCTTCCTTTGCCTCACCCCTTCACCGGCTTCTAGAATTACTTTCTGCTGCCAGTTCCTGAGGCTTTTGAGGGTTGTGTTGTGGAAATCCAGTCAGTTCTCAGCTTTCCCCCCTTCCAGCTCCCTCTCCCACTAAGTCAGTTACCGCTTGTCCACCTGCTTTTCAGCTTCCAATATTTTATGGTTCCTGTCTCTTCTCTCATTCTCCCACCCTGTGGGTCTGTGCCATCTAGATGCTTGTGTTCAGTCTCGTTCTTGGCTTGGGTATCCAAAGCCCTTGCTCCCTCCCAGCCACAAGTATCCCATGCTGAGTGGGCAGGCCTGCAATATATGAGTCACTTTTTTTCACAAGCGTCTGTTAGAAAGGAATTGGCTTCTTGGTGTGTAATAAACATATTTCCCACAAAGGAGTCAAGACACCTGAGGCCTACACTGACTTGGTCCCTATCTTGCTGGGCAACCTTGAGCCTTTTTTTGCTGGATCTCAGGGACACCTTAAGTAAAACAAAGAAAACATCACCTTCAACCCTCCAATAAGGTTATGAGAATCAAACGAGATGACGGGGAGACATACTTCTCTGCAAAGTTTCAGACCCCTCACGGAGATCTGTGATTAACATCCCCAGACCCCAATTCAGCAAGTACTTCATATGAAACAGTGGACTCTGTGCTAGGTCTTCAGGATTCCGGATGGGAAAGGGAAGTCCTTCCCCGTGCAGTAGCTCATGATATAGCAGAAGAGGCAGATGAACAAACCTAAGGTTACAGTATTGTGGGATAAGCAAGGCTGCAGATTACAGGTGAGTTACAGGTAAGTGAGGCCAGCTCTGCCTGGTGGGGGTGGACGGCATAGGGGAGCTTCACAGGAGCTGGGCAGGACTGCACCAGTCAATGAAGAGAAGGAAGGTCTTCCAGACAGGGGGAATAGTATCAGCAAAGGAAAAGAGGTGTGAATCTGCAAGGCAGGAGCAGAGGGCTGCAGCTTCATTGGGCTGGAGCTGTTGGGGCTGGATGGGGTCTACTTATGCTGCCATCTATGCCATGCTCTTCTGCTGGGAGCCAGAGATGGGTTTTAGCTTGGTCAGCGGAATGATTGAATCGGCCTATAGGAAGGCTGCCACTGGCAATGGGATGGAGGGGGACCAGGAGAGATGGGCCCAGTGGAGGCTTCTGTCAGGATGCTACTCTCAGTGTCTGGGGGAAAACTGATGTGGATCTCAGGTAGGGCCAGGGCAGGAGAGATGGACAGGGGCCTATAGCAGGTTTCAAGAGACATTAAGGACATCAAATAATCAGGACTTGGCGATTAACTGGTTATAGGGGATGAGAAAGATTGAAAACCTAGTCTTACTCTTGGATATCCAGTTGTGACAGCCAGAAGTTACAGGAGGAAAAAGAGGCTGGCAGAGGAAAACGAAAGAAGATAAAGCGTTGGGTATGGGTATGTGGCAGGCCTACTGGAAACTAGAGGCAATGACCATGAGGAACCTGCGACTGTGAGCCAGAGAAAGGCTAGAGATAGCAGCCATCTGGGTTCTGTCATTCGAGCACCACGACCATAGTCATCACCTTCACCATCATCATCAGTGTCGTCACCATCATCACCATCACCACCACCATCGTCACCACCATCACCATCACTGCCACCACCACCACCACTTCACCACCGTTATTGCCACCATCACTACTCCCATCACCTCCATCACCACTACTAACACCATCACCACCACTTCACCACCGTTTCATCACCATTACAACCACCACCATCATCGTGACCTCTTCTGCCATCATCCTTACCACCATCCTCATCATCACCACCATCACTGCCTCCGCCACCATCCTGTATTTAAATATTAGTTCCATTCACCACCTTTCCAGTGATGATTCTCTCTTCCAGGACAGAGAAAAATCACCTGGGCCCACGCCTGCCCCAAGGTAGATATTCAAAACCTATGAATAGTACATCTGAGTGGTGAAAAGTAGATGTCCATGTCAGAAAAACAGAGTCCCCATTCCTTACACATACTCATCCAGCCTACCCAGGGTATTTTTGGGTGATTTGTGCATCAGCTTGACCCAGACTCTGTGTCTGCAAAGACTATTGTCCGCCGTCACCTCAGCCAAACATGACAGGGCCCTGGGCCAGGTGCCCCCTTCTCAAAGCGGCCAAACTTTCATGCCTCTCATCTCCATTTCAATCAGCTGGTGCCCAGATGCAAATCTCCCTCTTCTGTCATCTATCCCCTACCATACCGTCACCCCCTTAGTGTCCTGAACTTCCATGGCCTGAGCAGACCCTCTCCCCTAGCTTCCCCACCAACCTTCCCCGGTCTTCCAGATCTTCTGTTTCATAATCAAACACACCCCACCAGCCTCCATTCCTCTCAACTTTCCCTTCATTGCCAGCCTTACCTGGAACATGGCTCTCCCTTGAGGCTACATCCTCTTCTATGGGCCTTTTATAAGAGGTACCACCAAGGTGGGTTGTTGTGTAATGAGTTCTGGGGCCCTCGTTAAGGTTCTCTCAGATTCCTGTAGTTGATATCATTCCTCCTCCTCTGGATTCACTTAGGAGCCTGTTCTTAGCTTTTCTTTTAGAGTCAGGCTTCAACATGTACTAGGTATGTGACCATGGGTAAGCAACTAACTTCGAAAGTCTGAGTTTGTTCATCTGTAAGATGGGGATAACACCTTCCACATTTTCAGGCTATCACCAACATTAAGTGACATAACATATAAGAAGACTGGTACATTGCCTGACACATCACATGTTGGTACATTTTCATTACCTCTTTCATTCTGTACCCAGCATCCTATCACCTTCAGGTTTTGTTTTTTGTTGTCATTGTTGTTATATACAGATGTGTCTAATCTACCTTTAATAGGCATTTGTTAGATAAGAGCAGAGTCTACATCGTTTATACCTTTGGATCTTCCATCGCTCTTTGCCCATAATCGATGCTCAATAAAAGTTTGTTAAATGACCCAGTGAATTGATCTAGTGACTATTCAGAAGCTGCATGTTCTTGTTCATGTCAGGGTTAAGCTTAAAGAAATAAAAAGGTACATCCAACATCCTTTTGTGCATCCTCCAGCCAAACCACACTGGTTTGGGAGACATTTGGGCTCCTGCTCCTTTCCAGTTGTGCAGATATATCAAGGCTGGTGGAATTTAAAAAGGTGCCAATTACTATGAGACAACGTAAGCTGTTTCCGTCGGGCCCCTGAGCTAAACAGGGGAGGCTTCCTGGAAAAGCTAAGATTAGACCAGCAGTTCTGAACTCTGGTTTCCCATTAAAATCACTTAGGGGCTTTTAACAATCCCAATGTCCAGACCACACCCCAGGCCAATTAAGTAACAATCTCTTGTGGTGGGACCCAGACACCGAGGCAGGCCGTTTTTCTCTTGTACCGTGGACTTGGAAAACCTCTGGGGTAGAGGCTGTTTTGAAAGACTGGGGCAATGTGGGGCGGGGGTGGGGCTGGCAGCAGCCGGTCTTTGCCCTGGAGGTCAGGGGGAGAGGCCCGCGGGTGACGCCACCCTTCTCTCCAGTGCTGCCTGTGCTCTCATTTTCCTTTCCTTTCTTTTTTTAAAAACACCTCCAGCTCGCCTTCCCTGCTCCTGAGCCGACACGTTTCCTGCCAGTGCCCGCATTAATAACACCGTGTATCCCCAGGGAGGTTATGAGGCTCTCTCTGTTCAGAGCCCCCTCACCCATCAAAGACTGCGGGCGCCGGGAGAAACCGGCGGGATTTACACGGGTAACTCCAATTAAGACAAATGTCAGCTCCCTCTCCGCAGACTGTGGCGCACTGGCCGACTCGTGTAGGGTGGGCTGGTAGGGGGAGGGCGCGAATGTTTTGCTGTCACTGTCAGGCTGTGTCAGAAGCAGCCAGAAGAAAGCAAAAGGAGAAAATGAACAAGAGGGCAGCCTGGGCCAGGTGCCCTGCTGGGAGGCTGCTCATAATTCCCACCTCCCTCCAGAATGCTCCTGAAGGAGCCACTTTGGGGTCGTGGGGGTGGGGGCTCACGGTTCTTCCGGTGCGCATGACTTCCAGGGCTCCCGCAGTTCCAGGGGCCCCAGACTGGCTGTTTGTTTCTCTGCTCCTGCGCAGGGGCCCCTCTGGGCCGAGCAGAATCGCCCCTCACCACTCGAAGTGAGGTCCCACCCAGCAAGCGTTGGTGTCACCTGGGGATTGCTGGAAATGCGGAAACTTGGGCCCTCCCCAGACCTTCTGAAGACAAACCTGTAGGTTAACAAGAGCCCCCATGATTGAAAACCCACATTAAAGTTGGAGAAGTGGACCCAGACTCAGAGGAAAGGCAAACTACTGCAGCATGGTCGGGTCTGGGAGGGTCTGGGTGCTGGGGGCTCTGCTCCTGGCACGGCCCAGGACCTCGTGAATCACCTTGGACAGGTCATTTCATCTCCCTGAGCCTCACACCCAGTTTCCCAGTGGTTGAATGGACACACCACCACTAGGCACCACGAGCAGCTCAAGGACACTTGAGACGTTTACCTTGGTAAACGTCATGGTAGTGACTGAGGTAAGAATAAAAATGGTAATGGTAGTGAATGCGAGGTAAGCACTGAAACTGTGCCCACCATGCTAATGGCTTTATGTAAACTATCTCACCTAATTGTCCAATAAAGCACTACTTGTGTTATCCCTGCTGACAAATGGGGAACAGGGCTCAGGAAGGTAAGATAAGAACCCAAGGTTCCAGGTAGTAAAGGCTGGAGCCGCCCTGGAACCCAGATCTTTCTCATTCCAGAGCCCACGCGCCACAACATAAGACAATTTCTGGAGCTCTCCCCCAAGGTAGCCTTCACCCCATGCCTTCCCCAAAGCATTCCTCCTGGGAATCCAAAGGGATATGAGCAGAGGGGTAAATGAGATGGCCACTTGGCTAGTCTTAAGGCTGGGTCCCAGGCTCGGCTCGGCTCCCAAGGGGCCCCGGGGTGCTGATCACAGCACTCAGCCTCAGCGATGAGCAGGTTTCTGTTCACCCCAGCCTCCTATTCCCTTCACAAGGCTGCTGGGGCCAGAAGAGAGAATAACTGTGGGAATTCTTTGAAAGCTACAGAAAAAGAAGTGGGGGTATAGTGCACTTTGAAATTAGAAAGACCAAGGTTTAAACTGAGCTCTGCCATTTCTTGTGGTCATGGACAAGTTACTTTTTATTTCTTGGCCCCAGTTTACTCCTCTGCAAAATGGAAATAAGAGAAATCTGCCTTTGAAGATTGTTGAACAGATTAGAGATGGTTTGTTTAGAGGCTCTAGCCCAGTGCTGGGCACATAGTAGACATTCAATAAGGGACAATTCATCATCCTCATCTTCTCCTTCATTACCATCATCGAACTCTATCCTAGAAAGGAATCCCATAGGTAAAAAGGGAAGGTTCTGCTACCAAGGACATGAAAAAGGGATTGGCTTGTGCTCCCTGAGCCAGCAGGAAGTCCTAGGGTTGGGAGCTCCCAGCAGGTGCCTGCAGCTGTGTCTGGTGTGCAGTGGGCATGGGAATTTAGAAGGTCCCAAACTAGTGGACACAGGGTTAGTGCAGTACCAGAGAGTTGCCAGAATTGTCTGGAGAAACACAAATTGCTGAATTTTTGTTATTTCAATCACTTTAAATGGAAATTACTTCTGGACATTTTTTCACTTTTCTCTACTGTCCTGAACCATTTTGTGGCAACATGCCATCATCTCTGTGAGCAGCAAAGGCTGCCTGTGCTGTGAAACAGGGTCCCCCGGGGACTGCAGGACTGTATACAGGGCCACAGACGGCCACAGGTGGCTGCTGACAGATGCACCACAGCCCGGCCTTTTGGCTCAGACACCGAAGGCCCCCGTTGAAATGGAAACATCTGTGCAGGGAGCACATTAAGTTATCGTGGTCCATGACCTTCTGAGCGAGAATTGATTTCCTGGATTAACAGCAGGTATTTGGCAAGGCTGGGAGGTGGGAGTGGTCTCAGTTGGAGAAGCAATGCAAGCGGAGAAGGGAAGGACTTGGCCTTGGGGCTACGTCCTGTGCAGACAGGAAGGAATTCAGACCATCCTGGTGGATTGGGGAGTTTAGGAAAGGCCACAGTGAGGGTAACTGAGGGGTGAACTCTCCTTGTCTTCACTGGGAAGACCCTGGGAGCCAAGGCAAGATAAGACCATGTGTAAGTGGGTCTGCACAGGAAAAGCTTCAGTGCTGAGTAAGGGCCACGAGCCCCTGCTTCCCGCAAGACACAACCCCCACCACTCAGCCTTGCACACAAGGTCCCCTCCTGATCTATATAATGATCTATCTCTCTATCTCTATTTTTATCTACATAAAGAGCTCTCTTAAGCCAACGGTTTGGATGAAGACATGGAAAGCATGTGCATCAAATTTGCAGATGACTCAAAGCTGGAGGGGATGAGAGAATAAAGGTTCAAGATGATCTCGAGAGTGGAGAATGCTGGGTCAACACCAACCAGATGAAATTTAACATCAATAAACCGAATGTCTGGAATGCAGGTTCCAAAAAATCAATTGCACAAGAACATGATGAGGGAGACCTGGCTGGACTGCAATTCACATAAAAAAAGATTAGGAGGTTGTCGTCTGTCACAAGTTCAACATGAGCTTGTTGAGTGATGAGGCTGGCTGGGGTGGGGGTGGGGTGGGGGGGTGGGAACCAGAACCATAACAAATCTCCCAATAAAAGAAAAGCTGCCTTAATCCTTGGTAATGGCAGGGAGGGAGGCCGAGCAACTTTATCATGCCCTGTCAGATACAGAAGGGATCGTGGCAATAAGAGACAAAACTTAGTGAGTACTTACTAGACACCTAGAAGTATATTGGCTCATTGAATCCTCACAACAAGCTTATGAGGTTATGGCCAAGGACACCAGGACACAGAGAGGCCAGTTACCTTGCCCAAGGTCACACGGGCAGTGGGTGGGAAATGAGGCTCTTGACCGCTCCACTCTACTGCCTCTCCATTAGACAATACCTTGTCTACTTTCTCTTCCCCATTTTACAGGCAAAGAAACAGAACCGGAACAGTGAGGACAATTTGTCTGCAGTTATCCAGTGAGTGAACTGCAGACTCAGGCTCTCCAGGGACCTGCTATTTGGTGCTCCTTTCCCTTTGTCACACTGGGTGGCTGCCAAGCAGTCGTGGCATCTGAATGTTCACCACTTAAAGCACTAAAATTTTTATCAGACATTCTATGGCCCTTATTCCAAAATGGATTCCCCTCTTCTTTGCCTTATCAGACAGAGTATAAGACCTAAGAGTTAACTCTTTCTTTGGAACTGGAAGTCACATTCAGCAATATCAACAGGCCTCCTTAAACCATAGTGGGATATTAGGCTGCAGAGAACCTTGAGACACTCTGTCAAGTTTCTCTGTTTACGTTCCTGTTTTTTTAAATTGTTTTCCAATTAGGCTGCTCATGGCCTCTTCTCAGTCCTCTACTTCCTTCTAGTTTTCCACCATTAACCAAACTTCAAATTAAGTTAAACTCCAATTGAGTACCTGCTAAGTGCCACAGCACTGAGTCTTTGACATGTGTAATCCCATTTAAACTTCTCAATGACCCTGCGAGGTATTATGAGTTTGATTTCACAATGAAGGAATTGGTTTAATAGGGCGACCAACCCTGTAGGTTTGCTTGCGACTGAGGGGTCTCCTGGGACACAGGACTTGCAGTTTTAAAGCACAGGGCAATCCCAAGCCAAAACCAGGACGAGCTCGCCACTTTGGGCTTAGAGAAGTTAGCTTGTCTGAGGCCACACAGCTAGAAAGTGACTGCGCCAGGATTTAGTATCAGTTCCACTGATACCAAATATATCTTGGTCAAAAGAAATGCAAAGGAAGAGTAAATGCTGGGTGAGCTTCTGACTTTTGCTCTGGCTTCTTGAAGACTTGTTTTACTTCACCCCTTAGTTTCAGAAAACCTAGGTTCTACATCTACAAAACAAGGAGAAGAATGCCACCACTTCCTAGGCTTGCTCTGAAGGAGAGTTTAGAAAGAACAAAAAGGTGCCCGGCATGGTGGGAATTCAGGAAAACTAGTTCTTTCCGTTTTACCTTCCTGGCCCTGCCTAGTGAGCTAAGTTATGTGTGAGCAAGGGGGAACTGATGGCCCAGAGCTCAGGTCATGGATCTCTGCTGTAACGATGCCAGAGAAGGGGCAGGAAGATGGGTGTTGACTGACTAGGGTTCTAGGGTTAAGGGAAGGTGGCCTCAAGTGGTGAGGGCCCACCGAGGAGGGCCTTCAAGAAATGAGTGAGGAACTAAGGAAGAAGAGATAATGGAAGGAAGACCGGAGGGCTGATTTCTGGCCTTCCAAAAGGCTGCCATAAGAAAGAAGATACCTTAGATGTGAGTCCCCAGAGGACCGTCTAAGCCATGGGGCAAGGTTACTGGAAGGCAAGTTTGGCTCAACCTTGGGAGAACTTTCCAATAGTCAGATCAATGGAAGGAGCTTTCTCAGAGGGTGATGACCTTCCTTCTCATCACTAGAGGTATGTAAGCAAAACTGCATGACCCTTTGCCAAAGATTCCGGAAAGGCATTCCTAGAGCGAATGTGAGGCTGGACTGGATGCACTCTCAGCTCCCTTCCAACTCTGAGACCCCCCAGCAGACCTTGGCTCTCTTCCCTACAACTGTAAATGTTTATGCATTCCCAAGTTATAAAGTGGAGCTTTCAGCTTACAAAGGTCAGGGTGAGAGGCTCATGTGGGAACAGTTTGCTCAGTGTTTCTTTAGGCTGCATTTCCAAGATTCAGTGTCATCTGCTTAGAGTGCACATAAGCTGCAGGAGATATTTATGTGTGTGTGTGCAAGGAGACTTCCTCTCTGTGGTTACAGTAAGTCAGAGCACAGCCAGAGTGGCGGGGCAACACAGACACACACTCACCCTGCCTCTCCTGGAGTAGATCCATCTTTGGGACCTTTTGTCCCATTGTGCAGTGCTTCGTGGTGAGCATTGGAAGGGTTGCCCGAGACTCTGCCATTAGACTACATATAGCCCATTGGGTCTGGTCCACAAGCTAGTTTTCCATGCCCCTTTATGGAGACAGGGTGGGAGTAGGGGAGTAGGACAAAGTGTTACGTTGTAAGTCACTTTCTGATGCCCACAGCTCTGTGTGACTCAGCTGCAGCTCCTTCCCTGGAACCTGGTATGGGGATGTGGAGTGAAGAGAGATGTAAGGATCAAATGGGGATTGAGATTTGGAGCGGATCTTATTTCCATGAGGCACACAGGATATTTTTTGTCATTGGTCTCTTATCCCTTTACAGTCTAGCTCCTCTATGTTTTCATTTCCCTAAAAACATGAATCTGAAGCAGTCCCTTCTCCATACAGACTGCCAGTGCCCTAGCTTGGTAAACTGAGCCCATTCCCCTTGGGCCTTGTCTCCTTGCTCCACCCCACTTCTTTCTCTTCGCCCCACACAGCGCAATACACTCTCAAATGTGCTTCTCCTCGGTGCCCATAAATGCCTTATTTTCTCACAAGCCATTCCTTTGACCAGGAATATTCTTTTCCTCTCTGTGCTTTAGACTCCCAGTCTGAAAATGGGGGTATCTGTCTTGTACGGGTATTGTGAGGATCAAATGAGTTGATATACGTAGGGACCCTTAGAACAGCACCTGGCATTTCAGGTTAGCTCTTTTTGTTATTGTTTCATTATTATTATTATGGTATTTATTTATTATTATGGCCAACTCCTACTTGTCCTGTGAGAACGCGTGTCACCTCCTCTGTGAAGGTTTTCTTGTCCCTCCCAAAGCATTGTTTCTCGTACGCTTTTGGTTGGTCGTTTTTGCCGTTTACTTTGAGATTCCATGACCCTTATTTTCAGGACATTTTTTGGTCATCTCAGCCTCTGTGCTCGTCTCTCCCTCTAGACCAGGGGCCCCTTGGAGCGGGCAGGGCCAGGTCACCCTCACCTCTGCCCCGGTGGGGGAAACAGGGTCTGGTACCAGGCCAGGGCTCTCGAAATTGGTGTTGCCCAAATAAATGAATGGATGAAAACATTAGAAAAACTGCCCATGGTCCTGAAAGCTGCCCTTGTTGGCTCTTACTCCAATGATGTTTTTCCAAATCAGGAGATCCTGCTTCTCTGGGCACCCCCGCCCCTGCCCCCCCGCCCGCGTTGTTGGATAGACATCTCTTTTCCCCACTTCCTAAAACGTTTTGGATTTGGAAAACAGCAATCGTTTAGAAAAATGGGTAATTACCGAGGGCTCAATCATGGAAAACATGTAACTACTTGAGTCTCAGTGAAATGTCAAGGACTTGATTAGAGCAGGCCCAGTCCCTGGTGATCTCAACAAAATATGATCTGTTTGTCCTAGAGGGGGAAGAAGGATCACTCTTTATTTACAAACCAGCCTGGCTAATCTCTTCTGACAATATGGGAAGTCATTCTGCTCGACTGAAGCATTATTCCAGGGCTCCCTTAAGGAGAACTATCTTCTACTCAATTAAAGCCAAGCCTGAACTCGCTCTGACCCCAGCATTCCACGGCCAGGAAGGCAGACTCGGCTCCTTCCAGCGGGGCTGCTGCCCGGGCTCCACGCCGAGTTCTTTTTCATTAGGACGTCTCGAGCATTTATTGGGGTGAGAATCAAGCAAGTGGAAACCTTCTCCCCTGGTTCCCTGCAGCCTGGGCCGGCCATCGGTGCTTGGGAAAGGAAGAGGGTGGCTGTAGAGGGAAGTGGGCATCTGCCCAGGTCATGGTGGGGGCCCAGGAGTCAGAATCGCCAGGCAGCCCCCAGTGTGAGGTGGGGTCTCCTAAGGTCTTTAAAAACACCCACCTGGCTTGGAGGAGAATACAGTTTCCCCCATCCTGTTCTACTTGGGTCAGCGCCTCCCACCCAGGACTGGTCCCCCGCCGCCGCCCGCCTCTGTCTGCGGCTTGAGCGATGGCATTGTTTAGTAGAGACTGAATCCAGATGGGCCGAGAGGTCTCCCTGGAAAACACTTGCTCAGAGAGCTTCTCCCTGCCCTGCGTGGAGTCTGCGGGGAGGGGCCTCAGGCAGGCCCACTGCTAAATGGAGCAGGACTTTAGCTGGGAGGAGGATCTACAGAGGAGAATGTCATTCTCTTCTTGCTCTTCTCAATTACAAAATAAGAGGATGGTTAAAAATCCAATAGCATGAATGTCAATATTGGCAGGGACAGCCGCAGGAAATTTAATTGCACAATGGGTACCAGTTAAAGATGGTATGCGCGCTTCTAGGCTTTCCTTCACTTTAATTAGGAGAAAATGTACTGATCTTACAGGCTCACAAACAGACACTTGTCATGAGGCCAGGGATGGATCCTGACGCCGCTGACTTCCTTTTCTGAGCCCCTCGCCTTCTCTCCCCTCTCTCCCGCAAACATCACCTCTGATTGGGGCTTTTAGCTGAATTTGAACATTGGCTTTCCGGTTTCTTTGGTGTGTCAGAGAGCCAGATGTTTTTTATTTGAGAGCAAATTGACACATTAAATTACACTGTGCAAACATTAAAGGCGGCCGCGGGTAAACAGGCTGAGATTCATTGAATTTTACGGGTCACAATAATGTTTATGTAATTTAACAAATTCCTGCCCTGCCTCCGAGTCTCTCCAAGAAGTATTAATTTAAGAAAGATGAGGGCTGCCCAGCAGCTCCTTGCCCCATCCACCCCACCTTGGCGTCTCATACTCTTATTGAGGTCCAGCAGCTCTAGATCTGGTATCAGAATTCCCCTGTACAGGGGGAGGAATCTCAGCACAGAGCCTCACTGACTTGGACACATCTCTTTTGGCTCACACAGAGCCCTAAGAAGCACTCTTGGCCCTGGGCATCTATTGGTTTGCCTGTCTAGGACCCATCCATTCCTGCTCTTGATTTTTCTCTAGGAACTACTATCTCTACCTCATGATGATCTTTCCTAGTTCCTTTGGGGTCAGACTTACTCTTTACCTCTAGAATTGGGCATCTGTCCAGGCCTGGCCAATCGGACAATTCCATCAGCCCTTGGTCTTCATGATAGAGTCAGAGGTGGAAATAAGATCAAAACCAAGCTGAACAGCAGCAGCCCCAGCACTTGTGCAGAAACTGGCAGCATAAGGAGCTTCTTTCCTCTGATCTTGTGGAATGACGAAACTGAATTGGGAATGGCTGGGAACCATCTTGCCACAGGTTGGGGCAAATGTTCCCTGGAAATGAGGCCTACGCAAAAGAAAGCAAAGATGGAGAGAAACAAATTCCCAAGAGTTTTTTCTTTGAGCCCCCTGGATCCAGCTGCATTGGAAATCTACACCTGGGCTTCTGGGTTATGTAAGTTAATAGATCTACTGCTCCAGTTAAGCCAGTTCATGTTGAATTTCTGTCACGTGCCCCTAACTGTCTTATTCTGCAAATCAAGAGGTTACCTTGTACCTGTCTGTGGAGAATAGGACTTCACCCCACATTTACCTCGGCACCCATGATTTCTACTGTCATCCTCTGATTTCCCCAAAGCTTTCCAAGGATTCACTCCATCCTCCTTTCCAGCCAGGTTGGTATGTTCTTAAACATGCCCTGCTTGTCTCTCCTCCCTGCTGTCTTTGCTTTTCCCCCTATTGCCTAGAGTGCCATCTTCCCTCACCCACCTGCCGACCCTTTAGGGCCACATTTAAATCTCCCCTCTATAAGGAAGCCTCCCCACCTGTTCAGAAGCCCCAGAGGGCCTCAGTACCTCCTACACAGCTTCACCCTTCATTAAAGACCACAGTGAATTCTCTGTTGTTCCTTTCATTATATGGTTTGTTCCTGTCTCCTAATTCATTATTTCCTGAAGAATTCCTGGTCCAGTGCTGGGCACATAGACTCATAGAAAAATAGTATTTGAAGGTATCTTAGAAACCAGAAAGATCATGCTGGCCCTACAATTTACAGTTGAGGAACCTGAGGCCTAGGGAAGTTACTTGACTTGCCCAAGGTCACACAGTTAGTTTATGGCTAGGCCAGAGGTAAACTTCCAGCTCAATGTTCTTTCCACAGCACCAAGTTCCATCGATTTGATTGATTGATTTTCCAGGTAAGTATATGTATAGCTTGGACTGGGTTGGCATCTTACCATCTATTAATGGTGCTGAGTCAGCACAATGCAGAAGAAAGAATGCAGGACTTGTCAGAATCAAAAGATCTGGTTTCAACTTCCTGCGGAGCTGCGTGACCCGGGACAGGTCCCTCCCCCTTTCGAAGCCTCCATTTTCATACTAGGTCTGGAAGTAAGTTTATATTTGTGAGCTGTCTCCAGTTGATTGGTGGCTGCCTGCAACGTTGTGTGGGGAGGATGTGAGGCTGCACTTGGCCTTATTGGAGAAGAGTGCTATGAGGAATGAGCACCATCTCCCCTGAGTTCAGGAGCAGGGGTGGGGGATGTCAGCAAGCACAACGGCTCTGCCCTCCTGGACTATATGGTTTCTGAGGTCCCTTCTTTCTCTCTCATACTGAAGTGTTTAAGACCTGGTGAAAATGCAAACACAGAGCTCACATCTGACTTCAGGCTCTCTTTTTTTTTTTTTTTTTTTTTTAATTTTTTTATTTTTTATTGACTTTGTAATAATATTACATTAAAAATATATATGTGAGGTCCCATTCAACCCCATCCCCCCACCCCCCCTCTCCCCCCCCCAACAACACTCGTTCCCATCATCATGACACATCCATTGGATTTTGTAAGTACATCTTTGGGCACCTCTGCACCTCATATACATTGGTTCACATCATAGCCCATACTCTCCTCCATTCCATCCAGTGGGCCCTGTGAGGATTTACAATGTCCGGTGATTGCCTCTGAAGTACCATCCAGGGCAGCTCCATGTCCCAAAGACGCCTCCACCTCTCATCTCTTCCTGCCTTTCCCCATACCCTTCGTCCACTATGTCCACTTTTCCCATTCCAATGCCACCTCTTCTATGTGGACATTGGATTGGTTGTGTCCATTGCACCTCTATGTCAAGAGGAGGGTCAGATTCCACCTGGATGCTGGATGCAATCCTCCCATTTTCAGTTGTAATCATTCTAGGCTCCATGGTGTGGTGGTTGTCCTTCTTCAACTCCATCTTAGCTGAGTGTGGTAAGTCCAATAAATCAGATTGTAGGTGCTGGAGTCTGTTGAGGCTCAGGATCTGGCTATCACATTGTCAGTCCAGAGATTCAAATCCCCTAAATATATCTTAAACCCCAACATTAACTGCACCTCCAGCACATTGGCATGAAAGTCTTATGAAGGGAGATCCCATCTGAGTCCAGATTCATCACACATAAACACCATTTCCAAAGAGGGGCCATCTGCCCTGGTAGTTAACCCCATCGGTTCAGGCTCTCTTGTCATATTCCGCCAGCTATGGGCTGCCCTCCCTCTACAGCCAAGTAGCCTTCTCATTCCTATGGTGCCATGATCACTTCTGGACTCACAGCTTAACCCAGTAAAAGTTCAGTTAGGCCCAACCCTGGATCCACTGGGCAACTGAAACTTGGAATATGAACTTGGTGGATCCAGTGTTGGCTGTGTCAAGGATCTGAGAAGAGGCTTGAGGTCATGGAGATAAAAATGATGGCCAAGGAGTTCCTGTGGTCCAAGAAACCTACTTCTATGTTTGCAGTGCTCATCACTTGGCAACAAACCTTCTTCCAAAATCCAAGGGGAATTAGGTACCTGGAGCAAAGAACCACACAATTCTGGTGTGGGATACCCCAGAGGGCCAGCGGGCAGGAAACAACAGAGTACCTTGCCAGCCAGCCTACTTCCACTGGAGGAGGCAGGCAGATGGTCCGACTTCTGCAATGTCAGGGAAGGGCCCAGCTTGAATGCTCATACTCTGTCCTGTTTCTGAAGATCTGGCCTTTCGTTAGGAGCTCTTCCTTTTTCACTTTATCCACCTTTCAAGTGGAGCTACTAGTCCTTATGCAGCAAACTTGGGACAAAACAATTCATTGGGATAGTTTATGTAAAGTGCCCGGAACTCAGGGCCTGGTAGGTGCCTAGCAATGCTATTTCCCCCCTTTCCCACAATCCAACTCCTCTCTGGGTCTAAGGAATTTCAAAGAGTCATTCAACAAGCTTGCCTGGCGTGCTGGAGGCTAAAGATACGATGAGCAAGACACATCAGCTGGCTACACTTCAGTTGCAAGTGACAGGAATCACACTCAGTGTAATTATAGCAATATATATATATAGGCTTGTAGAAATATCTGCCTTCAGGCATGACTGCATCCAAAACTCACATGATGGCATTGGAGCGTGACCTCTTTCTCTCCACCTCTGGGACTGACTTTCTCTATGTCACAAGCAAGGCAGGGGCTAGAAACCTGTATCAGCTTAGCAAACCCAGAGCAGATGGGAGAAGGAAGCCCACTGGCCCTGGTTGGGCGATGTGCCCACGACGGAGCCAGGCACCGTGATTAGGTGAGTTGGGATGTTCTAATTGGTCAGGTCTGGGTGGCGTGGTCAGGAGGGTCGGCCATCCACCCCTCGAGGGAAGGGTTCCCCACGAGAAGGAAAGTTTCTACTATCGGAAGTAGGGGGTCAGGGCAGCAGGGTGGAAAGGAGCCCTGGGTGTCGATTACAGCATGGCTGCTGGAGAGGAGGCAGTTCCTCTTTTAGGAAGATAATTAAGACTCCATCCTGGTGTCCCTTGGCCTTCCCTTGGGGAACAGATTCCACAGCCAGCCGGCCTTTCTCTTACTGGGCCGAGGCAGGGCTAGTCACAATTCCTCGCAGGCACTCCAGCCCTGCCTGCCCTGTCGAGGCGCGGGGAGCCCGTGGCCATGTAACCAGGAGGTCTCAGAATTTCTCGTTCTCTCCTGAGAGCGTAATGACAGGCTGCTGACCGCACAGGCCGTGGACCAGGGCCCGGCGGCGGGAGAGGCTTCTGAGGCTTGTGGTCTCGTTCCTGCCAATGTCAACTCTTTCTAAGTTTAGAAACCCATGGTTGGCTTCCCTGGCATCAAAGAAGTCGAAGTATTCAACCCCAGCGGGTGTGTATTTTTAAAACAACAACAACAAAAATCAAAACAAAACCAGAGAGAAAGAAAGAGAGACGGGGGAGGAAAAAAACCATCTTTCTGAGTCAAAGAGGGAAACACAGAACTCTGAGCTTCACGGAAATGCCCAGTGACTGTGGGCAGCCCAAATTAAACATAGCGACTCTGTTTTTAAAACTGAAAAAAAATGGAAATGACCTTTAATTAGTAGAACTACTTTTTGCCTCCCATTAAAGCTGAGTGTTTCAGGCAGAACCACCTTTGCTAAAAAGGCCTGAGGCTGGAAGCGAGGCTCCCTTACCACCGCCTGCAAGCAGCACTCCCCTCCGGCTTCCTCACCTTGTAGAATGAGCGCGGCCGAAGGGGTGAGAGTGCGCCCTGGAGATGAAACCACAGTGAGGAGGACTGGAGGTCAGGCAGCTCTTTTACTAGCTACTCCCCTAAACTCTCTTGCCTCAGTCTCCTCATCTATAAAATGGGGGTCCTGGTAGCGGGCCAGTTCATCTCAAGGTGAGCAATGTGAGCATTTTGGAAAGTGCTGAACCTTCCATAAATGGATGAAATTGTTCTGAATCTATCCAGTGCCTCCATAGCTCCTCCTCTTCCTGATTTAAACATCCCTTCTCCTTTTTCTCTGCCTGATCCAGCTGCTCTGTTCTTCTCTTCCTTCTTGGTCTCTCCTCCTTTGTGTGGCTCCAGAGTAATGGGAAGCTCACAGAGGGACCGCAGGAAGGCGATGCTGGTGCCAGGGTGGAGGATGGGTTTCCTGAAAGGGCTGAACTGGATGTGAGCAGGCGCCGTCACTCGGGGACTTTATTTGTGGGTCTCTTCCAGGTCATCTGGGCTTCCTCCCTCCTCTTGGGCATGAGGGCTGTCAGGAAGTGTTCATCCTTTCAGATCCCTCTTCAGATCCCACTGGTACTGCAGCCCTCCAGGAACTTTTCCTCTGCTGGCTGCCCAGGCTGGCCAGACTGCATCTCCTCTGATGGGAGGGGGACAAGGGTGGGTCACACATCATCCTAAGGAAATGGTTATTTTTTTTTCTGGAGACCACAGCAGCAGAGAGGAAGGAGGTTCAAAATAAACACACAAAGACACAGAGAAGACCCAGCCTGTGACACTGATGGGCTCACAGAGACTTCAGGTTTAATTTATAGAAGCTTCTTAAACTGAAGTGACTCTTGGGCAGCTGGGGCCAGGCCAGGCCCACCTGATCCCTTGGGTCACAATCTGCTGAGCCTTTCCTTCCTTGGCTTCAGCTAAAACAGAGAAAGGCACAGACCACAGCCCTGGTGTGCTCAAACCCAGGGTTATTGTCTGTACACTCAACTTCCATAATCTTTATGTTTTATATACTGTGGAAACATGTTTTAAGTGTGCAATTCAATGGCTTTAATTTTCAAAAAATTTGCCACCATCTGTTACCAAAACTTTTCCAGCATCCCAAATAGAAACTCTGTGCATCTTAAGCCTTAACTCTATTCCCTATTCCCATTCCAGCCTCTGGTAACCTATACATAGATTCTAACTCTATGAGTTTACTTTTTTCTAGTTATTTCATATCAGTGACCCCAAACAATATTTGTCTTTTTGTGTCAGACTTATTTCACTCAGCAATTCTTCAAGGTTCATCCATATTGTTGCATGTATCAGAACTTCATTCCTTTTTATGGAATAATATTCCACTGTGTGTATATACCATATTTTGTTTATTCATTTATCAGTGGTTAGACACAGGCTGCTTCCATCTTTTGCCAATTGTATTCCACTGTATGTATATACATACATACAGTATATTCTTCTTTTTCAATATGGCTTTGACTCTTTGGAACCCCTTATCCTTCCATATAAATTTGGTGATTGATTTTTCCGTTTTAGCAAAAAGGTTTGTTGAAATAATGATTGGGATGGCTGTTGAATCTGTAAATTGCTTTGGGTAGAATTGACATCTTAACAATATTTAATCTTCCAATCCATGAACATGGAATGTCTTCCATCTATTTAGGTCCTCTGATTTCTTTAAGCAATGTTTTATAATTTTCTGTGTACAAGTCATTTATATCCTTGATTAGATTTATTCCTAGATATTTTATTTCTTCTAGTTGCTACTGTAAATGGATTTTTTCCCTTGATTCTTTCTTCAAATTGCTCATTACTAGTGTGTAGAAACACTAATCATTTTGGGTGCTTATCTTGTACCCCATCACTTGAAGAAATCATTTATTAGCTATACAAGCTTTGTTGTGGATTTTTCAGGATTTTCTGTATGAAGTATCATGCCAACTGAAAATAGGGCAAGTTTTACTTCTTCCTTTGCAATTTTTTTCCTTTTATTTCTTTTTTGTACATAATTGCTCTGGCTAGAACTTTCAGTACAATCTCAAATAATAGGGCTGACAGTGGGAACAAGCATGATGTTCGCTACGGGTTTTTTATATATGCCCTTTACCATGTTGAGGAAGTTTTCTAAGTGTTTCTATTAAGAAGCGGTGCTGGATTTTGGCAAATGCCTTTTCTGCATCAATTGAGATGATTATGTGGTGTTTTTTCCCCTTCATTCCTCATATTACATTAATTGATTTTCTTATGTTGAACCACACTTGCATACCTAGGATAAATCCCACTTGATCATGGTGTATTTTAATATTTTAATGTGCTGTTAGATTCAATTTGCTAATACTTTGTTGAGGATTTTTGCGTCTATGTTCATAAGAGATATTGGTCTGTAATTTTCTCCTTTTTGTGATATCTTTATCCAGCTTTGGTATGAGGGTGATTTGGCTTTAAAGAGTAAGTTAGGGAGTATTCCCTCCTCTTCAATTTTTTGGAAGAGTATGAACAGGATTGGTGTTAATTCTTCTTAGAATGTTTGTTAAAATTCCCCTGTGAAACCATCTGGTACTGGGCTTTTCTTAGTTGGGAGGTTTTTGATGAATGATTCAATCTCTATACAAGTTATTGGTTTGATGGGATCTTTTGTTTCTTCTTGAGTCAATATACATAGTTTGTGTGTTTCTGGATATTTGTCCATTTCATCTAGGTTACTTAATTTGTTAGTTACCTAATTTGTTCATAGTATCCTCTTATTTTATTTATTTATTTTTATGTCAGCAGGGCAATAGTAATGGCCCTCCTTTTCATTTCTGATTTTAGTTATTTGTGCCCTAACTTTTTTTTTCTTGACCAATCTAGCTAAAGGTTTGCCAATTTTATTGATCTTCTCAAAGAACCAACTTTTACTTTTGTTAATTCTATTGTTTTTATATTATTTAGTTCATTAATCTCCACTCTAATCTTTGTTCTGTCCTTCCTTCTGCTCACTCTGGGTTTAGTTTGCTTTTTTCTTTTTTTTTAGTTCTTCCAGTCTTTGTTTTAGTCCTTCCAGTTTGGGGGTTAGGTCTCTGATTTGAAATCTTTCTTCTTTTTAAATGTAAGCATTTAGAGTTGTACATTTTCCTCTTAGCACTACCTTTGCTGCAGCCCATAAGTTTGGGTATGCTGTATTTTCATTTTCATTCACCTGAAGTTATTTCCTAATTTCCCTTGTGATTTCCTCCTTTACCCATTTCTTGTCTAAGAGTTCATTGATTAAGGTACCACACTAATGCAAAATGTTAATAATAGAGACAACTGTGTGTGTGAGGGGCATATATGGGAACTCTGTATTTCTTGCATGATTTTTCTGTAAGTCTACAACTTCTCTAAAAACTAACAATAAATAAATAAGGAAGATTTTAGACTAAATTGTAAAAGAGTACATTGTTTACTTTTCACATATTTGTGAATTTTCTGTTTCTCCATCTGTTATTGATTTCTAACTTCATTCCATTGTGGTCAGAGAAGATAGATTATATGTTTCAATATTAGTGAATATATTGAGACTTGTTTGTGACCTAAGAGATGGCCTATCCTGGAGAATGATCCATGTGCACTCAAGAAAAATGTGTATTCTGTTTTTATTGGGCAAAATGTTCTATATGTGTCTGTTAGGTCTAGTTGGTTTAGGGTATCATTCAAGTCTTGTATTTCTTTATTGATCTTCTGTCTAGATGTTCTACCATTATTGAAGGTGGTATATTGAAGTCTCCCTTCAAATCTGCCCATATCAGTTTCATATATTTTGAGGTTTTGCTGTTAGGTGCATATATATTCATAATTGCTACATTTTCTTGTTGAACTGACCCCTTTATCAATATATAATGACCATCTTTGCCCCTCATAACAGTTTTTGACTTAATGTCTATTTTATTTGATATTAGTATAGCTATCCCAGGGTGTTCTGGTAACTATTTGTATGACATATTTTCCCATCCTTTCATTTTCAACCTACTTATATCTTTTAATGAATTAAAGGTGAGTCTCCTGTCAACAGCATATAGTTTGGTCATGCTTTTTTATCCATTCTGTCAATGTCTGCCTTTTGATTGGAGAGTTTAATCAATTTACATTTGAAGTCACTGCTGATAATGCAGGACTTTCCTTTGCTATTTTGTTACTTAACCTTAGTGTTATACTTTTTTCCCCTTCAATCCTTCCATTAATGCCAACTTTCATATTTACTTGTTTTGTTTTGTTTTTTTTTCTTTTTGTATTGTACCATCTTGAGTCCCTTTTCATTTCTATCTGGATATATTTTCCATATATTTTCCTTGTGGTTTCCATGGAGTTAAAATTTAACATTTGTAGCAGTTTGATATGGTTATGAATTCCAAAAATAGATATTGGATTATGTTTGTAATCTGGTCTGTGCCTGGGCATGATTAAGTTATGATTAGGGCTTTGACTGGGCCATGTCATTAGGGTGTTGAGTCCCTGCCCCTTGGTGAGTGAGGACTCACAGATAAAAGTCATGGCAAAGGACAGAGTTTGAGGGGTTTTGATGTTGGAGTTTGATGCTGAAGCCTTAAGCTGGAGCCCCGAGAAGTAAGCTCACAGAGGAAACAGAAGCAAGCCCCAGAAAGAAAGAAACCCTGAGCCCAGGAAAAAGAAGCCTGAGGAAGGGAGGAACACAGGAAGCCTGAACCCTTGCAGATGTCGGCTGCCATTTGAAAACAGACTTTGGTGAGGGAAGTCACTTATGCTTTATGATCTGGTATCTGTAAGCTCTTACCCCAAATAAATACCCTTTATAAAAACCAACCAATTTCTGGTATTTTGCAGCAGCACCCCCTTAGGCTGAGTAATACAATGTACTAAATATTTAGCAATAATATTTCATTTGATACCAACTTGACTTCAAAAACATACACATACACTTTTCCTATGCCTCTGTCCTCCCAACATTTTATACAGCAATTTATTTGTATTTACCATCATTTACCTGCCTTTTCCTCCAGCTACTCCTCGGATACTCTGAAATTTCAAAATATTTGACTCAGACAGTTTCTGTCTGTTTAATAAAATTTTTTCAATTCCTAATAAATGAAATATACATATACATATAGTCTATTCATTTTCAGTCATGGTGCAAAAGCAGTTTAATGGGGAAAAGAAAGTCTTTGCAACAATATCAAACTACTTGATAAATACATGGGAAAAAAACAAATAGTATTTCTGGACTTTCTATTTTGTTCCATTTATCTATTTGTCTGTCTTTCTGCCAATAACACACTGTCTTGCATATGCATCTTTCAGGAAGTCTTGAAATCAGGTAGTGTTAAGTCCTCCACAATTTTCTCTCATTTTTCAATATTCTTTTGATTATTCTATATCTTTGTTTTTCCCATATAAATTCTTAATGATATGTGTCTTGCCATTTTCTACAAAAACATCTGTTGAGCTTCTGATTGGGATTCCTTTGAATTTAAAGATAAGTTTGGGGATAATTGACATGTTAGCAATATTGAGTCTTCCAAATCATGAACATGGTATACTCTTCATTTATTAGGTATTCAACATTTTTAGCAGTATTTTATTATTTTCATGTATAGATAATGTTCAATTTTGTTAATTTTATCCCTAAGTATTTTGTGGTTTTGGTTATTAATGTCAAAGGGCTTTTCTAAATTTCATTTTTCCAATTATTTGCCACTAGTATATAGAAATACAATAGATTTTTTATATTGCTCTTGTGCCTTATGACCTTGCTAAATTCACCTGTTCTAATGGTTACTTTGTAGATTCTTTAGGACTTTCTGTATAAAAAAAGCATGTTGTCTGTAAAGATAGCTTTACTTCTTTTGTTCAATTTTTATGGCTTTTATTCATTTTCCTCCTACATTATTACACTGTCTAGGCCTGCTAATACAATGCTGACTAAAAGTGGTAACAACAGAAAGTCTTCCCATATTCCTGTCTTAAAGGGGAAACACTTGATGATATATTACAATTAAGCATTAATGTGAGCTGTAAGTTTGTAGGTTTTTTTGTAGATATTCTTTATTAAATTGAGAAAGTTATCTTCTATTCCTAGTTTTTTACTTTTTTTTTATTGAGTGCATGCTGAGTTTTGTCAAATGGTTCTTCTGGATCTCTGGAGATGCTTATATAGTTTTTTTCTCTTATTCTGTTAATACAGTGAGTTGTGTTTTTGCTTCTTTAAATGTTAAACCAACCTTGCATTCTTGGGACAAACTTCACTTGTTCATGGTGTATTACCTTTATATATATATATATAGTTAGATTCACTTTGTAAATATTGTATTAAGGAATTTTGTGCCTGTGTTTATGAAGGACATTGGGCTGCAATTTTCTTTGTTCTACTGCCCTTGTCAATTTTGGTATCTGGATTGTACTGGCCACATAACATGAGTTGGAACATGTTCCCTCCTCCATTTTCTGCAAGAATTTGTGTAAGATTGCTATTACTTTTCCCTTACATATTTAGTGGAATTAACCAGTGAGATCATCAGTGACTGGAGTTTTCTTTCTGGAAGATTTGTATAATGAAGTCAATCTCCTTAATAGATATAGAGCTGCTCAATTCTCTGTCCTTTTCATGTCATTTTGTTAAGTTGTGCTTTTCACATAATTTGCTCATTTCATCTAGGTTGTGAAATTTGATAGCATAAAGTAGTTGTTCATAACATCCTTTTATTATCCATATGTCTGTATGAGCCATAGTGATGTATCTTTTTTGTTTTTTATATTGGTAATTTATATATTCTCTCTTTTTAAAAATATTAATTTTGCTCAGGATTTATCTATTTTGTTGACCTTTACAGATAAGCATCTTTTTCTTTGTTACCTTTCCATTGTTTCTTTGCTTTCTATTTCATTATTATGTTCTCTTTTCTTTATTATTTCCTTCCTTCTACTTACTTTGGGTTTAAATTTCTTATCTTTCTGTAGCTTTTTAATATGAATGCTTACTTTAGATATTTTTTCTGTTCTAATATAAACATTTAAATATATAAGTTTCAAGCACTTCTTTAGCTGTCTCCCATAAATTTTGATATATTCATTTTTATTTTCATTTATTTTGAAATATTTTCCAATTTTACTTAAAATTGATTTCTTTGCAATTGTTTCTTTATGTAAAAGTATATTGTTAATTTCCAAATATTTAAGTGTTTTCTAAATGTACAAATGTCACATAGTCATTGATTTCTTATTTCATTTCATTGTAGTTAGAGAACATACTGTGTATGATTGCAAGACTTTTAATGGTATTATTTTATGGCCCAGCATGGGTCTATCTTAGTGAGTATTGCTTTGTACTAGAAAAGTGCAGAATATGTAGTGTATCTTCTGTTCTATAGTTGTTTACAGATTACTGTTTAGCTTTAGCTTTCAACAGTTTGACTAGGAGGTGCCTAGATATAGTTTTCCTTGTATTTATCCTATGTGGGATTCACTGAGCTTCTTGTATCTGTAAATTGAGGTTTTTCATCAAGTTGAAAGACTTCCAATCATTATCTTTTCATATATTTTTCCTGCCCCATTCTTTCTTTCCTCTCCTCTAAATCTAATTCCATGTATGTTAGAATGCTCAATATTATTCTATAGATCACTGAAATTTTATTTGTTTCATCCATATTTTCCTCTGTTTTTCAGACTGAATAATTTCTGCTGATATGTCTTCACGGTCACTGGACCTTTCTTCTGCCATTTCCAATTTGCTATTAAATCCATCCAGTAAAATTTTCACTTTAATCATTTTACTTTTCATTTTTAGAATTTCCATTTCTTTGCTGAGACTCCGTATCTACTCACTCGTTATGATCACATGCTCCCTTAAGTTCTTGAGCATATTTATAATAGGTTCTTTGAAGTTGTTGTCTTCTAATTCCAATATCTGTGCCATCTTGGCATCTGTTTCTATTGACTGCTTTTTTCCTAATCTTGGGTCATATTTTTCTTTTTCTTATGTCTAATAATTTTTTATTTGTACTGGACATTGTGGATGATATATTGTGGAAAGTCTGGATTCTGTAACCTTTTGAAGAATGTTGATTTTTGTTTTGGCTGGCAGTTAAGTTACTTGGTGATCACTTTGAACTTGTGGAAGCTTGGCTTTGCATTGTTAGGACATGTCATCTTTGACATGTTTTAGGGCAAGTCTCTTAGTTCTGGGACATAAATGTTACTTTGTTAACTTAGTGATATTCAAACCCTAAACTCTGTCTCTTACAGCTGCATCTGGGCTACAGCTGAAATCTTTGTTCAGTTTTTACAGCCTTCTAGCTGATGCTTTCCGTGACCTTCTTGATGTTGCCCCCATGAGTGCACAGTTCAGGAGTCAGTCAAAGATTTGAGAGTAGTTTACATGCAGATTTTGGGTTTTTCCTCTCTGAGGTTCTCACATTTTTAGGATTTCTTCCCTTAAGTCCCATTGTTCTGGCAACCTTAAACTCCAACCCCTGACACCTAAAGCCAGAAATACTATGGTTTTTACCTTGAGTGCCAGCTACCCCATGCTGTGCAGACAAGGGTGTAGTGCCATCGGGGGAAAAGTCAAAGTCATATAAATGTGAATCTCACCTAGAGAGGTCATCTTCTTTCAAGGGTTAGACCCACTCCAATTTCTGTCCAGTTTTGGCATCTCTCCAACGCCTACAAATACTTGTTTTTTAAATATTTTATTGAGACATTAAAACTCTTTTACACAGAAGAGTTAGTCTAATACAAGCTGCTCTAACATTGCTAGCACAGGAACTTAGCCACTTTAGTATCAAAGTTTGGGAAAAGTAATGCCCAGAGAGGAACTATGATCTGCCCAATATCACATAGCAGATAGTGGCTGAGCCCAGTCTTGAAACCAGGTT
Organism: Dasypus novemcinctus; assembly: GCF_030445035.2. Classification (NCBI taxonomy): domain Eukaryota; kingdom Metazoa; phylum Chordata; class Mammalia; order Cingulata; family Dasypodidae; genus Dasypus; species Dasypus novemcinctus. Next base: position 145,159,983 of record NC_080675.1, read on the forward strand.
TCCGGGAACCTCTTGCTCTATCTTGCTGCTGAGTGACCCTTAATGCTTCACAAGTGGCTGTTGAATGAGGTTCTCATAGCCTCAAGGATCCTTCACTCAGGCATGTGGTGGAAGGCAGAAAGGAACATGAGAAACTGTGAGGTCTAGTGGTCCAAGTCCTTCACCAGGAAGCCAGGTAGTAGATCATAGAGGAAGAGGTCCAGCCCTTGGGCAGGCTGAGTGGGCCAGGGATTCCAAGGTGCCAGGTTTAAAGTACCACCCAGGGGATGCTGTCTGTCTCGTTCCACATCTGAGTACCTTAGACTCAATCCAGAACTAAACCATCATGGTTTTCTCCATTCCTGTCAAATCTGGGTTCCCTAGCTTGGAGCACAGTATAGCCATTCATCTACCGAGAGCTCAGATCTGGATCTGAGAGCTTCTCCTTCACCCTCCCTCCTGCATTAAAGAGATGGACACAGATTCCACATCATAAAGGACCCAGGAGTCCACTCTTCCTCTTAATCTCTCTGGTTCCTATTTTTATTGAGAGTTTCTTCCCTTACCCAGGTTTTTTGTTGTAGATTGCTGCAAGATCCCTACCTCGGGTTGTCTCCTACACTTGTCCCTCCCCTCAATTCCACTATTACCAAAGTTTGTTTTTGTTTTTTTTACTTTTTATAAAACTTGAACCTGATCTTGCCCCTCCCTATCTTCTCGGGGAGCTCCACAGCCTAGTGGAGAAGATAGACAACTTAACACCTGGCTGTTAACAATATGATAGATGCTGATGGCAACTGTGAACTTGGGGGGCAACAAATCCCCTGGATGGGCAACCTTCCCTTACGCCTGCCAAGGAATTTTGAGCCAACACCTAAGAAAGAAGCTAACTTTCTCAATTGTTCCTGGGCTCTGCCTCAACCCACCCCCTCAGCCTAGCTACACAAAGTCACGATTTCTAAAATTTAGCATTTTGGCTTCAAAAGAAAAAAACTCATCTTTAAATTTTGAGAACCAAAGAGAACAAAGAATAAAGCGGGTACCTTATGTCAGAGCTGCCACCGCCAGGGAGCCGCTGCCTGGAGGAGCAGCCTCCACCACCCAGGACTGGGCCCTCAGGCAGGAGGAGGGGAGAAGTAGTGGACGACCCCAGTGCTGCCAACGGGAAGGGCACAAGCATGATTTGGTTGATGATTCTTCCCAAAGGTCAGATTTCACGAGTGGAAAAATGTTAGCTTTTCACGTTGTCCCCAGGAAGCCGCCTCTCAGTCCTGGGAGCCATTACATCTGTACAACAGAGATTCAGACTTTTATAACAAAGCATCCCCAAATGTCTGGTTGTTCACTGAGGAACAACTGTAATGGAAGATGGAAAGGAAAAGAAAATCAACATTGACTTTGAGCCTTTCAAACTAACAATACGTAGAGTCTCTTATAGCACTACTCTCAGATGACAGCAAGTTTGGCTTTATTGTAATAGATGGCAGTGGTGCACTTTGGGGCACACTCCAAGGAAACACAAGAGATGTCCTGCACAAACTCACTGTGGATCTCTCAGAGAAGCACGTTATAGGGATTCAGTCTGCCTTGCGTTTTGCCCATTTAGGAATGGAAAAGCAATTTAACTATGTTCAGAAAGGAACTGAGACTGCTGTGCCGTTGTTTACTTCTGGGGACAAAGTGAATGTGGCTGGCCTCATTTTAGCTGGAATATCTGACTTTAAAGCTGAACTAAGTCAATCTGATATGTTTCATCAGAGGTTGCAATCAAAAGTGTTACAATTAGTTGATATATCCTATGGAGGTGAAAATGAATTCAACCAAGCTATTGAGTTATCTACTGAAGTTCTCTCCAATGTGAAATTTATTCAAGAGAAGAAATTAATAGGATGATATTTTGATGAAATCATCCAGGTCATGGGCAAGTATTGTTTTGGAGTTGAAGATAAACTAAAGGCTTTGGAAATGGGAGCCGTAGAGATTCTAATAGTCTATGAAAATCTGGATATAATGAAATGTGTTTTTTAATGCCAAGGCACAGAGGAGGAGAAAATTCTCTATCCAACTCCACAACCAGAGAAGGATACATTTCATTTCACAGACAAAAAGACAGGATAGGAACATGAGCTGATTGAAAGCATGCCCCTGCTAGAATGATTTGCTAACAACTATTAAAAATTTGGAGCTACATTAGAAAATGTCACAGATAAGTCACAAGAAGGATCTCAGTTTGTGAAAGGATTTGGTGGGATTGGAGGTATCTTGCTGTACCGAATAGAATTCCAGGGAATGGAATACCAAAGAGGAGATGATGAATTCTTTACCTTGATGATTACTAGGTAGTTGACCTGGGTCTGGCAAACTGTGCCTCACCAGCATCCAACCCAAGAAGAATACCCACATCAGAATCTAAATTCCTTACAATTGGAACATTTCCAGAACTTAATCCATGAGCACTGGATAGTGAAAAGAAAACCAAAACAAAACTAGACCCAACGTTATACTTTGGTTTGTCATGATGTCAGCACAGCAGCCTACAACTAAATTCCTAAGTGCCACTTGGGACTAATTTTAAGAAGAATCTCAGTTTTTACCTTTCCTCAATGATGAAATTGGTTTCTCTTGTATTTTATGGGGAAAAATGATTTTTTAGCCTTCATACATAGAAACAAAAATACTTTAACTGCTAAAACCTTCTAAAATTAGTAGGAGTAAGGTCATAAAAAAGAATAAAGAAGGCAACAAGGTGTTAAATGTGTAATAATTACTGCCTTATAGTAAAATCAATTTCTTAAAAATAGAGGAAAGAATTCCTCCATCTACTCTAAGACTCATTTTTAAAACTAAAGATAAAGATTGACTTAATGCTTTTAAAACTTCAGAAAGTGAAAGGGGCAGAAAATAAGACGCTGGGCAAGACATATAACTAATCTGTACCTTCATTCCCTCATCTTTATGAAAGAAGATGATCATAATCACCCTAGATATCTTACAGGATCACTGCTTATATCAAATAAGACAGCAAATGCAGAGGAAGCCCTTTTGAGAAATTGAAGTGCTATGACATAAGAAATTATTATACTAGACAAATGTAAGTTTATTTTCCCTTATCCTAAAAGAAATTTGTTGCTTCAACCTTCCCAGGCTGATTGATATTCCAGGAACACAAAATAATTTGAACAAATGAGATAGAGACAGCCTTGGAAGATGGGAGCTATTGATATTTCCATTAGACAGCAGAACAATACAGAGATTGTCCTAACCTGGTCTGAATGTCCATGACAGCCAGTGCCAGGGCAGGCCATGAGAACTAGGGGAACAGGGACCTGTGCCCTAACCTGGCCTGAATACAGAATCCCTGGAAAGTTAGAGGGATGCATCCTGGCACCACCACTTCCCAGGTGTACCATGCTGGGCACATCATATCTCTCCTCTGAGCCTCAGTTTCCGTCCCTCTCCTTCCTCTTTCCCAGACTTGTTGTGAGGTGAGATGACATTAGGGATTTTGAAGCTCTTTGCTAATTCAAAAAAGCTGCATACATTTGGGCTGTGGTCATTGTGGCAGTTTGAGATTATGTATGAATCCCAAAAAAGATAAGGATTATGATTGCAAACCAGTCTGTTTCTCTAGGTGTGATACCCTTTGATTGTATTAGATTCAGCTGAGATAACTTTGATTAAATTATGTTAAGGTTAGGGCTTTGATTCCAACCCATCGGTAGGGTGTAACTCAGGTTAAGTCCCCGCCCCCCTGGTGGGCTGATATAAAAGGGCGCTCACTCCAGAAGACACAGAGGAAGATACATAGGAAGAGAGAGAGAGCTCCATAGATGTCAGAGTAGAGAAGACTCAAACAGCTAAAGCCTAGGGCAAGATGAGCCATTCATTTGATAGTTTGCAGCTGAAGAAAATAGCACTGCTAAGCCTGGAAAGAAACGAGCCCTATGCAGCCTACAGCTGAGATTAGAGAAGCTGGACCCAAGAAGCCTTAAGAGGAAGAAGGAAAGAGAGACCAGGAAAGATCACCCGTCATCTTGCTTCAACACATGGCAAAAGACTTTGGTGAGAAAACAGCCTTGAGTTGGACTCTTTAGGGCCTTGTAACTGAAAGATTTTACCCCAAATGAATACCCTTTACGAAAGGCAACAGATTTCCGGTGCTCTGCATCAGCACCACTTTGGCTGACAGGGGTCACCATTGGTGCACTTGTGTTTGATGGAATGAGTCTGTCATTCAAGAAAGGCCTTTGAAAGTGTCATTAGTCTTGCAGGCCTCCTTGGCGGCTCAGCCCAAGCCAGGGACCAAGTGTGGTTTTTACCAGGAAGGCTGGTGGCAGACCAGACACCGCATGGCCTGCAGAGGCTCAGGACTCAGGCCAGGCCCTGCCGGGGAGACCTGATCCCAAACCATCCCAGACTCCTGCCCTTGCCTTTTCTGTCCTCACTTTCCCCATGGCCCTGGGTCTCGGGGTGGCCTGGGGACAGAGGCTTTTTTTTCCTTTCTCTTGCTGGGGCCTGTTAGGAAATACAGCAGGATTCAGATTCCTAACTGGAACTCCAGGCTAGCCCCTTAATTGATTTCTTTTGTTTCCTTTGAGGGCTCAAAAGTGTGTCAACATCCATTTGGAGCTGCCTTCCTCCAGGCTCATGCCGGCCAACTTGCTTCAATTAATGAGCTGAGACTGAAATCGAGAGCCTCACTTTTCACAGCCACGGCAGGGGATTGACCCTGCCATGGTGATTTAAAAAAAAAAAAAGTTTTCAGTGCTGTGTCTGTGAAATATGAATTATTAAAAAGTGGACACGCCAGCCCTCCTGGGCAGCGTGTTCTCACTGGAGACTGTTTGGCTGGGACAGGCCTCGCCTCTTCCCCGATCTCTGAACTGGCCTCGCGTGCTGTTTGTGTCTTGGCTCAAGCTGGTCCCCCGCCTAGCAGGCCTTGTCCATGACCCTTACCCCTATTAAAATCCAGCAACCTGCACGGCCCAGTTCTTTGGGTTTTCCATTCATTCAGATAGTCATTGAATGCCTACTGTGTGTCCGACTCATTCTTCCTTTATTCATTCTATGAACATTTATTTGCCAACAAGGTGGACACCACACTTATCCTTAGGGTCTTGGAAGGACACAGATAATTTTAAAGGTAACTCAAAGGTGACGTGGTGGGTGCCAGGCAGTGACCGCCCACGTGTGTAATGTTACAGGGATACTGGAAAGGGGAACCAGTTGTCAGAGAAAGTGCCATGTTTTTTAAACGTTTTTCCATAATGACAAATTTCAAATATATACAATTTAGACAAAATTGTATAATGAACCCCTATGTACCCACCGCCTAGTATCCACACCTGTCATTCACAATATTGTTTCATTTCTACTCCTCTCCACTTCCCTCACCACAGTCTTGGGTCACTTTGAAGCAAATCCCAGACATCATAGTATTTTATCCATGAATCTGCAGCCCTTCTTCGCTGCGCCCCTTATTAACCTTAGGCTAGTATTGTGTCGATAAAGATTCCATCAGGTTGTGGTGGAGGGAGCATCCACTAGCCTTGACATTTAACGAAATTGAGTTCAAATCTTACCTCCCACACCCACATGCTGTGTGACTTGGGGCAAGTTACTTAACCTTTCTAGCCTCGTGTTCCTCATTTACAAAATCAGAATACTATGAATGAGCTCCTAGAGTTGTTCTGATAATTAAAGGAGATAAAGTACCTAAAGTGCCTAGCATGATACCTGGCACATAGTTGGTGCTCCATCAATTTTGCTTCCCTTGTCCTGGTTGCCCTGGATGAATAGCAAAAGAGTTATGAAGCAGCTGAATATGTTTGACTCTGACAGCTCACCTCTGACATTCTGAGATTTGATTGGGAACTCCTGGAGGGTGGACACCTGGTCACGAAGCAAGGCCAGCCCCAGCAGCCGGTTACAGTATGACTTCTTCTCTGACGCCAGCCTGCCTCACCGCCTCTTCACATAGCACAGACCATCGCTGGCCACATTTCCACCACCACATTGTTTCACTGAAGATAGATGTTGCTTAGGTTCTGCAAAGCTCTAATCATAAAGTTGGCCGGGCCTTTCCCAGCTCTTAGAGCTCTGGGGAGAGGGAGGGAGGCATTTGGCAAAGGGGAATGTGTGCAGGGGAACCAGGCACCCCCCGCTTGTTTTTACAAAGGCTGAACCTGCTTCTGGCAACTGCTGCAAGCACCAGACTCCTTCTCTGTGCTGCGGGTGGCAGCGGCGATGAAGCCCTCGTAACTCAGACAAAGGCGGCTGACGCCAGGGCGCCCCTTCCACGTCTGGGGCCGGCTTGGTCTTGGACCTCGCAGTGTGTTTACAAGTTCCCCTTTGACAATTCAGCTCTGAAGATGGGCTTCATTAAAGGGCAATTATAGGTTAAGTAACTTGTTGGCTCCCTGCCTAATGTGGAAAACTCTACTGTGACAATCAGATAATTCTGAGATTAAGCAAGACAGCAATTGCTACTGAAAGAAGAAGCTTAGCAAGAGAATAAAAGACTCCCCAGCCATGACCTCATCCCATCTGCCCCGTCTGGGCAGGAAATCTGGATTCGAGGGCCCAGCAGGCTCTGGGGACTTCTGGCATTGGAGGTGACCTCTTCAGGGAAGGGGACCACAGAAGGCAAACAGCCTTTCCCATCAGAGTGGCACGACGTCCCCTTTCGACTGAGCTCCCCACCAGCCACCCGGGGCCAGCCCAGCTGCTCTCTGCGTGTCCCCTGCTTGGACCTTGTTCCTTTCCCCCACCTCATCACTGCCTGTGGGCTCCACTCTCCCAGCTATCCGCCTAGAATGCCCTCTCCTCTCACTTCTCTGACTCTCCCTGAACCTTTCCTGACCCAGAGGAATGACCTACCTCAAAATTCCTGGAGTACTTTGTATCAAATAGGAAGCTTTCTAGTATGCATCAGACAACCCCACCCTAAAAAGTCAAGTATGCAGAAAGAGGAATTTATTGTCTCATAAATTGACAAACCTAGCAGTTTCTGGCTTCAGGCATGGCTGGATCCAGGGAAATTAAAGTATTCCCTCTCCTCTATTTTCCTTATTTTCAGAGGAGCTGTCCCTCACTCTGGTAAGATGGCCACTACCAGTTCTAGTCCAGCATGAAAAAAAAAAAACAGTCCTGTTTCCTAATGATTTCTGCAAAGGTCCTAGGATTTAGTCTGATTGGACCGTATGGGTCATGTGACCAGGTGGGCTCATTTCCCTACTTGGATGTTCTTGAGGCACGTACATGTTCTCCTCCCAGAGCCTGGCAGGAGCTCAGTCGTGAGCACATGGCCTAAGGGCTAAGGAAGGTTGGCTCCTCAAAAGGAAATCAGGGTGTTGCTACCAAAGAAGAGGAAATAGATGCTGAGCGGCCAAAATTCTAACTAATATACTTGTTCTGTCTGCTGTGCATTTAAATGTTACCTGTGTGAAAATCCCCTCTCCCCAAAGAAAGTTTTAATTCCTATATGGCAGTGTTTCTCAAAATGTGATTCCCAACTAGCAGCATCAGTATCAGCTGGGAACTAGTGAGAAAGAAACCTTCCTGGGCACCATTCCACACCTATGGAATCACCCTCCAGGAGATTTTGATGGTTTGCAAACCATTGCTCTGAGGCAAGGACTGTATGCCGTATTCCACTTGTCATTGACATTCAGTACTCATTACATAAAATAAACAAATAAGTGGATGCACAAAGGGAGGCCCTTAGCTCCTCCCTTGAAGAAAGTCATTCATTACTCAAGGTCCTTTGGGCTGCCAGCCACAGAAACCTGCCCCAGCTCATTTAAGAAGGCCTTTAGTTTTCTTTCCTTTGTTCAACTGGCACATGGTTAAGTGCTTAAAAAACGTAGCTATTGTGATTCACATGTGCCCGGTGCTGTGCTCGGTGCTGGCCACTGGTGGTAACCAAAGACATACCTGTTTTCTGCCCTCGGAAGTCTCAGACTGGCATGCCTCAAAATGCCAGGCAAATAAATAAAAATGGGCAACTCTGAGAAGGGCCAAAAATGAGAGATGCTGGTAATATACAAGAATATATTAGGGGGATTTGAACAATGCAGGGACGTCAGAAAGGCAGAAACTTGGATTTGTTGGAAGCCTTAAGGAATGGCTAAAGAAGTGAAGAAGACCTGAGTGCCAGGCCTCGGGTCGGCCACCCCCGGGGCCGCTCTGAAGAACTCTGCAGCCAGGCTGGCGGGCTCTCTGTCCCGGGCTCTGCCTTCAGCATGACTCGTTGGCGATGTTTTTCTCTCAAGGCCCTCCATCCAAGAGTTGGATTCTGCAGGGGGAAGAAACTTCTTGGCCCAACTTGAGCCAGGCCTAACTATGGCTCACTCAGCCAAACCAAGCAGGCAGGGAAAAGTCCAGCCAAGGGCTCTAGGGTGTCATCAAGAGCCAGTGTCACAGTGACCAGCTCAGTCTGGTTTGCCTGGGACTTTCCCAGTTTTAGCACTAAAAACCCTTTTTCCCAGGAAACCCCTTGTTCTCCAGTACAGTCTGGCTCCCCTCCAGTCCCTGGAGCGCCTTGGCTTGGGCACTGCATGGCCCTGTGTCCCCTCTGTACCACCCTTGCTCGGCCCAGCTGAAATTCCTGGGGACAGTGTGGGTGATGGGAAGAGCCAAGACTAGGTATGGGCAGACTCAGGCTCCCAGCACTCCTGGGGCCTCATATGACACCCTGGGCTTTCCTGGGCCTCCCTTTCCTTATCTCCAAATGAGAGGCCAAGGAGTTTGGATTCTGAGATTCTGGAATCTGCATTTGGATGTCACTTTAGGGTCTGCGGAACTCTCTGCTCAGCCCTGGGTTGAAGGACAGGGTAGAGGTCAGGGAAAGAAAAAGCACAGCCCTCGCCAACTCTACTGTCCAGTTACGTTAAGAATAGTCAAGTCACACAGGTGACAAAGTACTGTACCAACAGCTCATGATTCTGGGTCGAGGGGCACAACATAAACATGATGGCTCTGAAAGCACCAGGATACCCCAGGAGGGCTGCCTGGAGGAGGCGGGCCTTGAATGTGGGGTAGGATTTGAGGAGCAGGGAGAATGCCAGCAGAGGAGGTAGAGAAACTGCTGAGCAAAGGTGTGAAGGCTGGATTTCGCCAGCGTGTTTGAGGAACGACGAGGAAATCCCCTGGCTTTCTCTTGCTGGATGTGGTGTGTGCAGGGCCTTCTGCTGCGCATCTTGTAAGCTCTGGCTTCTCCTGCCCAAGACAGCCGCCGGCCTGTTTCATCCGCGTGTGCTCGGAACAATGACCGGGTGCGTGCAGGGATTGGATGGAGGCGGGGAGTGTGAGGCTGTGGTTAAATCCCCCTCTGCGACTGGCCCTCCTCCCCAAGACCCGGGTCCTGGTGAGGAGACTTGTCACGTGGTATTTAAGGGTTTGGGGTGCGGATCTGGACAGCTGGGTGGGGCAGGGAGTGAGGAGCCCCAGGCCAGTGCAGGGGCGGGGACCAAGGCCAGCCTCTCTCATTGATTCAGTCATTTGTTCAATCAATATCCAAACATTTGCTGAGCTCTTCTCTGGGTTAAGGCCTGTTCTGGGAGCTGGGACTGTGGAGGCTCCATATGTCAATATGGATTTTTCTAGATGTCAATCCTGGGCATTTCATGAGTTCGTCCAAACCCTTCACTTTACAGATAGAAAACTGTAAAGACCCAAGGCACATGGGGCGTCAGTGGCTTGCCTAAGGCATGCCGGGGCCGCCTGTTCTCGTCAGCAAAATGGGAATGAGGTTGGGAGGCGAGGGCCTGAATGGACCCACACCTTGGCTGGCAGGGAGAGGGACAGCAGGAAGGGCTACTGGGGGCTGAGTATAGCTGCAGGGGCTGGAAGGAGTCAAATGGTCACCAGGCAGATTCCCTAGTGTGGAGCAATCAGCAACAGGTGAAATTCGGAGGGTTAGCGACAGGCTAAGTTCAGCAGGGCAAATGCTTCTGGGAATCTGGCCCAAAGCAGAATGGAAATGAGGAGGGACTTCATCATAAGACTGGGCATCGTGGTCAAATTCCGGAGGGGCCAGGTTGCAAGGCTCCATCTCCAGGGGCAAAGAGGGGCTGCTGGGGCCCACTGAGCAGCTGGCCTTGCCGCACCCCCTCCTACAGAGGCTGCCCCTGAGCCTAGCTGAGCCTTGGCTTAGGCCCAGAACTGGACATGCAACGGGGCAAACCAGAGGCCAGCACTCCTTGTGGTACCGCAGTTCATCAGAAGTGGAGGCCCTTCGCTAGTATTAATATTAGCAGTATCAATCATAGTATGCTAAAACCTACTTCCATTATCTTGGCAAATCCTGGCAACAAGCATAACTCTACATCACAGGTAGGGAAACTGAGTCACAGAACAGATCATTGCCTGAGGCCACACAGCTAGCAAGTGTTGGAGCTGGATTTGAACAGAGGCAGCTGGATTCTGAGGCCCATGCCTTGAGAGAGTCCCCACCCCCTCCTTTCTATGTTCTAACTTTTTAATTATGTACATTTTCAAACATATATTCTATTCATACATGAAAGTGGAAAAAATAGTATTTTGATCCCGAGCGTGCCCATCATCTGGCTTCAATGTCGATCCACTGTGTGCAATTCTATTTACTCTCCAGACCCCTCTATTTTTAGGAAGTGTCTGGAATCTATTAAAGCAAATCTCAGACATCGTGCCATTTGAACCCTAAATACTTCCGTATGTGTATCAGATGGATAAGGATATTTGTATTTCACATAACCACGATGCCGTTATCACACCTAACGATCATCTGGATATCATCTACTACCCAGTTCTGGATCAAATTTCCCTGATGATCTCAAAGATATCTTTTTACAATTAGTTTGTTCAAACCAGGATCCAAACAACATCAACGTGTTGCATTTAGTTGCTTGGTTGCTTGAGTCTCTTTGATTCTGAAGAGTTTCCCTCCCCATTCCCCCATGCCAATGATCTGACCACGCTTTTACAGATGGTAAACTGAGGCAGTGGTCACGGTCTTTCCATTAGCGAGGGGCAAAAGCAGGCCTAGAACCTAGCCCGACTTGTTTCCTCACTGCTCCCCACTAACCGCCCAGAACCCCCTCTCCCACTCCCCTTATTTCTTCCCTTCTATTTTTGAACTAGCAGAGAAGTTAGCAAGAACGGGCATCCTCAAGCGCTGTGAGTTCTCAGGATATAATTCACTTTAATCTTTTAAGCATTTGACAGTATTTGCTCGAAAGAAGGAGCAACAAGTACATAATTATTGCACTAATTAAGCTGCCAAAAACACAAGCGTGCGGCAAGAGCACCTTTGAATCGGGGAGCCCACGACGCATTAGCATCTGCTGTAAGCTTATTAATCACCTAACAGGCAATTAGCAAGCTGTTACTGTTTGAGGCTGCTATGTAAATAAATTCTTGGGTTAATTTCTTCCTCTGATAATAAAGAAAACATTATGAAAATTAGCTAAGCGACAATGTAAATGATCTTCACTGTTAATTATATGACGGTGTTACATATGCAAGGACCCCAGCGCTGATAAGGGCCAGCTCCCTCCCCCTCGCCCACCCTAGGCCCCCATGTCAGCTCTGCTGCTTTAAAAAGAAAAGTGTTGACACAGGTAATGGGGAGGGGGGAGCTTTGGGGACTGGAGTCACAGCTGTTTGCTTGCAACTTGCCCAGAGCAAGCAAGCAAGCAGCACAGGGTGATTTTCTCGCCTGAACTTCCAGTAGCCCTGGGCTGGACCTGTGACCCCGGCCGGCAGGAAAGGAGTGGGAATGGGGCAGAGGAGCAGGCCTGGCATCCTCCAGCTGAGAACAGCTGACAGTTCTCAGAGGCCTTGCTGCAGTGCTAAATCCAAGCCTCGTGGGCTCATTGTCACCCTTGAGCAATTCCTGGCCACCTCCTAGGGGCCACCTGGTTCATGCAGCTGGTCACATGTGCAGTGTGAGGCAGGATGGGCCCTGCTGTAGGGCTCAGTGGTTGTGTGGCCATGGACACAGCTTCGGTCTCTTTATCTGCAAAATGGAGGCGATGGCAATCGCTTTGAAAGTTACATAGGCAATCCTCCTAAATTTCTTTGCACAGCACTCGCCTGTATGTGCTCACTATTATCACCATCATTCATCGGCTCATTCAAACAGATACCGACCGTGTGCCAAGTCCAGTGCCAAGCGCTGGGAGTCCAAAGGGCAAACGGCACAGGCCCACCTTCACAGGGCCTGAGAAAGATGGGCAGAAGGGACGTGAAGGGGACACGAAGCCAGAGTCCAGCTTCCTGGAGGAGTTCTAGAGGAGCTGGGTCTTGGTTCTGACAAGTGCAGTGGAGCATCACGGGAGGAGGTGAGGATGGACTCGAGTCAGGCAGCCGGTTTGTCTCCCCGGAGGAAGACTGAGACAAGGGGAAGGGATCCCTGCACGAGACTTGATGCCAGGCGGATGCACAATGAGGACAGTTCTCCTGAATTGTAAGATGGGGGGGAGGGTAGTGAGGGGCAGGCCAGCAAGGCGTTTGATGACGGTCTGCCCCAGGAGAGCAGGGGAGAGGGGGAGCTTGCCTTACTGCTGAGAGTTGCCCAGATGCTCTCTCTGTAACTTATAACTTAAAATAGGAAAATTTATAACTACACTGAAATACCGTTTTCTAGCTATCACATCATTAAGGATCAGGAGGGTGATGATGTGCCTTGTTGGTGAGGTTGTGGTGAAACAGGCACGCTCCCGTGTGAAATTGGCACAACCTCTCTGGAAGAGGCAACATCTACCAAAACTATAAATGCGTGGACCCTTTGACCCAATGATTCCATTTCTAGGTATTTGGCCTTGCAGGTAAATGTGCAGAGTTGCAAAACGACTTATGCACAAGGCTATTCACTGCCATCATGGTTTTGATAAAAAAAAGATTAGACACATCCTCAATATCCATTAAGAGAGTTCTAGTTAAATAAATTATGGTACATCTGTAGGATGAAGTGCTAGGCAGTCGTTCAAATGCGGGAGAGAGTTCTAGGTGAACTGATAAGGAAAGATCTGAGAGATAAACTGTTCAGTGAAAAAAGCCAGGTGGCATAATACGAAAATGTGTGCGTGTGTGTTTCTTACACCAGCTACACAATATGCTTGTCCATGCATGGACTTTCTCTCCAAAGGCTTCACAAGAAAACTATTTTGCCTCTGATGGGGGGACCTGGGTGGGGAGGCAGGAGAGGGAGGGAGACTTTCTCCAGCTGTACGTCAGGCACTAGACCAGATGGCTCAGACCCTCTCTGCCCTGTTTGGCTCTCGGTCCAGCCTCCACAGCAGGGACCAGCTCTGCGTGGGCACCAGCGCATGACTCACAGGTGCAGCCTCTACCCCTCGCCTCCTGCTCAGGCTGCTGCCTCTTGCCTGGGACACAGCGCATCCCTGGAGGCATTACTTCCTGAGGACGGCACCCAGAGCCCACTCCCCCCAACCCAGAGGGAGAGGAGAATGTCCCTCTGGGCAGAGGATCTTTGGCCAATGGGAGAAGGACCTGATGCACCATTTCTTCCCTTCTGGTCCCTGGAGATGATAAGCCTGGAACAGAGTTCAATTCGGCTTCGCAGGGAATAATCACTTGGGGTTGAGCAATCCATGTCACTTTGCTGCAGCCGGCTCTGTAACACCTCCTCATCTAGGCTCTTCCTCCTTCCCTGGCCCCTGCTCATCCTTCTCTCCTACTCCCTAGGATTGCACTTCTTAATCCAGCTATCGCACATAAGCCCTCCGCCTCAGGCTCTGCCTGGGCCACCCAGGCGAAGACAAGCCATTTTGTACCTTTGGATTTTGTCTCCTGTGCACATACCTACTAATAAATATACACACATGTCTAAATGCTAATATGAACTTTGAATCTCCAAGAGGGGCTGGAGTATCGACAGGCTATGACACATTCCCTGCACTTCTTCAACTCTGGACTCCTTTTTACAGGTGATACCAGTTAGCCTCCTAGCATTCCATGGGCCACACAGGACCAGCCTCTGCCTTTATCCGGTGACAACCCCTTGGGACCTGATGGCCCCGCTCATGGCCCTTATCAGGCTCTTCTTCCAGTTAGGCATCTCAGCTCCTCTAATAAGGGCTCTGACAGGCGCGCCGCCCCCTCCCAGCCTGGCCTTCTCCTCTCAGTAGGCTTCAGACCTTGGTGTGCTGTTTAGTCTGTGATAGCCAGAAATAAACAAAAGTCATTGAAAGCGGCTGATGAGCGCAGACAAAAGGGAGGCGGTCACTCCCCGGGCTCTGGCCATGTCCCCTCAGCCCGGGCAGTGGACAAGAGCGGGCCTTCCCTGCCAGGGGCCGGATCACGCCGCTGGCTTGTATTGATCTCACGGTCAACAGATTCCCCTGGGCCTTTTACACAAGCCTGGCTGCAAGCCAACCTCCTACATCCTGTACTTAGGCCATCGATTTTTCAGACGCTGAAATGCAAGGTGATACACTCATCCCCGCTAAGCTCTCTCCTGCTAGCATCAGCCGCTTGCCCAGGCCTGCCAGGATCACAGCGAATCCCAAACGGGTCAGCACAGCGCGGGGAGGTGGGGAACTTTGGCCTTAGTCCAATTGCCACAAACCAACCGTGGGAGTTTGAACAAATTCTGCCCCTTCTCAGGGTGAGAAGTGGTGGCCTCCAAAGTCTCTCCCAGCCTGACATCCTGTGAAACCTCTGAGCTATCGCTTTCCCTCCCAGCTCTGTGACAAGCCTGCCTTCCATGTCTGCAGCCACCGAGCGGCCGATACCTGCCCGCTGATGAGTTCAGGGCCACGGAGAGATCTTGCAGGCAAGCCTCTGGTGACCTCCATCTAGGTCAAAATCAAACCATCCATCAACGCATTTCGGTTAGGTTTGCTCAATGAGCTATGAAACCACTAACTGATTTATGATCCAGCCTACATTTTAGTTCATCTTCTTTTTACTTCTCTGCCTTTCTCCTCCATTGTCTCAGACATGTGAAAAAATCTAGCACTGTGTCTTGCCCGTAGTCTCTGTAAAGCATGCATTTGTTTCTTTTGTTCTCCCATCTCATCCCTGCTATGAATATGTCTGGGCTTCAGCTCTCCTGCCTTCTTTTGTACCTGATAAACCATGTGGCTTTGAGAAATGGACATGGGCTTTGGGACAATGATTTTTCCAGATGACCACTAGGGTTAGGTTGAATGGTCCCCAGGGGGCTTTCCTCTGGAAAATTCCATATTAAACTCTGGTTGATCTTGAACTGAGGAAAGAAATTATCTAATTTGTTTTGCCTTGGTCTTGGGCTAGGAGCTGTGTTTTGTTTTCATTCTCTGTGTTTCTAAATCCCAACCCCTCTGAAAGGCCAGTCTGAGGACCTCTGGAGAGTTTTCCCCAAGAGCATATTGAGCACAGATCCAAGAAGTAATCAAAGTTTTTAAAATAAAAATAAAGAGGAGCAGATGTGGCTCAAGTGGCTGAGCACCTGCTTCCCCCATGGAAGGCCCCGGGTTTGGTCCCTGGTGCCTCCTAAAAACAAAAACAAACGAAAAAGCCAGTAAGCAAACAAATGGGAAAACCAACTCAGGGCAGCCAATGTGGCTCAGGGGTTGAGCACTGGCTTCCCACGTACAAGGTCCCAGGTTCAATCCCCGGCCCTGGTACCTCAAAAAAAAAAAAAAAAAAGAAATAAAATAAAATAATAATTAAAAAAAAAAATAGAATGGAACTCAATCCAACAAAATATTTACCTAACAGATGAACAGAATAATATTAACAATCCTAAAGAAAGAGAGAGGTAAAAAACAGTGGTCCTGATCAATGAACTGGACAAAATTATAGGAAAGATTCAAGGCAACAATCTTTGTGGTTTCTCCTGGCATATTCTAGGGGTTTAATCTTTTGCTTTTCCTTGTTGATGCTGGGGATATTGGTTCTAATGATTCAAGTGTTAGACCCGGAGAGTGGCCTTAAAGATCTGCTGATTAATCCCCTTTTTTTTTTTTTTTTTTTTTTTTTTTAAAAGATTTATTTATTTATTTAATTTCCCCCCCTCCCCTGGTTGCCTGTTCTTGGTGTCTGTTTGCTGCGTCTTGTTTCTTTGTCCGCTTCTGTTGTCGTCAGCGGCACGGGAAGTGTGGGCGGCGCCATTCCTGGGCAGGCTGCTCTTTCTTTTCACGCTGGGCGGCTTTCCTCACGGGCGCACTCCTTGCGCGTGGGGCTCCCGCACGCGGGGGACACCCTTGCGTGGCACGGCACTCCTTGCGCGCATCAGCACTGCGCATGGCCAGCTCCACACGGGTCAAGGAGGCCCGGGGTTTGAACCGCGGACCTCCCATATGGTAGACGGACGCCCTAACCACTGGGCCAAAGTCCGTTTCCCCGATTAATCCCCTTTTAAGGGTGAGAACAAATGAGTCCCAGGAAGGGGAGAAGAAGACACAGCCAGTAGCAGAGCATTTGTGAGCTCCACATTCTCCTGCCCTTTATAAGCCGAGTTCGCTATGTGCTACCATTGTCTTGCCACCCAATGCTCACACCAACCTTGTGAGGAAGGTGCTACTATTTTTCTAAGCTTGGAGATGGGGAAATAGAGGCACAGAGAGGTTAGGTGACTTGCTCAGGGTCACACAGCTTGGGTCACACAACCCAAGTAGGTTGGCCTCAGAGTCCCGGCTCTACTCACTAAACACACTGTCTCTTTCACAGCCTTGGAGGCTGCACATCCTTCAGGACCCAAAGGGCTGAAGTTCTGACTGGGAAAGAGCAGTGAGCCTTTGAGGTCAAGGGCAGCCGTTCCAGCACTTGTTTACTAGTCCTCCGTAGTCTCCCTGCTTTGCTCTTGCCCTCCTGCGAGTCACTGCTGGTACTCTGCTCACCGGCGATAGTCTGGAAATGCCACTGCTCTGCTCAGGCCCCTCCAAAGACTCCCCATCACACAGGGAATAAAAGCCACGCACACTCTTTCCATGGCTCGTGAGGTCCCCTCCGCGTGGCCCTGGCCTGGCTCTCCCAGCTCTGCTCACTCCCCTCGGCCCCACTGTTCTTCTGGCCATTCCTTGAACAACCAAGTTCATCAGCTACACAGGGACCCTGCACCTGCTCTTCCTTCTACTTGGAATGCTCCTCTCCTGGTTTTTTTCTGGACTCTGCACAGGCATCATCTCTTAAGAAGGGCTTTGCTTGAGCCATCAAAAGCTCTCCTCTCCCTCTCCTCACCCCCTGCTTCCTCTCCCTTCCTGGTACTTCACCACCACCAGGCACTGGTTGCCTGTTCTATTCGTTCCCTTGTTCATTTGGCCCTGCCCCCAGAAGCTGGAAGTGCAGTGAGCACACCGGTTTACCCCTCCTGCCTAGTGCAGTGCCTGGCACTCACTATTTGCTAATGGAAGGACTAGATGGGAGTGCCCAGCTGTCCCGACTTCCAGGCCAGGGCTCCGTCCCCGCTGGATGTAAGGACTCGGCGTGGGCAGGAGGCAGCTGCAGCTCTGCAGTCAGACTGCCCAAACAATGGGGGGAGAAGGGGTCTCCAGGTATGCGGGTGGGGCATACCTGGAGGACTCCACCACCAGGGTACAGAGAGCAGGCAGGGCAAAGAACTCGAGCGGAACTGAGGTCAGGGCCAGGAACCAGGCACTGTCCTCCCCGGGCAGCACCACTTCCAAGGGTCAGAGTGTGTGCAGCCAGGGCTCGAAGCACAGGCTCTGGACCGTGCTGCCACTGGCTGCCCCAGTGACTTTGGCAGACCTTCTTACCCTTGCTGAACTGGTCTCATCTGCAAAACTGGGAGCAGTAATGTCTAGGTCACGTGATGGCTTTGAGGATGCGGCTTAATGACCACTGGACGTCGAGTGCCCAGGCCAGGTCCCAGCAGGGCATAGCTAAGCATTAAAGGCTCCTGCCTCAGCCTGGGGGCAGCCTTCTCTCCCCCTTCCCCTTCCACTCAAATCCCACTGTGTTCTCTCTCCTTCAGGGTCACGCTCACTGAGACTTCCACGCTGGTCAATTCATCCATGAGAGCCAGAGACGGCCTGTCCACACCCCAGCAATTGCGTGTTCTGTACTCAGAGCCTTCTGGAGACAATGCCGGGACTCCTGTGTACTTTGTTTCTAAGCTCACGGAGCTGCTGGAAGAGTGGCATTCCAGGTCCCTTGGTAATGCTCAAGGTGGGGGGAGCAGAACATAGCTGTCCTTTTCTGCTTTCGTAATGGAGGTAAAATTCACCTAACATGAAATTAACCATTTTGAAGTGTACAAATCAGCGCCACTCAGTATGTTCACAGTGTCGTGCAACCATCACCTCGATCTAGTTCCCAAACATTTTCGTCACCCCAAAGGAAACCCCATGCCTATTAAGCAGTCCCTCCCCATCCCCCTCTCCCCAGCCCTTGACAACCAACAAGCAGCTGTCTGTTTCCATGGATTTATCTATTCTAGACATTTTGTATATATGGAACCGTGCAATTGGTAGCTTTTGTCTGATTTCTTTCACCCCACATGTTTTTGAGGTGCATCCATATTGTTGCATGTGTCAGAACCTCATTCCCTTTCATGGCTGAATCTCATTAGCCAGCAGCACTTCTTAATCAATAAGGAAGGCGGTGGCCCACTCCACCTTGCAGCAGGGCTTTCCTCTGCTAGCTTCCCAGGGGATGCAGCACATGTGAAAGGAATTCAAAGAGGAAAGGAAGGAAGAGAGGAAGCGGGGAGGGGGAAGGGGGAAGGGGGAAAGGGGAGGGGGAAGAGGAGAGGGCTACCACGTAAGTACAAGGGCAGACCCAAGTAGCAGGATTCAGTAAATGCAACTGCCAAGTCATGAGGTACATTTTGGTGGCACTCCAGGTTCAGGAATTGATAGACACTGGGCTTATGTGGCTCCCAACTCAGCACATGGCCTCAGAAAGCATAGATTTTGTCCTGTGCTTCTCCGTCCGCCTGTTTTTCTCACTTTCACACTTGTTCTGGAACAAGGCTGCCATGTCAGAGGCCAGCAGGAAGCCCAGCTAAGACCCTACCCCCAAACTTTGAAGAGACCCCTTCTTCTGCCCTGGGGACAGCAACACTGGGGAAGCCCCAGTGAGGATCAGAGTTGCCACAAGGGAGCCCCGAGGCTCCCTCCAGGCTCACAGAGAGACCTGGGCCTCACTGGCCACTCGGCTGCTGGCTGGGGCTGTGGCTCCAGCTCTGGCCTCAGGAGGCAGGCTGGGGCAGGTGCACCTCCTCCTTCAGCACGGAGGACCGGAGCTGAGCTACAGCCTCCCCAGGAGGCTGCAATTAAGTACAGAGACCCTTGTTCTCCCCGGAGCTTAGAGAGCCAGTTCCCCACACCTGGGGCTCCAGCACATGCCAAGCCAGGGAGCTGGACCAGTTGAAATCTGACTCGTGTCAGGTTAGAAGGCTTTTGATGTCCCAGGTTTATTTTAGTTCAATGGTTTTGGAAATTACAGAGAAATTAGAGAGGCCCTTCCAACTTAAAACCCCCCATCGGTGACTTGGGTTGAACAGTGGTTTGGTAAGTGGTTCATGAAAGAAATTCAGATTTGGGTTGGGCTCAGGGATCAACAAATGCCTTCAGCCTGCAGTTAGTTCTGGGCTGGGGTGTGCGGTTCAGGCAGTCTGAGGCTTTGGGTTCAGAGAAGACAGAGCACGTGGTTCCCAGAGGGGGTAGGACGCAGACAGCACCGCTCCCCGCTCCCCGCTGCAGGCTGGGCCTGACCTGCGCCCCGTTTGTGCTGAGAGCCCTGGCCCTAAAACCCCAGCGAGTCTCCCGAGGGCAGCGCTGTTTGATTGATTTTGAAACCATGACAGTAAAACGGTTAATAAAAACCTGGTAGAGCCCTACAGAGGTGCTTTCCACACTGCACGGCCCCTTCCTAAATGAGCACGATTCATCATGTCTGGGCACGGAGGCCCCGAGCGCCTCGCACAAAGGAGGGGGCTGTGCAACTGCGGCCCGGCTCCCGCGGGGACCCCGACGCCCCCCCGGCCTGCCTTCAGCCCATGGAGAAGATGGGACCTTCTGCCTCTGGTGCTCCAGCTTCCCCTTTCTTTAAGGCAAGGGTTTCCAAGTGTGGTCCCCCAACCAGTGGCATCCTCTCCACGGGGGAACAGGTTAGAAATGCAGCTTCTCAGACCCCTCCCCTATTGCTGACTCGGGAACTCTGTTAATAGGAGATCCTGATGAAGGCTACAGCTTAGGGACCCATGCTCTGGGAAGCTCCCAGGGCCCTCCCTGTCTTTAGACACCTTGAGTTCTCAAACCTCCTATTTCCTACACATACACACACACACACAGTCTGACAGATTCAGACCACTCTGGGGCCCAAAACGTCATCCTATGTGGACAGGGGTTAAAATTTGAACAGAGGATAAAATATTGAATCTCCACCACCGGGATTTATATGCCAGCCCAATAAGGAGGGGGTGGGAGGATAGGGGTAAAGGTGCTCTCTGCCCCAGCTCTTCCTGCTGGTTCAGAGAATTGGGACATGAGAGGTAGAAGAGCACAGAGGTTCCGAGTGTGTGTTCTGGAGTCAGTGTGCCTGGGTCCAGGTCCCAGCTCCGCCACATGTTAGCTGTGTGACCTTGGGCAAGTCAATTCACCTCTGCACATTTTAGTTCCCTCTTCTGGAAATGGGATAATAATGGACCTAGCTCATAGGGTTTTGAGGGTTTAGTCAGGTAGCATGTGTAAAGGCATTACAGCAGGCCCCTGCCCCTCTCCCAGGGAGCACCAGGGGTGCTCTGGAGCCCCCAGCACTCCCCTGGAGCCTAAGGCTCCATGCTCTGTGAATCCCCAGGTCCAAGGGCCTTGTCCTTGGAGAAGAAGGAAACCCAAGACAAGGGGCTCAAGGGTGATGATGTGGCCCCTGAGCAGGCTAGCAGATCCCGGCAGACATCAGCCCCTCCCCTGTGGCTACCCCGGTAGCCGCCCATCAGCCCTGCTCTGTCTCTCAGCTCCCATGAAGAGAGAGCAGAAGGCGGCAGGAAAGCAAGAACGGACCCCAAGGAGGAAGAGAGAGAACAGACGGAGGCAAGGGGAAGAGCACAGGAGAAGGAGAAGAGGGGGTGAACTGGAAAAGAACGAGACACAGAGAGGGAAGACAGGGAGACAGACAACAGGGAGAGAGGGACAAGGAGGGGAAGCAGGAAGTGACAAGAAAGTGACTCCAAAGAAGAGAGCCTTTTCATTTACACCATTCCCACCACAGCACCTTAGTTAGCAGGGCTGGTTTTTTGGGGGAGCAAAAACCCAGCCTCTCAGGATGTCCGGCCTTAGAAAGACGCAGTGAGTTCGTTCATCCCTGCTCTGGAGACCTCAAGTGGCCACGGTGCCCGGGTGGATGGGTGGATGGGGAGCTGGGAGGCAGCAGCTCACTGCTCCCGCACGTCCTGGGAAGCCGGCCTGGAGCCAAGGCTGCTTTCCTCCCTGCATTCGTGCCCTAGGGCTGCTGGGACAACTCACCAAAGACTCGCTGGTTTAAAACAGCAGCCTTTTATTCTCTCACCGGCCAGTCCTGGAGGCCAGAAGTCCAAAGTCACGGTGTCAGCAGGATCCCGGCCTCTCTGAAGCCTCTAGGAGAGAATCCTGCCTCGTGCCTCCTTCTTCCACGGTGGCCTTGGAAGCTCCATGGCCGTCGCTGCGTCTCTCTAGTCGTGCCTCCCTCCTTGCAGGGCCTGCCCCCTGGTGCGACTGTCTCAATCTCTTCCTATGAGGACAGCAGGCACATTGATGAAGGACCTATCCAGTGCCACTGTGGCTTCATCTGAGCCAAGTACATCTGCAAAGACCCTGCTTTTAAAGAGGGTCCCATTCTGAGCCTCCAGGTGGCAGGAATTTTACAGGACACCCTTCAACCCAGGGTCCTGCCCCTGAGCAGGCCTCATCGGGGTGGGGAGCAACCCATCAAGGGGCACCTGCTGCAGGCGGGGGTGGCACTGAGTCTCAGGGCCCGGCCTCACCCTGGCTTCTCCCCGCTGCTGGGAGGGGAGCAGGGCCTGGCACTCTGCTCTGCTCTGCTCTGCCGGGCTGGCCACTCTGCCGGAGGCCTGAGCTGAGGGTTTCTGCCATCCTGCCAGTGGCTCTGACACCCATGACTGTCTCTTGTCACTTCTACTTTAGGCTATGCCTGCAGTTTGTCAATCGAGAGGCTCTGTCCTTTGAACAACAAGAATTCATGGTGAGTGTGCCTGGACCGCCAGGAACCAGGCGTGGCCACCTGCTCCCGGCTGCCACTGCCCAGAGGAAGGCCCTTCCTCTCATGTGCACAGAGGTGCCTTACGGGGTGGTGGCACTCTGGATTCCAGCGGGACAGCCACCATGGACACTGTGCTGATCTCCTGGAGAAAGCCCAGCCCCTGCCCTGCAAGGCCCCCCCCCCCCCGCCCCCAGAACACCTCTGCACCCCAGGCCAGTGACGCTTTTGTTTAATCTGTTCGGGCTTTGTTGCTTTCCTTCAGTCCCAGAGCCCCTGGGCGGGTATGTGGCCCTACCTCTCCCACCCCACCTGTCCACCTGGCCCCCCCGGCCCTGGAGTCCGATCGCGTCCTGGGGGATGAGATGGCCTCAGGCGGGCCCCCTGGTCTCTGGGAAACCCTGAGATGAACATTTGGTCACCCCGTTGGATACCCAGCCCACCCAGTGGTCAGTTCCTGCCTCTGCGCTGCGGTCCCCGCCTGGACTTCCAGCCCAACTGCCCTGCTGCTCCCTGGGGGAGGCCTCTGCCGAGGACAGAGAAGGCTGTGGGCAGGCCAGGAGCGGCTGGGGGAGCGGGGACGGGCCCAGAGGCCTGGCTGGTCTCCTGGAGTGGAACAGTCTGGAAGTCAGCAGGACCAGAGCACTAAGAGGGCTGGAGTCCTTGACCCTCCAAGCTCCGCTCCCCATTGGACTTCTCTGTTCCCATCTGGCCATTACCCTGGTGCAATCAGCAATACAAGCCCTCAAACCCAGAGGCGTGTGCGTTTAGTCCCCAGCTCTGACGTGAAGGGGGAAGCTAGGGAGGCTCGGTTCACTCTGAAGAGCAGGGAGGGACAGCGTTAGTGCAGGAAGAAGGCAGATTGCCGCCCCAAAAAAGAAAGGAAAAAAAGGGGAGAAGTCTGCATGCAGATCACCAGGGACTGAGGGGAGGCAGGGGGGGCTGTGCACAGAGGGTCCCCACGCTGCCTGTTAGGGGATGAATGTGGGCCCCACAAAGATTGGCCCATGCCCCAGCCTTATTTGGAGGATCACTGCAGGTGGGTTTATTCAAATGAGGTCATGTGACTGCTGCCCTTATAAGAAGAGAAGAGGCCCCGACACAGGGAGACGGCCACCTGCGCACAGAGGCAGAGACTGCGGGAGGCAGCCGGAGCGCCAAGGCATGCCGGCCACCCCAGCAGCCAGCAAGACGCCAGGAAGGGTCCTCCCCTAGGCCGTCAGCGAGAGCTCGGCCCTGCAGAGGCCTGCAGCGCTGACTCCCTGCCTCCAGGACCGTGCAAGAACAACTTTCCATTGCTTTACGCCTCCTCGTTTGTGGAACTTTGTTAATGCAGCCTGGGTAAAGTACTCACCTGCCCGAGCCTGGAGCGGGCAGGCGCCTGCAGACACTGTTGACACAGCTGGCCGGCCCCGGCCTCTGCTCTCCCCTCCCATCAAAGCCGACTGGAAACGGACTTTGGCCCAGTGGTTAGGGCGTCCGTCTACCACATGGGAGGTCCGCGGTTCAAACCCCGGGCCTCCTTGACCCGTGTGGAGCTGGCCATGCGCAGGGCTGATGCGCGCAAGGAGTGCCTTGCTACGCAAGGGTGCCCCCCGCGTGGGGGAGCCCCACGTGCAAGGAGTGCGCCAGTGAGGAAAGCTGCCCAGCGTGAAAAGAAAGAGCAGCCTGCCCAGGAATGGCGCCGCCCACACTTCCTGTGCCGCTGACGACAACAGAAGCGGACAAAGAAACAAGACGCAGCAAATAGACACCAAGAACAGACAACCAGGGGAGGGGGGGAAATTAAATAAATAAATAAATCTTTAAAAAAAAAAAAAAAAAGCCGACTGGCTAGGGGCCCTCCTTGGGCACCCCCTTGGCAGATCCAGCCTGAGGCTAGGGTGTGTGACGATGGGGGCTGTGTTGTTCCCTCCCCACGCACCTACTGCCTCTGCAAAGTCTTGCCTGACGGGAGACATAAAGCCTTAACCCAGGCCCACGTCCCTGGCATTTGCCAGATGGCTTTCAGTTTTACATGGATGCACATGTTTTTATTTTAGTTATGCTTTTATTTTTAGTGTGTGTTACCAAACAAAACAAGTGCACCACTCCAGTGGTTTAGTAGATTATTGCCTAGGATGGGACTAAATTTTTAAAAAGTTGATTTAAGGAAATATATTAAATAATAGTACAGGAGGTAGGTGGATAAGGCCCCAAATTGCAGCGGAATGCAAACGGCTGAAATTGGGAGCCCCTGTGTTATCCTAGATGAGGGAGGGGCTTTCTCACTGGATTGCGGGGAGTTCTTGTGATTCCCGCCTGTCCAGTGCCTTACACTGGGCTCAGCCCAGGAGACGCTGTAAAAGACTTGGGTTCAGCACACACACAGAGGACATGATGCGCCTAAAACTCTCCCTGGCCCAGTAGCGGCTCGATGTGCCTGGTTTGTGGAGCTTTTGTTCACATCTCTCCCCAGCAGCCCCCACCCTCATGGCTTTCCCCTTCCAGGGCTGCACTTGAGGAAGTGGGGTTCCTGGACAGGCTCTGCAATCCTCCTGCCGAGAAAGCACAGCTGGAGATGTGAGGGGGCTCTCGCTCCATGACTCGTTCCTTAGGAGCCAGGAGGCCCCATACCCAGCTGAGGGCCTCCACTGAGCCCCTTGACCTCTCCAAGGCTCACTTTCCTCCTCCCCCAAATGGGGATCCGATTGCTCATTTTGTGCTGAGTAGGGACGGAGATGATGGATGACATGCTTTGGGAAGTCCAAGGTGCTGTGGCAAGGATTCTGATCCCCCCCCCAACCCTTGCCCACTGCTTCTCCTTCTCCACTCAGCAGCTGCAGTGCTCTCGAGATTCAATGGAAGGAAAACCCAGGGAAGGGGACAAATGGATGAAGAAATTGCCCCTAAAGCACTTCTCAGCAAGCTTAGCCCCGAAAAGGTAGACTGCCCACAATGCATTAGCTGGCTTTGTCAGGGAAATTACTTTAGCCTGCCATCATTTTTTATGTGGCTGTTCAATAAAATAATTATTGATGGCCTCATCCATTTAAGTCACAATCAAAATAGCAGCCAGGACAGGGTGGCCCTATATTATATCACCAGAGCGAGAACTATTTTCTATCAATTCGCAAATACATTCACATTTAGGTGAAAAATTATACCATCCAGGATCAAATATATCAGAGGCTGGGAGCCAGGAGAGAGAGGACTGAATCTGAGGGCTTCTCCATTATTCATTAGCAAAGCGTGTGGGAGATGAGATGAGCAGCCCTCTGCTGGGGAGTGGGCATCAGTGGAGGGCAGGGAATGCATGCCCACCCCACGGACACGAATGAAGATTCCCCAACCAGGGGCCTGACAGGCAAAGAGCAAAGGATTTTCTAAGGTAAGAAAAATGAGTATGTGCAAGTTACACAGGAGATAGGTCTATAATTCCCAGGTTTTAGCAGCCGTGTTCCAATTATCCCTTAGCATCCAAGATGGTGGGTCAGATGGGGGGGTAGAGGAGAAAAAGGGAGAAGAGAAAGAGCTAACCTGAGTCAGATTAAAGAGAGAGAGGGGAGAAGCAATCGCCAAGTGTCTCTGTTTGCCAGGCACCGTGCTGGTCTTGACATTGACCATCTTACTGAATCCTCCGATAACCCCTGAGGCAGGCAGTAGAATCCCCACTGCCGAGATAGGGACATGGGGCTCAGAGAAGGGAATTCAGTTCTCCAAAGGTGCACAGCCTGTAAGCAGCAGAACTGGACTTCTGCATCAGATCTGCCTGATGCTGAGTTGTGTTCTGGAATAGTCTCATTCAATAACTTATTGGTTGGGTGGGGGAGGGAGCAGGGATTGTTTGCTTGTTTCTTAGGAGGTTTTGTTTGTTTGTGTTTTGGAGAGGAGTGTGTTTTGCTGAGGTGCCAGCACTGTGTTTCAAAAATGAGAACTTAAGGGAATTGGGAAGAGATAAAAGGAAGACCTCCTCTCTGGGCCATGGAGCAGCCATGGACGTGGCTGGGCATGAGTGACCTGGGAGCAGCCTGCGTTTATCTGCAAGGCTCTCTTCAGAGCCCCACCCACCTGAGGATGTGACCCTGGAGAGGAGATTTCAGGGACTGACATGGAGTGCTTCAGGGTCTAGGGATGTGTCCCTCAGCTCCACTAAAAATCACACCATGTCCTCACATCTGCTCGGGCCGGCTTTGGGCCTGTGCCTTCAGTAAAGGCTTAAAGGATCCTGGGCTGGAGACCCAGGTGAGGAGCATTTGGGCACAGGAACTCTTAAGCTGCCTTCCCAGGATCTGACCCCTCTTGCCTCTGTTAATTAACAAGAAGCTGCCTCATTTACATGCTCTTACCTGCCAAGGCATTTTATTTGAAGAGTTTATCCAGGAAAATCCTGGCCTAATGCACAGAATCAGTTCCTACCCTGGCCCTCAACACCCAACTTTCCTGTTCAGGGAACTGTCAGCAGCTCCAGCCAAAATCATCCAGACTTTCTGAACTACAGCCTGGCAGTTTCTCAAAATGTTAAACATATAGTTACCATAAGATCCAGCAATTCCACTCCTAGGTATTGACCCAAGAGAAATGACAGCATACGTTCACACAAAAATCATGCATGAACATTTACAGCTGCCTTATTCATAATAGCCAAAAAGTAGAAACAATCTGAATAGCCATCAACTAATGAATGGATAAGCAAAATAGAATAGCCATACAATGGGATATTATTCAGCCATAAAAAGAAATGAAGAATTGATACATGCTACAACATGAATGAACCTTAAAAACATTAGGCCAAGTGAAAGAAGCCAGACACAAAGGCCATGTATTTTATGCCTCTTTATATGAAATGTTCATAATATGCAAATCCACAGGGACAAAAAGTAAAGTAGTGGTTGCCAGGGCCTGGGAGAGATGGAAATGGAAAGCAACTTATAATGGGTACAGAATTTTCTTTGGGAATGATGAAAATAGTCTAAAATTAATTGTAGTGATAGTTGCACACCTGTGTGCATATTCTAAAACCACTGAATTGTATCCTTTAAATAAGTCAGTTGTACTGTACATGAATTATATCTCAATAAAGATGTTAAAAACATCTAAACTATCTGCACCGCTTGGCCCCAAGGCCTCTGATGCTTGCTTGCCGCAGTTGAGGGCAGCCATTTCACCATGCCCACGTAATCCATCATCCAGTGTTTTGCATCCTTCAGCCACCCACCTTCTCCTAGGTGCAGCTGCTTCTGCCCACCCCTCCCTGTCCATGCATCCTGTTCCCAGATTTACATCCCCAGTCTCCTTGGCCACCTGAGCCAACGCCGCTGTGGGCTGGGCTGGAGTAGAATGGCTGCTGCTCTGAGAGCCAAGAGCATTCCCCTGGGGCAGGTCACCTCTGTCCGTCTGTCTGTCCAGGGCCACTCACATGGGCCAGCACACCTCTTCCTGGTTTTGCTCACTTCATGGTGTGCTAGTCTAGAGTGTGGGCTCTGCAGACAGAGGGCTGGGTTCAAATCCCAACTCCATCTTTTACTAGCTATGTGACCTTGGGCAAATTGTTTAACCTCTCTGTGCCTCAGTTTCCTTATCTTCTAAAGGGAGATGATAAGAGTACCTACTTCCTAGGGTTGTTGTGAAGATTAAATGAACTGGCACATGTAAAGAGCAAGACAATCTCTAGCACATACTGTGATAAACATTACTATTATTGGTGTTATCATCATTATTATAAGTATACTTTTGCTGCCTTATTTAACAGAAGAAACACTGGAAACAAACAAAGCAATAGTTTGGTCAAATAAAGTACAGGACATCATGCAGTGGACTACTAAACAGCCATTCACAAAAAAAGGCAGTTCTGAATTTTTTGGATATGGATCCACAAAATAAATGAACATACAGAAATACACAGACACACGAGGAAAGCGATTCTTAGCACAACGCGTATTGTATGACCTCTTCCATGTAAGTAATAAGTATAATACACTGTACATATGCCAAAATATCAAGGCATATTTATTTTTAACTATGCATACTGTATTTTTCTCTAAAATAAAACTGTTGACAGAAGCAGCAATGAGGCTTTAACATTTTGTTTCATACCTTCTGAAATGAATATATTATTTTTGCTTTTTAAAACAGTAATGTCAGTAGGGATTATCTGGGTAGTGGATCATTTTTGTTTCCCTCTTTTTTTTTTTTTTTATTAAACAACAAAAAAAGCCCTACAAATAGGCGTTTATAAAATGATGCTTGCTTCCAAGGGCACCATTCGAGCCCCGGGCTGGTGGATTTGCTCATCAGCATTCCCTAAGATGAAAAGCTTAAAGGCCTGGGTTCAGATCCAGCTGGGAGTCCGTGGAGAAGCCCTCGGTCTCGCCATCTAAACATTGGAGTGCAGGTAGCCGCCCCAACTACCTCGCAGGTCTTTGGCGGGATACAAATCATGCAGAAAACTCAGCTGAACATGCTCCTATAGCCCACCTCGACTCCATTCTAGAGCCTTCAAGATGCCAAGTAAAATGGCAGCGCCCAAGAAACTCCAGAGATGACACTGTTCTGGCCCCGGCTTACAGAACTGTCTCATGACGTACATCCGGGCGTTGGGTCAATAAGCGGTTGTTCGGTGCCTGCTGTGAGCACCGCAGACCCGGGGGCCCTGCGGGGACAGGCCCTGAGTCAGAGATCCCGCCCCCAGGGAGCTCACAGGCTGGTGCAGAGTAACTCCAGGGCAGAGCTGAGCTCTCTAAGGTTTCCCGTGAAGAGGCAGAGGCTCCTTCCAGCTGGGAAAGACTCTTGGAAATGGTGACAGAGGCTAATATATGAGTCTATGGAGACATGGGGGAGGGCGTTTCAGATGGAGAAAACAGGAGAAGAGGCTCTGGCTGGCAGAGAGTGAGGGAGAGAGAAGCCACCTCCGAGGCCTCAGGGTCTGGGAACAAGTTGGTCCAAGCAGCAGCACTCACGCCCGGTCGGGATTCCAGACCCCGCCGGGAGCCAGCACGGTCTCCAGGCCGGGCATGCCCCAGGGATTTCCTCCCTCGGCTTCTCTCCAGCCCGCCTGGCCCACGGGGGAGCTGGAGGGGGCTCTCCTCTATTCCCCTGCACCTGAATTTCAGGGGCAGGGTCCTCCTCCCTCACAGGCCGGTAGCTCACCCAGAGGACCACCCAAAGGGCCACCACACCCCTTGCTAGTCCCCGCCCTTAGGGAAGAGCCGGGGAGACTTGCCCACTTGCCCAGGGGCTGAAGGTTGGTGTCCTTGAGCCTTATGTTCTGGATGAGACTTCATCTGCAAATGAGAGGCCAGTCACAGGGGGGCAGGAATCACCTTCCCTCAGTGGGCACTGCCTGCTAACCTCAGGGCACAGGGAGGGAAAGAGACCTGTCCACCATCACACAGCTGGTCAGTAGAGGAGCCAAGCTCGCCTGAACGTCCCCCTCTACCATCACTGCTGCGGAAGGAGCCTGAAAAGCATTCTCACCTGCCTATCGACTCCCTAAAGCCTCCACCCAGAGATACCTTCTTAAGGATAAGAGGTGACAGTCCTACGAAAAGGAAAGCAGGAGGGCTGGAGGGGGCAGGTAGAGCAGGGGCGCCCACAGACCTTAATTGCTTGGCACCTCTGTGGTTTAGTAACACTCTCTTACCTATCTGTACAGCCTGGCTGTTGACAGAGCACTTTCCCTCCCATTAGCTCATGCCCTTAGGGGATGGGGCACTGGCAGCTCAGTTTGAGCATTTGAGGGGGCACTGCCCCCATCACCCAGGAGGACCTGATCCCGCCTGCATTCTCCACCCCAAGTTCAGAGGCCACATCAAGAAGTTAAGAAGCTTTGCAAAGTCGGGAGATAATCAGAGGGCCCTGGAGCAGGATGCAAACACAGTGACAACAAATGCCTGTTTCACAGCTTGCTCCCTGCAGGGTGGAGCCGTAAAGGGCTACTTGCAGCCACCCAGGACTGAGGTCTTTGATCCCACAGGCATGGCCGGGACCCGGTGACGTTGCAGCGCACTGAGGGGGTAACCTCGTGGGGCGACAACGGGCAGAGATGTGCGATCAGATCCTCCTCCTGAGATGGGTAAAGGCCGAAGGGAAGCCCCAGGCAGTGCCCACCCAAAGCAGACCCCCCTCAAGCACACCTGGAGAGAAGGCACAGAGCCCAAGGGGGGATTGGAAAGAAGGCGAGTCTGCCCAGAGCCGTCTGCGGACTTAACTCCATCCAAGGGAAGGACCCGTGGTCTGGGTGGCCCAGGAAGGCAGCAGCAGGCCCGGGCTCTAAGCTCTCGCCGCCTGGAGAGGGAGGAAGAGCAAAGGGGTCTTCCCCACCACGTGGCCGCACGGGGCTGCTGCACCTGCCTGCCCACCGCCCGGTGAGGGGCCAGCGCCATGACGTGGGTGCCGGGGTGCAGGCCTTAGGGCAGCCGGCAGGCTGGGAGCTGGGGAGGGGAGCTGGGACGGCTCAGCCTTTGGGTGCAAGTTGCCCCACACACAGACCCCCGTGTGCACGTGCACACACACACAAACCTGTTCATTCGTGCATACATTCAAGAACGATTTATTAAGCTCTTTGTACCGGTACTGGGAATAAGGCAGCGAACAAACAAAAGTCCCTGCCCTTAGAAAACTTCATTCGCGGCAGAAGCGGTGGCAATGAGAAAGGAGACTCTGTCTGTCCATTCACTGACCACAGCTTCAACTCATTCCCGCAGGCCACTAGTTCCCACTCCTCTTCCTGCCCAGAACCCACTGGCAGAGCCTTGAAGGCCGTGCAGGCCCTGCCTAGTGGGTGCCCACCCCCAGCCCTCTCTCCCCCTCTCCCTAAAGAAGCTGCCCTTGACTCTGTTCTCCCCTCACTTAACCCCACCCCCCACCCTCACCTCTGCCCTCCCCGTCCCCAGCCCTCTCACCACCTGAGGTCTCGCTCCAGAACTTTCCCCCTCTCGGTGGAGCACGGCACCCCAGGGGCACTCCTGATGGCGGGAGCCAAGCTGCCCCTGGAGTGGACCACTGCGCAGGCTCCTCACCCAGCCGGAGGTGGGCATTGGAGGGGGCGTGGAGGCAGGGCTGGCCACCGCTGACCTCGCCAAGGGGGTGTTCTGTGCCTCCAGACATCTCCCAGGCCCCACATTCTAAACCCTACCACGCAGCGAGGGCCTCCTGTGGGCCAGGTTCTGGGCTAAATATCACCTAACTTAACCCTCACAGCAGCCATATGTGGTGGGCACTGTCATCACAACTCGTTTCCCAAGGTCACAGGAGAGTAGCAAGATAGGATTAAACCCGACTCTATCTCACCCCCAAACGCTTGCTTTTGACCTTGCATCTGCTGCTTTCCCTGCACCCCTCCCCCAGCCTTTACTCCCTGGGAACCTCTTTTTCCCTAGAATGGTGACCAATGAATTCCACTGAATTTGTCTCTGGTAACATTCCCAGAGATATGTCATATATTTCAAATAAAGCAACTATCCTTCTAGACCCAAAAATGCATTTGTAATGGTGGAATTTCAGGCAGATGAGGGCGAAGCAGATGATTTTCGTTTGGGTATAGGGACATCCCAGAAGTCCCACAGCCACCCCAGGCCGGCCCCCTCTTCCTGCCAAGGGTCAGTAGTCAGACCCCTCAGTTCCCCGTTCACTACTTCACTAGCTCGCCTCCGAGGCAAGTGTTCTAGACCTACTAATTATCACAGGATAATTAGGGATGGGGGAAATCCAGGCACAGATAAAAGCAGCGCCTCCCTCTGCTGCCCCTACATGCCCCTGCCGGTCTCCCTAAAATCCTGGGATGTGCTGTGCTCCCCGGTCGTCTCCACCCTGCAGCTCCCACCGGGCCCATTCAGGCCGGGGGGCTGGGCCGTGCTTGGGCCTGCCCAGACCACAAGAGTGTGTTGAAATTCCCACTAGAACACCCCCTCCGCCCACCCCAGAGTTCTGAGACACCCTAATGAGCCACCTCCTTGCTCCCTCACCCCTCATCCTCAAAGCTCCACTGCCTCTCCTCCTTCCCCCTCCCCAGCTCAAGTTATAGAAAGCACTGCATAGAGGAGGGGTCCTTAAACAGGCAGCCACAGGCGCAGAGCGGACCTCTTCAGTTCAGGCCCCCCCGAAATTGTTGGCAAAATCCTTTATATGCATACAGACAGCGGCAAAGGTGTGCACAAGCTGTTATGGTAAGAGAGAGGATCAGTATCTGTTGCGGGGGGGGGCGGGTAGGATAAAAAGAAAGTTTTCTTAATAGAGGTAATGACTGGGTTAAAGGTCCTTTACTTTTTAACTCATAAAAAATATTTAAGAAGCAGGCAAATCTGCAGCATAGTTAGAGAATATAGCACATCTTTCCCAACAACAAATAGCGGAGCAGACGAAAATCAGGGAGGATGTAGGAAGTGAAGCAAAGCAAAGAACAATCTTGAGTTAATTGGCATATAGGGACCATTGTGCCCACGAATGAGAGAATTCACATTCTTTTCCAGTGTACATGGTCCATTTACCAAAACTGAATATACGTTGGTCTAAGTGACGCTTAAAGGAAATGTTATAGTTATAAACGCATATTATACATATGCACATACATGTATATGAGACTTTATACATGTACATTTCTGGGAAGGGTCCACAGCTGACATTGAATGCTCAAAGAGCCCTGTGACCCTAAAAGGGTAAGAACATCTACCCTAGGGAGTCACGGAGTTCACTCCCCATAACGTTTCCCAAAGAACTTTAGCATCAGTGACCTCTAACGCGGGCAGCTATGTGGGGAGGCAGCCGTAACTTAGTGGCTGGAACACCAGCCCTGCCTTACCAGACTGTCTGACTTTCAGTCCCAGCTCCATTACTTCCTAAGTAGGTCTCCTCTCCTTCCCTATCTGAAAAATGGGATGACGATTGTGTCCACCACACAGAATTGTCATGAGGATGAAAAATAGGAGGATAAGCCAAGCCCAGTACTATTGCTGGCCCACATTGTGTTCAATAAATATTAGCTATTTATTAATCACTCCCCAGTTAGGAAACTGGGGCTCAGGGAGACTAATTGACTTGCCCAGGGTCAGCCTTAGTGCAGCCCCGAGCTGTGAGCCGGCGCCAGAGCAAGGACTGGGAGCCGTCTGTCCAAGTGGCTGGAGGCTGGCATGATGGGGGTCAGCCCAGAGAATGGCGAGTACTGCTGAGGGGCTGTGACAGAGGAGGCGGAGCCAGGCCTGCCATCCTGACAGCTGGGTGCTAATGCTGGCCCCATCCACGGCCTGCGCAAACCCCCTCCCCCCTCGGGACTGCTGTTTCTCATCTCTGAGGCAGGCACGGGTGTTCAGCAGCGCCGCAACTGAGCCGGCTGGCCTCTGTAGGGGCGGCCCTGCCTACCGCACAGCCCAGGCCCAATTCTGCAGATGTGGACGATCATCGACCAAGCAAATTAAAAGACGGGCCAAAGAAACAGGCCTGTGCCCTTAGCACCCATCTCAGGGCTTTTGTCCCAGAGAAAGGGAACTGATACAAGAGGCTCAAAACCTCAGGCTCCAGGCAGGCATTTTCTGAGAGCCAGAAACATCCAAAATGAAATCGGCTGACTTGGGGACACTGGGGAACAGCCCAACACTGGAAGTAGAAGCCAGATAACCATCTGCCAAGGAGATTTCAGGCATCTCTGGTGGGAGTTTGGCCAAGACGACCTTTAAGTCTCCGATTCAGTGATGCCATGAAATCCCCTGTGACTTCCAGCACCCAAATGGCTGACCTTACCAGGACCGAGGGACACAGGTCATCTTGTGTTCCTCCTTGGATCCCTGAGCAGCCACAGCCGGGCCACGCCAATTTAAATGTTTACGTCATTGGAGAACCACTCAGGTCGTGGTCAAGACGTCCACTGGCTCTGACTGACGCTCTAGTCATCAACCTGGACCTCTCCCCAAGACCAACACGGAGGTCTGCACCCAGGCCTGCCCTCCCCACCCGCCAGTCCAGGCCAGGAGCAGGGAAGCAAGCGCCGAGGATGGCCCAGGGCGGCCCAGCCTTGTTTCTGGAAACGGAATGCAGAGCTCGTGAGAAAGCCACCCCGGCTTTGCTTCAGAAGGCCTTCCCGCCCTGGGGGACGCGAGAGACCACCCGAGCACAGAAGCCGGGCCTGTCGTGGCAGGCGACCACAGCTGGGGAGCTCACCCCCACTGCACATGTCCGGACAGAGCTATGAGGACCTGGGCTGCTAAACGGACCGCCTCTGCCCTCCAGAAGGGCAGCATGGCTAGGAGGTACCCAAGACTCTTCCAGAGGCCAGTGGCGAGGCACGCTGTGTCAGGGAAGCCGAGAGGGGAGAAAGGAGAAAGAGGAGGAGGGAAGACAGACGCTTCAGGCCTCTCCATCCCTCCCTCTTCCTGGCACAATATTCTTTCGCTTGAAAAAAAGAAACTAACAAAAACCTTCTTTCTTTTCCTCTCTGAACAAGAGCTTTGTAACACTAGATGGCTGATCCGAAAATAACTATTTTGCCCTTAGACAGAGGCGTTTTTCAACAGGAGAAGCTGAGATGTTTTGAAAGCCACCCCTGAGGCTAGAAAGTTGTGCAGAAGGCACTAATTGTCAGAGCTCCCCACGGGCAGCCCCAGCGTTCCCGGGGAAGGCTGGGAAGAAAGCGCTTGGCTGTGGGCGCCGGCTCCTGGGGGAGCGTTGCCTCACCGCCCCGCACTGGAAAGCCAGGGCCGCTTCCCCAGCGTGGCGAGGAGGAGATAAAACACAGGAACACACATGATCTTACATAACCGAAGCGGGACTGAACATTTTCAGCAAATTACCTCTGTTATGAGCTTGGCCATAAAATCGCCTCGCAAGTGAATTTAGTTTTTCTTCCCTCCGTGCCCAATCAATTAGCACATGAGTAATACCAAGCCCATTAGGACAAACCGATGCCGGGGGAGTTCTGTCATCTGCTATAGAAATGATTGCTTAATATACCAGTTGGCTCCGAGGGGCTCTTAGCCACACACAATCTTGCCATAATCAATAGCAACAGTCAAGCGACGCTGTTTCCGACGAGAACACTGCTGGGCAGAGCGGGAGGCCAGAGCCCAGGCGCGGGGCGCAGACGCTGAGCAGGCCCCCAATACCGCCTCCCGCCCACCGCCTCCCTGCCCCCTCTGCTCCCCTCTGCTCCTCCTTCCTCCCTTCAAAGCAAACAGGAAAAGACTAAGAGAAACACAGAAACGTGGAGGGAGGCAGACCAGAAATGCGCAGGGGAGTTGTGGAAATTCGTAGCCGGCAGGGAAAGGAAAGGAGCTGAGGCCTCATTCTTCCTCCGTATTTCCTAGCAACCGGAGCACAGGCGTTCACCAGGAACACCTGGTGACACATGGCAGGTTCCGACTCCTAGGACGTTGAGCACGGGGGTAAGGGTGTGTGTGTGTGCGCGCCTGTACACACGGGCGCACGCTGGGACACGTCCCTGTGCCTGCCTGCACGTGTCTGCCTGTGCACGTGTTGTGTGGGCCTGTGTGTGTGTGGCTGGAGGGTTTGTGCCTGCGCGTGCCTGAGCGTAGGTGTGCGCGCGTGCCTTCCCTCCCAGCAGCCAAGAGCCCAGCACGCGAGCCCGCCTGCCATGGCGATTGGTTCTATCGCTATTCTGGGTCGAGGAACCCAAAAGTAAAAACCCAGAGCGCTTCCCCCAAGACGCTGGAGAAGGGCGGCAGCGACTTGTGGGTCCTGGACTGGCCGCTCGCTTGGTGGGAGAGCACCCGCCTGGGGCCCGGGGAGCCCTTGGGTCTGGACCCTGTTCTGCCGCCTAGAGGCAGGTTATGCGATTTCTCTGAACCTCAGTTGCCTCATCCGTGAAATGGAGATGCTGACACGCCCCTGCGGGGGTTGGGATGAGGGTTCAGGCACAGACAGCACCTAGCGCGGCCTGGAGGAGGAAACGTCACTAAATGGCTCCTGGCTGCCCGGGGCCCCAACCCCAATCCTGCCGCCACCTGCGCTCCAGCTCTACGTCAGGGCCCCAGAACCACTCCATTTCCCTCCCAACTATGCAGACAAGACTCGCCATAACCCAGACACCAGGCAAATCCCTTCTTCCCCTGGGCCGACCCCTCCCCACTGGCCAGCAAGAGGGCGGTACCAGGAGGCCCGCGGGGCTCCCTGACAAGGTAGTTTTTGGTCCCTATAGTCACATGGTGCCGCTGTCAACTAGACTTGAGCCCCTTGGCCTAGGGGCAGAGAGGGGACCCCACAGAGAAATGAAGCCAAGCTCAGGGGGGCGGCCCGAGGCCCAGCATCTCAGCCCGCTTGGCAATCAGCACAACAGGTGAGGAGCCGAGGTCTGCGTGAGTCAGCCGGTGCTTAGAGCTAGGGCCCGCGTCTGGCCCAAAGACAGAGGATTTTGTTCCCATGACAACAGTGGGGAGGCCATTGGCCACAAGGCAAGCTGGGAGGGAACAATGGGCATGGGGCTATGAGGAAGGGCTCATTAATCACTGGGTGCTGTAGGGAGCAAGGGAGTGGGTGCAAAATCGAGGGTCCAGTGCTCCAGAATGCCGCAGCTTTCCTAGCACGCCAACTAGCCTCTTCCCCAACCTGGCCTCGGTTGGCCCATGCGTAAAACGGAAGGATGAACTCTATGCACCCATGGTCCTTCCCAGGTCTGGGGCCTGAGATTGAGCGGTGGGGCCCCTGGGGCATGAACGGCATGAGCTATAAATGTGCAGCTGGGGATGGACGGGGGCGGGAATGAAGAGGTTTGTGGGAGGGTGGCTGTGTCCCCAAAGCCAGAGAGGCACCTCCCACCCCATTGCGAGAGCAGGGAGGAGGCTACAGCTTCATGGCTTCTCCTCCTCTGACCTCCCTGATCCTGAGAGGAAGCTTGCCAGAGTGGATAAATGTGCCTCCAGCTCCTCTCACTGGTTGTACCACCCTGAAGGGTTAAGAGGTCTCCCCCAACCTCAGTCTCCTGAACCGTGAAATGGCATGAAAGGTAATGTCTACTCCTATGGCAGGTAGGAAGATTCAATGGCAAGCACTGAGGGCCTACTAAGTGCCAGGCCCTGATCGGGGTGCTACAGGCACACCCATGAACAAACTAAACACAAAAGGCCCTCCCTGCAGGGAATTGACCTTGTAGATCGGGCAGAGGGACAAATTAATAAGAGAAAGAGAAAGAATGACAGGGGTGATGGGGGTTATGGAAAAAGTCAGGCAAGAAAGGGACAGAATGTGAGAGGAAGGGAGCACCGCACAGGTGTGGGTGAAGTCTGGGGGGCAGGTTGTTGGGTTGGGAGACAGGAGACCTATCTCTGGACCTCGATTTCCCCATCTGAGTGAGCACAAAACCACCCACCTTAGCTACCTCCTAGGTTTTTATTAGGGAATAATTACAGTCCATAGGGACTGTTGGGATTTAAAGTCTGGGGGTGAGAGAGGACCTGGAGATGACTGGCATGAAAGGGCCGAAGGACCTGTTAGCTAGTGTTGCTGTGGGTGAAGGCCACGTTTCAGGGCAGAGACCACCACCACCACCCCTGCCCCTCTCAACACTGAGGCCCACCACTAGCCCCTGAGCCAGGGCCATTCTCTCTACCCACACCCAGTGCCACAGGGAATGACAGTGTCCCCTCCCACCCCAGAGCTCTCTCCAGCCTGCAGCTCCCAGCCTTGTCAGGGAGGACTGGAGAGCCTGTTCCCTGGTGCCAGCTGGGACCTTGGGCCTGCACATTGCAGCCCTGTGGCTACATCCACTCTTGGTCTCTTCTTCCTCAGCTTAATAAACAAACCCCCTCTCTTTTGTAAGCCCTTTTATGACCAAGGCCCTAGGAAGGATATGGAAATGTCAGACATCACAGTGGCCAGCCTCCACGATGGTCCCCAACGCCTCCTGGAATTTGTGCCAATATGCAGTCCCCTTGCACACGGAAGGGGCTGACGTTGGCACCAAAAGCATTTGCAGATAAGATGGCGTGTACCTTCCTAGGCTAAGTCATACAAGCTATTGGTGCTTCCACCCAGCTCTCTTGGATCGTTCAGTGTGACGAGAGCCAGCCGCCATGTTATGAGGACAGTCAAGCAGCCCTGTGGAGAGATCCACACGATAAGGAGCTGAGACCACCTGCCCACAGCCAGCGTCATCCTGCCAACCCTAAAAGAGAGCCACCTTGGAAACAAATTCACCATCCCTGGCCCACCTCATGACTGCGACCTCATGAGAGACCCTGAGCCAGAACAACTAGCTCATCCATTCCTAATATCACTGTTCTGAGCAACTCGTGCACCTGGCTCTGTTAGACACAGAGATTTAACATTTATCACTAAAGAAGGAATTACATGCCCCACACGCTGCTAAACACAGTGTTTCGCACAGATATTACATCGAGCCCCTCGTGCACCTCGCTCTGTTAAATGCTGTTTCAGGATTCCTGACCCGCAGAAACTGTGTGAGGTAACAAGTGTTTATTGTTGTTTTAAGCTGCATTCATTTGGGGTAATTTGTTACACTGCAATAGATAACTAATGCAGATGTGGTCTCTGCCCTCTTTAACCTGGTTTTAGAGGAAAGAAAAAGGCTGAGAGAGATGGCAACCCAAGGCAGCGCGTGGTCAGAAACCAGCCTATCAGAGCGTCATGAGTTTCTCTGAGTGCAAGGCCCGGGGGACAGATAATGCCTGCTATTATTCCAATCAGAGGCCCGGGAGGTGATGGATGAGAAATTATCCTGAAAAGCAGTCCGCACTCTCTGCTCAAATGTAAAGGGTTATTATGAAAAGAGGGGAAAACGCCTGTCTCCAGACTGAGAGTTTGACCCTGTGGCCTTGTCGCCGAGGAGGGAGAGAGCAAGCGAGCTTGTCCACACTTGATGGGCACTATCTGATGTCAGGCATCGGCAGGCTTCACGCTTGCCTGGCGCTCAGAGTCTCAAAAGTCCTGAGACTTACAGGAAGGGGTACTTTACTGTGATTTTAAGAAGAGGGGAAAATGGGCTCCTTTGCTCTCCTAACGGGCACGGGTGCACTCTGATTTTCACAGATAATGGGGCAGGAAATTGCCCATGGTGAATGAGCGGGATGTGTTACCTGTGGGTGGAAATGGGTAATGAGAACTTAAATCCAGGCACATCACTGGATCACATTAGGGAGTCAGCTTCCAAAAATGATTAGGAGGGTTTTAATATCCACTGACTGGATGGATACCCATCTCCTGCGGCGACCTCGGACTCATTAACCTGGCGGCCGGGTGCGGACAATCAATCACTCACGCCAGCGGAGCAGCCTCCATCCCAGACCTCTGGTGGGGCCTCCCAGAAGCAAGAGGTTTGAAATAATTAAAATCCTACGTGGCATGGTGCAGCCGGCTCCCCTTAAGGGAAACTCAGATAATCCTTCAGAGCTGGCCTCCAGCATAGCTCCAACCGTCCTACCCTTCCCAGGGAAGCTGCGGTGAGGGGCACGCACTGGGCCTGCATGCCGCTCCCTCTTGTCCCCTGCCAGTCCAGGTGCTACGCTGAGGCAGCGCAGCCCAGCGGAAGGAGCACTGACCCGCAGTCGAGCACCAGAGGCCCGGGGCTGCTCAGCCACCAGCGACCACGTTGTCAAGGCTCGTCTCCTCGACTTGTGTGTGGGAATAAGAGGACTGGCCTGGTTCCCCGTCATTGACCACCCACAACTCCTCAGAGCACCCCCGCTTCACCCCCCAAAGCTAGCCTTGTCCTCCCCAGCCGCTGCTTTTCTTTCTCTACTCACCCTGGCGCTGCCTTCTCCCCTGCGTTTCTTCAGCAAATCCTATCACCTTGCTTTCGAAACACTTTCATCCATCTCTAGACCCTGGTCCAAGCCTGGACTACACCAGGAGCCTCCTCCTCCCCAGATCTCCTGCTTCTGGCCCCTTCTGGGCGTAAACCGACCCTTAGACCCTGCTCTAGCACATCCTCCCGCTGCTCCCAGGCCAGCAGGGCCTTCAGCCGGCGCCGGCCTCACCTCCCGGCTCAACCCACATGCTCCCCGGCCCCAGGACCCCTCCTGCCCACCCCACGCTCTGCCCCGGCCTGCTTCCCCTCCCACCCAGCCGCGCTCCGCTCCGCTCGGGCCTCCCTCTGCCCTCTGCCCTCTGTCGGGCACACCTGCCCTCCTCCTGCAGGGCCCTCCCCACCTGGGGAGCCCTGCCAGCGTTTACCGCGTCTTCGGCTTGGCTTTCCCCAGATGCCTATTTGCCTGAGGGTCACCACTTTTTAATTTTAACGCTTCAGTTGGACAGTTTTTTTCCTCTGGTCTGATGAGGTCTTTGGGAACCCTGCCATCCGTATTCCCTTGCAGGGCCTAGAAGAGGGCCTCGATCCGGGTAAATACACAGCAAATGGTTCCTTTACTTTAATATTCAATATATGGTCTCCGCCCTGGAGAATATTACTTGAGGAATATTCTGCTAGATTTGTATTCATAGAATTTAGAGCTCGAAGGGGCCTTGGGGACCCCTTTGCAATCCCCTATGGATGAAGGATTGAGTCCTCCCCCCACCCCCACCTCCTTGGGGGACCAGATTATAAGGTAAGATGCAAGCATTCCTTTTTCTCTGGATCCCAAGCATTAGAAGGAGGGAATAAGACTATATAAACATTGGCTGAGTATCAAGAGAGCTGGATTTGGGTCTAAGCTCTGCCATTTATTGCTGTGTGACTCTGGGCATGTTGTTTGACCTCTCTGGGTCTCAGTGAGGAAGCGGGATGAAATGTTCTCCAAAGTGCATTTAGCTTTATGGATATATATCTATATATATATGGGATGTTTATAATTTTGCCTGCCAAGCTTCTGTGAGGTAACCCAGGCTGAGCGGAGGTGGAAGAATGTCCCTTGAGGATGACCAAGCAAGCCCTCATGAATCCTAGCTGCTCAGAAGTGGCCCCAGTCCCACCCGCAGACTCGAGATCCCGCACAGCATTGCTGCCAGCCGCCCTTTCCTCCCCACACCGTCCTCCTCCGGCCGGGCCAGGCCGCGCCGCCGCCACCAGGCTGCGGACCTCCGCAAGCCCAGGCCGTTCCTGACCCTCCCCGAAGCCCAGCAGGGGAGGCTCTTGGCAGGGCCAGACTCCTCGCCAAGCAGAGTCCGTGTGGGAAACTAAGCCGGGCTGGCAGCTCGGGGCTTTGTAGTACCTGGAGAGGCACTAGCTGGTTGAGAGCCACTGCAGCCAGACCTGCCCCTCCAGGCGGCCCTGCCCCCCCACCCCTCTGCCGGAAGGCCACGCCTGTGTGGCCTGGGACTTCCCAGCCTTGACCCGTGTTGGAGACCCACAGCCTGGCTCTCTGAGGCCACAGTACCTCCCTGGCCCCAGGCCAGAGGCCTGCCGGGGCCGTGGGGCTGCCGCCCTGTCTGCAGGGATGCAGAAGGGAGAAGATCCCTGGGAATGAGCAGCAAGAGGAGGTCCTGGGAGAATGAGACCCAGAAGCAAGTCCACTCACCCAGACCTTCAGGAGCAGACCTGGGGGGCTCTGCCCAGGGAGGGCAAGGGGCCAGCTCAGGTCTGGCAATGCGTGGCAGGGCCCCCTCTCCCAGCTCTTTATTCGGATAAAACCGGCTGTCCCTGATTAATGCATGGACTGCAGTGGAGGAGGAGGCCCGGGGACACCTCCTGAAACGCGGAGGCCGTTAATTATTGATCGTCAGGTGGGAGGCTGGCCTCCTTGGGAAGAAACCGCGTGGGGAGGCCGCAACCACCAGGCCAAGCAGGGTGCTGAGAAGGGCTGCGCCCAGGCCAGAGGCGTGGCTGCGGTCACCTGCCGCCCCCTCCCCGCCTTCCCAGCCCTCCCCAGGACGCAGAGGGGGCATGCCCAGAGGCAGAGAGACCCCCAGCGCCAAATCCTCATTATCACCACTGTCACCTACGAAAAGGAGCCCCCGCCGAGGCAGCCGGCCTTCCTCACGGAGGCGCCTCGTGAAGTCCCTGGTGCCACCGGGGCCAAAGCTTTCAGAGCTTCCAAGAAGCACAGGAGAGTCGAGAGCGCCACGGGCACCGCCTTGGCGGCATTCGGGACGCAGTGTTTTATATATACGAAGAGCCGGTCATAATTTCCTTATAAATAATTGACTTCTCCTAGATTAAAATCTCTGGAGGGACCCTCAGTTTATTCACAACAAGGCGCTTCTGCCTACAGTGCAAATTAGGCCCTTTCAAACCTGTCTTATCTCAACCCCAAACGTTATGAAGAGTGATTTTTTTCCTTCATCCCCTGTAATAACCTTCAACTAACCTTTAAACCTGAGTGAATAATTTAAATCTTATTTTCATATCAATGGAGGAGTCAAGCCAAGCAATTATCTTTTATCTGTATACTCTGTCATCAGAGCAGGAGGCATAATCAACTTTTCCCAAGTGAGCCAGATGAGAGAAAGGAAGAGCGAGGATGTGAGAGATGGTATCCGAGACGTTACCGCAACAATGAATTATTCAGTAATGAGTACCAGATCTGTCATAACACACGCACGCACACACACCGCCGTACATCTGCCCTGTTCCAGGCAGGCCAAGGCTGGCAGTCTGGGGGAGGAGGTCCCAGGAAGAGGGTTGAGGCTAAGCATGACAAATCGGCAGATCATGTGCTCAGTTAGGACGAGAGCAGGTGCGCGGGGTGCGCTGGCTGCGGCACAGGACGGCGCTGGTGTGGCCCGAACAACAGGCTGATGGGAAACACCTAATTTGCGTGACAGTGATTTAGAGCAGCTCAAGGCTCTGATTTCGGCTAAAGGGGAGGGGGTTGGGCAAAGAAAATAAATACAGGGAGGAGGATGTGGAAGGGAGAAGGGAAGAGTAAGAAAAAATTTTAAAGCAAGGAAAGGTTGGAATTCCCCACGGTGCTCATTAAAATTCTACGGCACACATTTCTTTCCTGGGTCTCCCTGGACTGCCCATGATCATTTTTATTAATTCATAAAATATCACACCAGTGATTGAGGCTAACGATCAGTGGAGCCGACAAACACAAGAGCTGGTGAAAGAGTGCAGCAGCTCCTGCCGGGGCCCTCCAAGTGAAAACTCAGACGTTGCATGAAACGTCATCCTCCCGTGGGGGCCTGGGCAGCCAGGCTGGACTGGCAGGCAGGGCCGGCGACCCGGGGATCTGCCGCTGCTCCTCATGCCCCAGCTGTCTCCCTGCTTCAGACGCCTGGCGACACCTGCAGACGTTTCCCATCCCCATCTCCCGGTGTACGGGAAATGCCTTCTTGGGCAGAAGTGTCCTCAGCGTAAATGGATTGTCAGGCACTGGCAAGCAGCAGCTCAGCTCCTGGCTTGGCTGGTGGGATGGCTTCGGAACCTGCACAGACAGGGGCCAGGCTACGCTTCAGACTTACTCTGACCTCTGAAATGTACCCACCCCCGGCCCCTCCTCAGAAATGCAGGCTGGTGGGAGGAAATACATCCGTGCGCCATGGGTCGTAGCACTCCCATTTTACAGGGAGATGAAAAGTTAAACACTAAGGTCATTGTCACAAAGCCAGCAGTGACTGAGGTTCCAGTTGCAGAAAAAGCAAATTCAAACTTCATATTCAATTATAACAATTGTCCTCTCAGTTTTCTACTGTGTTGCTGATTCTGATTTTCTTCTTTATTAATTGCTCTATTCTTCATTTGTTCCAAAATTTTAAGACATATCACAAACTTCGCAAGGCTAGGTGAGAAGACAGACTAGGCCACTTTTTCTGAAGATCTACTAAATTGGAATTCATGGGAGTAAGGCCCAGGAATCTGCATTTTAACAAGCATGTCAGGCGAGTCTCATGAACTGAGGTTTGAGAACCATTAACCCAGAGAGCTCAGGGCTCAAAGCCTTGGCTTCGATTGGCAAAGCTTTTGAACAGCAGCAACAAAATACCCGAGGCCTCACCCCAGAGCCTGAGAATCAGTTGGTGTGTGCCTATGAGACCCAGGCACTTTATTTATTAAAAGATTTCCAGATGTTTCCAATGAGCAGCCAGAATGGAGAAATACTTAACATGACAATAGTAGGTTCTAGAACAGAAGTCTCCCTGACTCTACCCCCAGTTCTCACAAAGTAAATATGCCCTACCTCATTTAGATAGTGCTAACAAACTAGACAGGAATAAGGAACACAATGAATTACTGCAAAATATATTCATGATTCCATTTATTTTAGACCTTAGGCACAGAGTCCAGGCTCATTTGCATGCATAGATGAAATATATTAGTTCTTACTTAGAAAATAGCAATGCTATCTATAATGCGGGAAGAAAGATGTAGTAAGTGCTTGTAAGCTAAACTCAAAATTTTGTCTCTTCTCAATTAATGTAGACATCAAGCTTGTTCTACATGCATTTTGTGTTTAATATATTTGCACAGCAGCTACAATGATCATTTTAGGATTCTCAACTCCCAAACCTACAGGAAGCATGCTAAGGCAGTTTTCTTCTTAAGGGTTTATTTGCAAAGTAAAGCCTTGTTTCCCTTGAGCAACTAGTTTGTTTTTAGACTTAATGA
Source organism: Dasypus novemcinctus (assembly GCF_030445035.2). Taxonomy (NCBI): domain Eukaryota; kingdom Metazoa; phylum Chordata; class Mammalia; order Cingulata; family Dasypodidae; genus Dasypus; species Dasypus novemcinctus. The sequence goes on from NC_080675.1 coordinate 145,204,531, forward strand.
CAACATGAATTGTAGAATTGATTGGGTTGCCTTCTTTGGTTTGGCCACTGGGAAGCTCAGAGTCCAATATGCAGCTTTCGTGAAACACGGCTATGAAATATACTATGTACATTATCCTCATGCTTGATCCCACTCCCCTTTTCTGCCATAGGTATAAGTACCTAACTAGGGATAAAGAAAAGGAAAGTAAGTAGAAGCACATTCTGGTACCTGTTGAACACCATCTACCATCTCCAGAACCAGAGGTCACAAACTCTAATACCCCGAGGCATCTGGCAGGCAGCAGCCAGAACCCCCTACTGAGGACTGAGAAGACTGGAAAGCTGGAAAGCACGTGCCCAATGAAATGCATTTTTTAAAAATTATTGTGAACATTGTGTTGCTCAGTCAAAACACATCTGCAGGCCAAATTTGGCCCATTGACAGTCAATTTGCCCAGGCCATGAAGAAAACGCCTCAAGTAAAATTACTTCAGGACCGCCTATGTGAGGGCCACTCCCTCAATTTTGAAGAAACTGGGCCAGCTGTAGCACTCAATTCCTTAATTTTCACTTGCGAATGACAGACCAACCTAAATGGGAGGTAAAATGCAAAACTCCGGATGGACTGTAAGGTGGTGCTCAGGAGGTGTTTCATAAGAGAGCTGGCGAATGGGCCTCTTCCGTTCTGCTCCCTGAATACTGCTCTTAAACATTGGGAATTATTACAGAAGCAATACATGCTCTTTGTTGACAAGATAGAAATAAGGAAACACACTAAAAAGAAAAAAAAAGTACATATAGGTGAGATAATCACTCATCTCCTCCGTGCATATATTTCAGGCATGTGTGGGTCTGAGTTTGTGAACGTATAGGGCATATTCTTACTTTTATTTCCAACTTACATTCTTCTGGCAACTTCTTTCTTCCAGGGGAGAATTGTATGTGCCCTATAAATTACTTCCCTAAACTCCTAGAAAATATGGCAGAGTCAACAAAGGATTCTAAAATTCCTTCCAAAACCATATTAATCGAATGAACAAATAAATAAAAGCAGGGGAAAAAAAGTCAGGAAACTCTTTATAAAATATTAGAAGATAATTTTCCTGAAATTAAAAATAATCAATCTATATACCTTAAAGGGAAAAAATGCAGAACAAATCGTACAAAGAAATATCTTGATGAAGTTACTGAACATTTAAGAATAACAGAAAAATGTTAAGGTTATTCTGGCTGAAAATGTAAATGACCTATATAAACATTATATTTCATTGTAAAAACATCTACAGAGTTTGAGAATGAGGGAGTGTAGAAGTTTGATATGGTTATGAATTCCAAAAATAGATATTGGATTATGTTTGTAATCTGGTCTGTACCTGGGCATGATTAAGTTATGATTAGGGCTTCGATTGGGCCATGTCATTAGGGTGTTGAGTCTCCACCCCTTCGTGGGTGGGGGCTCACAGATAAAAGGCATGGCAAAGGACAGAGTTGAGGGTTTTTGATGTTGGAGTTTTGATGTTGGAGTTTGATGCTGAAGCCTTAAGCTGGAGCCCCAGGAAGTAAACACACAGAGGAGAGAGAAGCAAGACCTTGGAAGGGAGGAACCCAGGAAACCTGAATCTTCACAGACATTGGCAGCCATCTTGCTCCAACATATGAAAACAGACTTTGGTGAGGGAAGTAACTTATGCTTTATGGCCTGGTATCTATAAGCTCCTACCCCAAATAAATACCCTTTATAAAAACCAACCAATTTCTGGTATTTTTGCATCGACATTCTTTTGACTGGCTAAAACAGGGAGTAACCCCCAAACTTTATACCTGGCTAAATTTGTATTTTTGTATAAAGACAAAAGAAAGACACTTTCCTTCTATGGAAGCAAAAATTAACTCATAATGGATCACAGACCTCATCACAAAGGCTAAAACTAAAAAAAATCTAGAAGAAAATCTAGGAGAAAATCTTCACAACCTTGGAGGTTTCTTACACAAAACCCCAAAGTACAAACCATAAAAAGAAAATTGATGAAATGGATTTATCAAAATTTGAAATATCCACCCTTCTAAAGACACCACTAAACAAATGAAAAGCAGAGCACAGGATGGAAAAAAATATGCACAGTATTTACCTGACAAAGGTATCTACAGTATATGATAATGAATGCTTATAACTCAAAAATGAAAGAGGCAACCTGATAAAAAATGAGGAAAAAATATTTGAACAAACACTTTACCAAAGAAGTTGTATGAAAGCTCAATAAGCACATGACAAAATTCTCATCGTTAGTCATAAGAAAATGCAAATAATAAACCACAATAACATAGCACTCTATATCTCTAAACTGGCTTAAAATTGAAAAGACAGACAATACCAAGAATTGGCAAGGATGTGGAACAACTAGAACTGTCCTACACTGTTGATGGGAGTAGAAAATGATACAATCACTTTGAAAATCACTCTGGTAGTCTTTTGTAAAGCTAAGCATATGCTTATATGATCCAGTCCTTCCACTACTAAGTATTTACCCAAAAGAAATTAACTTTATGTCCACGTAAGGACTTGTGCAAACATAGCATCATTCACAGCAGCTTTATGTATAATAGCCCAAAACTGGAAACAACCCATCCATTAACAGGTGAGTGGGCAAACAAGTTGTAATATATCTCTGTAGTGAACTACCACTCAGTACTAATACAGAGCTAACTCCTGATAACTGCAACAACATGGATGAATCTCACAGACAAAAGAAGCCATATACAAAAGAATAATACATTATGATTCCCTATACATGGAATTCTAGAATGGACAAAACTAATGTATGGAAATAAAAACCATAGAGGTTTCCCGGGGTAGAAGGCAAGGGGAGTTTGACAGTAAAGGGTCACAAGAAAGTTTTAGGGATAATGGAAGTGTTCCGTATCTTGGTTATGGCAATGGATACGTGGGTAAAAGCATGGTTCAAAAGCAACATACCTGGACATTTTAAAAGGCATGAATTTTATTGTCTAAAAGTTAGACTCCAATAAAATTGGTAAACAAACAATAAAGTTTGAAATATAATAAGAACTAATTTCTTTTAGAAAGCTTATACAAATCAATTAGGGGGGAAATTGACTCAATAGATACAACAAACAAATGAAAACAAGTAAATGAAGTGTCGATGACTCATGAATGTGTGAAACATGCTCGAACCTATTTATAATTAAAATAACTGAGACATCATTTCTCAGCCGTTCTATTTTCACAAATATTATCACAATTTATAATATACAGTGTATTCCAGGATATGTTGAAATGGCAACTCTTATACACTGTTGGTGGGGGTATACGTTAGTACAGACTTTTAGGGAGCTAACTGGAAATATTTTAAAATGTGTAAACCCAGTAACTTGGTCATTTATTTCTAAAAATTTACCCTACAGATACACTCAATGAGTACAAAGATTTGAAAAAGAATGTTTGGCGGGGAGGGGATGGAGAGAAATAAAATAAATCTTTTTTTAAAAAAAAGAATGTTGCAGTTTTGTTCACCATCGTTTAAAAAAAATGAAAGCAAACCAAGCAAACCAATGCCCATCAGTAGAGAAATGATTAAGTAAATCCTGGTATATTCATGTAACAGATTTGTGTATAGCAGTTAAAAAGAACAAGCTAAGTTTTTATGCACCAATACAAAACAATAACCATTTATTAAGAGAGAAAAGTAAACTGGTAGAAATGTAATATCATCTTATTTGTATAAAAATGTATGTGTTTGCAAAATGAAAAAAAAAAAAAGGTCTGGGAAGATATCCACCAAATTGTTCCGGGGCTAATTCTAATTCTTGGGAAGGGAAAATGGATTGCCGAGATTGGAGGCATGGTGAGGACCCAGATGTATTGCTTTTTCTTCATGTAATCCTACACTTCTTTTTAAACAATAAGAATGATTTATTTTTGTAATAAAAAATCTTCAAAAACAACATCATTTCATCCCACTCTTTTGTCCCAAACCACTTCATGACTCATCATTGCTCATCAAAGTACACAGCTCTTAGCTTGGCAGTCAAAACCCTCCATGCTCTGGTTCAATTTAACAGCGTCAATAGTATTTATTATACTATTATATTATAATATAATAGTATTATATATATTATATAATATAGTATAATATATATTACAGTATTTATTGATGTGCACATTATCTCATTTAATCTTCGAAACAGCCCTATGGAGTTGGACCTTCCTGGTCACTGCTGGACTCCCAGGACTTAGCAAAGAGTCTGGCATATGGTGGGTGCTCAATAAATGTTAATGGAAATTTGCTTGAACACCGCAATGCATCTCACCTTTATGATGTGCCTACTATGCACACAACACTGGGCCAGGAGAAAAAGAGGAAGAAAGACCTGGTCCCTGCCCTTGTGGCCATGGAAGACAAAAGAGCTCAGCTATCAGAAGTCTAGCTTTCTGACTATCAGGCCACACCTTCTCAGGCATCTGCAAAGTATGACTGCAGTGCCAAGGGTAGCATCCAAGAAGACTTGGGGCACATGGGGCAGAACTTCCAAGTTAGTCTTGACTCTCTGCCTCTTCCTGGAGTTCCTCTCAACCTCGCAGACCCTTTCCCTGCTCCCAAAGTCATCAGGGTCTTTGGATACGTGACCCAGGCATCACCCTGTTCTTTATCTCTTTTAACATGAGGAACCACCAGAACTTTGTTTTTCTCTACCCTAAATTCTGGCACCAAATCTGGGATCTAGGAGGAAGTTTGCTAGAGACATCTTTAATTTAATGAGTCTCTTCGGGGGGTAGTGGTAGGAGGTGGTATCTTTGTGTAGACAGAACCTTCCGTCTCCTCTGCTCTCCATGGACGTAGGTTTCTCTCACGCCACTGAGCACCAGGATGCAGGCAACTGGCTGGGCAGCTGCCCCTACCTCCCACACTGCTCCATAGCGTTCAACCCAAAGCCGGACGGGAGAGAACAAACCCTTCAGATAGTGGAAGCCTCATACCAGTCGATAGGGGATGAGTAACTGGGTAGTTCTTCTAAAACTTGCCACTCCAGTGATGCCCTACCCCCAACAATAGAAGGGAAGGCCATTAGCTTGAGTTCCCAATGTTGAGTGGTGTTCTGAATTGGGTTGACTGCCAGTGCCTCCCAGACTCTTCCAAACCTGCTTGGACAGCTCTTCTGGAAACACAGAGAGGAAAAGAAGACTAAATGGGGCACCAAGTGAGTTCCCAATAAATAAATCACTTCAGGAACTGGTGGTTTATAGACACTGAAATCTCTAAGTCCAGGAGGAAACCTTTTAGTGACTATGGCTCTTTCAAATACTACCTGGGATTCTATTCAAAGAATAGACTACTTCAAAAGTGTGGGTAAGGGGCTGTCATCATCTGGAGCGCTTGGGGCTCGTTGAAGGTAAGCCCCAGGCTGGAGGCACAACAGAGAACATCAGCAGGGCGGGGCGGCTATTCCTGAGCAGAAGCAACGAGGCCCTTGTATCAGGGGCTGGCAAGGACTCAGTCAGAGGAAACGAGCAGAATGACCTACCCCAGACAATGTGGGAACACACAGAAGGACATGCAGGGGATAAGCGTGTTGTCTCTTGGCATCAGTTCCTCCAGAAGGCATCTGCATATCTGTCTACAGAAGGGCTCCCTGCATGCAGCATTGGTCCCCACATGACAAGAGGCCTGGGGTCCACTCTCACCAGGCATGGGGCAGCCAGGGCCTTCATGCTCACAAGAGCCTTTGGGGTTAGGATGGTGGCCAGCCCCATTGGTCAGATGAAAAACAGGCCTCAAGACATTAAATAATTTGCCCCAGGTCACAGAGCCAATGAGAGAGGAGCAGTGAACCCAGATATGATCAGAAATATGGGGTGCAGTGCTCCTCCTGAGAATCGTGTCTGGGAGGGCCCTGGCAAGCAGTTGGAAACCGCAGGAAGTTCATTTCCCATTTCCTCCCAGTCTGCCACGCTACACTGGCTTCGGGGCAAAACATCAACATACTTAGAAAGCATGGAAATGATAACACTTAATTAGGGTGGCAACAGCAGCCTAGAACATTGTCATTTCTAGTCTCACATCAGGTTCTCATTATTACAAGGGACCGAAAGTTTAGAAAATTAAGGGTTGGGTAAGGCGTTCCTTTCAAACAGAATCTCAGAAGCAGAGTTGCAGTCCTAATTCTGCCCCACCCTGTTCCAGTGTGTGGCCTCGGAGTAAGGGAGAGGACACGAAACTTAAGCTGGTGACAAGAGCAAAGCTGGAGGTCAGCAAACCTTTCCACTGAGAGCGAGAGCCTGCATTCGCAGACGCAGAGGGGCCCTGCCTGCAGGGCTGTCTGGAAGCAGCAACTTCTCTTCTCCTACCGGGAGCCACCAGCAGCTGAGACACTCCTTTGTCTCTTGCTGGAGAAACACCTGCTGTACCTACCTTACCGAGCCATGTTTATCCATCACATTCACTTTATGCCAATTGGAACACAGCATAGAAGCTGTCACCGTAGAGACATGCCAGCCATTTTACTAAATGCCCTGGATGCAAAGGAGAACAGTTCATGTTCTAACGGCTCCTGAGGGGTCTCTCAGTTGGAGTTAGGCCCCTGCGCCTGACTGGAAGCTGGGGTGCCACAGAGGCCCCCAACGGGGAGGGAGATGGGGACACAACAGTTCTGTTACGCTGCGGTCATCGGTTCCAGGGCACTGTCTCGCGTTTTCAAATAAGAACCAGCTTGGCCTCTCAGAGCAAACAAGCCAAAGGAGAAGAAAGAAACTGCCCTCTCATCCCTGCAAACACTCCCAGTCTCCCAGACCTTCCCGATGTCTGAAAGTATGCTCTCGGTGCCAACGTAAACATCACATTTGGTTGGGAGAGGAGCAGCCACAAGCCCAGAATGGCAGTCAAATTATCCCACAAATATTGCTCGTTTAAATAATATTTTTTTAAAATATATCCTGCTCAGTGGTGAAGAACTACTGAATTACTGAAGTCCCTGAAGCATCCTATGGTCTTTAAAGTGGCTCAGGAAGGCCCATAAAAGAATGTAATAGTCAGAAAGGAGCGGTGGGCTCCACGTCAGAATGCCTGCATGAGCCAACGCTAAACATCTTCAAGTAATCTTTCCACTTAAACCAGTGATTAAACAGATTAAACAGATGATTAAACAAATAAAGATTAATGAAACAAGTAAAGTAATCAAATCTGTATGGGTGTATAAACGAATGATTCCAGACAATATTAGAACAAATTGTCTAAAACTAATAGCGAATGCGTCATTTCAGTCCCAACAGCTTTTGTTGGTCTCTCACTTGGATGTAATCAAAACATTTGTTTAAACTAAGATGGATATGAGGCGCTAAGATGTCAGTTTCTTGAAAGGGAAAAATAAAACAAAAGAAATGCCTTCGGTAAGGAGATTGGCACCATCAGCGGGGCTGTGTTACTGAGGAATCTGTGAACACTACGTTACAGGATGCGCTGAAGTTTAATGCTGCTCTATTAAAAAAGGGGGGAGGCTGTGCTCAAATAACAAATATGAACAAGCTGAGAGAATACAGAGATATCTAAACTACTTGAGACTTTGAGAGAGGAAAGCTGTTCAAATATCCTCCAGCACTGTAGAAATCCCTCTTTAATTATTGGTCATTGATATGCTAATTACAACGTGTGCTTATCTATGTCTTCTTTCTTTGAGGTTCACTACTCCCTGTACACCCTTAAAAGGAACAAAATGATATTTCTTGGCAAATATGCTGTATTTGGATTTTTTTCATTAATTAAAACTGGAGAGGTTTTTTTGTTTTTGTTTTTCCCACTCAGGATAGTTACAGCCCTGCCGGCTAATCTGGGAATCCTAACTGACCACTCGTTGTTCCTGGCATAGGAAGCCTACAAACTTGCCTTTCCAAGTATGGCCCTTGGACCAGCAGCATCTTCTTCACCTGGGAGCTTCTTAGAAATGCAGATGGTTGGGCCCCATCCCACCTGCTGATTCAGGATCTCCACTTTACCAGGACTTTCAGGTAGCTGAGAAATGCTGGTTTGCTTAGTTTGAACCAGTGGGAAATGGATGAAGGAGAAGCAGGGCCATTAGCTTTTTTCAAGGTAAGGTTCTGTGAGAATTGCTTTGGGAGGAGGATGCTGGGAACCTCCTGCAGAGCTGCCATTTCAGCCCAGATGTCTTTCAACAGTGTCTATCCTGGTCACTGGTAGCCTGTCTACTGCCACCCTGTATGAGAAAAGATCTGTTAGATTGTAAGCAACAGAAATCACACTAGCCAAGCAACAAAGGTGAGTTGTTTGTTTGTTTGTTTGTTTTTCTTAAAGATGCAGGGCATCTCTCAGAACCCTCAGGCAAGATGTTGCTTCAGCAAAGCACTGGAGCTACAAAAGGGTCAAGACAGCCCTCCTACTTCTCTCATAGTTTCTTCTGCTTCTCTTAGAGTCTCTACTTCAAGCTCACTCTCGCGCTCTCGCGCTATCTGGCTCTGCAAACCAGCTGTCTCTTCCTTTCTAGGCTTTTTGCAAATCGCAGCTGCCTGCCGGACTCCACCCTGGGCCATATATTACGGTTCAGCCACCCAGACACTGTCTCTCTGGCCCAATTCCAAATCCAAGGTGAAAGACCAAGTTTGGTTCTGTTTGAGCTATGGCTAGGAATACAAACTTGTAGAATGGCTGTGTCTATGGGGAACCCACTCTGTGCAAGAAAGAACAGAGGATAAGAAATGCCCCAGAGAAAAGGAGGCACAGTAACTTGCTGATGGGATTGAATGTCACAAAAGGCATGTTCAGGTCTCAACCCCTGCTCTTGTGGATGTGAACTCATTTGCAAATAGGATTTTTGAAGATGAGGGTGAGTCTTAATCCAATCTAGATGAAGTTCTTATAAGCAAAGAAAATTGGACATGGAAAGAGAAGCAGCCAGAAGCTAGAAGTCAACGGAACCTAAAAGAGAAAGACATCACCTTGTATACTGCCATGTGATGGAAAAGCCAAGGATCCCCAAAGACTACTGGCTAGACAGAAGATACTGACCCTGGCAGGGAGCTAGCCATCTGGTCTCCGAAACCATAAGGCAATAAATTCCTCTTGTTAAGCCGACCCCATTGCAGGGTATTTGTTTAAGCAGCAAAGAAACTAAGACCGTTTCCAGGGCCACACAGGGATGGGCCTCTGCCCTCCCTGCTTCTTCACTGGGAATCTTCGCAAGGTCCTGCTTATTTTCAGCCTATAAGGGAGTGGACCTTGTCACCAGCCCCCGTTCTCCCCTCCCCACATTGTCATCTCCTTTCCAGCACCCTGAATTTGTTCTTCTGTTCCCTGACCTCTCAGAAAACACCCTACCTACCAGGGTTCCTAGGGCCCTGAAATGTGCTCCACCATCAAAGTATTTCCATCCTCAGTCTCTAATCCTAAAGGCTAGATCCCTGATAAAATAAAGCAATCCATCAGAGGCTGTGGATGCTAAAGTTATAATGTGCCTCCCCGCCTGGGTATTTTAGCAGAGGCCTCCTGGAGATAGTACCTGCTCAGGAAGGTGGAAACTGTAGAGCTTGTTAACAGGGGAGAAATTTGGGGGTGTTGAGAGAGAGATCTAAAGATAAAGAGAGATAAACTCATCAAAACTTGAGGAACTCGTTAAAAATACCAAAACCTGACCTCCCTGATACACTCTATCAGAATCTGTGGAGGTGGAGCTTGGGAATCTGAATTTCTTGTGAGTCACACCAACCCCGCCCCCAGGTGACTGGCATGACCCACCCAGACCAGCACTTGGGAACCACTCAACTGGCCAGATGCAAACCTAGAGGGCCAGAGGAGGTGCCTTGTTCTGTGGTCATACAGCAAGTTGGTGGCAGACTTGAGACTGAAATCTGAGTTTCTTAACTCTCCTGCTAGTATGCTCCCAAGTTAGGCATGGCTCAAAGATAAACAGTAAAGAAAAGAAAAGATAGAAATGCCCAGAAGTAAAAGAGGCTACAGAATGTTCAGCTGCTAGACCGAAGAAGGGCACCAGACTGTCCCCTCCACTCAGGCCAACCAGAGTCCCTCCACAGCCTGCCCAGGGCGCCTATTCCAAGTGGTCAACCCTACACCCCTCACCCCATGTCCTATTACTATTCAGGCCCACAGAATAGGGAGAAGATCAGCAGCTTTGGAGTCAGGCCTTGGTTCTGTTTATTTGCAGAATCTGAGAATAAATTCCTTAATATCTCTGGGTGTCAGCCTCCCTAAAAAGCAGAGCCTAAGAAACAGACATTCATGCAGATAATGTATTTGGGAAGGGATCCAGGGAGCAGGAGTGAAGGGCCAGGCAGTTGAACCTGCAAGGTGGGAATCCCAGGGCAAAATGCATTGCTGAGTAGAACACTGCTGGGCTCATCTTCTGAGCAGCCTTAGGAAATAAGGCTCAGAACTGTCTACTTGGGAGAGGAACAGAGGAAGCAGCTATGCCCTGGCTCCCCTTCCTCACTGGTCAAGCTTGGCTCCACAAGTGCAAATGCCCCTGTGCACTGCGTTTCCCGTACACCTCATGTTTTGGCATCAGAGAAGCCCCAGGATAGAGAATGAGAGCTACTGGGCAGTGCTGGTAGAAGCCTGCTCAGAATTGGTCATCACAGTGACTGGAGCAAGAAGTGGGGCCGAGATTTTCAGTGGCAGCAACTCTGCCACTCTATCAGTGTCTGACAGAGTTCTCCAGTGTTATTAAGCTTAGGAGCAGTATATCAGCCAGAATCTGGGCCGCAAGCAACAGAAACTAGTTCTGGTTATCATGAGCAGAAGGAACTCTCAGAATCTATTAGAATCTGAAGAATAAAGCTTAGAAAATGAATAGGAGCTATGGAAGCTGCAGACAGACAAGAAGCCAATAGCAAAAGCAGCTTTTAGCGAGAACAGACTGGCTAGGGTGTCTGTCCCCTGTCCACTGCTGCTGGACTCTGCTATGAATTAATTCAGCCAATCCCTTTGTCTCAGCTTATTTGCTCATGATTCAGAGTCCAGGCAGCAGTGTCTGACTGATGGGGCCTGGGCCCTATGTCCATAGCCTAAGGAATGGGAGGTGACTAGGGAGGAAGCCTCTTGCCCATTTGGTTTCCAGGATGGAAGGCAGGGCTTTGCCTCCCACTGAGGCTCACGCCATAGGAAGAGAATTCAGGTTTTGGTAGCCTTAAGAATGAAAACAGCCACTGCTTACCATAGGTGAAGTACCAATCTAGAGGTGCCTGACACCACTTGATAGCTGCTCAATAAATAGCATGGCACATGCTGAAGTTACATCAGAATTTCTCCATACCATCTGAAACCCATTCTGATCTCGCCTCTCACATTGTGACAGACCAGTGAATTTCTATAAACCGAAAGCGCAGCAAGGAGGACTCAAGGTAGGAAGGGCTGGCTATGCTAACAATTTCTCAATTGTTCCAGCTCAGCTTTGCCACCCTGCAGGATGAATGATGAGCTTTGACTTCTGCTCCTCAGAGAACTGCTTGAGTCTCCCTCAGAAAACTTTGCTACTCTCAAGCCCTGGAGAATGTACCATTTTCTGTTTTCTTTTAATGAGGGAGGCACTTCCTTACGCCATTGCCCTGGCATGGTAACAGGTACAAAGCTGGAAGGGATTCTTGAGAGCCTTCTTGTTGTCTGGATGAGGACACTGAATCCAGAAAAGCTGTCCAAGATCACACAGTTAGTGAACAACAGGGCAAACAAGATATTCAGTTGCTTAATACTGTCCTCTCTTCCCTTTAAATTGGTAGTGGTGCTACTTGTCCCTCAAGGTAATGTGTGAACACAGACACAACCCACACCTCTAGAAACTGCCCTTTTAAAAGAGGCCATTGGATGCAGTAGCAAGGCTGGCCCTGTCTTGCCCCACCACTCACCCTGAACCACAGCTGGTTCCTCTGTGTAGGCATAAGGTTGGCTGCTGACAGCAGCTTGCTTTGAGTGGTTTCCATTACATTCCAAATGGAAGACCAGGAAGATCTGCAAAGGTGCCAAGGCAAGGAAATCCCAGGTGGACCACAAAACCATGTCCTCAGGGACCTGCAAAGAATTTTGGAGATTAAAGTCAATTGCTTTGTTTTTTCAATGAATAGGACAAAACCTAGAGGGGGAAAAGTGGCTTTCCCAAGGTCTCACAGCTAACTGGTGGAGATCCAGGCTTAAAATTTAAAAGTGACTCTCCAAGTTTGGCGTTCCTTCCATCCCACCACGCTGGAGAATCTTTCCCGATCCCAAATGGCTCAACCATTGAGTTATCTCTGGCAAAGTCCATTGGCAAATTTTTGCCCTCAAAAAAAACAGCATACTTCCCCTCCCCTTTGCAATCATCCATTTGCTGTCCTACAATTACTGCAGCTTCATTTGCTTATTTTAGTTACAGTGGGTCTGAAATTTACACCCTGCTTGCGTGAGCTGCCCAAAGCCAGAATCAATCCCCAGGCACATCTATCTTTGAGTGGAGACTATGAAGTTCAGACCAGCCATGGCCAAGAAAAAATCAAGAAAGGAAGGACTTAGCCAGCTTCTGCCCTCTCCACATTTCCTGGGTCAGTAAAGAAGCTGCTTCCATTAAGATTTCTCACTCGTCTGTAACCCAAGAAATAAATCAGGAGCTCAACTGAACCACACATCCAGGGTGGCCTCCCCATCAAGCATCAGGGAGTTGGCACTGCGGGCACCAATATTTATAGACTGGGTCAAGCAATGACACATTAAGCACGTTCTAAGAAACAGAGGTCTTTGCAGGCTTGACACCAGCAGGGGAGGAGAGAAGGAAATGGAACATTGGAGAGCAGCAGAACATTTGAACGAGCCCTCAAGGACCTGGAAGGCGGCATGGAAGTCACACTAGGAACTCCCAGGGGATTTGTAACATTCGTTTGGTTACTCAGGAGTCCCTCCAGTCTGAGGCAACTGTTTGAATTGTGGGTGTCTCCCATCAGCAAGCAGCACACTTCCAGCTTCAATCATCTTTGTCTCCCTGCAGCGCCCGCACAATACCTGGCACCCAGCAGGTACCCAGTAACTGCCTCCCAAAGGAATTAATTGATGGGGTTGATGGCACACAGCACTTTACAAAGCAACATGATCCTAGATTTGTTCACAGAACACAGCCCTGCCCATTCAGGGAATGTCTACCGAGTGACAGCTCGGCAAGGGGCTTCAAGGAACAGGCAATGTGGCGAAGGGGACGTCAGACACTCATGCGACATGGATGAGGTCTTTCATTTTTATTGTGCTTTCTCTTTTGCTTTCTTGGAGGGAGACCTTCCTGGATTCATCCCAGGGAACTAGCTGCCTGAAGGGAGAATAGTCTTTGTTTCAAAAGAGATGCAGAAAGAAAGGTTGGGGCACAGTTCAGTTATTGACACACAAAGTAGGATTATGGGTCAGGACAATAGGTTGGGTTAAAATGGGTCTTGGAAGCCAAGCTATTGTCTCAGGGAGGATTTCCTAAATTCCTTCATCTCCCCTGTTAGCACATCCACGGCCGGGTGTGGGGGACACAGCTCAGAGAGTCCTCCTAACGAGTGGACAAGATAGGCACGCTGTGTGCCATTGAAGTCCAGCCAGGAGCAGGAGATCCAAAGGGGGGCAAGCCCTCCACTCCCCTCCCCTGTAGGGTCTGCTGCAGCAGGAGGAGGTGGGTCCGGCAGGAGGCAAGGAGTCAATGGCATCCAGGGGGCACTGAGGAGAGGCTGAGGCAGGCAAGGGGTGCCTCTGGGCCCCGGTCTAGCCATGAGAGATGGATCACGCTCTTCACCCATCACAGGCTCTAGCAGCGCACTGTGGGGAGGGGGCTGGGGGGACATTCTCCCCCAGACCAGGGGGCATCCTTACCCCACGTAGATGTGTGAGGCCTCCTCTCCCATGCATCGAGACCCCATGTTAGGCAGTGCAGCAGCTGAGTATGTGTGCTCAGAAGCTGTTTCCTAATGTGATTGTTAAAAATGACCAGAGCCTAGTATATTCCGTCATATTGAATAACTTAGTTGCATTTTCCCCCCTGCTAACCAATATTGGGAAGACAGTCTGCTTAGTTAAGGGGAAAATAGAGCAATTATATTTTCTTTGCTCATCAAAATTTTTGTGTGAGTAATTGTTGCACACGGCCTTCGTATCTCCCAAAGCAGGGTGATGCGTGATTATGGTCCAATGAATGGAAAGAGGGTAAGTGCTGCGGAAGTCCAGAGCAGGACACGGTGAGGAGAGAATGGGGGTTTTTTGTTTCTGTCTGGCCAGCACCCCTTTTTCACTTCTGGTCATAACCTCCTGCTTGTGCCTGGAGGACTACACCTCCCCCAGGCCACGTGGTCAGGGTGAAGGAATCTGCCCCAGCCCCCTCCTGCCACCACAGCTGGGACAGATGTCCCCTCTGGCCAGTCGGAGGAGTGCCTGTCTACTTGAACGCAGTGGCTGGTGCGGGAAGGCTGTAGGACCCAAGCAGGACCACTCTGTCTGCTCTGATTAACATGAAGACGCCATGGGGGAGAGCATACTTCTTCCTTTTGAATTTCAAGCCATAAGGAACCAGGTTTGGGACTATCAGGGGCCGTACTTTCTGCCTCCTGTGAGAAAGGACCCTGCCTTACAGCAGGAAGCAAAGAAAAGAGATGGATAGAGAGAGACAAAAGGCCGACGCCAAACTCTGCCGCACAGGATCTGTCTGTGCCTGAGGCTAACCTTAGACTTCACAGTTTCATGAATCACGAGTCTCCATTTTTTTCTTCCCAGACTAGTTTGAACTGAGTTTCTTATCATTACACTCAGAGAAGAGCCTGAATCCCATAAAAATGTCAGGAGGGGTTCCTGGAGAACTAAACCTTAGAAGATGGGAAATTTATCTTTTGAATCTTTAGGTTGGAAAAATAGATAGAAAATGGAGGAGAGGGGACGAATGCAGATACCAAACAGTAAGTCTGGGGTGAAGCTCAGGAGTGTAGAGGGCAGCAGTGGGACCTGTGGTCGAAAGCTAAGTCGGGCCCAAATTACATAGACCTCCAACAGCAGCTAGAGGAGGGTCCTCCTTTTTTCTCTAGGCAATGGCAGGTATTTGAGCTGAATATGGCAACACAGACATGGAGTTGTGGGCAGATCACACTGACCTTGAAGCTGAGATCTTATGCAAAGGGAACTCTGGCCCCCGGCTGGGCCTTCCCTCTGCATTTCTTCACTCCAGTGTTTCAGGCCTACCTGCTGTAAGGGACCTTAAAGAACATTGAACCCACTCCTAGTTTTACAGAAGAGGAAACTGAGGCCCAGAAAGGAGACATGACTTGCCCAGGATCACAGTCCAAGTCCCCATGGGCCTAGATCTTAAAAGAAATATCAGAGTAGAGTCTCTTTATACTACTTTTCTCTAGGTCAGGCTGCAGGCTATCACCTGTATTAATTTTCTATTGCTGCATAACAAAGTAGTACAAACACAGTGACCTAAAACAACTGGGTTCACATTTCTGTAGGTCAGAAGTCTGGCAGAGCATGGCTGGGTTCTCTGCTGAGGAAAACATATGGCTGAAATTGGGGTATTAGCCATGCTGTGGTCTCCCATGCAGGCTCTGGAGAAAAAGCCACTTCCAAGCTCATTCTTGTTTGCAGAATGCAGCTCCTTGTGGTTATAGGATTGAAGTCCCTGTTTCTTGGCTGGTTGTTGGCCAGGGGACACTCTTGGTTTCTAGAGGCCACCTGAATTTCTTGCCATGTGGTCCCCTCCATCTTCAAGCCAGAAATAATGTGCTGAATCCTACTCATGCTTCACATCTCAGAGCTGGAGAAAACTCTGCTTTTAAAGAGCCCCTGTGGGTCGATCAGGCCTACTCAGATAATCTCCATAATTTAAGGTCAACCTTAATTACACCTGCAAAATTCCTCACTGCAGTTCCAAGCACAGTGTCCCTGGGACAAGCTACCCAAGAGGGGAAACTGGCAGCTTATTTCATTGAACTGGAGTGTGTGTTGGGGGTGGAAGGGGTGCACAGATAGACAGAAGGCAAGACCACCAACCAAAATAAAAACACAGAACTCAGTGGTCAAAGCAAAGGCCCCTTGGGCCAGTACAGCTACCATAGTGCAGGAACCCCCAGCCCCTTGGTGCTTCTGTGCCTCTTGGTGGGCTCTCCTCATAGCTGATGACACCACCTGTGAGCCCCTATGCGTGCCCACCAGATACAGTGCAGCCACTAGGGCTTCCCTGCTAGCTCCTTCAGTTGTTAACCCTGAGTCTGCGCTGTCATCCCATTAGTTGGCCTGGCCATTACCCTCTCTCTCTTACAACCACCCCATGGACCCAGAGTGGGGCTGCACTGTCCCTCACTCTCTGGGGCCCACCGGGTCTGGTTACTGTGCAGCCTAGAGAGCCCTTGGACTGGTGGTCTGTGTACCCTCCATGGACCCTGTCTGAGCGACCATGCCAGAGTCCTGAGGGTCCCAACCCCTCTTGGGTCACTGGTCTGGGTCATCTGCATTAGTCCAAGGGCCTTTACGTCAGCAGGTTTGCCCATGAGCCCCCCTGTGGTCCATGTTCCGTAAGTGGTTGGAACTGAGCCTGTTGAATGCATTCCTTTACAGAGGGCTTGGAAGAGCCGAGGTGAGAAAACCTGCTCAAATACAGAACTCCAGAAGGAAACAAGGTAGAGAGCAGGACACCCTGCTGTTCGAATTCTGGCCGCTGACTTCCCTGCTTTCCACAAGGAGCGCTTGCCCAATGGGGCCCCCCGTGTCCGGCCACCCTGGGACCCATCCTGGAAGGTCAGGGTCCCGGTGGCACCTCCCAGCAGGAAACACAGGGTCTGGGGGAAGCAGAGAAGCGGCGACCGCCACTCTGTCTTGCGCTCCGGGAGGGGCCTGACTCTGATATTCCCAGGCTCCAGCAGGTCGGCTCAGCTCCGAGCAGTTTGTTTTTTTGAAAGTCTCATAAATTTCCAAGAAACTTCTCCAGACAACTGTCACGAGGCTGCACCTGCCAAACAAACACAAACAGAGCTCTCCTCCACCAGATTAGTTACTTAATTAAGAAGAGAAAGAGACAAGGCACATAATGTGGAGATAATTACCCATCTTGCCAAGTCTCTGAGTGTAGCGTGGCGCGCGCGCGGGCAAATTGCAGCACCGCCGCTAATGCATATTCATCCAAAGTTGTAACTGCTGTGAACATTTTCCACACAGACAGCAATATGTTCAACCAACAATCTGAGCCCCCGTTCGGATTCCAGCGTCTTCCCACACTCTTCCCCTGCCTTCCCAGGATCCCTCCCTCTCTCTCTGTGAAGGAATTTGCTAAACAAAGCAAGCAGCAAACCAGTTACAAGTGAATGCAACCAAACCCACTCCGGGGATGCCTCTTGGGGCCAATTAATTCTGGACTCATAAATAAGGTGTTTGGTTTTTTTCCTAACCTGTTGACTCATTCAATTTAATTTCATTTAATTGAATTACAAGGATTTACTGAGGGTCTGCTGTGTTAGGATCAGTGCCAACTGAATGCCAGGGAGGGGGGCACCACAGAGATGAGTAAAACGAGACCTCATCCCAAGAGGTTCACAGTCCACGGGGAGATGAGCTCTCTCTGAGCTAGGCGGGGTGGGGATTATTTTAATCCCATTTGACAGATGAAGAAACTGAAGCCCAGAGAGGTTAAATGGATTGCTAAATACAACACCAAAACCAGATGGCTGAGCTGGGCCTTGACTCTAGACCATCTGACTCCAAATCCCATGAACAAGGCCACCAAGGGGAATTCTGCCTTGGAGGCAGAGGAGGACAGAGTAAAGAATAGAGTTTGAGGAGGCACAGTAGAGGTGGGCTGTGCTCCCAGCTCTGCCACTTACATGCTCTGCTCTCTCAGGCAAGCCACTGAATCACGGATGTTATCAATTTTCTCATTATTAGTAAAATAGAGATAATAAGATCTAAGAAATAAAAGTGCCTATAAGACGAAATAAAATCAGAGTCCTAATTGTGATGCCTAGGTCAGTGCCTGATAGTTGGTAGATTTTCAAGAAATAGTTGCACCCTTCCCATGACCAAATGGAAAGACAAATTGAGCACAGCAGAGCAGAAGGAGAAATCCATGACAACCAGTGAGACTGGGGTGGGGGTGGGGGTTCATGTTGGAGGTGGGATTTGAGTAGGTCTTGAAGTGTGGGTAAGAGCTAAGCAGGCAGAAATGGAAGCAAGGACATTTCAGGTGTAAGTGAAAGCGTGGAAGAGGGAGATGAACAGACACATTCAGGGGAAAGCAGTGACTATGTGGCCAGAACCTGGCATATGGCAAGCGAAGGTCAGGCTGGAAGGGTAGGCTGGGGTCAGATAGTATGGGCCTTGATTGTCAGGGGGAGAAGAAAGCAAGGGCATTTGGACTATAGTTTGGAAAGTGAAGCTAAGGCTGGTAAATCCTTTAGCGAGCTGACCACAAGTGAATGCAACCAAAACCTACTCCCTTGATAGGGAAAAACCATGAAGGACCATGAGATACTGAGAAGAAGGAATTTGGCTTGATTGATTCTAGAACATGCTTTGGTGGTGGGGAAATCGACAACGTCAATTGTGGTTTAAGAGCACAGTAGGTCACACTTAACTGAAGCCCTTCTCCATGCTACTCAACCTTCCTTGCCCTTGGTTAGCCAAGACAGCCAACAGGAGATGAATAAATGGACTCACGTCAAAGAAACTCAGGACTGGCCTCCTCATCCCAGGTTAGTCCCTCAGGACCCCAAAGGACCTAAGTTCAGGGAAGACTACGGCTGGTCTCCCTGATGTAACCTTAAAAGACTTGGGCATAACAACTCTCTCCCTGTTTCCTCTGATCCCTCTGGTACTGCCTCTCTAAACCGGCCATAACTGATAGGTTTCAAATAGAACCATAGCTCCAATTGATTGGAACTGCCCGGAGTACAGACTGGTAAGACACTGTGAGGCTATTCTGGTTCAGAGGGAAAGTGTGCCATGACTAATTGGCGATGCCAGTCAAAACTCTGGTGTGGAGGAGGGAGTACACAGGGATTTGCCATCATTGCCATCATCCCTGGGTCTCTGGCCGATTCAAGCCTACATCAAGTCTTGCATTATTTTTCTCCATTCCTAAAGGACTAGAGATCAGTAAGGATCAGTAATAGTAGATATCCTATACTGAACTCTCACAGTGTTAGAGTGAAGGGGAACTGACTTTATTCTCAAATTGGCTTTTCCCGACTAAGGTTGAGGCATCACTTATTGCTGTGCCCTTCAGCCTTCACTGTGCATCCATATAACCCAGGGAGCTTTTGAAATGACCTGGTTGCCCCCACAGAGATTTGAATTCAATTGATCTGGGATGAGATCAGGCATAGGCTTTGTTTAAAGCTCCCAGGATGGTTATGATGTGTGGCCAAGGTTGAGAACTTTGTGTCTACCATAGGCTCGACAAAAGAAGCAGCATGAGCTCCATCATCTAGGTCACATCATGAGATTCCTGTTCCTCAAAGAAGCATCTACATCTTGGGTACAAGGCCCTTGTCCTTGCCCTGGAAGGCATGCAGTTCATTTGGCCATATGAAGCAAAGACAAAAGCAGAAAAGACTTGTGAGAAGGCAAGGTGCATTCTGCTGGTGATGTCAGGAAAAGCCACACAGAGAGACCAGATCTGAGCTGGGCCTTGTCAGAGTAAGGTGCATTCAACATGGTGGATAAGAATGGGCGGTGCCTGGAGGCTGTCCAGAGCTGAGGCCTGTGAGAAGAATAGTGGGAGAGGAAACCAGAAAGAGCTTGGGACCTAACCCAAGTGGCCAACAAATAACGAATTAAGAACCGAAGGTGTGAGCTTGAACCTGGGGTCCAGATCCTGGCAGGTGTGAGCTCTCCCTTGATTTATCTCCTGGACTTCAAAAGACCCAAACCCTGCAAGCCCTCCTTATAAGAAGCCCCATATCTAGCCACCTGTTGGCCTCAGGTACCACCTTCTCCTTTGGAGTTTCCTAGTTAAATAAATTAAAACCAAATTTTTCTTCTCACCACAAACTCTTTTAATAAAGTTTATTTTCAAGAAATAGCTTCCAGGGTCCTTTAAATGGCCTGTCCTTGAGAGTTAATTAGGGCTTCCTTCTTCTAGAGGAACATTGAGCTCCCTTTGCCCAAGCCCCAAGATCCCTCCCCTCCAGTGTGTGCTTCTGAGGCTGCCAAGAGCTTGTTGTTTCAACTTGGCACCTGTCTATGTTGCTTCTCTTGTCCCTTCCTGTCTCCCACCTGTTCACAGGGACTTCTAAATTAGTCATCTGTTGTCAAGGAAACGCTCTGCTTCTTCCAAGGTGTGAATCCAGAGGGATTCAATTGTGGGGGGGGGGAAGATAGTTACCTGCATGGGCTTGGCCCATACATGCATAAATACCTGGAGAGCAGAGGCTAGAGCATCAGTGTCTTTCAAGGTGTCATCCTCTTACCCCCACCATTAGCATCACCTGAGAGGCTTGCTAAAACGAAGACTCCTGGGCCCTGCCCTGCCCTCCTGAATGAGCACCTCTGAAGTAGCCCAGGGACTATGGAGAGATTCATGGCTGGGTGGGGGTGTGTGCCCAGAGGTCATAAAAAATATCCACTAGCCTTTCTAGTACATACAGTAGAGGTGTGTAGGGATGTGGCATTTTCTCCAACTTGGGCACATAGGGGCACTTCCAACAGTTATGCTGTCATCATGTGCCATTTGTAGGTGTGTGTATGTGTCTGTGAGAAAGAGCTGGAGAAGCAGAACACAAAGACAGAAAAATACAGAAAACAAGGCTTCTGCTTTGGAATATTTTCTCTATGCCCTGATAAGTTATTTCCTATTTCCTGGTGAGTGGCTTTGAGCTCTCATAGTGAAAAGGACATTTCAAAGTTGTTAGACAAATCAGTATTTAATTAAATCTCCATTCCTAATAGAACCAGAAGGACTTAAAGAATGGCAATGGTCAGAATTGTTCTATGCCAAGATCAAATACTGTCCCCTGGAGAACTATAGAACATATTCCCCTCGGTTGAATGGACAAAGTACTCTCTCTGTTCCTGTGTCTGTTAACCATTGACACTCCGTTGGCTCTGTAATATGTTTGAAACTGCTTTGAAAGCTGTACTGTCCTATCCAAATATGGGGGATAATTATTAAATGGATTTGTTCACTACACATCGACGTATATAATCACTAAGTTAGTAGGCTTTACATTCTTATCCCCATTTTACAGATGAGAAAACAGAGATCTAGGTAACCTGGCCAAGTTAGTGAGAGGCAGGATTCTATGTGCTTCTGAAAGCAGTCTCCTTTCACTTTCTCCATCCACTGGTGTGGTCTTTCTTCAACAGAAGCCCGGATTCTCTACACTGGTGAATGACTTCCTGCTTGGACCCATTGTGTCCAAAGAGACAGTGACACTTTCAAACCGATCCATTTAAATTTCTTCTGATTAAAAATGCTCGCTGGTGTGTTTGCTCTTGAGACTGTTTGGAGGAAGAAGGCCACGGAATGAAAAGCAGCGAACCCAACAGCAAGCAGCTCCCCGGTCACTGAGCTCAGGGGGGTCGGGAACAGATGCCCTCTGTTCTAAGGACCTACATATCCCTGAACCATTCCTTCAACAGGAGCTCCCTCAACACCTGCTCCACAA
Source organism: Dasypus novemcinctus (assembly GCF_030445035.2). Taxonomy (NCBI): domain Eukaryota; kingdom Metazoa; phylum Chordata; class Mammalia; order Cingulata; family Dasypodidae; genus Dasypus; species Dasypus novemcinctus. The sequence continues at coordinate 145,226,125 of NC_080675.1, forward strand.
GCGCCCATGGGGTAAGAAGAAAAATGGAAAACACGGTGCTGCCATCCAGAAACTCATGCGATAATTGCTTTCATTTTTTCTGGAATCCAGCCTTTAGTCCCTACTTTATCAAGGTAATTAACAACAATGGCCTTGTGAGTTTAAAAGAATGTGCTTATTAGGACAATGTAGGTGGGGTTTTAGCGATAAACGCTGTAGTTTAGGAGAAAGAAACCAGAAAGGTCCTGAAGGCATTCCCAAGATGGCGGCCCAGGAAGCAGACCTAGCACCAAGGATGGACAGGCTGACCCGGGCCTCCACGCTTTGGGAGCGTCTGCTTTGTCGCAAGGCCTCTCCTTCACCAGGAAGTTACCCTTTGCCTAGATGTCCCATAACCCCTTTCCTATAACTAGGTGGAGCACTCTGGAGGTGGGAGGCTTTCCACGGTGCACCCAGTCCAAGGGGTCTGTCCTCGACAGGCTTGCGGAAGAATAACACAGCTTGGGGGCTGGGCATACCCACCCCCCCACTTCTCTGTTTGAGAACTGGGCACGCTGCTTTGCATTTACACTGCCTGGTGCTAGAAGGAGACATGTGCCCATCTGCCTCCACTCTGCACAACAATGGGAGTAATAAACTTATAAGGGGAAATGATGGTAATCGTATGCAAAATGAAGTGAGAAAACAATGTAAAAATTCTAGGACCCTGACTCTGCACTGGGGCTGGTTCTAATGGGTCAACTATTATTGATGAAAATGCTTTATGACAAAAATGCTTTAAAATGGGTGTGGTTGTACTGAGCCAAGTGCCTGGAGCAGAGAGCAGAGGAAGGGCTTGAGGACAGATCCCTGAAGGCCTTGTGGGTGCCCAGGGGTTCTGAAAGGGTGCCCCAGAGATGCCTGGGGCACTGAAGTGGGGGCTTGCTGAAGGCACATGGAACCGGAAATCCAAGCGAGAGGCTGTTCTCTTCTCCATGTAGCAGAAAGAGACCCTGAGCAGCCATGTCCAGCAAACAGAGCTGTGGCTGCTTCACTTGGTTTTGGCCCCAGACACTTGGCTCATTTCCTATTTTCTTCCCTTCCCTGCGTTGGGCTTACCAGCCCCGGAGCCTGAGCCGCCATGAGCACAGCTCATGTCTTCTTCCTCTCCCTGCCTTGTCTGGGTTCTTCTCATTAGGGAGATGGGGTTCACCCTCAATGAGCGGTGACCACATGCCAGGCCTTGGGCAGGGTGCTTGAGGGGTTTTCTTATTTCATCCTCATAACCATTCCATGAGTTTCGAACCAACCTTTCTCCTCCATTACTGTGGATGGGCTCTGGAGCCAGACCGCATTGTTTTTTTACCCTGCCTTACCACTTCTGAGTGGTGTGAACTTGGAAAAGTTTCCTAACTTTTGGCTCTCCATTTCTGCATTTGGAAAAGGGAGTGGCTAAAAATACCTACAGCTTTTTGTTATTATGATGATCAAAAGAGATGACTTAGCACCGTTCCTGGCTCATGGTCTATGCTCAATGCACTTGAAGTATAATTTTTATGAGAGTAATTAATATGAACTTGGACAGGTTTAATGCCTAAGATCACATAGCTAATAAAAAGTAAGAGCTGGATTTGATCTCAGATCCACCTCCAGAGTTCTTTCACAAGAGCACCTTAGGGCAGTGGGTCTCAAAATCAGGTCCCTGGGCCAGCAGTATCAGCACCACCGGAGATGTACATTCCTAGGTCTGCCCTAGCCCTGCTGGATCAGAAACTCAGGGCGTGGGGACCAGCTCTATGTGTTTTAACAAGCTCTGCAGGGGACTCAGAGGTATAGTCAAGTTTAAGAACCCTGGTGGAGGGAGACAAGTCAGCACTGCCACTCGACCTCCCCTACCTCTCGGCCCACCCCTTCCCCCAGATAAAACCAGAACTTCTCAAAGCCTCATGCAAGGAAGTATCAGGCAGAGTAAATCTGTAAGAGAGGACGGGATGGGAGTGGGGGCAAAGGAGCTGTTAGAATACGGGGGGGTGGGGGGACATCAGCAGCAGCAGGAGGATTTTTATTTTGAGTGAATTTTTAAAAACACAACGTAAGGTAAGTCCCAGCTTCATAAATTCACCAGCTCCCTCCATCATGCTTCATTCTCTCCCCCGCCCCCTCTGGTTTCCAGTCCTGGGAAGTCCATGAGCTTCATCCCACTGCGTTTCTGCCATGGTGAGGGCAAGACAGGAAAAAAGGACTTACCACTTTTCCAAGCCTGATGGGGAAAAGAAGTCATGAGGCACAGTGAGCTTGTCAACAGAAGGGGCACAAAGTCTGGGCAGGTCTAGGACGTGGTAAATGAGGCACCCGGGGCACAGAATTTAGGAGAAGCTTGCCCTGACAGGCTGTGCCTCCTAAAACACACCCTCCATGCCTCATTTGTCTCACCCTAGTCCCAGCCCCGCTGGCCCATGACTTCACGTGGAAACCTCGCTTCCTCCCAGAGGGCTTTGCTGAGTCGGGAACCATCATTTTATTCTTTCATTTGTAAGAGACACCTGCACAACAGACAGGCCAGAGCCCAGAAACCTCTGCTAACACCTGCTTGCCAGCGGCCCTGCCTGGGAGGGAGCAACCCTACCCCCGCCTGGCAGGCCGCCTGCTGACGGCACAGCGCCCGGGGACCCCCGCCCCGGCCCGCCCAGCTGCCGGGAGGCGGTGCCCGCCTGTGCCAGCTGCCACGCCGGCCTCTCTGCGCCCAGGAGCCGCTCAGGCTCCAAACGGCGGCAGGTGGGAGCCCCACCGGGGGAAGGCAATGAAACTCACAGCCGTAAACGAGTTTATTATTGTTGTTAATGCAGGAAATAAACGTCTCAGGCACTAATAAAACATTGTGTTTTCTGCCTTTATGTCTTGGAGCCCGGGCTTTTCCCAGCACGGCGGCGGCTCTCTCAGTTGCCCCAGCTCCGGGCCTGGGAGAAGCCTGGCGCCACCCTCCTCCTTTAGGGGGTGTCCAGAAAGGCAGGCTGGGGGGAGGGGCTCGGCCAGAGAGACTGGGTCTGTGCGGAGGAAAACACAGCCAGGCCTTGAGGGGTGCAAGTCAAAGTGTGGCCACGTCCTCTGTTCTTGTGTGGCATGTGCTGCGCATGCTCGCTCACGTGTGTGTAAGCGTGTCGAATGCCCTCCTGCCTTCACGGGATGGCAGGCATGTTGCTGCTCTCCCTGGGCCTCCGTTTCAGCATCTTTAAAATGAGGGGGTGGGCGCGGATTTGGCTCAGCTGATAGAGCATCTGTCTACCACATGGGAGGTCCAGGGTTCAAACCCCGAGCCTCCTGACCCATGTGGTGAACTGGCCCACGCGCAGTGCCGATGCATGTAAAGAGTGCTCTGCCACACCAGGGTGTCCCCTCCTTAGGGGAGCCCCACGCACAAGGTGTGTGCCCTGCAAGGAGTGTGCCCCACAAGGAAAGGCGCCGTGCGTGAAAAAAGCGCAGCCTGCCCAGGAGTGGCACCGCACACACGGGGAGCTGACGCAGCAAGATGACACAACAAAAAGAGACACAGATTCCTGGTGCTGCTGACAAAGAATGCGAGCGAACACAGAAGAACACGCAGCGAATGGACACAGAGGGCAGACAATGGCGGTGGGGGGCAGGGGAAGGGGAGAGAAATAAATAAAAAATAAATCTTTAAAAAATAAAATGAGGGGTGAGGTAGGGATTAAGAAGATTAAGAGACCACGCGTGGATTCTGAGGGGCTGAGAACAGGCGTGCTTCAGCGCCCTTCCTACTGGTCTCTGGCCAGGTCTGTCCAGGGCACACGAAGGTGAGGATGAGTCCTTCAGGAATCCCTGGCTCTTTATGGTCATGGGTCATGTTTTGGTCAGGACATTGCGAGCTGCTGCACCAAATAAACTTGAAAGTATTAGGGGCTTAAAACAAAACAAGTGTATTTCTTGCTTATGTAATGGTCCAATGAAGGTGTTTCTGGGTAATGGGCAGTTCTCCTCCACATGGTGATTCTGGGACCCAGGCTCCACCCAGCCTGTAGATTATCCCTCCTCTCTGGCTTCTGAGCCCTGTGTATCCAGCTGGAAGGCAGGGGAAGAAGGCTAGAGAAGGCACAGTGGCTTCCTCAAAACCCTGGCACGCTCACACCCCATTGGTGAGAGGCAGTCACATGGCCCCATGCTGTCGCAAGGGATCCTGGGAGATGAAGCCCCTGGCTGAGCCACTGCCTCACACAGAGATGGCGTAGAGGGAATGTGGGGTGCACAGCTGGTTGTCTCTGGCATGGGCTACGGGCACAGTCTTTTAGAGGGCTGAGCGAAGAAGTCAAGGTCCCAGGCTTCCTTCTCTCAGGGCCAAGTTTAGCATCTGCCCTCCTGGGGGGAGGGCCTCCCTGGGAAGGAGAACAATAGATGACTCCACCATGCCCTCTCAGCTGCTCTGTTCCTCCAGCTGGAAAGTGGGCTCATGAAGAGTGCCTACTTCCCCAGGCTGCCATGAGGCTTCCGGGAGCTCAGTGCCCCTTACCTCATGGCCCTACACAGTCACTGCCGGTTTCAGAGGATGAGGCGAGGTCTGCCTCAGAGCCAGGGAAGCCCAGAAAGGGCCGTCGGCATGAGTGTGGGAAGGAGGCTCTGCCCTCTAGCTAGGACATCCCCAAGGCCCAGGCTCTCAGCTCCAGGCCCAGCCATGGCCTTATAAGGTGCTGTGCAGTGCTGGTTTTAAAACTGCTCAAGCAAAAACATACTGATACAAAACATCTTCCCTCAGACAACGAATGTGTCCACACAACCACACAGACAGAAACAAATCGACGTTTTTTTTCCCCCAGAAAAGTAGATGCCATTTCTGTAATAGATGCTTATGTACAATGATTGGTGTAGATTTGACACAACCATATACTATCTTAAATTTATTTAAGGGTGTAAGCAAGTATCTCAATTCTAAAAATAATGCCTTGCTGGGAATTTTAAGAGGGAGAAAAATAAGAGATGACGTGCCTGGCTCTCAAAGGGCAGGTAATGGTAAGGCTGTGGGAAAGGGACAGCCCAGCATGGGCCATTTAAAGAAGCCCTTGTCCCCTGTAATCAACACTGGCACCACAGCTGAGAACAGCTCCAGGAGAGGGCAGCGGGTGCTGCGGGGGTCAGGGAGAGCTCACACGCCTGGTTCCCCCACCAGGTAACCAAGCCCACCCTCCCACCGCAGCCATCCCTGCTTGGTGTGGGCACGTGTGCGGGGAAGGGGGCATCGCAGAGTAGAATGAGCTTGGCTCCCGGTCAGAGACTCTGTCTTTCCAGCCCTCACTGGGCCGCTTGAGAGCCGTGTGACGCTGGACATTTGTGGGAATCAGAGTTAATCTGGGTCAAGGGTGCACCAAAGGGCCTGGCACATGGTGTGCCCTCCACAAAATGCACTCGGCTCCCATCTGATGCAAAAGGACCAGAATGTGCTTTTACGCTCTCCGCAGCTGCCCACATGCACTTGACACTGCTGGGCACTCAGCAAGGGCTCAGTATATTCTTGAATCAAATCAGCATTGCTGCCAGATCTTTCCCTCCTCTCTTTCCCCTCCTCTGCCTCTTCTCCCGAGTCTTTCTCCCACTCTTCCTCCCTACCCAGGCAGCAGAGACATTCAACCTGCGGAGAACATTCTTTGCTTTATTGAATTCTCCTGCACTAACCTGAGGGAACTTGTCTTGCAGGAACCAGGAAGGTGTGTGTGTCCTCCCTCTGCCCAGTGGACACTTGGGAGCCACAAGAACCTGGTTTCCAATCCCAACTCTACCTCTTGCCCCTTGGAACTCTGAGCAAACTGTGACCTCTCTGAGGTTCACGCGCCCTGGGTGCAACATGGAGGGCATGCCTACCAGGAGATTGGATAGGCGGGTGAAGCAAAACGATGAAAGCACCATGCTACTGTTTTGTAGATATTGAGTAACCGTTAGTTTCCTTCTTCACAAGGGCAGCAATGTAGTCCCACCTCTGTGGTCCAATCTTGAATTTCCAACATAAGAACCTTATCTCTTAAGTCTTTGATCCTTGTGAAAATACAAATGCCCTTTGGGAGAAAACCTGAAAGGTTTATTCCTGGTGGAAAGAGTGCAGAGTGAGGGTGACTGGGAGACGCTAAAAGCCCACATCTTATATATCCTGAAAATGGATAGCAAGTAAGATTCAGCCTGAGTTCTAATTCCAACCAGCATTGTGTTGAGAGGGATTCTGAGGCCAGCTCTGCTTGGAAGGAAGGTCTGTGTTGTTAATCAGTGATACCTGTGAATAAGGGTATGGAAGTCTTTGGGTTTCGTAAGGGGTGGGGAAGGCTGACGAGCAGCCTTGGAACCTTTGTCCCTGTCCTTGGAGCTAAGGTCCTGTGTGCCCCCCCCCCCCAGATGAGTCCAGCGGGAGGTCCTCCCAATCTTGCTTTCTCCAGGCTGATCCAACCCGACTGGGTACCAGGCATTGATATTCCTTTACTGTAAGCCCAGCTGCTTCCAGCCAGAAGCAGCTCTTGCTACCAGAGGGAAATGGTTTTGAGCATGCAGCTCCACGTCTCAGCAGCCTGCTCCCAGAGCCTCATTACGATATTGTCGATATTCCCCACGAAAGGGCATCTCTCCTGGCGCCTTCGCTTTTTTATTAATGTGTGTGAAGGCAAGTCAAGTCTGATTATCATGAAGACAATTGCTGAAATCCCTCCTGGAGAAGGCTCATCCAGACTGTGTAGGCGGTTTAATTTCAGAGACCCATTAATTGGCAAAATTGCTTAAGCAGCTGCTCTTGGTGTCATTTCAGGACCACTTTGTGAGAAGCGGAGAGGAGAGGAGAGGGAGGGAAGGAAGCAGGCTTCCCAGCAGGCCTGCCTGCCCAGCGCTGCGGCCCCGGAGTTCCCACTCCTCCGGCAGACAGACTCCAACGCTGCAGGAAGACCCTGCTGTGGCCTGGGCTTGCCACTGCCTTCTGCCCCGCTCCTAACCAGTCACTCAGCCTCCAGATCCACAAACACACACCACCTCCCTACCTGCTGCCTCTTCCCTCCAACCATTTCCAACCAGCAGCAAAAGCCTGTTCGTTGTTCAAAAACCAGTTCAGAGTGTCAAGAGGCCTTCTGGGATTTGCTTTCATAAGGTCAATCTCCTCTTTCTCTCTGCTACCTTGGTTCTCTCTCCTCTTTTCTTGCTTCCAATATCGGTTTGCATTGTGGTCTTTGTCTCTCTCCCCCCAGCACATAAAGCCTGCTATAATAAACGACATGAATAGAGGTCTGTTCCATGGAATGTGTACCGCTCAGATTATGGGTCATAAAATTGTCCATTCACTCAGTGAACAGGTGTCAGGGATTGTGCTAAATAAAGAGTACGATGCTCACTCGAGGGGGAGAGAAGGTCTGCCCTACCTTTGAAGGATGGGCATTTTCTCAGGACAGAGATGGCATACCCAGCTCAGGGGACTGCAGAAAGTTCTGCAGGAAAGAGGCCTTGAGCAGGCCTTAGGGAAGGGGATATAGCAAAGCTGGTGATTGTTCTCACACTAGAGTCTCCCAGAAAACGGAAAAATAGAAATAGTTTTCAAAATATATTCTAAAAGATATTTTTCTAGAAGATATAAATAAACCCTGAAATGAATATGCTTCTTAAAAATTATTGAAGCATAACATATATGTAATAAAGTGCACAAATATAGCAGATACCTCTCTAAATGTTTACATTAGTATCCACCCCCAAAACCACCACTTACATTAACCCAGATAAAGAACTAGATAATTTCCAGCTCCCCAGCGGCTCCCTCATGCCCCTCCCCATCACTGACCACACGAGGGTAACTCCTCTCTAACATTTATCACCATAGACTAGTTTTGCCTGGAATCATGCAGAGCACACTCTTTCAGCTCTGCCTTGTTTTACTCAAACTATTTTGAGCCTATGAAATTCATACATGTTGCATGCAGTGTTTAGAACAAATAAGCTTTTAAGAAATGCCCCTTGTGAGCCCAACTCTGGCAAAGATGTCTTATCACCTATCACATATCCATTTTCCCCTTCTTCCTTAGAAGCAGAACCCAAATTGTATATGCCCAGCTAAAAAAAGACTACATTTCCCAGGCTCCCTTGCAAACAGGGGTAGCAGTTAGATGTAAATGGCAGCCACTCAGCAGGGGTTCTGGGAAGCTCTTTAAAAGGGACTGGGTCTGCTGGAAGCCAGGGCTTGCACCCTTCCCCCTTCCTCCTTTTACGCCTGGTATGTGGATGTGCCTGGAGCTGAGGTCGCCATCTTGGGCCAAGAAGCAACTTGACAGATAAGTCATGTGATAAGAAAGGTGGAGCAGAAAGTCAATGAAGCCGGATCCGCGCGGTGGTTCCTGCAGCCTCCCTGTGAGCCCCGGGCTGCCTTCGTGCTGGCTGGTTTAGGCCACCGTTACATGGTTTTCAGCTCTAGGCAGGAGAACCTCACCCTAACTGAAGGATCATATTGGTATGTGAGGTAGTCAATGCCTTCGTGTTGCATATGGAATAAAATCCAGATTCCTTGCTCTGTCTACGAGGTTCTGTTAGAATGTAACATCTTGCCTCCCTCGATGGTATGCGCTCAGACACCAGGTGTCCCGGTCTAGCCCCTGCTCTTTTCACACCCCTGCAAACCACAGAACATTCTCTCACCCAAGGATAAGGCAGTCCTCAGAAAGTCACTCCCTGCCCTGAGCACAGCAGGCGCGGTACTTTTCCACCCCCTATCTTCACGCCCTCTCCAACCCTGCCCAACTCCACCAGTTCAAAGTTCCTACCCGGCTCAGTCAGCCGGGCTGGAGTCTCTTCAGACCCCCGCCATGCCGGCAACCTAATAAGCTCCTGCCTAAATTTTGGTCTGTCCCCCAGCCTCTCTAACCTGGGATCTCACAGGTTCCGTGTAATCAGGCCCCAGGTTTCTTTTCTGATCTTTGCTCTTTTCACTCCCCTTTTGCTTTTCATCCACAGACCTTGTGTCATCTCCTCAATTTCCCAGAGCTTTTCCTCATCTCAGGGCCTTTGCGTGTTAGCCCTCTCCTCCATGTCTCCTGACTGGTTTTGCCTCATCTTTCTGTCTCTCTCTTTTTTTCAAAAAGATTTATTTTTGTTTTGTTTTGTTTATTTCTCTTCCCCCACCCCCTGTTGTCTGCTCTCTGTGTCCATTCTCTGCATGTTCTTCTGTGACCGCTTCTATCCTTATCAGGGGCACCAGGAATCTGTGTTTCTTTTTGTTGTGCCATCTTGTTGTGTCAGCTCTCAGTGTGTGCAGCGCCATTCTTGGGCAGGCTGCACTTTCTTTCCTGCTGGGAAGTTCTCCTTATGCATGGGGCTCCCCTATGTGGGGGACACCCCTGAGTGGCAGTGCACTCCTTGCACGCATCAGCACTGCACATGGGCCAGCTCCATACAGGTCAAGGAGGCCTAGGGTTTGAACCACGGACCTCCCATGTGGTAGGCAGACGCCCTAACCACTGGGCCAAGTCCGCTTCCCTTTCTGTCTCATTTTAAGCGACATCTCCTCAAAGAGGCCTTTGCTGAGTACCAGTCTAAACTAGATGCCTCTGATATCCATCTCAGTACTTAAAACACTTTGTAATTACAGTCATTTGTTTATCTATTTGTTCAAATTCTATTTACTTCCGCTAAACCCTCAGTTCCATAAGGACCAAGACTGATTATATTGTTCACTTTGGTGTCCCCAGAGTCTACCACAGTGCCTGACTCATGGTAGGTACCACATAAATGTTTGTTGAATGAATGAATGAAGGAAATACAAAGGTTACTACAGCTCCCAGGTCTACAATAAAGGAGACTCAAGATCCTGCTCTACAATAAAATAACAAAAATAAAACATGTAGGATACCAAGAAGACCAAGATGAACAAAACAGAGAAATAAGAGGTTAAGGTCATATTTGGTGGGTGGATGCCAGGGACTCAAACAAGCAGGCAGTTTCCTGGGAATCCAGAAAGGTGAGATGAGTGTGATCAGGGAAGGCTTTGAAGAATGGGTACAATTATAAAAAATGGAAAGTGAAAAACAACCCATATATGGAGATGTCTTATTAATTAGGATTGGGTTCAGCCAAGATAACAATGGGTTAAAGAAGAGACAGGTTTATTTTATTCTCACATGAAAGACATTGTCATCCAACCGACGATTGATGTGTCACCCCTGTGGCATCAGCTCCAGGAAGTTACACACCAGCTCATTCTCTCCATTCAGTTAGGATTGGGTCACGGGTTTCTACACCATCTCTTCTGTCAAAGAGTCACAACCACTGGACACCCCAGACTTAACCAACATGCTTCCGTTATCACACAGTGCCTCTCCCAGATGTGGGCAGTGGTCGGTCCTTGACTCCCCCAACCCCTCTCTGGGCAGTGAGATGTGGGCCCAAGAGGACGGTAGCACTGCCTACCCATCCTGGAGCAGCCTGTCCATGAACTGGGTGCCTGGGTGCCATGTGGGCTTTAGACACCCTCCACCCTCACCTCCACTTAGTGAGGCTCATCTGCCTTCCTGGCACCTGCTCAAATCTTTGGTTCCTGCTGGGACTGAGTCACCTCTTCAAAACCCCAGCTCAGCTAGACACTGTAACCAGTAGTGACCCCAAGAGTGAAGGTGAGAAAGCTCGGAGTTCAAGCCCAGGCTCTGATACTTGCCAGCTGTGTGATCCTGGGCCCTTTAATTAGCCTCTCTGAGCCTCATATGTAAAATGGGCATGACACTACACCCTCCAAGGAGTTTCTAAATGGATAGTTTAATCAGACGATCTCTGTAAATGACCTCCAGCTGTTTTGGAACCCAGTGGGAACACATGCCCAGAACTGTCTGTGGGTTCCCATCTTTTACCACATCCCAGGTCTGTCTCTTTAAACTACATTTCCCAGGCTCGCTTGCCTGCTGGCTTCTTGTCAGGTTCAGCCAAAGAGGAGACACTGGCGGAAGACTGGAAAGTGGGAAGAAGGGCGAAAGCATTTGTTTTTCTGCTCCTGGCAGTGCCTCCAGCAGAGGCATGGGCAGTGGGCGACTGAGGGCCAAGTGCAGCCCCCGGGCTCCAGGAGTGTTAGAGGCAGGTCAGCAGCTCCCGGGAGAGAGCAGGCGCCCAGGCTCGGGCTGTGGCAGCCAGGCTGGGGAAGGATCCTGGGTCCAGCCTCCAGGACAGTGGACGCTTTCTGGTCACGAGTAAGAGCCCTTGCCTGGCTTTTTAGCACCCTGGTAATCAGTTCCCTACATGAAATCCCTCTGCTTGAAATCTCTAGAACATTCCCTGCCTGCCTGTCTGGGCACTGCCCAGTGCTCTCCACATCCAGGGGACTTCGCACCCTGAGCTTCCATCCCTGGACAGTAGCTCCCGCCCTCCAGGGTGCCAAGCACCGCCTAGGCGCCCTCCGCTCCCTGGCCCCTCTGACCAGCCCATGCTGGGCCCTTAGTCTGCCTAATCCCGCAGGTGAATGAACTGAAACCCTGGCCCCGCTTCACGAAGGGGCCCAGCCCTTCTGTGCTAATCGGTTTCTCTCAGCACCACCCTTGGCCCCAGCAGTTCTCACACTGCTCTCTCCCTGCCCCTCCCAGGGGCTCCCAGCCACCCCAGTAGGAGTAAGGCCTAAAAATGCGCACAGCCTCCCCTCTAACCCTCAGACAAGGTGGGGAAGGAGTGGCTTCTGCTGTCAGGACAGGCTTCCTGCACAGCTTAGAGGTGACTCTGGAGCTGGGCCAGCCCAATAGAGGTCTGCTAGGCCAGCCCCAGCTCCTCAGGACGGCAAGATACCATTTTGTCCACCATATGGATGAAAGCAGTGCGTCTCAAAGGAATAAAGTGACTTGCTCGTGGCTTTCTTTCGGGGAAGGCTCCCATCTGTTGTCAGCACTCATCGCTTCCTATTGATAGCTCTTCCAACTCCTCTTCTTTACTCTAGGGGCTCATGGGGTCAACAGCTTCCCCCAACTGCACAGAGCTCTCAACTCAGGCTGAGTCCCGTGTCTGGAATTTTCCAGTCCTCAGACCAACACAACACAATGTGCTGGATCCCATCCCTGCCAATTTCTATTCTCTGCCAGGGAAGTGAAACTAATCTGTACTGTAAAGTGTCAGTGAGGCAGTGTGTCAGCTCTTCCTTAGAAACACTTCTGTTCTTACCTGAGGCCCTCAGCTGGGCCGATCTGTACAGTGGTGCAGGCTGTGTACTGCACCATCCTGGCGGGTGCCATCAGTGTTGCAGTCGTGTGACTAGTGCCCCCTAGAGTGGTGTAGTGCAAAAATAGACAGTGGCCCTGTCCTTCCAGAGACAATGCCTAATCCAAAGAAGTGATGTATAGAAAGAGTTCAGGGCCAGGGGTCAGGAGACCCGGGTCTGGTCTGGAATCCCCCACTGACTTGCTAGGTCACTGACCCTTCATCTTTCCGGGATTTGGTTTCTTTCCCTGAAAATCAGGGTGGATATGTGTGTAAAGCTGAGTCCTTTTAAATACCCATAGTGCGCTTTCTCCTTCAATTACATCCTAGGCAAGGCAGACTTCTCCCCATTGCAGAGATGAGAGACAGGAGACCCACAGAGTTGGGGACTTGCCTAGTCACTCGAGAAGATCAGAGCCGGACCCTGGATGCAGATTTCCAGGCTCTGTATCTTGGGCTCCCACACTGATTTGGGCTGAGCCACTTTCTAAGCCCTGAAGTCGCACGCAGGCATGTCCGCGCCCACGTGCGGTTGGTGGTGATCTTAGGCCGCGCCGTGGGAGGGGCCGTAGGCGCCCCGGGGCCGTCAGCTCCCTCGCCATTGGCGCCTCCTCCTCCAGCGTAAGCTCAGCGCTGGCTCCTCGAGGCGCCAGGTGGAATCCCAGCACTCCCCCCCCCCTTGCCTGGGCCTGGCAAGTGGAGGCTGAGAACAGATGCCTAGCACCTTGTTCTTGGCAAGAATGACTGATTTGCGAGTCCCATACTAGGAGCCGCGCTCGCTCCCCCAGCGTACACACTGTGTCAGCCCGTCCCAAGCTGGTGAAAATAAACAGTGTCATTATCCCTCCGCTGACTGCCACACAGTCTATTTATACCACTTAAGACACGGGATAAATGGCTTCTCAGTTTCATAATGAAAGGAATATTTCATTTTGCAGAACTGAGGAACTGTTTATTGAGCATAAAAACAACATTTATACTGTGTTTTGATAATAAACTGATCTGGAAGTCGGTTCATTTAGGCGGTGGCTTGGCAAATATGACTCAGTCGTCTCCTCTGAAGTTGGTGTGGGCTGGGAGGAGAGGATTGGGGTGTGTGGAGCCTGTGATACAGGGAGTCACAGAGCCCAGAACACCCTTCGCATTTACTGTATTAATTCGCTGAATGCTCACAACAATCCCATGAGATGGGTACCATTGTTATCCCCAATTTACAGATGGGGAAACCGAGGCACAGAGAGGTGCAGTAGCTTCCCCAGGTCGCAGAGCCAGGATGCAGTAGAGCTGTGGATTCATGCCAGCAGACTGGCTCCAGAGCCCACTCCCTTCACCATTACGCTGAAGATTTTTTTCTTGACCTTAGAAAGGTCTGGAAATTGGAAGAGATACACCAAGAGGAGGTGAGTGAGAGAATTTTATTGTTTATGAAAATACGAGCCCGGCCCGGGGTTTTTGCCCCCGAGTTGCTTTATCTGCCTGACTGAGAATGAAACTGGCTGGGGGATTAGTGCCAGGAGCTTGCCCTAGTGACCTTCCCTCTTTCAGGTTCCTCCTTGTCATTGCTTTTTCACAGGCAGTGATGCCTACTCACAGGAGCCGCCCCCACCATGCCAGAGCATCCTAGCCAGGCCCTGCGTGTGAACGGCGAGGGGCCAGCTGCCCCTGCTCCTGGTGTGTGGGGCCTCCCTCTCCTGCTGCTGAGGGAGCCCGCTGGAATCTCGGCTCTGCCCCAGGCGCCAGCAGCTCCTTGGTCGATGCGCTCATTCACACACAGAAGTACCAGGTAGGGAGCTTGTGATAATCCTTACAGTCTCTGGGCATTACTATGTGCTGGGTTGGGGGAAAAAAAGAGAGATGCTGAAGCACTAGCCCCCAGTACCTGAGATTATGTCCTTATTTGGAAATAGGGTCTCTGCAGATGGGATCAAGTTAAGATGAGGCCATACTGGATTAGGGGGGACCTAAATCCAGATGCTGGTACCTTATAAGGAGGGGGAGATTCGGAGGCCCACAGAGCGAAGGCAGCCACACAAAGATGGAGGCCGAAATGGGAGTGACGCAACTACCAGCCAAGAACACCAAGAGCGGCCAGCATCTCACAGAAGCCAGAATAGGCCAGGAAGCCTTCCTCCTGGGGTCTTGGGAGGGAGCATAGCCCTCCTGACACCTTGGCTTTGCACATCCAGCCTCCAGGCCACTCAGCTTGCTCTCCTCTGCTTCAACAGTCCTGACAAACTCACGCAGTGCCCAGGGCCACGGGTTAGCCCTTGACAGTAGCGGTAGAGATAAAATGTTCACTAGTTTAACAAAAAGGAAACAGACCCAAAGAGGTCAACTAACTTGCTCAAGGCCATGTAGCTAATAAGTGGCAGAGCAGAGACCCAAACCCAGGCCTGTTTTCAAAGCCCTCAGACTTCTGCTGCTGCATTTCCTACAGAGACTTCCAAGAAAGAAGTCAGATGCAATGCATTGCCGTGGGTTCCCTGCCCCTCGCCTTTTACACACACACACACACACACAAGTATCTAACTTCCATCTGAGTGCCTCAGTCTGTCCCTGCGGTAGGCTGATGAATAATTCCCAAAAAGATCCTTCCCAATCCCAAGATCCTGGGGATGTTACCTTCTGTGGCAAAAGGGACTTTGCAGAGTGAAGTGAAGGGTATTGAGATACACATTATATAGTGTTATCAGGGTGGGTCCAGTGTAATCACAAGTGTCCTCATAAGAGGAGGAGGCAACGTGACAGTGGAAGGAGAGATGGGGGTGATGTGAGCCAAGGAAGTGGGAAGAGGCAAGGAATGGATTCTCCCCTGGAGCCCTGAGAAGAAACCAGTCCTACTGAATGACCTTAGGTCCGTGAGACTCATTTCATCATTCCGACCTTCAGAACTTAAAAGACAATAAATTTCTGTTGTTTTAGGTCACTAAATTCATGGCCACTTGTTACAGCAGCAATAGGAAATGAATGCAATTCCATACATCCCAATTTTCCAGTTTGGTCCTGGATTTCAAAAGTATTGACCTGGGGGTCCCTTAAATATGCCAGAATTTGTAGATATCTCAATGTAGAGTCTGTAACTCCATTACTGTTTATATAGTGTGATCACTGAGGAAAAGCTAAAGTCTGTAGAGGGGAACTGACCTGTTTAAAATCATAAACTCACAGCAGCAGAGAGGAGACTAGAATCCAGGACCTCTGACTTCCAGATGAATCCTCTGTCCCCTACCTCAGACACTCCTTTTCTGGGCAACGATAATGCTGAGGAATAGCAAAGAACAGGTGACTGAATAGCATCTCAGAACTGCTTCCTTTCAAGAAAGAGTATGCATGTTATTTGGTTTGTTTTGGCTCTCCCTCCATAACCTATTGTAGATCTGTGGCACACAAGGAAGAGGGTGTTATACTGAGTGTGCATCACCATTCCACTTGCAAGTTTAGGGCTTTTTTGGTGAGAAAGAGTTAGCATTATATGTTCACCCTATCCCGTTCATGTTCCTCCCATGTCCACAGGAGGCCACATCCCCCAGTCCCTTGTGAGTAGGCAGGGTCATGCAACTAGCTCTGAAATGTGGGCAGAAGTGAGGTTTTCACTTTCAGTCTGATCTCTAAAATCTCCACACACTCTCCTACTCATTCCCACCTTGCTGGTTGGCCGGCCAGATTCAGAAAAGTCAGAGGAGGACCTGAATGACTCTGAGACCTTGGAAAACAACTAGATTCTAGGGGTTAGCAGATCCTAAACTCAGATAAAGGAGCTGAATCCCAGAATCACTGCTTGGAGAAGTGCTCAGCAGAGTCAGCTGATGGCAATGCCCATAGTGCACCTTGCATCAGTGACAAATGAACGCTCATAGGGTAAATGACTGAGAATTTGGGACTTTGTACTGCAGCATAACCCAGGCTATACTGACTAATGCAGTGGGGAAGATGATAGTCAATGCCTCCCTGGTGCTCAATAAATGGAATAACTAGAAGGACCCTTAGAATGGAACCTTTTCTCTAGGTGGATATCAGATGGGTCTGTGATATGGGTCCACATACATCCTTCTAGCTCCAACTATAAATTCACTGAAGGGCTAAGAGTTAATAGTCAAAAGGTAATTACTGTTTTAAAAAATAGTACAATTATTTTTAAAAGTGCCCTCATCAAGAGTAACAAATGTTCCATATCATTGCAAGGTGTTGGTGGTGGGTTGTGTATGGAATCCTGTATTTTATGCATGATTGTCTTGTAAACTCACTCCTCTAATTAAAACGAAGAGTTGATAGTCAGTAGTAGTTTCATTAACCAGAGAAAAATGGCATTACTTTTATTTGAGTAATCCTGAAACACCATCCCTTTGCCAAAGTCAAAGTCACTTTTGTCTTCTACCCTGTGTCCTCAGACATTGTTCCATCTGAGGACGTTTCCTCAGTCTTGGACTGAGTCCCTCCTGGTAAGATTTTCCTGTCCACTACTCTTGAGTATGTCCTCATGAGGATCAGCTATTCTTGGAGAGGAATGTCAGGCCCAAAGGAAGTGGGTGGCCCATGAAGGAAGAAAGGGGAAGGGAGCAGAAAGACTCGGCCTGCAAGAGAGATGGACAGGGTCTGTCTAGGCAAGGGTGGGGAATCAAGTCTGGGGCTCTCAGTCCCCTCTACTCGTCCATCCCTGTGTCCACACTAGTAGCCCCTGTCCCACCCCAGATTTAAGTTAAACTTCAGAAACTTTGAGAAGTAGATCCAACCCCAACAGGCTCTGGGAGATAAATGAGCAATGGGCATAAGAAAAGAAGGTCAACCTCCCAAAGAACCTGAGAAATGGGAACTAAAACAACAATATATTTTGGCAAGATCTAAGACACTATATTTCATCAGTTGTAAAACATGCATTTCTTTTTGAATTTTAACATTTTGTAAATCAGAATGTATCTTACAACAATTGGCAGGCCACAGTAATTGGCTCTGCTTTTCCTTGCTTAGTGGTATGTAACATAATGGTGTTCTTAGGTTAGATGAAATGTGGTAGAACCATTTTTAAAAGAGCACTCCTGTGTTAGACTAGAGCTTTTAATTGTCTAGGTACATCTCAAGAGAGAAGATAAACCTAAGTCGCCACTCCTAGGAAAGGTGCCCAGCATACCAAATTTTAGATTAAAAAAATACCTACATGGTAGTATTAGATGAACAAACATACCAAGACTGCAATATTTCAAAATAGACTAACATGTAATACTGGAGTGCTGAACAATCTTTAACTTTAATCTTTGGATGAATGGGGAAAATAGCTCGTACGTGCCTTGCACATAGTACAGACTTGATAAACCATTATGGAATTAATTAATTAGAGTCTAGGGCTAATGGATGATCATTGATGATCTTTCTTGAATTCTTTTTCTCTTGCTTTTTTTTTTTTCTTTTAATGTTTTCCTTTTTTACTCCTAATTTTCTATCATGGGTATGCATGGGAAAAACTCTGAAATTTTAAAATATTTAAAGCATCTCCTCAAGCCCTTCCTTTACGTCTTCTTCCTTCCTGTGCCCCAGCCTTCTCTGAAAAATGAGAGTAATGTTTACATAATTGTTAGCAAACTATGAGCATTTTTGGTGTGTCAGGTCCTGTGCTCAACACTTTGTCCCATTTTACTAATAACCTTTCTTATGGCCTTTCTTGTGGCTTTCTTAGGGCTCTTAACTCAGCCTGCCTTGGATTTTAGTTACTTATCTGCTTGTAGGGATTAAGTCTTTCACTTTCCATGAATCCTTCAGTATCTAGGGCTGTAACTGGCATTTAGCACATGATTGAGTGGGGGGAAGGATGGACTGACAGATGGACAGCTGGATTTAAGTACTTACTTTTTACCCTTAAGTCATTGAAAAACTGGCCAAATCAGAGGTCTCATTATGACAACAGGAAGTTAGAAGGCACGGAGGCAAGGACAGATTTTGAAAGGAAAAGCCAATTTATTCAATACTGCAAATGAGTAAAAAGAATAAAGTTTCCCCAAAGTCCAGAAATCCAGACGGGTTTCTGCCCCTGGCCAAATATGTATGATATATTCTTATTAATAAAGCCAGAGTATGTCCTCAAATTATCCCAGGAATACATTTGCCCACCCATAGCAATGGGGGAACCAATTACTTATTAATAAAGCAATAGCTAAATCTAATTATATTCCCATCAGAGGCAGCTGGTAATAAAAGAGGGCTGGTCTTCCAGAGCTCGGTGACCTCACAGACCCCAAATCAAAGTTTAAACCATCCGTCAGCTTCCAAAACATTCCCAGCTCACCTACCAATTACCAGCACCCTGGTGCCGCTGTCTGTGAGGGGTCAGAGGTCACCACATGCACTAGATAGCTGGGAGCTGAATGGGGCTTTAGAAATCTCATTATCCTGTTAACCATACATTTATCTGACAAGATAAAAGAGACTAGGTGACCAAGCTATCATTAAAGATTAATAGAAAGTATAAAAGATTCAGCTGCAACCAGCATTGCTATTTAGAGCTTGTGATCAGCATGACAGGGTTATTAATCAGGGAGCCAAAAAGATTTAGGTCTTTGCTCTTGATAGTTCCTATTTTTATTTGCATTTTTGTTTTGTTTTGCTTTGTTTTCCTCCTTCTGTCATTACCTTGTCTCCTGCCACTCCAAACCGGAGGTCAGCAGAGACTCCTGCTAATTGGCTCTTCTGGTTTCAAATCATAACCCACTGGGCCAATTATAAAATTGCCATGGTCCGGAGGTGATGTGGGACACAGTGGAGGGACGCTGGTGGGCTGGGGCAGAGATTCCAGCTGCTTTACCAGGCTGCCGACTTCCTCGCCTGCAAGGCCTGTTAATCAGTGGTGGAAATCAATGAGTTTTTAATTTAATTCAGCCCTAGAAGGCACAGGAGCCCCAAGATGATTTCTCCTCATTCGTGATTCCATTTCAGTTTTACATGAAAGAGCCTCAGCCCACGCCTACCCAGGAATCAGAGACCAGCCTCTGTTCGGAAGGCTCAGGGATTCTTTTTATTCTTTTTGGTTCTGTCTCCTACGGCTCACCCACCCCACCACCGCACATCATCCCTGGCATCCTCCTCTGCCTTTTTGATCATAAATCAGTGTCCTTCCATAGGAGGCCTGGAAGGTGTGCACTCAGACTGCAAGGTGGCAGCTCCCCTCCCACCCCCAGGGCCAAGGCAAAGAGAAGCCAGGGAAACGAGGCTGCTGAGGAAGGGTGGGGGTGTCCCCAACATAAGTGCACCTTCAGTCATCCCTGTGCGAGGCACCTGAGGCCCCGGCCAGTCCTCAGGAGGCTGCTCAGGACTCAGAGTTGACCACAGGTGCCCCCTGCCCCCTGCCATGAGCACAGAGATTCCTATCAGGCTTCCGGGATTCCAACCTGCCGCCTCCCATCGCTGGCTGGGAGACCTCAGTGAAGTCAGCTGGACTCTGAGCCTGCTTCTCTGGCTGGGAAATGGGGACAACACCCTCCTTCTCAGAGTAGTTTGAAAATCAAATGGATCCTCAAGTATAATCTATTCTGTTCATAATCGAATCACATCCTTGCTTGCTCCTATTTCTTCAGAGTTCTGTTCAAATTCATCTGGTAAATCAATTAAAGATTCAGTACCATTGGCTGATCCCTGGCTAGTTGCCAGAGTTCAAGGGCAACATTTTATTTCTCTGTGCAACTTCACCGCCTACCACCCAACACCACACACAGATACACAACGTGAGCTCGCCGTGAATTGTCTAATGACCTCTTCCAGATAACAGACTCTGCTCATGCCTCCATGAGCATAACCCAGCTCCTGACCCCTTGTAAGTGCCCAATAAGTATTTGGCAAATCAGGAAATGAATGCCTGGACAGAAGGAAAAATCCATATCACTCTCTAGGAGGAAAGCCAAAGGTCAAATGTCAAATGCAACCCAGTAGGGCTGAATACCAAGTTCAAGAAGCCAAAGTACGTGAAATGGAAAGCAAAATCTGGAAGAAAACGGACAGGTTGGGAAGAGGAGTGAAAGGAGGTCAGGGCGAGGGGTTCAAGACTGCGGCTGTGAACAGTGTGGCCTTTAAACAGAGGTGACTCTAGCTCTGTGGCCTAGGGGTACACCTAGAATGATTGCCTGAATCAGGCAGTTTGGCTACGTGCTGGCAGGTACAGCACCAGAAGATTCTTTTGTTCCTGTGGAAGGAGGTAAGATATGAAGGATGGAAATAGGGATGTGTCTGAGAAAGAGAGTCATGTGAGAAAAGTGACAAACTCTAGAGGCATTATGTAGAAGAGGGAAGAGGAGGGAAGAATGGGATGTGGGAAAACCGTGAGGAGGTGAAAGCAATGACCCAGGGAAACTCAGTGAAGGTTGAGGGTGGGAGCTGACGTAGGGAATTGACATGAAAACAAATCTAGATGGGAAAGAAAATCTAGAAGGTTTATTTTCTCTCCCCCTGGACAGAGTTTAAACTGGCCCCTCCTCAGCCTGCTTCTCATTTTCTCTGCATCTCTTATCCTAGCCAAAGCCAGTCTAACAGGTCCCTCCCTGCCTCATGCCTGGGGCCAGTCCCAATGCCACCAGGTAAATAAAAAGGAAGCACATGTTTTTCTTCTTTCTTTTCTCTCTCCTGACTTCCTTAGACTGCCAAAACCTATCTGTCCCATCTGCAAAACTGTGCCATTTTATATTCAAAGCTGAACAAGTCTAATTATTTACTAGATGTGTATCTAATGTATAATTGCGTTTTAAAGGTTTTTTACCCAGAAAACAATTTTTCTTTTAAGCAAGCGTGCTCATTGTTTGAAGATCCTGCACTTGGGAAACAAATCCAGAAAAAGAAAAAGAGCCTGTGGCAGAAATCGCATGAACAGACTGATCTTGCAGACAGACACAGAGACAGCTTCCTCAAACCTATGTCCTCAAGCAGAACGTCTGGAAGGATTGTAGCCTTGAGCCAGAGGAGACAAGCTAAAAACCTCCTGAAAGACTCCAGGGCTAGCAAAACTGTGTACATGAGTACCTGTGAGTGTGTATGGTTCTGTGTCTGTTTGTGTCTGGCATCTGTATGTTTCTGGGTACATGTGTATGTGTGTCCACATGTGTGGGTGTCTGGGTGTGTATATGCATATGTATGTGAGCTTGCAAGGGGAAGTGTAAGAAAGAAGGAATGAGTGTTTACTGAGAGCCTACCTTGTCCCAAGTGCTTGGGGCATTATCTTATTTAATCCTCAGGTTTTCTTGTCTCCATTTTACAGCTGAGGAAACTGAAATTCAGGAAAGTAAAGAAACTCACTCAAATATTTTCTGCCTATAAGTGTCAGACCTCGGGTGCCACAGTTCTTGTAGCCTTCCCAGTCTGTAATAAAAGAACTGAAGAAATAGAAATATCATGTGTGTGTGTTTGTGTCTGTGTTTTTTCCCATCCAATAGCATGTTGTTGGGAATTGAATCATGCCCCTCACAAAAGGCATGTTCACAGGCCTAGAGCTGCAGTGTGCCTAAGAGTTACCTCCTGAGAGCCTCCACGTTGCTCAAATGTGGCCACTCTCTAAGCCAAACTCAGCGTGTAAACCCATTACCTTCCCCCCACCATGGGACATGACACCCAGGGATGAGCCTCCATGGCACCAAGAGATTGCTACCAATCACTAAATGGTGATGCAACTAGAAAAAGACCTTGAATGAAAGGGGGAGATGGTAAAAAAAAAAAAAAAAAGTCCTCAAAAAAAGAGTTGGGAGGTCATCAGAGGGGTCACATTTACACACGCCTCAGCAGGGTCCCAGAGACAGCCAAAGCAGATACAACCCCAGTTACTGGTGCTCCTGAGAGCTACAGAGACACACAAGTTCTACGATCATGGCAGTTGTCTCTGGAGTTCAGTGCCTTGTCAGTGGGCCCTAGTTTGGAATTTGTGTTCCTGAGTGTGATGGAGTTGGACTCAGATTTGAACTTTCTACATAAACTGAACCTGTGGTTGGCACTGGGGTTGGTGTATACCTAGGGGGACTTCAATCTCTGTACTGGCCATGTGCCAGGTAGGCCCTGAGCCTCAGCAGAGTTGCAGCTCCTACTCTCTGGTTTGTGGGACTTGCACAGGTCAGCCAACAGGGAGGTGAAGATGGTCAACCACCATACCAGGGAAGTGAGAGTGCCTATAACTCCAAGCATGAGAATCACATCCATCAACCATGTTGGCTCTAAGCCCCCTCTCAATATAGAGGTGGAGTGGACATTACCAATCCAGGGTCCACAGGATGGAGGAATAAAATATGGATTAGAGTGAACTTACTGGTATTCTACTATAGAACAATTGTGACTAATATGGAAGAAACTGTAGCACTGATCTGGAGAAAGTGGACACAGTAGTTGCTGAGGGCAGGGAAAGGGAAGAAGAGATGAGATATGGGGCATTGGGGACTTACAGTTGTCCTAAATTACATTGCAAGGACAGATGCTGGACATTATATATCCTGCCATAACCCACTGAATGGACTGGGGGAGAGTATAAGCTACAATGTAAACTATAATCCATGCAGTACAGCAGTGCTCCAAAGTATATTCACCAAATGCAATGACTGTGCCACAATGATGAAAGAGATTGTTGATGTGGGAAGGAGGGGGCTGTGGGGTATGTGGGAACCGTGTATATATATATATATATATATTTTTTTTTAAGATTTATTTTTTATTTATTTCTCTCCCTTTCCCTGACCCCCCCCATCCCCCCACCCCAGTTGTCTGCTCTCTGTGTCCATTCACTGTGTTCTTCTGTGGGAATTAGTGTCTCCTTTTGTTGCGTCATCTTGCTGTGTCAGTTCTCCATGTACGTGGCACCATTCCTGGGCAGGCTGCACTTTTTTGCACTAGGCAGCTCTCCTTATGGGGCACACTCCTTGTGTGTGGGGCTCCCCTACACGGGGGACACCTCTGTGTGGCACAGCACTCCTTGCATGCATCAGTACTGTGCATGGACCAGTTCATCACACATGTCAGGAGACCCTGGGTTTGAACCTTGGACTTCCCATATGGTAGGCGGATGCCCTGTCCATTGGGCCAAATCCACTTCCCTTGGGCCAAATCCACTTCCCTTTAACTTTTTTTTCTTTTTTTTTTTTTGTCTTTATTTTTTTAATGTTACATTAAAAAAATATGAGGTCCCCATATACCCCCACCCTCCTCGCCCCACTCCTTCCCCCCATAACAACAACCTCCTCAATCATCATGAGACATTCATTGCATTTGATAACTTGTAATGTAACATTTTTTGTGATCTATGCATCTTTTTAAAAAAAAATAAAAATTTAAAAAAAAGCATGTTCAGGTCCCAACCCCACGTCCTGTGGGTGTGAACCCATTTGTAAATAGGACCTTTGAAGATGTTATTAGCTGAGGTGTTCCCGAAATGAATAAGAGCGGGCCTTAATCCAATATGGCTGAAGTCCTTATAAACAAAGGAAATTGGACACAGAGGGAGAAGGCATGGGAGAATGAGAAGCTACAGAAAGGAGAAGAACCTGGAAGTCAATGGAACCAGGAAGAGAGAGGAGATGACACCATGTGTGCATTGCCATATGGCAGAAAAGCCAAGAACAAAGAATTGCCAGAAACCAGACCCAGAATTGCCACAGTCTTCGGGGAGAAAGCATCACATTGATGATGCCTCGGGTTGGGGCTTCTCCTAGTCGCAAAACTGTAAGTCAATAAATTCCTGTTGTTTAAGCCAACGAATTGTATGGTATTTGTTTCAGCAGCTAAGAAACTAAAGCACATATTCAACATTTTCTCACATCTATTTTTATATTTGGAAATCATTTTCTGAGTCCCTTCTATCTTGGACATTGTAATAAAAAAAACTTTATGTATGTTATAATATAGCATCTCTCGAAGCAGCTTTATTATTCCCATTTCAGAGATAAGAAAATTGAGGCACCAAGACATTAAGTAACTCTTCCTCAAGAAGTTATAAGTCAAATAAAGTAATGTTTGACTCCAAAGCTCAAGCTTTTACTACTATATCATGCTGGCTTGTGTTATAACCCAATTTTGAGCCTTGAGAATTCATAGGAAAGCCATACGCACATGAAAAGTAAAATTTTCACATGATGGTCTCTATGTAAAGGTCAGCAGCTATCTTACACCATCAAAACTCAGATTCTCTTCATGTTCTCTTGCCACTCTGCCATCTTCATCTTGTTGGCTACCTTGCACTACCTTCCCTCATGGTTGCAAGAGTGCTGCCACAGCTCCAAATACCACATGTGGCCTTGACAGCATCCAGTGGAAAAAGAAAAACGAGTTAATTCCTGTGTCCCTCTTGTTTCTTTTTCTTTTCATTTATTTTATTTCATTTTCTGTTTTATCTGTCCAATCTTTTATCTGTGCACGTGTAGGAGATGTGTTGGGAAGATGGTCACCTAAGGCTAAAAAGGGTCTTTTTGTACTTTGATGTATTGTGTGAAATTTTTGTGATGAGCATACATAGTTTTTTAAGAAAAAAAATGATAAAGTCATGATTTAAAACCAAACCAAACCAAAACAAATCTGATGATGGCATTCACTTGCTTAAGATGCATCCTTGGCAGAGTTTACAGGCCCTCTACAATCTGGTCTCCTTGTTCTTGCCTCAGGACACTGTTCTCAAGCATGCCAGGTGTTTATGTGATTCCTGCCCGCACACAGGCTGTTCTCTCCAGCTGGAACACCTTCCTCCACTGCTCTGGCGTTGAAAACCCCGTGCCTTCCTCAAGGCCCAAAACCAAAATCCCTTGTTCCTTGAGGCTTCCCAGGAGGCTCACTCCAATGGTATTGTTTCCCCAAACTGGGGTCCACAGAATTGTATTTTTTCTTCTTTTTTAGCACATTTTGCAAACTGCCTTGCCATGTGGTTAATCTGGGCGGGTGGCACGCCGGAGCTGGCCTGCACCCACTCTCGCTACTAATTCTAGCAAGAGATCACAATGGTACTTTGAAATTGGCCGTGGTATGAATACGGCACAGACATGGGCAAATGCTAAAATCAGGCTTTATTTCCCCTGTGGAAAGCTGGTGGCTAAACATTTACCAGCACACCCCTAGTTTGGGTTTGTGTTCATCTCTTCCACCTCAGAATGAAATCGTTGAGGTCAGTCTTACTTAGCTGTCCCCATCCCCTGCCCCCATGCACCTCGCAGCATTTTGCTCAAGGCAGAAGCTTATTTGTAGGTAATCAGCTGCTGGAAATGCAGCCTCAGCAGAGGGGCCATCCAGGAATCACTCATTATTCCCTCAGCCGTGAGCATCAGTCAGCCCTCGACCCCGAGCTGCGTGGCAAGAGCTCCTGCACGGCAGGTGTCCAGCCATCTTCCTGGAGTAATGGCCCCACCTGTCTGAGACGGAAAACGCAGGGCTTAACAGGAATGATGGAGATGTCAAATGGCCCCAGGCCTCCCCGAATCCCTAAATCTTACACAATGGAAAGGCTTAAGTGACTCAGTAAATGAGCCAGGAAGTTCATGTCTTGGAAAATGCAAGGTGAATTGTTAAACCCGCCCAAGCAGCATTGATCATCAGCTTACAGGTGGTGTCAGAAGAGTTGATCCAGTCCCCTAAAGCACTGTCTGTGCTTTTTCAAGGGTGACTGCAAGTGACAGAGAGGATAGCAAGAGGCAGGCCCGGGCAACCTTCTTGCAGAACCCCTAATTTGCAGCTGGCTCCTGCAGTGTGCCCAGGTCTGCAAACAGGCCCCAGGGGTGGGGCTGGAGAACTCAGGGAACTGAGAGACAGCCGTCAGCACAGGCCACTCACAGAACACGACTGCCTGGCCATCCCACCTCCCATCCACCTGTGCCCCCAAAGCCCCTATGTGAGAAAAATCTAGAACAAAGTCCCTCCAGCCAAAGGGGCAGGGGCTGACTCTCCATCATCTTTTTTCCCTCAGCCCAGTGCCCAGGCAACAGGAGATTCAGAATTCATATTTGCTGAATAAATAAACCTGAGCCTGGTTCAGCCGTTTCACTGTGCAACCTTGGGCAGCGCCTTTTTCTCAGGGCCTCAGTTTCCCCATCCGGAAAATGGCCTTGGCTTTATGAGCTCACCCCACCCCCACAGATTTGTCACCTTAAATTTCTAGATATTTTTGAGCCACAGGCTCAGCCTGGTTATGAAGTGCGAGACTGAGGGCTGAAGGGGTTTAAGAGGTCTATAGCCTGCCAGCCCAGGCCCAAACCTGGAGGCCCCCAGTTTCCCTGGCTCAGCCCTGTGCAAACCAGTCACCTGCCCGTCCAAGGGTCTGCTCCCTGGAGCCCACCCAGCTGGCTGGAAGTTCTCCCAGTGCCTGTGGGAGCCAGCGAGTGACAATCACTAGATGACAGGGGAGGCTCAGCACACGTCCTGAACCACAATCAGTCAGCAGCCGGCGTCGGCAACTTCCTTGAGTGGAAGTTGTCAGAGGCACGTCAACACTTCAGCGGCTGCTACTCCAGGCGGGCAAGGCGAGGAGAGGGCTTGTGGGTGCCTGTCTGTGCAGGCCAGTCAGCGGTGGATTGGAGCTGAAATCCGGGAGGCGCTCAAGCTGCCCTCTACCCTGCCCAGACCCAGCAGTCTTTAGGGGCACGGCAGAAAGAAGAGCGGGGGGAGGTCTTCCCTGCATTTCCAGCCTACTAGACACTCCACATATTTGTCTCCTTTCTTCCTCAGAATAACTCCACGAGGCAGATATTGTTGCCACCATTTTTCAGATGAAGCTCAGAGAGGTGGTGTGTCTTACCCAAGGCTACTCTGTCCTCCAGGGCCATGGACCTTTGGGGATGACAGCTAAAAGGTACTGTTGGCTCTGCTTTCAAAAACCCTTGGGAGCAGGTCTCATTCACACTTTTGCCCACTCCCTAACTTTTACCAGGTCATGGGGTAGGTGGTAGGATATGGTAAATCATGTGGCCTCCATCCCAAGGCAATGAAAAGCCTTGGGTTTTTTTTTTAATGTGTCTGTGTGGTAAGGAGATGTATGAGAAGTCATGGTAATAGGAGAGCACTTAAAAGTCATACTGGCTCAGTGGGGCAACGGGGTCAGGGGGGAGACCTGTTAGAAGACTGATGCAGTGTCCCAAGAGAGATGGTAGACCTTAGACAAGGGTGGTTGATAGCAAGAGAAAGAGAAATGAGTGGATTCCAGAGATATGAAATCCAGGAGGCAAAGTCGGGAGGCAGATGGGGTCAAGGGCAGCTCTAGGGTTCACTCTGGCAGTGAACGCTGAGACTTATGGAGAACTCACAGCCAGGCTTGATGGTGGATTTCCAACCCCTTGTTTGTTTCTCACCATCTTTCCTAACATGCATCGCCTACTGATCAAAGGTATACAGCTTTCTGTTTTTCTCCCTAGGTGGTGAGACCTGGGCACAGAGACGGCCCCAATGGTCACAGGATGCCACCACCTCTACCCCATGGCTTCTTGAACTGTCTTGGGCATGCGGGGACCCTGAGGAGCATGTGTTGGGCTGAGATGGTTTAGTCAGGGATTGGGAGAACATTTCTAAATTCCAATCTGCCCCTAGGAAGTTACACCTTCTGGAATTTCACATTCCATCTCTGGGCCTCAATTCTCTTCTGTCTAAAATATTGTTACTGAGGATAAAACAATACCATATATGCAAAAGCTCTGAACAGTACCAAGCAACAGGTAAACTCAACTATTTTTTATTGCAGAGAATGGAAAGGAGTCGAGAAGTGACGATCAGAGCACCATAGGCAGTGGCACAGCCCAAGCATCTGAAGGAGGTGGTGGGTAGGTCAGCTAAAGACTTTCGCTTTTATTATCACACGGCTCAATCTTCACAAAAGCCCTATTAAGATAAATACTATTATCTCCATTGTCAGATAAGGAGGTGGACAGAAGCGGGATGAGTTGTCCAAGTTCGCCAGCTCCTAAGTAGCCATGCCAGAGCGTCTCACCGAACAGGTAGGCAAGCCCGTTAGCTGAGAAATTGCTTACTGAGTCCAAAGTTAAAAATGACAGTCTCCCAAGGAACGAGTTCAAGGGAAGAACTTCTAGCGGCCAGGACCTCTGCAGGTCTTCCTCTTGCAGTTTCATGATCCAGGGCAATTCTGAGAACGAAATTGTACTTTCCTGAGATGGGCTGGAGCAAAAAAAATCTTATTACCTTCAATTTCGAAATCATGTGTCTCACAGAAGGCAGCGGGCAGAAGGGAAGGGCGAGGGGCTGCCTGACCAGCTCCCCCAGCAGCTCTGCTGGCCTAGGAAGTTAAGAACAGCCATTTTGTGATTCTCTCTGCTCATCAACTACTTGAGCAAACCCTAATTGCTTCCCTGAACCTGAAAAATATCAAACTGCATAAATAAATGTGCTTTAAATTATTAATAAAGGCATTTACATCTGGAGTTGGAGCATGAAAATTAATTTAATTTCTTATGCTAAACTGGCTGGTGTGGCAAGCAATTTGAGGATTTGGAGACACAAAGGGCAAGGAAGAAAATGAAGACAGGATGTGTGCTATCTTTGGCATTTTGCATTCAAAATCTCCAACAGTAAAAAAGAAGGAAGGAGTGGAAAGAAAGGATGGGAGAAAGTTGTCTTTCAGACCCCAAGTAAAAAGACTTCAGTCACTGGGAAACAAGAAAATAAAATTCATTTTTACCCCAGGACTCCCTCATTTTGGAGTATATTTGGAGACTCTCTGACAGAGCCTGTGAAGGGTGTAATACTTGACTTTTTCAAGAGCAGGGATAATAAAACTTGAGGTTGGGATGGGCCCATTAGATGAGCTTGAAAGTAGGCCAGGGAGCATCAGGGAATGCCTGTGAGGCGGCAGAGCGGGGAGGGACCCCTGCTGACAACCCACCCTGACACATTGTCCTGGCTTTGCCCCTTTAGCTTCCAGAAGCAGGGTGGCACCAAACAGCCTTGCGTCTGCGTCCCAGCTCAGCCAGTTACTGGTTGAGTGTCCTTGGCGAGTTTCTCCATCTGAGTCTCAGGCTCTCCATCTACAAAATGGGCTAATAATACCTATGCCACAGTATCTTTGTAAGGATGTAACATGGCATTTGGGATTTTTGTCCAGCCAGGGTCCACTCACTCTTAGGACAGATTATACCGCCACCCACGTTTTCCAGTATCTTTAATAGCCATTGGCGTGACTAGAAGCTGTCATTTTGTATCGGAGAGCAGAGGGAGATGTTGAGTAAGGGACTTGGTCTGAGGGGAGAGTGGAAGAAGAGAGAAAATTTGGGGCCTGTTTCTGTGTGACTTTCTAAGATCGAAAAGTCAGGGAGGTTAAAAGACTTTGTGAGACTATGGCCAGAACTAGAGCAGCCCTGGAGCCCAGCTTCCAAAACGGGGCTGCTCTGCCTGGAATGTTCTGTATTCCAGGGTTTAACGTCCTGGGCAGCATGAGTCGTGCTGGGTAGGGGCTGTGGGCGCAGACAAGGGGGCATGAGAGCGAGAGAGGAAGTGTAGGGTAGACGTTGCTGAGCCCCCAAAATAACCAGGGGACACCTTTAGAGGGCTCTCGAGCAGGAAGTGTCAGTGAGAGCAAAGGGACGCCTGCATTACGCCTCTAAAATGAAATGCCTGTCCACGGACTGGGCATATAGGTGTCAATACCTGTCAGCTCCCTCCCTTGGTACGTTTATCAGTTGTTGATCTTTTCCTTGATCTAGTTTCCATGGGAGCCAGGGGTTAGGGTTCTACCCTCTAAATTCTCAAAAGAATAGGGACTCGTCTCAACACACCGACCAGCTCACTCCTGGCCCTACTGCCCCGCACTTAGTAATGCAGCTTCCCCGCCTGCCCCTCAGACCATCAGACAGCTCCAGAGCCAGTGTGAGGACCAAAGAGGGCTGCAGAGCATAGAAAGTCTGTCCCCTTCCCCAGGCCACAGGGTTTCCCAGACCTAAGCTGGGACCAGAGGATGGGAATGAAAAGGCAGGCCCAAAATTTGGTGACTGAACAAGGACACTTCCAGGAGGAGGTGCGCAGCACACCCTGGAGCAGGTCTTGGCCCCTCGTCCCCGGCCACCATGCAGCTCGGGTCCCCATCCCACAACCTGGTCATCTGCCTCAGCCCTGCCTTGACCTTTCTACCTATCAAGGGGTCAGAAACACAGATGGTCCTTTCTTCAACAATTTCACTTTCGGGGCAATTAATTGATGCCATTTTCCCATTCTCTCTGTTTTTTGCTCTGCATCCAGTATTTCTGCCAGTATCGGAAAGGACACAGCTTAGTTGAAAGTGTGTGGGCTTGAGAGTGACCTGGACCTGGATATGAAACCTGAGGACCTCTGGGCATCCCAGGTTCCTGCCTGTTAGTGCAGGTGGTAATGCGTCACATGGGCATTCAACGGCCCCTGGCTGCCTGGCGCGGGGCAGGGCTGTGCCATGGCCATGATCGATGCAGCTTTCCCCCTCCTCTCCTGCCCTGCACACGGCTCCACAGGCAGCAGAATGGAACAGACCCTTTGGCCGCAGGAATATTTCCAAAAGAAGAAGGGGCCCCTGCTCCAACTGTTGTTAGCAGTTTTTGTTTCTCAGCTATCAGTCTTCCCAATTGCCTTCAAAAACTCTTCCAAATTTCAAGATGGTAAAAAAAAAAAAGTTTCTTAAAGTTTTAATTAATGCTTATGAAAGATAGTGTGTTAGTTTAAGTTGAGTTTATGACACAGCAGAAGGAGGTGTTTTACTGTCTTTCTTTCAATTTTATAGCAAGCAGCGACCCCTCTTATAATCACAGTGTGAAGTAGACATTTATGACCAGTTTATGGGACTTAAAGAATAGTTTTGTATTGTACAGTATGAGAGCAGCTTAGAGCTGTTTCCTCTTTTGTGACACACTGTTGGTCACTGCTTTGATTGAGAATCACTGGGACATTTGTTGAGAACATCACTGCCAGTTACTGCAGGGTTCCTTTGGGGAGGTACCTTCCATTTTAAAGTTTCTAAGACCAAATTGTTAAGAGAAGTAGAGTATTCCCGAATCCCACGTCTTTTGTACTGGGCTTGGGAAGAAAAACCACGTTCTTTAGAAATTGCTTTAACCCCACTTGAGTCAAGAGTCTCCCCTGAAGGACAGGTAGGGTGAAGCTGCCCATGCGCTTCAGCCCCATCTGATCTCCCTTTCTAGGGTCTCCAACCCCCCCTGAAATTGTCTGTAAACCTGCCTGTGCCTCTGCGGACACACCCCACCGCACCCACATCCCCAGCCCCTCTGCCTTCAACCTTTTTCCATCCCACATTCCAAAGTCATGTGCCCTCAACCTCCTTGCCCCTTTTCCCTCTGTCAGCCCAAGAGCTCTCCTAGAGCCAGCATGGCTCATACTTGAGATCTGGAATTTGGCTAGACCTTATTCCTACCTCTCTACAACTACCTATGAAGTCCTGAGCAAGTCCCCACCGCTTCCTCCTCTGTAAAATGGGGGTGAGCATACATACCC
This sequence comes from Dasypus novemcinctus, assembly GCF_030445035.2. Classification (NCBI taxonomy): domain Eukaryota; kingdom Metazoa; phylum Chordata; class Mammalia; order Cingulata; family Dasypodidae; genus Dasypus; species Dasypus novemcinctus. Next base: position 145,257,655 of record NC_080675.1, read on the forward strand.
CATTGATGGGACATTCCAATATGATTCTGGATGCAAAGGGCACTTCTAACCTGTAAAAAGCCCTGCAGTTGTTGTCATGTTGTTAGAGCTCAACCAAGAGGTAAGCAGACACCTATCTAACTGCACTCATTTCTCTTTGGGATTCGAAGATGAAGCAGCAGAAGGGAATGTCTCCCCACACTGCCACCTGCTCCTGGAGAAGGGCATGCCCCCACCTCCTCTGCTCCTCTGTGTGAAAAGCTGCTAACTCGAAGGGCGAATGGAGCAGTCCCGCCCTGGGTTCACCCACGTGAGGTCTGGGCACCCTCAAGCACCGTCTTTCACTTCCTGGGCTGAGGCTGGGGCCCTGGCTCCCTGCCCTGTCCCGAGGGTCTTTGCCATCTCCCATCTGTGGCCCCTGGGGAAGCTTCACTGGTCAGCAGCCTGGAGGGAAGAAGGGGTGAGGAGCCCCAGACCCCTAAAATACTTGCTGGCCCTAATATAGCTCCAGGTAGTGGAATGTCAAACCCAGATTTATTGATTTGTTCAGTAAACATTTTCTGAGCAGCCCTTCTACAGCAGTCCTACGACACCCACTGGGAGTAGTACTTCAGAGAAGGAGGAAGGAGAATCTAGACTCGTTCTCTCTTTTTCAGTCTCTTGTAAATTCTTCTCTGCCTCTGCCACATGGGGTTTCTGTGTCTTCCTTGCACACACACTCCCCCTCTCACACGCACAGACAGGCGCACACACACACCCGACCCCTGCTTTCCCTAGAGGCCCCTTGGCTGAGACGTGCTTTCTGGAAGGTCCCCAGCCTTCAGCCTGCCCGTTCACCCTGCACACACACCTTCGTCCTCTCACCCATTCCAGCTCCCTCTCCTCTGCTCAACCCACCCAGCCTCCTCCCAAACAGGGTCCCCAGGACTGCTCTGTCCCTCGACCCCCTCTTGGGAGCACCACGGTGGCAGTGGCTCTCACCTGCTACCCCTTGACTCTTGGCTCTGCATCACTTGGGTTTCCAAGATTGAGAAACAAAGGAGAGAAAGGGAAGCTTGGTGAGCTCAGCCGGGGGCCAGGGGGGTGGGGTGGCGGGGTGGAGAGGGGAAGGGCCGCAGGCTCAGAGCAGAAGTCGCTGGATGCCCTGTGGTTGCCTTGTGGTTCAGCCCATGAGAGGCTCATGCAAGCACATTGTGGTGAGCACGATAACCGGCGAGACGGTTCGGAGAATTTCTGAAGGTTTTGTAATAAAAGGTGACAGCACAAAGCCAGAGATAACAAGGTGCTGCGGCACCACGCCAAGAAGTTGGGGAGCAGTGACAATGGAGGGTTCAGGTGGGAGGGACTGGGAACAGCAGCCCATCCCCATCTGGCAAGGGAGCACAAACGGAGGTTTCCTCCTCAGCTGTTTCTGAGCAGAGACAATGAATCGACTTGGAAGAACTCACTTGTTCATGGCTAGAGTGGGGATGTGACTAGAGTAGAGATGAGCGCAGACAGGCCCCTTCCTGGGTGTGCCAGGCCTGCTCCATGGCTCAGCACACATCTGGGGCCTGCCAGGACGGTCAGCTCTTGGGCTTCTGGGCTGCTGTCCCCTGAGCTCCTTGCTCTCTCAGGGTGGGCTTGACCCCGGGCCTCGGGCAACAACAGACCAGGTGAGATGGATGGGGACAGATACCTAGGCGACCAGGTGAGCGCGGCAGGGACCTAGGCTGGGTGGTTCAGGCACATTGAGAGTCCAGGCAAGGCCACTGAGGCAGGGACCCGTCTATAATCCATGGTCTTGGGACAATGTCTTCTTCGCTCCTCATGGCCTTCAAGACCTGCCTTGCTCTCACCAGACTGTTTGCCAAACACACCATACACCCAGCTCTTTCATGCCTCGGTGACTTTGCACCTGCCAGTTCCTCACCCGTGAGATTTGTTCCTTTCCCTCCTGCCTGGATGATCCCTCAGGGCCCTGCTGAAATGTTTTCTCTTCTGTGAAGACTTCCCTTGGCTCCCAGGGAAGAACTCACCACAGCTCACTACCAGGTTTTGTTCAGTCATATATTTTGTATACTGCTGCATCATTTGTTTACCCGTCTATCTCCATCCCAGGCTGTGAAAAGAAGGATCATATCTTGATTTACCTCTTATTCCCCAAGTCTTGCACAGAGCCTGACACTTGATGATAGGTGGATGAATGGATGGGTGGATGGATGGAAGAATGGATGGATGAAAAGGATGAAGGAAGGATTCAGACAGGTGGGGATGCCTCCCCTGGCTCCTGCTGCTCTGGTGGGAGCAGGTACCTCAGGCCCACTACCTCCAATCCAGTACAGCCCTAGCACCTGTACTTCTCCTCAGGCCTTAGCTGCTCCTGGCTAGAGGCCTAGGGTCCAACCATCTGCTGGAGAATGCTGCCTTCTGTTTCATCTTTCATGTCAGAGGCCCTGGCCAAAGCTGCCTCCTTGGATCCCAAGCAAATGTATGATCCCTGTGAAGTGTTTGATCCCAAAGTCTAGTGGAGTCATGGGAACCTAGCTCTCTCCTCAGAAATCACCAGAGAATGACAGAATCCTGCCCTTGGAAGCCCCATCCTGCTCCACCCAGAGATGGAAGATGGCGGTTGGGTTGATGGGCTCCCCCAGCTGCAGATCCCGCCTTCAGGCATTTCCCCAAGCCCACCCTCCTGCCCCCACTTAAACTCCTGCTCAGGACTGGAGCCCTCAGGATCTGTCCCAGGACCTGGAGTCACACCAGTGCCCAGCCCCAAAGAGACTCTTCACCTTCAGAGGCACAGGCACCAGCTAATGAGAATGGATGGCGGCCATAAACCAGAGCAGAAGGGCTGACAGGAACTGGTTTAAACCAGACCTGGCTGGTTTTGCTCTGTTTGGTTCTGAGCATCAGAGGAAGTGAGTGGTTCACACTTGGTGAGTTGGAGCAGCCAGAGGTGTCTAGAAGCCTGGGCGTTTTCTACAGAAGGAACACCCAGGGAGCACCGGCCCCAACCTGCTGGCCCCCTCACAGGACAGGGCCCAGCACAGTCCCACAAGAGGTACTCAAAACCAGCCAGACCGTGACTTCCTGTCCCGTGAGCCAAGGTCCTGGCCCAACCTCGCCCTGCTTGGCTGGGGTCTCCAGAGAAGGGGAAGCTCTGGTGACTTTCCTCCCCTGGACACATGAGAGTTCCTAGAGAACTCTGCCCACATCTGTGTGCTTTCCCTGGAGGCCCTCAGAGAACTATGGGTGCTCCTAGCTTGTGGGCAGCCAGGCTGCCTCCGGGTCCTCCCTCAGCACTTCCATCTCTCCATCCTCCAGGCTCTGTCACCCACGGGGCATCAAAGCCAGGCAGCTGCTCCTCAAGGGAGGAAATGCCAGTGGCAGCCAGGGGTCCTGGGTCCTTGCTTGGCTTGCCGAGGGGAGGCTGCCACTTGTGCCTGCCACTCAGGCCTCTGCCCAGCTGCCCCAATCAGGCCACTTCTTGCTTAGTTTCCTAGATAGAAACAGCCTTTTCCTGCTTCAATCACACCCCATGTGGCTTAAATGCTCCTCAGAGAAGCACATAAAAGAGGAGGCCCCAAATAGGTGAGCTGCCTGTAGGGAAGAAAGGGGTCTGCGTGGGAGGATTCCAGGCAGAGCTGGCTCGAAGCCTGATCCCCTTGTGTGACCGCTTGCTCGGTCGGTAGAGGTGGGGTCTGGCTGCGGACGAGGGGTCGGTCCCGCTTGGGACGAGGGGTCGGTCCCACTTGGGACGAGGGGTCAGTCCCGCTTGAGACGAGGGGTCGGTCCGGCAGCAGACGAGGGGTCAGTCTCACAGGGGTTGCGCGGTTCGGCTGACAGGGTCGCCCGGCGAAGCCGGCGACGAGGGGGTCGCCCAGAGAAGCAGGCGACGAACTGGGGACAAGGGAGGCCAGGCCCTTGTCGGGGGCTCTCAGGACTGGAGGGCGCACGGCAGAAGAACTACCCCGGAGACAAGGTAAACACGCAAGTCCAACTTTATTGAGGGAGAGGCAACAGTTTTATAGGGGCTGGGGAAGGCTGATTGGTCGAAGCCACGCCCTGTTCTGATTGGTTGCCGGAGAAAGATCAGTGGGAGGTACTGGACGGGAGAGGGGTGGTGATTAGGGATTGGCTGTTGCTGTTGCTGGGGGAAGTGGCAGGGTTTAGTGATTGGTGGCTGCTGTTGCTGGGGTAGAGGGCAGACTTGAGTTTCCCGCCTTGTGCCTGGCTGTTGCTGCTGTGGGGGGGCGGGGGGAGGCAGACTGGAATTTTCCGCCCTGCGCCTGCGCAGGAAGAAAGAAGAAGAAGGATGCCGCCCCACAGGCATCCTGTGGCGCCATCCGGGAGGAGGGGCGGCCGCGGAAGCATGGCTGCCGAGAAGGGGAGACCCGAGGGCACTCTGCACCCATGCCGAGCTCCCTTCAGGGGTGGCGGTGAGTCCGACCAGCCACCCTATTGGCAGCAGCTTGGAATAGGCCTACTGCGGCTGCCTCCCCGCCAGGCCAGCAAACCACACTTCAGCCCGAGGGGTGACCGCACCCTTGCTTACTGGCTGTGTGAATGCTTGAGCAAATTAACTTCACTGAGCCTCAGTTTCCTCCTCTGTAAAACTGTGATGAGAACAGAATGCTTGCTGAATGCGGCTATTTTTTGAGGATCAAGTGAGAAGATTTAGAGTGTGCACTTAGGGGCTGTATCTCCCCGAGGTATTCAACAGACAGCAGTTCCCTTCCTGACCCTGCTCTGTGAGAGTGGATTTAGAGCCTCCATCATGGAGAGCTCACGCTCTGGGCCAGCCACCTTGGGTTTGAATCCCGGCCTCACTGTTACGAGGTGGGGATGCCTTCAGCAACTAGCCTAGCTTGTCTGACCCCCCGTCTCCTCTTGGTGCTCTGGACCCAATAATAGAGGGACATTGAATGAGAAGGTGCTTGTAAAACTTTTAACAAACACAGTCACTGACCTGTAGTAAGTGCTCAGTTTTGTAGTTGTAATTTTTATTCCACACACCCAAAGACAAGCACACAGCTTTCCTCTTTTAGGCTAGAGTTCCACACATCCTGATTCCTGGGCTCCGAAGGGGCCAGGTGGATCCGCTGTCCCAGCCAGAAGCCTCAGGAGCTGTTTCATTACCACACCTGCAGACCAAATCAACATCACCTGTGGCAGCCTTGGCACAACTGCGTCACCCACAAGGAACCCTGCTCTTGGAGGTCAGATCAGGAAAGGTGCCTGGTGAGTTCCCAGAATAGGAGAATATGTCCCTGCAACTCTGTCACCTGCTCCCAGGTGTACTTGGAGGGAAGAGGGAAGCCAGGTCTGCTCTTTGCAGCCTCGCTGTGGTGGAGTTGTCTTACAGATAACCAAAGGTTTGGAGCAGGTGGGGCCAGGGTAAACCTAGAGGTTCTTTTATAGTGGAGAAACTGAGGCTCAAGAGAGGGGACATGTCACCTGACACTTTTGACAATGCTTTTGCCACCATGTCACAGGCCAGGATTCCAGAAACCTTTCTTTATGTGCACATGTGCACAATCGTAACAGCTTTTGAAAATGAATCATTTTCACATCTGACTTCTAACTTTTTATTGTGATCATTTTTAAACATACAGAGAAGTTGAAAGAACAATATAATGAACACCCATTGCCTGCTACCCAGATTCAACAATAGGGCCAGGCTTAGGGTGAGGCCAGCCAGGTGCCAGGAGGCAGCATTCGGGGAGCCTTGCACTCTCAGGGTCCCCCACATGTAGGGTCAGCACCTGACAGCCAGGGCCTCCCTACATTTTGCACTCTGGGCACTTTACTTACCTTGCTCTTGTCCTGGCCCTGTGCGACAATTTTAATATGTCGCCTTGTTTGCTTTATCTGGCTCTGTAAATATTTGTTTTTGCCAAGCCAGATGGAGGTAGGTTATACACAACATACTTCATTCCTCAGTCCCTCAGCATGCATCTGCTGAGGAGGGGATCCTACATACTCACCAATTCATTATCACTCCTAACGAAATTAGCAACAATTCCATACAGCATCTATCTCTAGTCCATATTCACATTTCCCAGTTGCCCCAAATGATTTTCCTAGATTGTTGGTTGCTTCTGTTGCTCTGTTGTTAGCAGGAGCCTATGACATTTCCTACTTTGCATGTGAATATTAGATCTCATTTATGCTGAAATGACCCTGGCTTCTTCCTCCGTCCATAACACTGGCTTTTTGAAGAGTCCATTCTTACAGAATGGCCCACATTGTGGATTTGCCTGATTATCTTCTTTTGCTGTTGTTTAACCTATTCCTCTGTCCCTTGTAAATCCTGTGATCTGAAGGTAGGATCTAAGGTGTAATTAAATCAGGCTAGACACTTTTGTGAGAATATTTCGTAAGTGATATTGTGTTCTTCATATGAGTTTGTATAAGGAGGCCCATGATATCAAGCTGAAATAAAAGGACACTAGACAGTAAGTTGAAGCCATAAGAAGAAATAAAAGAATATTGGTGAAAGTAATGACAGGGGAATATAAAATCCTGTATTATTGTACTTTTGGTATATAACTGCTTTTTCCCCCTATATAACTTAAAATACAAATATGTGAAACAATAATTAACATCCTTGTTAATGGGCATACAATGTATGAAGAGGTAGTCTGAGCCAATGTCATTATAAAGGGGAAGGGACTGAGATGTATGAGTAGAACATTTGTATAAAATTTAAACTGAAGTTGGTACCATTCAAACTAAGTTGTTATTAGTATAAGGTGTTCATTGTAATCACAAAGGTAAACAGTAAGAAAATAACTAAAAAATATATAGAGAAAAGGAAATTTAAAAAGGTACACTACAAAATATCAAAGATTTTTAGAATAGATTAGGAATAAAAAGCATACAAGGCATAGAGAAAACAAGTAACTAAATGGCAGAAGTAAATCCTTATCATATATTACCTTAAGTATAAATGGATTACACTCTTCTGTAAAAGACAGAGATTAGAAGATTTGATGGAAAACATGATCCAACCATATGCTAAGAGAGACTCCCTTAAGATACAAAGACACAAAGAGGTTGAAAGTAAAAGTTTGGAAAAAGATATTCCATGCAAATAATAACCAAAAGAGAGACACTGTATTATTGTCAGACGAAATATACAAAGTAAAGAAAAAGCTTATAAAAGACAAAGAAGGGCACTATAATTGGTAAAAGTTCAATTCCACAAGAAGTTTCATAAACATATACACAATTAACAACAGAGCCCCAAACTATAGGAAGCAAATATCGATAGAATTAGAGGGAGAAATAGGTAGTTCCTCAATAAGAGTTGGAGACTTCAATACATCTAGACAGAAAATCAATCAGGAAATAGAGAACTTAACCCTATAAGCCAATTATATCCGTGACAGACTTATACAGAACATGCCACCCCCAAATAGCAGAATATACATTATTCTCAAGTGTACATGGGTGTTTTCCAGGATAAACCATATGCTAGGACACAAATCAAATCTTCATAACTTTTAAAAGATTGAAATAATAAAAAGAATCTTCTATGACCACAATGGAAGAAAGTGATATCAAAAACAAAAGGAAATTTTGAAAATTTATGAATATGTGGAAATTAAACAGTACATTTTAAAAAAAATCAATGGGTCATAAAAGAAATCACAAAAGAAATAAGAAAATAGTTAGAGATGAATGCGAACAAAAAACACAACTTGCCAAAACTTATGGGATAAAGTGAAGGCATTTCTCAGAGGGGAGCGTATAGCTGTAAATGCCTTCATTTAAAAAGAGGAAGATCACAAGTCAATAACCTAACATCATACCTAAAGAATTAGAAAAATAAGAGCAAACTAAATCTAAAGTTAGCAGAAAGAAAAAATATAGTAAAGATTGGAGCAGAAATAAATGAAATAGAGATTAAAACTACAATAGAATCAACAAAACCAAAAGTTCATTTTTTGAAAATATCAATAATATCAACAAACCTAAAGCCAGATTGACAAAGAAAAAAAGGGGAGAGGACACAAATAACTAAAAACAGGAAAGAAAGTTAGGAAATTACTACTGACCTTACAGAAATAAAAAGGATTACAAGAGAATATTATGAACAACTGTATGCCAACAAATTAAGATAACTGGATGAAATGAACAAATTCTTAGACATGTACAAATTAAACTGACTCAAGAAGAAATAGAATGTCAACAGATCTATAACAAGTAATGAGACAGAATCAATAATCTAAAACCTCCTAACAAATGTCCAGGGCCAGATAGTATCGCTGCTGAATTCAAAATTCATATGGAATTGCAAGGAACCAGAATAGCCAAAACAATCCTGAAAGAAAGGAGCAAGGTTGGAAGACTAACACTTCTTGATTTCACGATTTACTACAAAGTGACAATAATTAAAATAGTGTGGTGGTGGCATAAGAATAGACACATAGACCAATGGAATAGAAGTGAGTGTCCAGAAATAAACCCACACATTATGGCCAGTTGATTTTCGACAATGGTGCCAAGTCTGTTCAATGGGGAAAAAACACTGCAACAAATGGTGCTGGGACAAGTGAAAATCTACAGGCAAAAGAATAATCTTGGACCCTACTTCTAACCATATACAAAAATTATTTCAAAGTGAATCAACAACCTAACTAAGAGAGCTAATATTATAAAACTCTTACAAGAATACACAGGGAAATACCTTCGGGGCCTTGTATTAGACAATGGATGATACAATTCCACACCAAAAGCACAAGCAACAAAAGAAAAAACAGGTAATCAGAATTCATCAAAAAAATTTTTTTAAGATTCATTTTTTATTTATTTCTCTCCTCCCTCCCATTGTCTGTTCTCTGTGTCTCTTCGCTGTGTGCTCTTTTGTGTCCACTTAGATTCTTGTCAGCAGCACTGGGAATCTGTGTCTCTTTTTGTTGCATCATCTTGCTGCATCAGCTCTCCTTGTGTATGGTGCCACTCCTGGGCAGGCTGCACTTTTTTTGCATGGGGCAGCTCTCCTTGCAAGGCACATTCCTTGCACGTGGGGCTCCCCAACACGGGGGACACCCTGCATGGCATGGCACTCCTTGTGTGCATCAGCACTGTACATGGGCCGGCTCACGAAATGGGTCAGGAGGCCCTGGGTTTGAACCCTGGACCTTCCATGTGGTAGGTGGATGCTCTATCAGTTGAGCCAAATCCACTTCCCAGAATTCATCAAAATTAAACACATTTGTGCATTAAAGGACATAATGAAGAAAGTGAAAAAACAACCTACAGAATGGGAGAAAATATTTGCAAATCATACATCTGATAAGGATTTAATATTGAGAATATATAAAGAATTCCTAAACTCAACAATCAAAAGGCAACCCAATAATAAAATGGGCAAAAGATCTAAAATAGATATCTCACCAAAGAAGATATACAAATGCACAATAAGCACATGAAAAGATGCTCAACATCATTAGCCATTAGAGAAAAGCAAATCAAAACTACAATGAGGGAAACAGACTTGGCCCAGTGGTTAGGGCATCCGTCTACCACATGGGAGGTCCACGGTTCAAACCCCAGGCCTCCCTGACCCATGTGGAGCTGGCGCATGCGCAGTGCTGATGCGCACCAGGAGTGCCCTGCCACACAGGGGTGTCCCCCGCGTAGGGGAGCCCCACGCGCCCCATAAGGAGAGCCGTCCAGCGCAAAGGAAAGTGCAGCCTGCCCAGGAATGGCGCTGCCCACACTTCCTGTGCCGCTGACGACAACAGAAGCGGACAAAGAAACAAGACGCAGCAAATAGACACAGAGAACAGACAACCGGGGGAGATGGGGGGATTAAATAAATAAAAAATCTTAAAAAAAAAAAACTACAATGAGATATCACTTCATACTCACTAAGAGGGATATTATTTTTACAAAAGGAAGGAAGGGAGGGAGGGAGGAAAAAATTTCAAATGTTGGCAAAGATATGGAGAGATTGGAACCCTTATATGTTATTGGCAGGAATGTAAGATAGTACAACCACTGTGAAAAACAATTTGGCAGTTCTTCAGAAAGTTAAATGTAAAATTACGTATGACTGGCAATTCCACTTTTAGGTATATACTGAAAAGAATTGAAAACAGGGACTTGAACAGATATTTGTACACTAATGTTCATAGAGGCATTATTCACAACAGCCAAAAGGTGGAAGCCACCCAACTGTCCATCAACAGATGAATGAATAAAGAAAATGTAGTATATACACACAATAGAATAAAATTCAGCCATAAGAGGAATGAAGTGCTGATACATATGACAACATGGATGAACTTTGAGGACCTCCTGAAGAGTAAAATAAGCAGACAAAAAAGTACAAGTATTGTTTGATATCTCTTATATGAAATATTTAGAATAAGCAAACTCAGAGACAGAACACAGAATAGTGGCTACCAGGGTCAAGGAAGAGAAGAGAATGGGGAGTTATTGCTTAATGGGTATGTGTTTCTGTTTGGGATGACGAAAATGATCTGGAAATAGATAGTGGTAAAGGCTGCACAACATTGTTAGTATACGTAATGTCACAGAATTGTACTGTTAAAAATGATTCAAGTTATTTTTATGTTATATATGTTTTCCCACAATAGTTTTTTTTTAAAACCAGGCACAAGAACTGAAAACTGCTTGGCAGTTTCTAATAAAGCTTAGACATATACCTACCCTATGACCTAGATATTCTACTCCTAGGAAATAAGAATATATGTCCGCACAAAGACTTTTATAAAAATATTCATAGCTACTTTATTCATAATAATGCCATACTGCAGATGATCCACAAGTCCATCAATAGCATAACAGATAGGTAATGCATGGTATATTCATACAGTGGAATACTACACAGCAATAAAAAGGAATAAACCTCAGATACATGTTCCAACATGGATGAATCTCAAAAACAATATGTTAGACAAAAGAAGCCACATATATAAGAATTTATCTGTATGATTCTATTATATATCTCAGGAAAAGACAAATCTAACCTCTAGTGATAGAAATCAGAGCAATATCTACCCTGGGAGGTATTGACTGGAAAGGAGTCTGAGGAAACTTCCAGGAGTAATGGAGATATTCCATATCTTGATTTGGGAAACAACTATATGAGTGTATGCATTTGTCAAAACTCTTCAAACTCTATACTTAAGATCCCCATATTTTCTGTATGCGAAATTACCTCAGTTAAAAGACAATGGATTAAATACAGCATATATAAAGAACTTGTAAAAAGCAATAAGGACAACAAATATCATAGAAAAATGGGCAAAGACTATAAACAAACAGCCCATTAAAGGAACGCATACACATGTATGATAAACAAAAGAAGAAGAGATGTTTAACTTCACAAGTAATCTGTGAAACGTATGATAAAACAAAGAGATGTTATTTTTGCTCATCATATTGGCAAGCATTAAAAGATTGATTATAGCAAAATGGCAAAGACTCAGGAAAAAAAGCACTCTTACGTACTGAAAATTGATGAAGATTTTTTGAAAGGCAATTTGACAGTGCCTATCAAAATGCAAAATACACATTTCACTTAGTAATATCCCTCCTAGAAATTCCGTACAAGAGAATTGTATTAAACCATGGTATTTTCGAACCATGGAAAAATGTAGGTCTATATATACCAATATGAAAGGACATACATTTAAAGGAACGAAAATAAAATGCAGAACAATATATAGTATAGCATAAAATCATATATAAAAAATACCTAAGGGCATATTACTACAAGAATAGTATTTGAATGTCTGGAGAGGGATCAGGAAAAATGTGCCCTAACTGCTGAGAGGAGTTTTTTTCTGGGGAGGTACATGGGAATGTCTGGTAAAGGGGAAGTTTTCCTATATTGCAATATATACTTTTGTATTATTTTTATAAGAGTATATGCATGTATTTTTGGTGTAATTTTTAAAGCAAATAAGATTTCTGACAGAAACTCTGTTGCTAGGTAAGAATTTATTAAAGAACCATTTAACATGCACTTAAAACTTAGATGCCCAATCCTGTGTGAGGGGGAGGAAAAGGAACCTGAAGAAATGTGTTCCCCTCAAATCCCTTTACATTCACTTCATAATGACTGTGAGATAATAATCATCTGAAATACAGTCACTAATGTCATTCATGCACTTAAAACATTTGAGAGCTGACATGTCTTAGCATTCAAACATTTCATGTGTGTGTGTGTGTGTGTGTTTGGTTGGGATAGGATAGAAATTCATTCTCAGAAAGTTAATAGTATAGGTTAATAACCCCTTATTCAGAACCCTGGGAGCCAGATGTGTTTTAAAAATCAGAATTTTTATGATTTTAGTAGATACTATGTGCAAAATACATATTTTATATCATACTCCTAGCAGAGTCTGAGACAGCACTAGTAATCCAACACATAATACTTCTGCATTGACATGCATGAATATTCATAATGATGATAAAGACTAAATAGCTACAGATCAGTTCAGGTCAGGTTCTGCTGCCAAATGAATTTGTGCCAAACTAAGAAAATAAACTTTTGCTTTTGAGTGCTTTGGGATTTTGGAATTGTGAATAAGGGATTATGGACCTGTATTGCAAGATCTCTAAGCTTTCCCTATATAAGCCATTTCTGGTGACATAATTTCAGCATGCCATACCTGCTCTTTAATTTCATTTTGTCATCTCGTAGTTAGCACACCATGGACATGCTTGATTTAAGGGGAGCACAGTTTTGCCATTCCAGAAGTACAGCCTTAGTCATGCTGAATGAGTTCAATCTTTGGCCAAACTGTATTAACACTATGAAACTTGCTGTTTCTAGCATCAGTATTTGCATTCTTCCATTTTCTACAAACTTTTAGGAAATGACATAGGACAAAACACTGTAACATAATCACAGACGTGCATGCAGGGTACAGGATGCTGAAATCGCACTCTTTGCTGCCACGCAGCAGTCAGCAGCCAGGTCCAGACTAAAAACTTCATCCATTAGTTGATGGAGGGGGGGACCCAAATTCAGAGAGTGAAAGCAGTTCTAGGTCATCAAGGTCTAATGCACAAAATTTCATCAGCACTCTCACCTGAGTCTGGGGCTTGAATTTATGCTGCCCGTTATGGTGAAGGAACCCAGAAGATGAAACATAAAGTGGTCCTAGGTTGGTGGTGCCCCCTGGTGCCTGGCAGATACAAATACAAATCTTCTCTACAGAAAAGTTCTTAATCCAGGCCCCTCTGATTTCTGAAAGAGAAATTTATCAAAACAACACAAAAAACAATAAACCACCATGAGCAAGCAAGAGTCAGCAGCAGAGACAACAAGCAAAAGATTTAAACTGGAGTTTCTCAGCTTTAGAGCTACTGACATTTTGAATCAGATAATTTTTGTTGCATTGGCCTGTGTATTGTAAGGTGTTTAGCAGCCTCCTTGGCCTCTATCCACTAGATACTAATAGTATCCCCTCCCCAGTAATGACAAACAAATATGTCTTCAGATACTGTCAAATGTTCCCTAGAGGAAAAAAAAAAATCATCTCCTGGTGAAAACTATTTAAACCCTCAAATACTTTAAATATAGGAAAAATGAGATAGATTTAGAAAATAATTATGTGTGAAATGTTTAAAGATCTAAATGATGGATTGCAAAAGTGATCAAGGAAAGAGACTATCAAAAATTACAGGCAGATTTTATAAAGAACCAAATAGAACTTCTGGTAGTGAAAAATATAATCATTGAAATTAAAAGTTCTTTCATCATTTGTAAGAAGGTTTCTAAAACAATGCAAGGTGTTGTTGGTGGGGAGTTGTGTGGGAATCCTGTATGGTATGTATGATTGTTTTGCAAACACACAACTTCTCTAATAAGAAAAAAAAAAGTGATTGGGGGAAAAAAGTTCAATGGATGTGTTAGATACAGATAAAGAAAGAATTAATGAATTAGAAGAAATTTGAAAAATTTTTTCAAAATACATCAGGAAAGCCAATAAAATGGAAAATATGATGGAGAGGTTAATATACGACTAATCAAAGCTCCAGATGGAAAGAATAAATAGAATGGGAGAGAAGCAAATTGAAGAGATAATGCCTGAGACTTTTCCAGGATCCACATATGTAGGAAGTCCAGTAAATACCAAGTAAATCAAAGAGCAGGTTGTTGTGAGTTGGGTGTAGAAAAACTGAGTATTAAGCCTCAAGAACTAATAATTGAGACTGGGACACCAGTCCTGCCCAGGGATCCACTGAAGGGCTATCCTGACTCACCTGCATGGACTGAGAGAGTAACCACCGTGGACAACTGGCCTGAGCTTGGACTTGAAGGATAGGCTCATCCAATGTAGAATCAAGACACCTTGATCTGAGCCATTTTAAGTTTTTAAAGGGGAACTCAGGAGGCTAATGGAGTGGCCTTTAGAGGGACAGAGAGGAAATAGGATGGTGTTCTAAGCAGGAAAAGAGCTTGAGCAAAGGCATGGAGACAAGGATAACATTCTTGGGCAAAGGACAACATGGAGTCCTGTCTGGCTGGATTGGGAACATTTAAGGGTACAATTAGAAACCCAATTGCATGGACAAAGTGAGACCAGGTTGAGGAAGGCTTTTGAGAGATAAGCTGGGTTGTTGGAACTTGAGCCTCTAGACCAGGGATCAGCGTACCAAAGCCTGCAGGCCAAATATGGTCACTGACTATTTTCACAAATTAAGTCTTATCAGAACACAGCCACACTCATTTATGTATTGTCTGTGGTTGCTTTTGCACTATCACAGGAGGGCTGAGTAGCTACAGCAGAGACCATGGATGCAAAAAACCTAAAATATTTACTATCTGGCCCTTAACTGAAAAAGTTTGCCAACCCCTGCTCTAGGCAGGGCCAGACATCCAGTGTAAGTTTTCAGTTAATGACTGTGATAAAGAGGATGAACCTGGCAGTGGTTGCAGGAAAGAGTATGGTCTAAGAGGAGGGAGAAATGTGCCTAACCTTTGTTGCGTTCCGACTATATACCATCCCCTCACCCACATTATCATTATTACTACTCCCAACTACCCTGCCAGAAGCTGTTATTATCTCCATTTCAGAGAGGAGGAAAATGGGTTCAGAGAGGTTAAGAGACTTACTCAAGGTCACCAAGTATTTCAGGACTGAGTTGAGATTTAAATTTAAGTTGGTCAGTTTCCAAAGCCAATATTCTTCCTACCACACCTCACTGTCATTCAGGGCACTGTGCAAGAGGTTGCTGCATAGCCCAGACAGGAGGGGATGGCTCCAGGCCAGTGAATTGGCTGCTGTGTGCCACTGCTGGCAAAGGTCCAAAGTGGGGGGAGGGGGTGGCAAATGTTTTCCTCCTCTCCTGAGAACAGATCCATGACCCACCTCTGATCAGAAGGGGGCCTCCTGTCCCAGGGTTCATCCAACAATTTCTCCCAACTTGCCCAAACACTGACTCCACCCTATCCCTGTCAGCCCCAGGTATCTGGAGCAAGAGACTCTACCAAGAATGCCTATCAAACCATCTTCCCTCTAGCCTCATCTCTCAGCCCAATGCTAAAGGCAGTTGGATGATATCATCTCCACATATAAGAAAAAAAAAAACACAAGGGTTGGCAATCTCGTGCAGTGCCACCCACAAGAGATGACCCAGTTGATTTGCAGTGAAATTGCAACACAGCCTCTGCTCCTACCCCAGCTGGATCCCAGGCCCAGAGTAGACCCTATCGCCAAGGGCTTGTTTCTACCCCAGCCTGACTCCTGTTCCTCCCGTGACTAATTTGGACCTTGTCTGACAGCCACCACGACCACTCTGTCCAGATAGGGCCTAACAGACCTGTTTCTCAGTTTTTGTGGTCAAACTGGTTCTAGAAACTTCCCCAGAGACCCAACAGGGTTTGTCTGTGGAAACCTGTAGCTGGTCATCCCTTAGGGTTGAGCTGGTTGATGACTTGAGAAGCCAAGTGAAAGGAAGTCAAAGGAATGGATTCTACCTAAGAATCCACTGGCAACAGATCCCAAAGGACAGATCTGTTCTCATCAACTCCCCACTGGCTCAGAAACCATGCCAAATACGATCTGACCTCCAGGTGTCCATCAGAAAATAGACACAAACATAAGCAAACAATCTCCCGAGAGCAGATAGAGGGAATCGTAGGACCCCAGGCCCACTGAGAGACTCCCACGGGCAATTGCTACCCTTCCTACTCTCCTGCCTCAGGGAGCATTCAGAGGTATATGCCAACTCCAGAGGACAATGGACCTCTGCCTGCTTGTGGGCTGGGTGGCAGCTGCCCCAGCTACAGAGTGAGAACGGGAAGAGATGGACACCAGCACCTTACTTGTGTCCCAGCGTTCCTCAAACACAGTCTGCTAGCTCCTTGTCGCATACCCTCTTTGCCGAGCCGAAATGCCTGCTCACTTGGGAAAAGAGAAGGGAAGGAATGTGAGAGAGCCAGAGAAAGATCAAGGAAATAGATTTAGTGAGCATCTACCATGTGCCAAGCTCCGAGCTGCACACATACAAACCACAGCCACCTTACTCCTTACCAGTGAAGCAGACATTATGTATCAGGCTGTGCATGTGCATTCCTGAGAGACGGCCTATTTTCCTGGATCCCAGCTCTGTGACTAAGCCCCTGGGTGATCTTAGTTTTCTCATCTAACACAAAAGGATTTTAAAAATCGTACCTATTTCATGTGGTTATTGCAGGGATGAAATGAGCTAATACACATAAAGTACTTAGAATAACACCTGACATGTGAAGAGTAAAAATATTAGTGTTGACTAATTACAATATTATTCAACACTATCCTCATTTATCTGTTGAGGAAAGTGAGGTTCCGAGAGGGGCAGTGGCCTGCCCATGGCCACACAACTAAAGATGATGGCAATACCAGGGTGCACATCCAGGTCTGATACCACTATTCCCCATTAGAAGATCCCAAGTCCACAAGGGTTGAGATGAAAGAAAAGCTCGGGCATGCCATTGAGCTCCACTGCAAGGACAGCTGCCCGGGGCTGTGACTGTCTCCAAAGAAGGGAGAAAGTGTCCTCACACACTCATGGGGCAGCCACTCTGTACCCTGGGGGGACTAGATGGGAACCTGAGATGGTTCTTCAGGGAAAGGAAGCTGCTCATGACTGAACAGCAGTGAATGATTATGCAGAAAAGAGCTGGGGAGAGAGCCCAGCCCCTTGGAGGGCATGGCCAGCTGATGCTGAAACAGTCCTGGCCTCAGACAAACACGAAAACCCATTGCCTAACACCAGGACGGATGTACAACCGGAACCAACATATGAATGGTGGTACCTAAGCATTGTGCACCAGCCCAAGACTAAAATGGCAGACGGCCCTTTGGGTGGAGCTTCCTTCCTCAGCAAGCGCATTCTCAGCTCTCAGGGCAGTTCTGAGGACTGAGGCATGTGGGGCACAGAGTACAGGTGGGATGCCTTGATTGGGAGCCCATTCTCCAGCACAAAGCTGGGGGCACCCTCGTGACCCTCTGCTCCCCACTGTTCCCCTAATGCTCCTGTCCAAACTGGCCTCCTGGGTCTTTCAGAGCTGGGCTTCTGCAGAGCATGTCTCATCCTTTCCTACCCCTATTGGAGAATAAAGATGGAACTTAAATGCCTCTGGAGTGGTGCAGATCCTGGCCTTGTCTCCAGGTTCTAGGGACCAATTAAACTACCTAAATGCAGAATATCTGGTTGCCTTCAAAGGTACTGTGTTCTCCATCATCAGTGATAGGAGGAGAGGCTGGTATCACTTGGAAAGAGAGTTGCAAAGCAAATTCATTCATTGACCAGGAGCTAGAATCTACAGCCATTCAGATTCACACAAATCTAAGCCTCTGGGATTTTGTGCTGTTGGACTTCATAACTATTGTCAGGCAGAGCCCAAAACCTCCTTGAAGAAGTGCTGTCTGCCTAATGAATGCATTTATGAAGTGTTCAAGTTCAAAGTAGCACAGTAATGGCATACAGGGAGGAGAGAAGACTGGAAAAATGGGCAGGAGTCGGGGTTCCCTATGACCCAGCAGAATTTCCTACCAAAAGGCCCAGCTTGCTTCTTGGGCTTCCTGAGAAGACTGGGCAGTGATGAAATCTCCCCACGTTCCGCCCTCACCAAGGCTTGGGGCACAACAGGCATGAGGGAGGAGGCTAAAGTCATGCTCACTCCCAGAAGCTCTTTGGATTCCATAATTGTGGCAATGAAAATCTGTCAAGACTTAGAGGGCACCGAGGCAGCGCGTCAGGAAACAAGCAGACAGTAGTGAAAGGAACCAAATCGTCATTTACAACGGCGACTGGAGCCTTTGAACAGGGATGGTTTAATGAAAAGTTGCTGTCAAGAGCTAACCGTGTAGAGGGCACCTGACTTCAGCTGCTTTCCTCCCAGTCCCATCCCCTCCTGCTTAGCCAGGGCCTCTGCCCAGTCCTGCATGCCCCCAAGCCTGAGAATTAGCCCCTGCGGGTCATGAAGGGGGGAGCTGCAGCACTCAGAGACACAGGCTGGCTTCCTGCGGGGCCCCTACTTGTTTCCTGGAGTCTGCTCCATTTTCCAGACTCTCTGGATTCTTGATCTCTAGGCCCTCTGATGTTTCATCCCCCACTTCCGAGGTGAATGACAACCATGACTTAGAGAAGACAATGCAGCCACATGTACTTTTTTTTTAAGGTACCAGGGCCAGGGATCGAACCCAGGACCTCATAGGTGGGAGGCCAGCACTCAACCATTGAGCCACATGAGCAACCTGGGGTTGATTATTTCATTTGTTTACTTGTTGTTCCTTTTTTTGTTTTTAGGAGGCTCCAGGGAAGGGACCGAACCCAGGCCCTCCCATGTGGGAAGCATGCACGCAACTGCTGGAGCCACATCTGCTCTCCCACATGTACTTTTTATAGTGTAAGTGATTATTTGACCAGGCCGACTCTCAGCTTAGAATTATCGTTTTAGTGAGTACTTACCTTGACAAGTAATTCTTAATTTACTCTTCAAACGCTTTTGTGGGGTTCTATTATAACTGCCATTTTACAGGTGGGGCAACTGAGGCACAGGGAGATGGAATACTGCCCTCGGTCACACAGCTGGTAAATGGCAAAGCAAGGAGTTAAACCCAGGCACCTAGTTTAGAGTCCAGCTCTCCATACTGTAATCCCCTCCGACCCTCCCGACTGCTCACCTGGTTCTTGATCCTGGACCCCGGCTTTAACCCACAGGGACTTCCAAGTCTGGCCAGTTCCCCTGCTCAGTCTCCTTCCCTGCTCCCTGCTCCTCCCATTCCACAACTACCTGGGTTCCGGAACTGCTGCCACCTATAGGCCCGTGTGCAAAGACACCTGAGGCTAATAGAGGCTCTAGAGCAAAGGTCTGCCTTGCTGAATCCTCGCTCCAGTCCCCCATGGTGGCTGGGAGGAGGCAGAGGCCCGGGAGTTTTTATCTCTTGGAGAACTGTGCACCTGGCTACTCTACAACAACAAGCTGTGGACCCACAAGAATGAAAGGGAGGGAGGGAGTGGGCTGCTATAGTGCACATAAGTGGTGGGATGCAATCGGATTAGCTCCAAGGAAGAATTTATCATCTGGGATGAGTCAGTCTTCCAGTGCAGTCCTGCCTAAAGACAGAAATTAATTGAATGCAGAGAGACTATTTCATGCTTTTATACCATCTTTCTTCTGTAGCTTGCTGAAGACTTTAATAGCTGGACCATAATCCAGCTGGAGAAAATCCATGATGCTATGAAATGTTCCCATGCTTGACGATGAGCTCTTCTCCTCCAAGTAATACATACAGTCAGCATGGATCAGGTAAGGGACCAAGAGAAACAAGACCTCACGTTGATAGATTTAGAAGCTGCAGCTGAAGATCATACTCAGCTGCAAAGCCGGGACACATCTGCCAAGGAAAATGGTCTAGTCAGAGAGAATGGACATGTCTGGAGATGTGGGTTTTATTTCCAGACTTACCCCTGGGTAGCTGTGTCCACCTCAATAACAATCTTTGGGCTTGATTATTTATGTTGAGAAAGGACAAAGAGAAACAGGAAAAGAGAATGATGATTAACTTGGCAACTTCTAAGAGGCAAGTATTGTGCAAGGTGCTTTACGTAAACTACCTCCCAGTGTCCTGTGTGGCAAATATCCCTATTTTATAAAGGACACACTGGGCTCAGAAAGATAAAAGCCACAAACCCAAAGTCACATAGCCATGAAGTGGCACAAGGAGAAGGCAAAGCAACAAGGACAACAATATTAAATGCTAGCTGTAGTGATAATAAAAATTAACATTTATGAAGTGCCTATTGTGTTCTGGACAATATATTGTCTTGTTTAAACATCACCAAAATCAAAACAAAACAAACAAAAAAATTAGGTAGGCATGATTAACCCCATTTCACAGATGAGGAAACAGAGAACCAAGACCTGCAACTCCCATCCAGCGCCAGCTGCTCCAACACCTTTCCTCTTCCTGAACTGTCATTAGGTCTGATGGTATCATGAAGCAGAAAACATTACAAATTCCCCTGGAAGAAAGTGGTCCTTGGGCCTTCTTTTGCTTCCTTCCTGAGGTGGACCTCACCCTGGAAGGAATATTTCCATGGCTGCCCCCTGACAACACCAGTAGACACCACAGCTTTCGGGGAGGGCCAGATCACAACTTTGATGATCCCCAGCCTGTATCCACTTGCATCCCCATGATGCAGGAAAGTCAGTCAGGCATGGCCACATTTGCCCAGTGATCTGGTGGCAGCAACAGGCACTTAACCTCTGCTGATAAGTTGAAAACCCAGGAGCTGATGCAGTTTCCTTTTTTCTTCCTGTGTCCCCAGAAAGCTGGAGTAGGTGTTTTCAGAAGTACAGAGCACAGCTGGGGAAAGCCCTGGTAGGGGATTTAGCAACAAATGAAGAACGGATAAATGAGTGAGAATGAACAGGAGATGAATGGATAGGAGAGGAAGAGAGAGACAGAGAAATATATAGAGAAAAACATTCAGTGAGATAGAAACTGAGGCCAAGAGATAGAAAGTGAGAAAGGAGAAGATCAGGGACAGAAGTTCTTCCCGTTGATATCACTACCTGAAGGCTGGACGCCAACCTTGGTGAGCCTCGGAGCATGTGACCTTCAGCCATGGCTGGTCCTACAGTCCCATCATCTTCAGTAGGGGCAGAGCTGAGAGACCGTTCTTCAGTCAGTGAACAGGCAGGGCAAGACCCCTTCACAGTCAATGTCCCAGTGTGGACCCAATGTGCGTGTAGTATGTACCTCTTCTAAACTTACCAAACTGTCTCTGGCACGTGTCACCTCCTAAGCACTTTCACATGCACTGTCCCAGGTTCTCTTCACCCCAGGTCCGAGACTGGAAAGCTCAGAGGGCGAGGCAGCTTGTTCATGCAGCAATTTGGTGACTGTGGAGACTGCAGTCCAGGCCAGGGAGTCTTCCAACACACAGGACCGGCAGCTTGTTGACTCTTGGGCCTAAGTCAAGGGACAGAGGCCCGAGACAGACAAAGGCTATGGGTTCAGAAGACTTTCCCATCTGGCCCACCCACCCCAGTCAAAGCTCAGAGCTGAATAATTCACAGGAGCCAAGGCACTTGCATCCATCTTCATCTCTCAGCACACACATACCCCATGACCCCATCATCCTCCCTGCAGTGGACTTGTCTCAGTCCAGGGCCTACTGGAAGTGCCTACCTGCCAACCCCTCCATGCCCTCTCATCTTGCAGGTGCTGCCTTCTCCTAGAAGAGGACTGGGGGTTGGGTCAGGGTGGATGGGGCATCGGGCCCTTCATTGCATCATCTTTCATACCTTTCAAATGTGCTGCCCCTTGGTCTCTGTATGACCAATTCACAAGACTCAGTGAAAACCCTGCCCTCAAAGAGCTCACCATCCGGGGAGACAAGCATAAGTAATAATTCATCATCTAACATAATGTGATGAGTGCTGAAACAGAGGCATGTGGAGAGTATTGGAGGGGGATAGGGGTGGGAAGAGGCTTCTACTGCTTGACCTCTAGCAGGAGCAGGAATGGGTGAAGCCAGGGAAGGGCTGGCCCCTGAGGGACAAGCACAAGCTTACCTGATAGACAGAGAAAGAACGTTCCCAGCTGGCATCCAGTATGTGCACAGATACAAGAGGAAAGAGAAGGGGTTCAAGGGAATGAGGGGTGGTCTGGTGTGGCTACAGTGTAGGGTACATACCAGGATGGAATGAAGGGCAACAGAGGAAAGATACCTAGAGGCAGAAATAGAAAGATGGACTGGGGCCCATTTAGGAAGGGCCTGGTTCATCCCCCTCCCATGGAATCTAGGCTCAATCCTAGAAGCAAGAGGAAGATGCAGATGATGTTTGGGTGGCAGAGTGACATTATAGTCCTTTCTCATAGCATCAGGCTCTGGAGTGTGTCCTGGGTCAGGTGCTCATCCAGCCCCTGCTGACTGATGAGCTGTGCTCTGCATTCACAGCCTTCCTCACCTCCTCCAAGCTCACCTCTTTCCATTTGGTCCACAAAAGAAGGAAGGACCCAATCTCTGCTCCCATGGACACTGTCCCATAACACCTGTCACTCTTCCTGATTTAAACAAGTCAGGAAATTATGTCAAGAGGAGAGTCTTTACTTCCAGTGCCCTTTAAGGAAGACTTCCTATAGGAATCAAACATCCAGCGACTGTGAAAAAAATCATCAGCATCTCTATTCTCTATGTCAAAAGTCCCTGAGTCCACCCAGCTGATTTCCTTAGCATTATTAAAATATAAAATAAAAAAACAGGCTCAGTGGATTTTCCCAGCATTTCATAGCAAAACCCCAAGGGTTTCTGTGTATCTTTCTGTTTGGGTCTCCTAGTAGGATTACATACGTACCAGTCACCAATAACAGAGTGGAAGAGGAGGGGAACGACCAAGGAAGTAGGATGCCAGATGTGAGTCCTGTGGGAAGTCCAAATTTGTAGTAGTCAAATTGGGGAAGCCTGTTTTTAGTTGTGGTGGCTTTGTTAGGGGCCATGATGCTGAAGCAGGGCCTTCAGAATCATATCAGGCTATGCACTTCAGAATTTCAGGTAAAATTTCCTACAAACTTGCAGTCAGAAATCCTGTCCTTTCAATGCTTCCTCCTGGCCTGAGACACAGATGCAACAAGGTTACATGCTCAAGCCATGCTTCAGCTGCTCACTCACGGCCCCACTAGCTGGCCAGGGAACCCTTCGCTGCCTGAACACCTGTGCCTCTGGCCCCAGGCCCTGACCCTTCTTTTCAATCTCCTGGGAACTGGGACCCACCAGCTTTAGGGTCAGGTTGGTATGGGAAACACCTGGGATGCCTGTGAGGCAGAACGGACTTTCAAAACCCACCTCTTCCACTTATTCATTATGGGACTCTGGGAAAATTACCTAACCTCTCAGGGCCTTGTCTTTCTCGCCTTATAGGGGTGATATAAGGACTAAACTCTGTAATGTCCAGACAGTCCTAAGCACAGCAGGGACTGGTGCCCTGCAGAACTCAGTAACTTTTGGCTAGAATTATTGGTTGTTATAAAGCACTTGGCATGGAGTAGATACTTGACAAGTAAATACCATACAAATATAAATAATTATTATGATGACTAATTATCATTATTATTAATGGTGAATGTGAGAAATGCTACCCAAACAATAGCTCCCCCATTTGATCTGTCTGCAGACATTTGTCACTCCTCAACCGCCAAAAAAAGTTCGAGGTCTCAGAAAGAGAACCGCTCCCTCTGCCCCCTGAGCGACTCTACTGGGGCTGGTCTCTACCAGGCAGGTGTCTCCCCAAACACACCTCACCTGGATGTTCAGACTACTTTACAGCCTGTGTCTATTCAGCTGGGTACCTCTGCTTTCTGTGTTGTTAAATATTTTGAATATCATCTAAACAAAAACACTCCTTTGTGATTCCTGTATCATGGGCAACTAGGCAGATCTGAATGCAGAAAGTGATCTGGAAACACTGGCCTGGCTCCCAGAACTCCATCTCTGAGATGATAGCAGATAGTCAAGGCTCTACTGAGCCCCGAATCTCACCGCCATCCTGAACCAAAAATCAGGGTGAGGCCTACAGAGGTAACCAGGGCCGAGCTCAGCACTTAGTACAGTAGGAGTTCAATAACTACATTCATGGATGGAGGGGAGAGAAGGAAAAAAGGAAGTTGGGGAGGAAGAAAGGGTGGAGAAAGAAAGGAAAGAAGGACAAAATTACTGAGCCTGGGGAATGGATATGGCTCAAATGGTTGAGCTCCTTCTTCCCACATGGGAGGTCCCAGGTTCAGTTCCTAGTGCCTCCTAAAAAAAAAACAAACAACAAACAAACAAAAAACCAACTCAGGGAAGCCAATGTGGCTCAGTGGTTAAGTGCCCACTTCCCACATACGAGGTCCCAGGTTCAATCCCCGGCCTGAGTATGTCAAAAGAAAAAAAATTACTGGGCCTCAAGTTCCTACAAGGATGATCTGACCCACAATTTTCCTCAATGATTTGAAAAGGAGCTTCCTCTTAGCAGATTCTGGATTTGTTTGGTAAAATGTGCCTTACAGTGCCAAGTAAGCCAATAATCAACAAGCCATGTTCTCACTACCTTAGAAGACAGACAGACTTGGACTTGAATCATGGCCCTGCCATTCACTGGCTGTGAGACCTTGGAAAACGAACTTAACCTTTCTGTGACTCAGTTTCCTAAACTCCTATTACTGTGTTCTGTGTGTGTATGTATGTATGTGCCTTCCAAGTTTTTTGTTTATTTTTTTGTTTTTAGGAGGTACCGGGTTTGAACCCAGGACCTTGTACATTCAAAGCAGGTGCTCAACCACAGAGCTACACCTACTCTGCATCAAGTTTTTAATGTTAGAATGAGAGGATGCTTAGACAGCATGGTATCCAGCCCAGGGCATGGACTCCATAAATAATAAATATTATAATTTGGCTGTTCTGCCATCTAGAACCCTGAGTGCCATCTGGTAGAAAGATTGCACTGTTTGGTCTAAATGTCTTCCTCACCCAGAAGCCCCTATTTATCTGGCTTGGGTCTCTTGGCCTCCCAAAGAATCATCTTACCCTAGCTGCCAGTGCCTGGCTTCGAGTTTGGGGCTCCAGGGCAGAATGCTGGCTGCCCTGTGGGAAAGAACTAGAAGGGACTTGTACCCCAACCCATGCCTGGATTTTCAAAATCCTTTCCTGTCTGCTGCTGACCCCTTCCTGCTGAAATGCGGTTTGACTTTCCCTGCAGATCGTTAAATGAGAAAGGGGGGGGCCCTTTAAACTGAAATAGCATTTCAATTTCCCCATCTCCCCTGTTCACGATCACTCAGTAAAAATAGCTAATTTTAAAATGGCTGCTCTTATGATGGACGAGATTAATGGATCTTGAAGAGCAGCCAGTACACCAACTGCTCCTGCAGCCATGATGAAAGCTAATAATGTAGAAAATTCTGCCAATTCCTTTAATTCATGAATATTTAAGCCTGTGAAAAATCTGTCAGATTATATCATTTTTCTGGTGATTTTCCGCCTAAGTACATTCGTGGCAGCCTGCCAGTTGCTCAAGAAACTTCAGCGGGAGCAGAATCGTTTTTGTTGTTGTTGTTACTATGTGCTGTCATCTTCTGCTCACCGAATTTATCCTCCCATCCCAGGACAGAGCGTCAGGCTCACTTAAGACAGCCAAAGGCTGAGATTTTACCTCAGAAGGCACAGATTCTTCTTCAAACCTGGAGGCTGGCAACGAGCTTAGAGATCAGGGCCTCTGTTTTTCAGAGGTGTTCTGTGGTCCCCAGGGTTTCCTCCAAGGTACCCAGGGGATCTCTGGGAAGGGGTTGGGCCAGAAATGCTGAGTGGATGTGCCCGTGGGACCTGCCCCAATTTTCACCAAAGAAATTCCACTTTATGCATTGATGGGCCTTGTAAAATTTTCCTTTGAAAGAAGTATTGCTCCAATTAAAAACAAAAACACGCAAATGAAACCTTTAAAAGGGTAAGTGTGGAAACCATAGCTCTAATCCATCCCACTCAAAGGTGAAGAAACTGAACCCAGTCAGGGTAACAGCTTGCTCCTGGAAGGGGAAACATAGGCAGTGACACCTGAGCTGAAACCAGGCCTCGCAACCCTAAATTCACTGCTCTGTCCTCCCCCGCCCCCCACATTCTGGCCGAACTCTTGACTGCCCAGAGCAGTCCTGAGGGAAGCAGGATGTGAGGCTCTGCTGACCACGGTGGAAAGGCCTCTCTGAAGCCAAGATGTTTCCTTGCAAAGACAAGAGAGAGACAATGAGAGTGTTTAGTCACTTGAGAGGGAGGGAGGGAGGTGAGGAGGGCCGGGCCAACGGCAGAGATGATTATCGTTAGGGGACTTGGCTGGAGGAAGGAGCGTGCTTCTTTTTATAGGAAATCCAGTTCCTCGTTTTGTTCTCCTCGGGTTATTCTCCAAAGAAAGCCGGCTTGAGTCAGCTGGCAGGAGAGCCGGGCAAACGCGGCGGCGATGGCTGCGATGGCCCCAGTTCAACACTCGCTCCAGCTGGTCACGTCCTCACGGGGCGGCCGGCCGACCTTCCCACACTCTGCCAGGAGCCCAGGTCAGCCCTCGCCTCGCCGGGGCCGGACCCCGTCCAAAATCAACAAGTCTTTTGTGCTTCTCCTTTGGACGCTGTATAATTACAGCAAACATGTATTGGCGGTGAGCGGCGATTGTGAGGCAATTGCTGAAGGATCTCAAATGCGCTTGGCATTTGGTCCTGGAGAGCAACGCGAGGAACCGCAGCTCCAGTTGGCTCGTGCTGCCTGAGAAAACAAGAGATTTTCAGAAGTCATGAGTGGTGTGCTGGCACGGACCCCACGGCATGTAGTTCATCAGCTATTTCCTTGATAGTGGGTTGCGTTTTACCACCAAGCCAACCAACTGACTCATGAGTCGGTTACTTAGAAAATAAATAAATAGGCGAGAGCGCCCGGGCCCGCTGAGCAAGACACTTGCTGACAAAACGGGCCTGCTCTGCGGCACAGCCCAGACCCTACCGCTTTCCGGGTGATTTCATTTTCCCTTTTTTTTTTGTCTTCTTGTTTGAAAACTATGAAAGCGAAACGGCACAGCTCCCCCCCCTCAGGCTGCTCCGTTCCCACGGGCAGCCAGATGAGGTGGGGGGGCCGATGCGGTCTCCCGGCGACATTGCGCTGCTGCCGCAGGTGCATATGTCCCCATCGGCCAGGCTTGAGTGGAGTGTCTGGAGCATGCCCAGCTCTGAGCCCCTCCTGTGAGGGGAGGGGACGGAGAGCTAAGATCAGCTGACCCCAGAATGTGGAGCAGAAGCTCACGCAGGGGCGTCACGCACCAGCCTCTCAGAAGCTCCCTGAGGAAACTTGCTTTATCCTTAACTTAAGCTTTCTTGGGTAAGATTCGCACTCAGGTCAGGCACCCAGAAAGTGGCAGAGCTGGGATTCGAACTCAGATCTACCTGACTCCAATATTTAGCCTACCAATACTCACTTCGTACCAATCTCAGCATTCAAATAAATACAGTGTTTTAAATGGACTGAGCTAGGTCCTTGGGATGACAGGGGTGACAAAGATGCCATGACCCGTGAGCCCCTAAAGCAGGGCTCTTACCCTTTTTTGTTCCACCTTTTTTTGCCAGTCGGGTGAAATGAATACTACTGTAATTTATTTATGGCTTACATTCGTAAGTGAAGGAAATGCTAGATTTCAGTTAGAGGTCAGAGAAA
Source organism: Dasypus novemcinctus (assembly GCF_030445035.2). Lineage (NCBI taxonomy): Eukaryota > Metazoa > Chordata > Mammalia > Cingulata > Dasypodidae > Dasypus > Dasypus novemcinctus. Next base: position 145,285,330 of record NC_080675.1, read on the forward strand.
ATAAAGATAATAAGTTGGTGGGGTTTTTTTCAATTTAATCTCACAGGCCCCCTGAAATCTTTCCACAGACAAGGGGTCTGTGGGGCCCTGGTTAAGAACCCCTGCCCTAAAGCCTGCATTTCAGCTCGGGAGGCAGAGAGCTAACAATGAGCTAGACAATTGAGTGTTTCATTGCAATGGCCATGGGGGTTGGATATAGAGGGAGGACTGGCTGGCTTGGGAGGCCAGCGAGGTCTGTGAGGTGAGTGGAGTTAAGTAGGCCAGGCATTCCCAGAGGCAACGGTGGGAGCAAAGACCCTGAGGTGAGAAGATGGTGTGCTGGGTTCTGTGCTGGACTGTGGCAAGAGGGCCCACCCAGGCGGAGCGGTTGGCAGGGGCCTTGAAGGCCAAGGGAACGACGGGGCGAGTGGTATCCTGAGAGCAGGGGGCTGCCAGTGATGGGTTTTAAGCAGTGGCATGATCAGATCTGGGTTTTTAGAAGACCCCGTTGGTTGCTTTATGAAGAACTGACCAGAGGAGGAAGAATGGGTTCGGGGAGACTCACTGAGGGGCTAGAGATCATGGCAGCTTGTGGGCTAGTCGAGCTGAGGATGCAGGAAGCTGGTCCTGTCAGACCTTCCTCTCACCCCAACCACCTTTCCTCAGAGACATTGCTATGGATCTATCAGCTAACTGCGGTAACCTCACGACTGGAGGATACCTCTGCAGATGTGGCAATAACCTTAACAAGGCAGAATGACTTGCCCACGGCTGGAGAGCCAGTGAATGGCCGTTGGTTTAGGAGCTTCCAGTCCTGTGCGCCATCCCCTAACTAGCTTCCCTGCTGCTTGGGGAGGAATCAGATTCATACGCACAGCTGGGGCCAAGGCCAGAGTGACTGCGAACACAGCTCTTCCCTCTTCTTCCTCCTGTCAACACGCTGTTGTACGTCATTCTTTTGAGCAGTCCCCTGGGTCCCCTTCAAGTCTGCTTTTGAAATCCACTTAACCAGGTTTCATCAATATTGAAAAAGTTACTCAGTTTCAGGCCTCCCTGCCATTGCACTTGCAGTTTCTTCCACCTCGAGTGCCTCTCCTGTTCCCACCTCATGCAGCCAGTGATTCATTGTCAAGTGGAGATCCAGTGTCTCCTTATGCTCAGGATCTCCCACCCCCCACCCCTGCCCAAATCCTGCACCAACCCCACACCCCTTACTCTCTCCCAAGAACAGATGAGTCGGTAACAAGGGGAAGGGGAGTTGCTCCACGTACCACTTTTTATAGGGGTGGAGATTTCAAAGAAACAGAGGTCAAGGGGCTGTGAATGGGTCTCTCTTCTCTTTCTTCCCAAGCATGACCTCCATGGGACAGGCCAGAGTCTCATTGCCGTTGGGAAGGAGCCCAGCACTCTGCCTTGCTCTTCTCCCTTCCTTTCTCCTCTCCTCCCATTCCTTCCCTTCCCCTCACCTCTCTCTCTTCTCTCTATTTCCCACTCCTTCTCTCACATTGCAGCTGGGTCCAGGACCCACTGTCCTGGACTAGAAGACCTGGGGCTGGCCAGGGCACTAGGCTTCGGGGAAAATGCCCTCTCCTGCCCTCTGTCTCTCTGGACCCCTGTCCATGGCTCCCACCCCTCACACGACAGAGCAGGACTCAGTTCTGGCCCCGTGTCAGTTAGGGACAGAGACCCCAGAGCTCGTCCCTGTTCAGCACCAACGCGCCACCTCTGCAGCAGGTAGCCTTCACCGTGGGCGTCCTGCTCCTTCCCTATGATGAGCCTGGAGGGAGCACGTGGGGAGGGGCAGCGCACGGCGCCCCTGGGGTGTTCAACCTGGCAGCCTCCTCAGAACATCCCAGTCCCACCAGTTTCTCACCCCCACACTGCAGATGACGTCTCAGAGGGGCTAACCCCCTTACTGCTGGTAAGAGGGAATCAGCAGATGGGGCCAAGCCCATTTCTTCTAAGCTTCCTGGATCACTGAGGAGGTGGAGAAATGAATGGCTGCAGGCCTCTGCCCACCTCAGCCCCCTTCGTGGTGACACCCCAGGACCTCTGCCGGGACAGGCCTGGCGGGCCCGACTGGGCCTCTGGGCCCCGCACCACGCTCCCCACAGGCAGTGGGGCTGGGGCGAGGCGGTGGAGGACCTGGAGTGCAGGTCACTGAGGTGCCACCGAGAGACCCCACGATCGGCCACACCTCCGTCCTTGGGCTCCAAAGGCCCCCAATGCCACCGAGAACATCAGCTTGAGAAGATGACCAGCAATTAGGGTTTAATTACTCCGACTCTCCTCAGCAGGTTTTCCTGTATATTTCCTGAAAGCTCCAGACAGGAGCAGTCCTGGCCCCTTTCCCTACTCATCTGTCACCCCCTCCCAGCCTCACACCCCCCTCCACACCCACAGCCCTCCTCAGTCACCCCAGCACCTCCCCTAGGCCACGTGCTTGGTGACGCCTGCCCCACTCCTCTCTACTTCCCAAATATCAGGGCAAAATTATTTACGCCAACGCGGCAGGAGTGACAACACTCCAGATTAATGCTTCAGCGGGCAGCTGCCTTGTTCACCAAGCACACATCATGAAAACTTACTGCTCAGAAAACATTGTATAACTCCACTAATTCATAAATGTTTAATGCCCCCCACCACGGAGCCGCCTGGGTTCCTGAGAGGCAGTTAATTGCCTGCAGGATGGAGGAGGCAGGCTTCTCCCCTGCTGCCCTCCTCCCTTCTCCTCGGCCCACCAGGCCTGCTTCCCTTCCCACCCCCTCCTCAGCCAGGCACTCGCCCAAGTGCTGAGCAGGTGGTTTCGCTTCCCAACTCTGCTCGTGGTTTCTGTTTTATCTGGACTGAGGGTGCCCGTGGCTGAGGCCTCTGTGGTGACTCAGTGGCCTGAGGAGGCGGCGTTCAAGATGGCTTCCAAGCCTGCTCCGTCAGGCCTCCCGCCCCCGGCGGCCTGGCAGGCGGCTCTCCAGACGGCGGAGGGAACTTGGAGGAGGGGCAGAGAGGAGCCAGAGAGAATCCAGGAGGGGCAGACAGGCTGCCCACCCCCGTAGGCCGTAGGCCGGGGGACCCTGAGGCTGAACTGTGGCAGGAGAGAGAGAAGGGAAAGGAGATAAGAAACCAGCGAGAAACCAGCGGGGGCGGGGGGGGGGGGGGGGGGGGGGGGGGAAGCTGGGGCAGCCCTGGGGCTCTCTCAGATTGGTTCTGGAAACAATACCTCTGCCTTGGGGGAGCAGCCAGGCTAAGGAAACAGACAGGAGAAGACCCCAATGGAGGAGATGGGGGCAGGCTCTACCCAGGGCTCTGGGGAGAAGGGAAAGCTGGCTGACTGTCCCATCTTGTTCAGGGCAGACGGGGGCAAAGGGCCACACTGTCGACACCCACTTGCTCCCCTCCCAAATGTCTGACCCCTACCTTCCATCTTGCCCCTGGAACACCGCATCTCTGTAGGAGCTAATCTCCATTTCCCATCGCCCCATCCATTCTCCATCCCCCAGGAGACCGCATCCTCCCCTTTGCCTGCTACTTTCTGCTCAGGTTCAGCCCCAAGGAGGCTCCAGCAGAAGATGAGAAGGCGGCAGGCACGTCTATCCTCCTCACAAGCTCCCTGCTTTGGCACCTTGCCTCTGGCAGTCCCTGCATCCCCCATGACCACAGCCTGTCTTCCACAGGTCCTCTCTCACCACGGTTCCACAACACCCTTCCCTCTCCTGCCCCTTCAGGCCAGGGGTGACAGCATCTCCCAGCCCTGCTAGTTTTGGGTGCCTCAATATTTCTCATGTATTCTCTCCATCCTACCCAGCCCTTGGTAAGAAATCCCTGCATTTGATCCCCTCATTTGAACCATCCAGGTATGTTCCTTTCCTGCTAAGACCTTCTCTACCCATTCTTCCTTCTTGGTCCCTCATAGAAGAAGCAGCATCTCCGGAGGTGGTAACAAGGAACAGGGTAAGAGGGCCAACTTTGGCATCAGACAGGTTCAGCATCAAGTCCTGGCTGTCATTTAACAGCTGTGGACCATGGGCCAGTCGCTTTACCTCTCTGAGCTTCAGCTTCCTTTTCTGTAAACTAGAGCTAATGATAGCAGCTACCTCGTGAGTTAAAATGAAATGAGACTCTCCATATACTTGGAGTCCTCACCCTTCCTTCCTCTCAGCGCACAGCCAGAGGGAAATGGATGAGGCTGCTAGAAACCCCAGCTTCCCTCATGGGGCCCTGAGAGTCCCTCCTGCGTCATCCTGAGTGACAACAGGCTGACCCCTTTCCATGGCAGGCCCCCAGGGTCTCAGAGCCTTCACCCTCCACCCCCAGACCTCAAAACCATAAAGAGAGAAATGACTCTCATGGTTCCCGAAGATGTCCCACAGTCCACAGGGAGAAGACTGACTCGCCCGTGATGCCCAGAAATAGAGGCTCCTACCTGAGCCAACCCTGTGGGCACCTCCCGTCTCCAGCCCAAATGAACACACAGGGAGAGAGGAAGATCACTGTGAAAGGGGCCCGTCTGCCTGTCCTAGTAGGCTTCTCCCCAATTCTTCAGAGTTCCTTCCCCAAGGCAGTAATGACTAGCCACCATGTTGATAGCTCCATGCCAGCAACAGTGTACAAATGCAGGGAGTGGGCAAGAGGGCATAGAGAGCAGGAGCTGGGTTCTCAGCTCAGACTGCCTGGGTTCCAGAATTGGGCAGAGGCTGCATCAAAGGATCACCGCCTCCACCTCCAAGCTCTGATACGAACTACTCAGAACTCAAGGGTGGCCCAATGTCAGGGCCCGCTGAACCTGCTAAGGGGCCCTGCACCAGCATCAGAACCCAGGAAAACCATCCTGGGCTACCTTTGCTGTGTTTTCATAGACAAAAACAATCTGATTATTGCCACAGAACTGATTTCCAATTTCTCTTATACCTATGTCTGTTAATTCAAAAACTAGTTGCTGTGTACCTACTATATATCAGCACTGTAACAGGAGTAAAATAAAAACTGGGGAAACAACAGAAGCCTGACTGTGCATCTCTCATGGGGCTGGTATAGGAATTTTTCCTTTTCCCTAAGACCAATGACAGACCACTTAAAATTTTGCATTTTGAAAGGAACCTTCTGGCTACAACATGAAGAACATGTTGGTTGAGCTAGAATTGGCTTGGAGGTCATGGGGAAATTTACAGCAATCCAGGTAGGACATGGTACTCATTTAGTTTAGGAAAATGTGATGGAGATGGAAAGAGGTGGGTGAATTAAAGAGATATTGAACGAGCAAAATTGATAGGGCTTGAAAGAATACGAAATGAAAAGAGTTAAGGATGACTCTTGGTTTTCTGGATTGTGCAGCTAGGTAGATAGTATTGCTGATACTCAGTGATATGGGGAACCCCAGAATAAGACCAACTTTCAGAACCAGAGTTGAAGGAAAGGAGGTCGTGACTTTGGTTTTCAACATAGTTCTGAGGTGACACTGAGATATTTTTGAGAAAATGTCAGGTAGAGGAATATTTGCGCTTGAAGCTTATAAGAAAGGTGAATCATCTGAGTTGAGGGGATAGTTAGAGCCAAGATCTGCTATGAAGAGAGCTCAGCATGAGGAAAGAACAGGTCCTTATCCTGAGGAATTCCCAAATGTAAGTCCAGGTAGAAGAGAAGAAAGTTTCAAAAGATCCAAGGAAACAGTGGACCAAGGAATCGGAAGAAAATCCGGCAAGTGTTGTGTCCTGAAGCCAAGAGACGTGTATTAAGAAGGAAAGGGCAGTATTACATGCAGAGCCAAGGAAGATGAGGACTGAAACTGCCCACCAGATGTGGCAACATGGAACTATTTCAGCAGACTGCTTGAGCTGGAAACCATCCTTATCAAGCACTTCCTCCTCCTCTACTTGCCGCCAAGCTTTGTGGTAGACACTTGGTATACTGCAGTATCCACTAGAGCTGCTCACCAAATCCTTCTGGCTCTCCACCTTCCAGATACATACAGGCTTTCACTTTCCAACCCCTATTCGTTAGTGAGGCCATATGACTAATTCTGGCCCCTGAGTTGTGAGCAGAACTAATGTAAGTCACTTCTGGACTGAGTATTTAACTGCAGGTGTGAAACCCTCCAGGACTAACTTTCCTTCTGGTGTGTGGACTGGCAATAGCCAAGACGGCGGCTGCTCTCTTGGCCCAAGCCCTGAGAGAACATGGTAAGCAGCACCTCCCTGCCATCACTCATTGGCACTACCTTGATATCTTGCTACTGCTGTCTCTTTCTTCCTACTCACAGCATATTTTGTTCTACTGTACACAATATCCCACACTTCACTCAACATTCTGTCTGCAGACATCTTCCTAGAATTTGCACACACACACACACACACACACACACACAGATTTACAGATTGATTAAGGTCGGACATCATGGCTGAGAAGGGCTCATGGTATGCTAACAAGCTGTAGTCCTCAGGTTAGAAATCACTACTGGAGCAAGACATAGCTGAAATGGTCTAGGTATATGATGAGGTTGTACACAAAAGAGGAGTGGTTGGTAGAAAGAGATGAATGAAAGAAAAAAGCATCAAGAAGAAAGATCACTGGGAAAATTAACTGGGAGCTCCCAAATTGAAATGCGCTTTCCCAGACCAAGAAAGGAACCATTTCCACAGAAAGCAGGGAAGTTTTAAGAATGCAGGCTTTGTTGTCAGACATATCTGGGTTGAAATCATGTCTCTTCCACTTATTTGCTCTATCATGATGGGCAAGGTGCAAAGGATCTTTCCAACCTGCCATCCAGTTCCCATCATTTTCCTGCTCAAACCCTTCCCCTAGCTCTGAGCTCTTAAGTGAAGTTGGCAAATGCATGGCATGCAGATTGTCGTTCCCATCTCCCAGGCTTATGGAGGACATCACCAACTGATCACAGCACTCTCCTAAAAGAACAGATGCAGCCTCAGAATTCTTCTTAACACAGTGCCCCAAGCAGCCACAACCAATTCATCACAGCTAGCTTTCAAGAAGAAGTGTTTTTTCACTATCTTCAGCCTTATAAATGTTTTTAAGTATCAACAATTAGACCCTGTCTCCTTTTCCCACCCAGCAGTCTTCACTGATTTTATATTCCAGTCATGTTGAATTTAGTTGCCATTCCCTAAATAGAGCAAGCACTTTAGCCCCTTTGCCCTTGCACATTTTGTTCCGTTCATCTCGCCTCACTCTCCGCTCCTCTCCCAACCTTGTCCTCCTGGATACACTGCTGCAGCATCAGGTCAAGAGTTCTCCCTCTCCAATGGTGACGGCTGTGCACTGATATGACTGTTGCCCCCACCAGACGAGGTTCCTTGAGTGCAGGAGCCATGCCTTTGCATATTTAAATGCATCTTCACCCCTCTTCCTAGTACTGCCTGCTAGCCACCTAATAACTACCCAATGAAGACAGAAAGAATGAGGGAAGGATGCAAATGGAAAGGAAAGGGGAAAGACTGCAGGGCTCACACTCGTCTGTAAAATGGGGGTAAGCGCCTCAGTCAAGACTGACGTAGAAGTGCAACGACATATATAAAGCACACTGCCTGGGACATAGCAGATACTTTGTAAATATTTATGGAGGAAATTGGGAATGAATGGTGTTCACATGTAGAATAAATGGGAGAAGAGGGAAACTGGAGGTGGAAGGGGATAAAACAAATTAGATGTTAATGAACAGCTATCACTTATTGGGCACTGTTCCAGATCCCAGATATACTCAATGTTGAAAAAAAACAAAACAGACATATTGGATCCATAAAGTTTACAGTCAAGAAGGGAGACAGACTACCTTCTTAACCTTGGATCTAGACACTGACATTCTCAAGCCTTCAATTACTTCCAGGGCCTTCAGAATAAAGGCCAATCTCCTTAGCTTGGCATTTGTATAGTCAGGACAGGTAAATTGGGCTGTGATAACAGATAGCCCTTAAATTTTCAGCGGTTTACACAAGTGCATTTGTCATCATGCAACTCTACTACAGGTCTGGAGGACATTCCAGGGCACTGGCACCCCTGTGTTGACTCAGCATTGGGGGCTGTTTTGTTCCAGTGGCTCCTTCATATATCACATTGCCCATTTCTCTTCTGCTGGAGTGGTGTTTGCAACAGCTGTTCTGTTCTCTTTGCATGGCCAGCTGTAAACTATCTGGCTCATCTCTCTTCCCAGGGCCACAGGGTCACTCCTCATTCTAGAGCCCTTGTTGGGCCCTCTCTGAGCCATCGCACATACTCTTCCCGCTGCAGAGAAGACACTGCCCACCAACTCATACTCTTCCAGCTGGCAGATCCCAACGGACCCTGTGATTCTGATGCCATGAGCTACAGGGGGGTCAGCAAGGTGCTCACTGAGCTCCCATCAGGCCTCTTCCCCTTCACCTGAAAATGGGCAAAAAACCTCTTTCCTCCACTGAAGGGGAGAAAGAGGCCAGTTTTTGCTTCTGAGGAGGGTGACAAAAACTCTAGGCAGTTGGATTCTTACCCTTCCCTGAAGATAGTTCCTAACTAAGGGCAGTGTGGTGGTTTAAAGTTGTAAACATGTTCTTAAAGTGAATCCCCTTCTGTGGGTGTGGACCGTTCATCAGTCGGAGCTCATGAGGAGGCTACTTCAGCTAAGTTGTGACCCACCTCATTCAGAATGGGTCTTAATCCTCTTACTGGAGTCCTTTATAAATGGAATGATTAGAGAAAGAAGGAAAGAGAGAGAGCCACAGAAGCAAGAAGCTGAAAGCAACAAAACCTGCAAGAGAAGGGTGAGACCAGCACATGCCACCACTTGCTTTGCCATGTGGCAGAGGAGCCAAAGATCACTGGCAGCTGGACTTTGGGAAGAAAGCACTGCCTTGATGATGCCTCGGTTCTGACATTTTCTCAGCCTCAAAACTGTAAGCTAATAAATTCCCACTGTTCAAACCCACCCCATTTCATAATATTTATTTGGAGCAGCCTAGGAAACTAAAACAGGCAGCTATAAGGCTGTGCATGTAAAGCAGAAAGAGGGAAGAAATTAGTCTTGAGGTTGGAAACCCTCAGCCCATGGCCACTGTATATCAGCCAAAGGGGACATACACCAAGGAATTCAAAATAAAGAAAGAGGAAGAAATTAAACCAACTCGTCTCCCTGGTTCCCTCTACCCTAAGACAATATATTCAAGGATGAATCAGCTTGTTCTCTTAATTTCTCTTTTTCTCTTGGTGGTGGTTGTGGGGCTGAGGGTGAGTAAGCCGTATGGTTCCCCTGTGTGGTCTTGGTCAAGGTCGCTGGATATTTGCTCAGTCCCGTCCCAGTCTTGTTGATGAGTCCAGTGCAGTTTCATATGGGCTCCCTCCCCAGCATTCCACTCCTGGCACTGGCTCCCTTCTTCCAAGTCCAAGTCAAAAACACAGTCAGTCACAACTCCCATCCCAGCCTGGTCCTGCCAGCCCCAAAGCAGAGTGCAGAGTGCAGTCCGCAAGCATCTTGCAACATGATTCACTTTGCCTGTGGAGGGACTGATGCAATTGTGGGTGAGGAGTCATTTCTGCTGATGGGGAAACCGCAGCAACCAGCTGGGTGGAAGGTCAATCTGTTGGAAGGGCCCCCACCCTGAGAAAGGACACAACCGAGAGCCCTCCGGCTTCCTGGGGAGGCCAGGCCAGGCCACAGCTGGGGACCAGAGAACAGAACCCCATATGGGGCTGCCCACCTGCTGAGAAGCAGCAGGGGTGGGGGCCTGGAGGTAGGCAGGGCTATTACAGGCAGAACAGGTCCCAGTTCAAAGACACCAAGTCTTCCAGGGACCCTGAGGGCTTTTCTACTTTCTCCCTGGGTAATATGGCCATGGACGAGTTTCTGGCAGGAGGGGCCAGACAACATGAACAGGAGAAGCCTTCTCAGGGTGCTTGGTCTGGTGCCTGGACCACAGATGGCAACCCCCTTACTGCTCACTGCACTGCATTGGGAGCAGGCATTTCCAGAGCAGGTGCTGAGGAAATAAACGGAACTGAATCTGAAATTCCAGAGGCCCGGAAGTCTGGGTGCTGTGGTCTGGCTCATCTGGCCACACCTGCATTTGATGTCTGAACCACTGCCCATTTCCAAGGACAGCAAAGTCCAGCTCAGCCCTTGCCACTGAGTCCTGAGCTTGTTCCACTGGCTGTGTGAGCTCAAGCCTGTGAACTCACCTCTCTGGCCTACCACATGCTCTCCTCCTTGAACTCTGATGCTTCCTTCCAGCTCTTGGCAATGGACCACATGGTGTCTCATGACATCCCTCATACTGTTCTTTTCCTGTGTTTCTATCTGATCTCTCTATTGTCATGCTAGACAGGGGCTGAGCTGGCTTAGAGAAGTCATCCCTGCCCAACAACTACACCTCAACTCTCTGGGTCAACTTGACATATCCCTGTAAGGGAGCCAGTATAATTCCATTCTATTAGTGAAGAAACTGAAGCTCAGAAGACACAATAGTACACTAAGGACACTAGCAAGAGGCAGACTTGGAAGTGGGACCCAGACACTCTTCAAACTCTCTGTTCTGGGCTCTCTCGAATGCCAACCGTGGAACCCAACTTCCTTCATGGGGTCTTCTGGTGAAGAGCAGATGAGATGAGGAGCTCTCCTGAGGGTTCAAAGCAGGATATAAATATGAGAAAGAATAACGGTTCACCTTCCAGGACTCATATAAAAAAGATGTCACTGCCCCTTCCTCACCATCCCTCTCTCTCCAGACTAGAGCTCCCTGGAGCTTTGTGACGGCAGAGGTGAGCAATAAGTGTGCAAGCCTGACCCCTGCTGACAGCAACCTTGAACTGCATGGCCAATTGAGCAGGCCCAAGGGTCAGGAGACTTTGTGCTCTTGGCTGAGCCACAGAACAGACACCCAGAAGTTTGTAGACCAGCCCACCCTCCCTGCCCTTCAGTCCGTGAAAGAGTTGACTCTGGAACACCAGGCAACAAAGCCTTAACCAAAGCCCTCCAATAGCTAGCTCCCAGGGTTTATTCAGATGTCATGGGTCTCCCAACAGTTTGGGAGGCAGGCAGGGACATAGCCCCATTCTACAGATGAATAAACGGAGGCCAAAGTAGTGAAAGGAACTTCCCAAGTTCAGTCCAAGAATTAAGGACAGATTCTACATTCAAACCCAGATATTTGAACTTAAAAGACCTTTCCCTCCAGTTTGTCCTAAAATCCGCACCCTCTGAGTCTCTACAAGGCAGGAAAGAGAAAAAGAGACATGGTCTCCAGGATATCCCATTTAAAACAAATAGATTTTTTTCAAAATAAAATAAACATATTTATAAATAAAATCCTGGAAGACCGCTTTCCCCATTTGCCCAATGGCCCATAAGCAGAGGATGCTTGATATGATAACAGTGAGTCCAGAGAGAATAGACTAGGCTAGGGTTGCCAGATTTAGCAAATAAAAATACATGATGCCCAGCTACATTTGACTTTCATATAAACAACCAAAGCAACATTTGAGACATTCTTCTACTACAATGTTGTTGGTTATTTATCTGAAATTCACATGTAACTAGGCGTCCTGTATTTTATTTGGCAAACCTAAACAAGATGGCGCTTTGGGAAGGGAGAGAGCAGCAGCCAGCTGGGAGAGGGCAGGCACAAAGGGCACAGGGAAGAGGCCCTTCGCCACTCTTGCGGGGCCACACCTCCCGCCCCAGGCCGGAGCTGCCCACCAGCTACTTCTGCCTTCTGGCAGTTCTGCATCCTAGAACCCGAGGCTGAAAGAAGGTGGAGGGAACTGACATATGTTGAGCATTTTCTGGGTACTAGTTGTTGACCCAAGCTCACCTTCTCTCCTTCCTGGCTGGTCACACTTAACATCTCTTTTAGACAGATGAGGAAACCAAGGCTCAGAGAAGATAAGAAATGTGCTTACACCTGCACAGCTAATAAACCTGAGCCAGGGGTCTGGGAGAAGGAGAGGATGAGGTGTCGCAGACACGTTTTCCATCCGCATTTTCATGCTGTGGTCACATGTGAGTCGAGGATTGGAGAGCCAGGGAAACAGGCCAGGGCATCCTGTGAGGACTTTATTTTCATTTACCTCTAACTGGGAGAATCCTATTCCACCACTGCAGTTCACTCAGCCCCTCATTCGCTCAACAGGATTTATTGAACAGCAACTGCTCTGGGTCCTTGGAGATTCAGCAAGGAACCAGACAAGCTTCCTGCTCATGACCTTGCTGGGCAAACAGACATTGTGCAAATAGATAAATTATAATAGCGGCCAGTGCTGAGGGCCTGGAGAAGAAGGAAGGCAGGATACAGGTCTGGAGTAACCAGTCTGACATTTGGTACTCAGGAAAAGCCCCACGGCCCAGGTGCATTTGGGCTGAGACATGAAAAAAGGGAGTGAAGGAATCCAGCCAATGTCACAGGGAAGCTACTCCAGGCAGACGGAGGGAGCATGCCTGGAGAGGGTTGGAGAGGAGGAAGAGGAAGGAAACGAGGCTGGAGAGCCTGGCAGGGGTCCCAGAGAGGAGTCCGAGTTTTATCCTGAGGAAGATGGGAGTCACTGCAGGCTTTGAGCAGGGCTCTGGCACAGCTAATGCATTTCTGTTTGTAAGGATTATTCTGAAAAACTGCAGGCTTGAGTGGGGAGGCAAGGAGACCAGTTGTTTAGGAAGGGGTTGCAGGCATGTATGTGGGAGAGGATGGCGGTTTCGTGGGGAGAGGTGCATTCTGGGTGGACTCTGAAGGTCAAGGTCAAGCCGGCTGGACTCCACCTTCAACCTCCACTCCCTTCCTTTGAGCCTTGTTTCCTCTCACCTTTGCCTTCCCAAGTCTGCCCCCCTCCGACGCCTGTCCTTGGGTTTAGACGCCCTATTCTGACTTCCCCTCTCCTTCGCCCTCCCTTTGTGTGCACTTCTCGCCCCGTTGCCCTCTGGCTGGGTTGTGGCTGCTCCTCTTCCGCAGCCAGTTCAGTGGAGGGAAGAGGGTGGGAACCCATTTTGTTGTCTTTCTTTTCCCACCTCAGGGCCTTGGTGCCTCCAAAGGACCTGAGACAACTGGCCAATCCCAGCTGTCCTGAGGGAAGCCTTCCCCGTTCCCAGAGGACTAAGTACCAGGGCAGGAAGGGGCCTCACCAGACCTCGACCAGGAAGCAGAAGGCCTGTGGGCCCCTCCAGTGCCCCACGCATGCCCCCCTCCTGCCTCAGGTCCTTCCAGTGCTTGGCGCCTACCAGCCATACTGCCGGGAAGGGCCTCTGGTGCCAACACAAGCTCTCCCACTGTGAGCTATACTGATTTCTCTACAACTGACTCTCAGAAGGAGGTGGCAAAAAGCTGGCCTCCTGCTCTAGGTCAGCGAGCTCCAAACTTGTTCCCAGGTTAGGCTGTAGCCGGGGCAGAGGGCAGGGAGGCCCGGGTCAGCCCCAGGAGTGGGCCCACACCAGGCAGTGGAGCTCCCTAGTGTATGCTTTGTGAACTGGGTTTCTTGTAAAATATGTTTATCCACTGATAAATATATAGAGATATAGGTATAGATATAAATATAGATATAAATACAGATATAGATAGATTTGAAAATCTGTGGTGACTCTCTCTGTTCAGCTTTCCCAAGTGCAGGTCAGTTGACCCCTGCTGGCTTGCTTTTATCTCTGTAAATCCTGCGGCTGGCTCTCCCTCCAAAGGTCTATCCCCACAGCAGCTCCCAACACTGCATCCAACGTAGATGACATGCTTCATTGCTCCATTTTACGTATGAAGCCACCAAGGTCCCAGAAAAGCCCGAACTGGGAGGGGGCAGCTGACCCTGGGTGCTAGCCCTGGGTGGACTCCTGCTGCATCCCTGAACTATCCCAGCCCAAGTAGCCTGCTGAGACCCCAGCCCAGAGCAAGGCAGCCCCTGTCCAAGGATGGCCTGACCCTGCTGGAGGAATCTGCCTCAGTGCTGGGCGTGCCCATGGAGGGGTGGAGGTGGGAGGTGGGAGGCTAATCAGTAGGGGCCAGATAGCACTGCATGGAGAGGGATGAGGTTTCTGGGGTATAAACCCTGAAGACAAAGTCCCCAGGAAGGCCTCCTCCCTGCAGCTCCAGGAGCCCACCTCCTGTCACCTGTTGCTGAGCAGGAGAGAAATGTCTGCGCATGCTGGGAGAGTGATGCTAAACCAACTCTCTGTCTCCCTACCACATATGGGTCAGGGTAGAGAAGCAAAGCCCAGCTCACAGGCGTCTATTGAGAAACTGTTACTGAGCAAGGGCTCACTGCCGGCATGCACAGAGGCCAAGACTACGACCTCAGGACTTTGAGAAAAGAAAGCATTTTATCGTGAGGTCAGCCAACAAGAAGACAGTAGGCAAGGCTCCAATCTCCCTGGCCTGAGAGTTATGGGAGATTTTATGGGAACGGGAGGTGAGAGGAGGGGATGGGGGTGGGGAGGTTTGACTTGGTATAGTCCAATTGGTTAATTATAGAGTTGTTCATACGTGGTTGAGTGGGTTTTAGTGGCTCTTCTTTGCTGAAGGACCTCTTGCACATGACTGTTTCCAACATCTCCTTGTCCTCGTAATATTGGATCCAAGGGAGGTGACCTTGGTTCCATGTGTCTCAAAGGTCATCTAAAGGACAAGAGTCTATATTTGCACCTGCTCAGGTTCTCTGACCTGCGGTTAAGCTTGGCTGCCTGCAAAACAAGCTCAGAAGAAAAGGTCACAGGAACAGATGTCATCCCCACCAGAGACCCTAGAGCCATCCGTCCTGTGTTACTCACCCTTCACTGGACATCAGAATTGAAAGAAGATGCTTAGATGACACCTGCAGGAGTTCTGTTGATCTGGGGTGAGTCCTGGGCCTCGGAATTGTTGAAAAGCTTCCCAAGTGATTCTCATGGGCAGTCAGGCTTGAGACCCACCATCTGGTCCAGCCTCTCCATTTTGCAGAGAAAGAAAGGAGGCCCAGTCTGTGACACATCAGGACTAGGCTCCAGGCCTACCAGTCTGGACCCAAAGGTCTTTGCACCCCAAACCAGCATGCCTTCAGTGTGTCTTCACCCCAGGATTGTGAAAAGAGCAGAAAATAAGGGAGAATCCCACCTGTTTCCAGCCCTTCCCTCCTGTGCCTTGAGCCACCTCTTTCCTCTTGGATTCTGCTGGATGAGTAAGACAAGGGCAAGGGGATTCTCTGTAGGCAAACACAGCGGATAAAATTGCAGTTAGCAGTTTTAAGCACTTACCGTAGGCAAACACTTTTGCTAAATGTTTTATTGCATTATCTCATCTAAACAATCTGCTGTTTCTGGCTAGAACTGCTCTACTTTCACCCTACTTAAAGTAGTCACAGCCTGCCTAACAAAATCCAAAAGGTCTTGCTTGGGATTTCTGGCTGATGGCCAAGAGGAGCTTTAACCCTCCCTTCAGGCAGGCAGCACCTGGTCTGACTCCGAGCCCTGCCATCTGTCAGGTCAGAACTCCGGAAGGCGCAGAGCACAGAGCCAAGGGTTGGGACACCTGGCTTCTGGGCCCAGCTCTGTCGTTCCACTAGCTATGGGGTCTTGGGCAAGTCCTTTCCCTTCTCCAGGCCTCAGTGTCTCCATTCATCCAATGGAAGGGCTGAACTCAATCAGGAATATTCGAAGTTGTTTTGTCTGGCCAGACACTGGGTAGGCCAGCGTGGATCTGGAAGGTGTCCCTACACTGCGGGCCAGGGCGCCCTGTCGATGGCTCACCAGGAATATTTTGGTCTGTTTCCTAACCCATGAAAAGGGCTGGCAGGGCTGTTGGAAGGATCCTAAGAGTCGTGTGGAAGGCTCCCAGCGGGCGCAGCACATCTTAGCCGTAATTACATGTTAGCTGTGGTCTCTGTGTTGTTATTTTGCTCCCTTGTGGTTTGCATGCTGCTTTGATTGGGTGGAGGCAGGGGAGAGTCATCCAATTCTTAGAGCTGGTAGAAACCTCATTTCAGAGATAAAGATAGAAAGTGAGGCCCAGAGAAAGAAAGGTGTCAGAACCAGGCTGGGGCTCCAGCCCGGGACCCTTCATCCCACAGGGGTCAGGCACACGGGGGCCCTCGTCCTGGGCCCCGCCGCCCCAGGCCGGCCTGCTTCCTTGCTCTGCTGGGCCCGGCACTGCCCGGCCTCCCCACACACCCCCGGCCCCCCCCAGCGGTGAAACCACTGACCCCTGGGGCTGCCTCGGGCGCCCTTCCCAAGCACGCCCTCCCTCCCCTCGCCGTGCCAGGGCCTGTAATTGCACTAACTGCCCCCTGGGGAAGCAGGGGGAGCTGGTCTATGTCCACATGAGTCAGGTTTCCAAAGCAGAAACCTCAGGCACGGCCACATTGCAAGAGCCCCGGCGGTCACCGCTCCCCACAAACCACTTCCTGCCCTGTTCCTGGCAAAGGCGGCCAGAGGCTGAGACTCGTGGCAGCTGCACAGCCCCGGTCTCTGCTGTTCCACCAGGTCTCCAGCCCGCCCCCAGCCCACCACCACCCTGCCTGCCCGCCTGCCCACAAACGGGCGCCAGGGCAATGTGCCTGTCCAGGTGGAGGAGCCACGCCTGGGTCACTGTGGCGGTGGAAACCCCCCACAGGAAGGTCCGGTCCTGGCTGCTATGCACCCTCGATCACCGCCTGTAATTTGACTGTCTGTGGGCCCCCACGTCTGCCCACATCAGAGCATGGAATGGAGGTGCTGGATGGCAGCCCCCACCCTCCCACCCCGGGGTGGAGCCCAGCTGTGCCCAGCTCTCCATGGGAGGCTTCAGGGAGAACAAAGCACTAGCTTTGGGTCCAGCGGCTCATCTACTTCTGTAACCTTGACTGAGTTCCTTCCCCTTTCTGAGACTCATTTTCCCCACCTGGAAAATGGGGATCATAGTAGCACCCCTTCCAGATGTGTTGGGAGCAGTAACTGAGCTGATGCAAATCCTACAGGCTCCAAGCATGCAGTAGATGCTCAATAAGCCTAACTGTCCTCCTTCCTGTACAGCACCATGGCGGTAGTAATGGTGAAGTAAGGAGAGGCAGCACCGTGTCGGAAAGAGCACTGCAGGGGGAGTCCAGGGACTCCGGATCCAGTCCCAGAGTTGCCTCTGACACACGGTGCAAACTAAGCCAGTTGGACCACCTCGCTGGGCCTCAGTTTCCTCTTGTGTAGGTGTGGGGATGGGTCCAGGTGGCTTCCAAGGTCTCCTCCAGCGCCGTCACTGCAGATGGGGGCATGGGTGGGGTGGCCCTGAAGGCGAGTGGGATGTGGTTCCGATGCTCATGAACAGTGATGGCCGCAAAGGTCGGTGACAACAGAGCTGGGGACATGAACTTGCTCAGATGGGACACAGGAAGTGGCCCCCAGAGAGGCAAGCACCGGGTGGCAGAGGCAGACCTGTGCTTGGCGGGCTCTGGGCGTCAGCCTTGCTTGCCGCTCACTGGAGCCAGACCCTGGCCCCCAACCCAGTGGGTGGGGCACCGAGGGTCTCCCCTGTCTTTGAAGACCTTCTCCTGGGGGCAGGGTGACCTCAGAACACCCCAATAGCAGAGCTAAACTGGCAACAGTGCCTGCCGTCCATTTACTTCCCGCTTGCTCTAAGCCAGGCCCCGTGCTAAGTCCTTAATGAGCATCAGCCCCTTTAATCCTTGTACAACCCGGATGAGGTCCTTCCCGTCATCCTTCACATGCTGCAGTTGAGGGAAATGAAACGGAGATGACGTGCCCTGGCTCCGGGGTAAGTGGCGGAATGAGATTAACACCCGGGCTCAGGGTAGGGTCCTCCCTCCCCCCCACCCCCACCCCACCCAGGATGAGAAAGGGTGTGAACTAAGCGGCCTGGGCGCCCAGACGGGAGGACCCCGCTCTCTGTCGGGGGAATCAGGAAAGAGTCCCCGAGATGGGGGCATGTGAGTCAGGGGACGACAAGAAGAACAGCCCCCGCCGGTGCGACACGCTGCCCGTGAGACGGTCCTTTAGTCCCCACAGCACCCTCTGGGGCGGGTGCTGTTATCACCCATGCTTGACTGAGGCACAGTGAGGTCAAGGAACTCCCCAGACAGGGGCAGAGGAGCGCCGGCCTGAGCGAGGAGCTGGCGGCGCTCCCAGCTCAGGAGCCCCCGGTGCTGGGCTGGAGCCAGAGACAGAGGTTGGAAGGGTGGGTGGGTCAGGGTGACCCTCCCCTCCCCTCCCCTCCCCCTGCATCAACTCCCGAGCTCGGTGATCCGTCCTCAGGCCTCCCCTCGCGCCCGCTCCGAGGAGGCCTGTTAGTCATCATGTGAATGACACATCTGGGCGCAGAGTAAGCAAACCCATAATGGGATCTCTTAATCCCCTCACACCCAGAAAGCTGGGAGAGACTGGGGTGACGGCCTGGAATCTGCACCCTCCGGGGAGAGACCGGGAAACCTCGTTCTGTCCTCCTTCCCTAAACTGGTAGAGCAAAATGCCGGAGTGATTCATTTTCTTAAAGACAGAATAAACAAAGCCGGAGAAGAGCTTAGGTCTTTGTTTCCCCAGACAAAAGACATTTGGAAAGGCAGGGTTGAAAACGCTGAAACCAGGGGTTGGCAAACAGAAAATTAGTGGCAGATTAATTTCATTTTCTTGCTGGGGAGTGGAATGGTATACATTAAGTATAGGATTAAAGGGAGATTAATGTCCCATCTCACCCTGCGGAGCCAGAAGCCTGGAGAGAATCCACAGGCGCGCTCGGCGCTCGGGAACAGGAGGCCAGTTTCCGTGTGGGAGATACGGGTCTGTCCCAGGAGCACCATAGTGGGGACAGGACAGGCTGCAGGCTGTGTCCCCCGCCATTTGTCCTGACAGCTCGGAAATCTTGAGCTTTCTTCAGGCTGGAGCCACTGAGGCGTGTCACTAGAGCTTTTCATTCCTGCAAAAGAACGCTCAGATCCATTCATTCTGTTTGTATATCCACCCTGCCCTTCTTCCTTAAAATAATCATCTCTGTATAGTGTTTACTAAGTGCCAACCACTATTTTCATTGCTTTACTTAGAATCATTCAGTTATTCCTTGCAACAAACCCATGAGCAAATACTAATATATCCATTTTACAGGTGAGAAAACTGAGGCATAGAGGAGACAAGTGTTAGAGCTGATAAGTGGCAGAGCCGGGATTTGACCCCTGGCTGTCTGGACAACAAGTCTGTGCTCTTCACTCCTGCTTCTCCAAATATAGGGTTTGCTTAAAATGGAGTGTGCCTGTACTATGTGGTCTTGGGCCTATTCCCAGCCTTGCTTGGGGTGGCCCCACCCTGCCCACATCACTTACTCACACCTGCCCCCATGAGGTTCTGCCCAAGCTAGAAGCATCATGACAAGCTTTGAAAGTGGCCACTGGCCCGGAAGTGGTGGCCCCGGGCTGCAGCTGCTGCAGGCAGTGCGTGAGCCAGCCTGGACCGTGCCAAGCCTGCTGCCGCAGAGGGACCTGCCTGTCCAGGCAGGCACTCACTGGCCAGGGATGGGTGCTGCTGTTGCCCACCCTGAGCAGAGGGCAGGGGACAGCACAGGCCCAGCCAAACCTCTCCATGGTAGGCTGGACCCAGAGGTGACTGGCCTAAGAGAAGGGAAGGATACAGTTTGCCAGTCAACCAAAGCCCAAACCACAGCGTGGTACTAGCCGGAAAGGCTTGATAAGACTTCTAGCTTGGGGGCAGGGATGTGTGAGTGGTTTCAGGAAGGACCAGTATCTAGTCCTCTCCCCGGGATGGCAAACAACCCTCAGCTTACAGGTCAATGCCAATCAGCTGGTGGTGGCTTCCTAGAGAATTCAAAGATGATGTGAAGGCCACTTCCTGGCTCAGCAAAAAAAGATTCTGTGATTGATTAGCAATGTCTGCATCAGGTGCAGGGTCAGAGTGTAGCAGCACGCTTGCCAGCTTATTAGCTATTGCTATAGCTCCGTAGCATGGCATTTAGGACCCTCCCCAACTCGGCCCCATTCCTTTCCCATCTACCTCCAGCCCCAAGTCCCAGCCAACCCAAGTGTTTAAGTTTCTCTAACCACATCCTTGAAGATAATATACCATTTTGCATGCTTTGGGGACTCTTTGTACATCGTGTGCCTGCTGCCGCCCAGGCCCTTCCATCCTTACCTGCCTGATGAACTCTTTCATCCTCCAAAACGCTATCCTGGCATCATGGTGCCTAATTCCTACCTTGACAGTGTTAATCCCTTTCTCTTCTGTACATTATATAAGCAGAGCTAACACCGATGAGTGCTTCCCAGACCAGGCATATTGCCAAACTCTTTACATGCATGAAGCTCATAACTCTTTAGAACTCCCTGCATCATGTTTTAAAAGGGACTCCACTTTCCGGAAGAGGCCCTAACACTCCGTGATGTTAGGCATTTGGTCAGGGTCTCCCACCTGGCCGTGATGGAACTGGGATCTGAACCCCACAGAGTCTACTCCCAGAGTCCAGATTTTCATCATTCTGTTATAATGTGGCTTCTGACTTCCGTCACGTATCACACCCAGTTGTAATGTTTGTATTTCTCTGTCTCTCTCCATTTCTAAACAGTTGCTTCCTGGATGGCAGGGACCATTTCTTCATTGCATGTCCTCAGCAGCTAACGCTGAGCCCAGCATGCAGCAGGCGCTGAATCCAAGTTGGTTGAACCGGCTCCAGGCGGGTAATGGAGAGCTTACCTGTCCCAGACCCGCCTTCTGCTCCTGCTTCACCTTCCGTCGCCACCGTTCTCCACCCCTCCCCCTTCACCCTTCACCCCCTCCACGCCCTAGCGTCTCATCTCACTGTGTGTTCACCTGTGCCTAGAGGCGCAGAGTGTTCAAGGGTTGTCTCAGGATGGGTGAGGACACAAATCTTTTCTATGTGGGCAATTTACCTCCCCGGATAGATTACAAAATCACAGCAGAGAAGGCCAAAATAGACATCTTCCCTTTTGTTTTACTTCATTTTATTTTCTTCCTTGCTTTTGCTCCTGTTGTTTTTTTTTTTTTTTATTGGGTGCTTTCATTGGATCAAGCCCTGGCTGGGTCCTGGGGGAATGTGTCCCCTCCTGAAGCAGTGTTACTCCAAACTGTGCTCTGGGGACAATCCACTGGTTTAAAACAGAGTCCCCAATTCTCCCCACCCTCAAGCCCACCAACCCCCAAGATTCTGATTCTGTGGGGCTGGGGTGAGGCACTGGATTGCCGGCTTCACAAGCTCTCCAAAAGCTTCTGTTGCCCAGAACCATAAACACCACTGTGCTATTGCAATCCCCAAAGCGGACACCCAAGCCAGCAGCGATGCCGGCAGCTCAGCCAGGCCTCTCCTAACCGAGGACTCTGGCCATTAACCCAAGTCCGATTGCACAGGGAACCAGCTGCATTGGGACCGGGGCCCTCTCGCCAGCGGCCCCTCCTGCAGGCTTAATTTAAATGTCTCTTCCCCAGGGAAGCTCTGATTCCTCGGGTTTGGTTCCTCACTTACTCACGTCACAGCGCTTGACCCAGCGTGGGCCTGGTTTTGTCTCACCCCCACCGAGACCCAGTTCCTTGAGGGGCCAGACCTCTGACTCCCCGACCACGGAACCCAGCAGAACCCAGCAGACTGACATTGTATATGAGCATGAACACGGGAGGGTCTGAAATGCAGCCCTGAATTCTGCCCCCTAACCTGAATCCTAAACGGCCAAAGCCAAACCTCGGAGAAGTCAGCACCAGGACTCCGGTGGTAGCTATCTCCCCATGGTGGTAGCCTTTGTGCAGCCAGTTTGTTGAATCATCACTTGGCTTCTCCAGGCTTACTTCTAAGAGCCGTCACTACCTGGCAATTCAATCAGCTAGCCTAACCAGCAGAACCACCCCGGAGATGGGGGTGGGAAGAGGTCCTCGCCCAGGCCTCTGCTCCATGAAGTTGTGGAAATAACACAGGCCTGAGGGTCAGACCAACCTGAGTTCTCCCCCAAGGTCTCACTACTTGCTGTGTGACTTTGGGTGTATGCCGACTCTCTCTGGGCCTTACCCCCATCACCTATAAGACAGAAGTAATAACCCAGGCCTCACAAGATTGTGGGGAGAAATGAATGCTAGAGTAACACCAGATGGCCAGGGACTTCTTCTCTGGGTCCTGCCTCTTATTCTGGGACCTTTCAGCACCAGCTGTCCATCCAGCCAAATGTCTTCTTCCAGCAGGGTCGAGCCATCCTTGATTTAGCCAACCAGCCACTGCCAGATTCTGGCTGCAGCAGAGGTTTTCCATCCACATTCCTTATATAATCCTAATTTCTTCCAAGGCTGAAGGGTATCTTTTTAAGGGTTGGGAAGCACAGGACATTGTTCATCAGAGGTCCTGAGCTCCATACACATCCACTGTCTCAGTGACACCTCTGCAACCTGGTCACATTCCCAGGGTTGTCCCCTCTCCAGATGCACCTCCTGCGAAGGATGTCCTCTCTTTAGCCTTTCCAGGGGAAACTGACATCTCTGCAGACTTTGTGCAGGGGTGGGGGTAGGGGGCCAGGCACGTGCCAGAGCACTTAGCGCCCTGGGGTGTAGAGGTGCTTTCCATTGATAGGTAGAGCATAGGCCTCCTGGGGTGGCCAAGGGAGACCCTGTCCCTCCCTGAGCAGTGGCCAACAGGCCCCTTCCCTTCCGCAGAGCTGCAGCATGCATGGCAGGCAATCACAGTGAAAGGCGAGGCATAGAATTCAGAGGGTCACTCTGGAAAAGAAATGCAGGGCAGAGCGAATGTGTCGTTAGTACCCTTGTGCCAGGCCTGGGCTAAGACAGTTTATGGATGTTAATCTTGCATCGGCCCTAAGAGGTAAATGCTGTTGTTAGCTCCATTTGGCAAATGAGGCACAGAGACGTAAGCAACTTGAATGTGGTACATGATAACTTAGTGATGCACCCAAGATTCAAATCCCCCAAGTTTGACTCCGAAGTCTAACATTTTCATCCCTCAAAACACAAATGAAGGAACGTGGTTCTTGCTGGCTGGCATCAGGTTTTCCAGCTCCTCCCTAGACAAGCACCCTCCCACCAGCCCCTGAACGTGGCTTTCCCCGTGAGGAGGAATCTGAATCTCCAAGCCAGCAGGCTGGGAGGCCGCATGTTCCAAAGCTGACTCTGCCACCCAGAGGCTGGAGGTGACCGTCACTCCTTTAGGAAGCCACAGAGCTCTGTGGTCACCAGCTCAGACCTCACCAACACAAGGACCCGAGTATGATGGGTCCCAGCTCTGCCAGCCTCCAGCTGTGTGACTTTAGACAAGTTACTTCACCTCTCTGAATGCCAGTTTCCCCACCTGTGAAATTGGGAAATGAATCCTTCATAGGGTTGTCATGCGAATAAATGAGATAAAATATATATGAGGTCTGGCACATAGTTAGTGCTCAATTAATGCTGTTTCTTCACAAGTCCCCCATAAGGCAACCTGTTCCCAAACAGAAAAGAATCTTTCCCCCATCGGCTGCTTCATTTCCTTCCAGTACCCTTCTCCCTCACCAAAAAGGGAGGTTAAATATCTCTGGGCAGGAGAGAGGAAATAATTGGTTTGTCCTGGCTACCTCACACATTAGTTGAAATTTTTATGAAATGAGGAGGTTCTCTCTGCCACCTCCAACTTCCTGGACTTAATGAACTCAGCTATGAGGAAACACTCGCTACTGCTCTTGGGTGGGTGTGTGGAAGGCCCAGTAGCCTCACGGCCTGCTGAGGGAGAGCAGGAGGTCCTCTTCCCTCACGGACACCAGGGGGTGAGAGGCGAGAATGCCTTGAATCTGGTTTTTACAACGGGGCTCACACCGAATGTACTTCTAGGATCTAGGAACAGTCAGAGTATGAAAAGCCAAACATACAGGAATAATTCTATCAGGGACGGGGAGGCACCACCCAAAATCCAAGGGCGTGCTTATAAATGCTTGCACGTTCCACAGACGTCGGGGGAACGTCCCTGCTCATTGGTCAGGCCAACTGTCTTGACCGCTGCGTCAGGGAGTCCTGAATTCCACAGCCCTGACTCGAGATTCACTTTGGAGATCAAACAAACAAGCTTGAACAGAAACTTGTGAGAAATGCTTACTCGTCCCAGAGCTGCAGGTGAGGAGGTGCCCAAACACCCCCAGGTTGCACTGATTGGCCAATCAGAGTCTCCTGCCCCCAGGGGCTCCCGGGACTGCTAGTGGCTGTGCACATCCAGGGCTGGAGTGGCTGGGAGGCGGGTGGGGAGCAGGGGGTCCATCTCACCTGCAGGGGCTTCCAGAGTCCGAGGGCTCACACACGTACACACCCACAAATAGTCTGAGTCACTCAAACTCCTTAAAATGGGCTGATTGGGCCTGTCTCTAGAGGCAGACTGATTCACATTCCAGCTCTGCCACTCACTCTTAGGGTGACCTGGAGCAAGTCGCTTAACCTCTCTGATTCTCAATTTCCTTTTCAGGAAAAGGGGGACGGTAAAACTATGTCACAGAATTGTTGAAAGGATTAAACAATAATGAACAAGCTGAGATGCAGTATGCAATTAATATCTTTATTATTATTTATGATATATTCTTCTGATCAAGGACAGTCAAGGGTTGAGCTGGCCCTCCACTTCCTCCCCCAACACCCACACTTGCTCCCAGTGCACCCTCCAGGGGCTTCTTTCCCCTTCAGAGCTTCCCCGTCCTCAATGTCCATTTTCCCTGGAAGCCACCTGCATCCGGTGCCACCCCCTGCCTCAACTCACCTTCAGAAAGCACCTTGGGAGCACACAAACTGTGCCAGCACAAGCCTGGTGCACTGGAGGAAAGACTCAGTTCCCTGCTCTGTGCCCAGTGGGACCTGTATGAGAAGTTACAGCCAACACCGCACTGGTGTTGAGTCACGAGGGAGGAGATAAGCTTAGGTTGGCATCAGGGTGCAGATTCCAGTCCCTGCTCCACCACTAACCCACCGTGTGACCTTAGGCAGACCCTCCCTCCACTCTGCACCTGCTTCGCCTGCATATGAAATGAGGAAGTTGAACTAGAGCTGTGGATTTCAAAGAGTGCCCATGGGCCCCAGAGGACAGGACCAAGGTGGGGCAGCTCCCTCTAGTCTATTTTATGTGCTGGGTTACCCAAATATTTTCATCTGAGAAAAACCACTTATAGTAAAACACACAACTACCTGACCTTGGAATCTGCTTATATCCTGGGCTGAGTAAGGACGAGGCTGTCAATGGATGGATGGATGGATGGATGGATGGATGGATGGATGGATGGATGGGTGGATAGATGGAAAGAGGGGACCACAAAGGTGGACAGAGGGTAAGAGCAAGCCCTGAGGGAGGGGAGGAAAAGCAGGACAAAAGGAAAAACTGGCAAGCAAGAAGGTTGGCATCTAGAAGAGGAAAGGCCCAGACACCAGGAGAGCCGGCTTTCTCCCGCCCAGCAGCTTTACCATCTTTTGTTCTGAATATTTGATGGCCCCGCAGGAAGGGCAGCGCTTCCTGGGTTGGGAGTGGTGAGGAGTAGAGTCAGAGCTAGTAATGAGCCCCCCTGGGTCCCTTCATGCCTCAGCTGTGCCTGCATCTGGAAATCGGCTGGACCTTCCCTCCCCGCAGCTACCCCCTCCATCCAAGCACTGCTTGTTTATTCCAATTGAAGCCCACAGCATAGGAGCTCCAGGTCCTGGGGACCCACTGCTGGCTAATGGCTGGGGCTGGGGTGCCAGGCTGGGTTCCGACAGCAGGCTAGCCTGGCCTCCATCCCATAGTGCTCACTGTCCAGTATGGCCAGCATCTTCCCTAGACAGAAACACCTTCTGGAGAGGTCTCAGTGCTCAGTAGTGAGGGCTGGCATCTGTCATCATATCTGAGAAATAGGCAGAGCCATTTTACAGATGAGGAAAGTAAGGTCCCGAGAGCAACTTGACCAAGACCACATGGCTATTCGAGGTCTTCTGGTTCCACAGCCAGTGCTCTTTCCAACAAGAACAACCACTCAGATCAGTCATACTCATATCGGTCTTTCCATCATTCATTTGCATTTTAAATCACAAGACTGTGAAAGGAAACAAGTCAGCAAAACTAGGTCAGAGGGCTTGAGACATCCATCCTGGCCGCATCAGGTCAAAGGGGAGAAAGGGTACTCTGTATTTGTTACCACTTTTGATCCTTCAGGGTGGGCCTTTTTATCCTCAATTTACAGAAGAGGTAACTGAGGTTCAAGGACGTAAAGAGCTGCCCGAAGTTTCACGGCAGCAGGTCTGTCAGAGTCCAGAGGACTCGCCGTGCCCCGACAGTGGCCCTGCCAAGGACACCAGAGGAGCAGATGTCGAGGCTCCTGCCCCTGGGATGACGGCGTTAAAGAGGGGATTGGAGGAGCAGTGCCTCCTGTGGGAAGATCCCCCAGTCCCCAGCCAGGGCCCAGGGCCGGGCACTATCCTCACACCCTGTACCGTCCCTCCATGGCCCAAATCGCAGGTCTTAGTTCTGTGTTGGTGGAATGTTCCGTTTGCTCCTTTGCTAAAATATGCAGGGACTGGATCTGCTTTGCCCAGCACAGAGCTTGGCACATGGAAACGCCCAAGAATACTTGAGTGAGTGAGTGAGTGAATGAGTGAATGAATGAATGAAATTGAAGCAGGCAGTGAAGAGGAAGGTCAGGGAGGAGTTAAAACCACAAGCCCAAGGGAGAGTATAAATTTACACGGAGGTGGGGGCCAGGCAGGCAGCAGTGCTCGGCAGGGCGCAAGGAGCCCAGTCCACATGGCTGCTCTTGGGTGGGCAGTGGAAAGAGCCACAGGGGACCCCTTCTACTGTGGCCCCGGCTGGCTGGCGACCTTGCTCAGGGCCCTTACCTCTCTGGGGCACAGTTCTTTCTGCTGGAAACAAGGGGATGAGGGTGTGGCCATCCTCAATTCTGAGGACCCTTCTTTTTCTAGAACTCCAACCTGGCCCCAGCCAGCAGCCCCCAGGGCTTCTTCCATCAGCCCCAAAAGTTCCTCGAGTCCCAAACCCAGGTATCTGATATGGCTTCAGATACCTGTGGAGACTTCTCCCAGATTACCCCAAACCCTCTTGGAGCCCCTGAGCGCCGCCGTGTCATACTCACAGCCGCAGGGCCTGGGGTCTGCCAGATCCCGGCCCTGTGACCCTGGACAAGTCACCATGAGCCACAGTGCTCTGTGATGTGGGGAAAGGAGCCTGGGCCCACCTGCAGTCACCTGGAGTTACTGCAAAGACCAAACAGAATCAGGTTTGCGATAGAAGGGAAGCTTCTGTGCACAAATGTAAGACCTTAGGACCAAGAGAGGAGAAATTCGTCTGTCCAGTGGCCTCCTCCCCACCCACCCCCCTTGCCCCAAAGACACCACCCTGGGCCTGGGTCCTGCCCTCTTGAGTGGTCCCAGTGTCAGTGACAGCGGCTTCAGTGTGAACTTCTTCCCTTGGGCGTGGTAACGTGGGACAGCTCTTCAAGTCCAGTGAAGGCCCTCACTGGTGGAGTTTCATGATGGTAATTAAGAGAGCTTTGACCGGGCAGGGAGCGATTCAGCTCCCTCATTCAGCTGCCCACTAAGTAAGGTATAGGCCCAAAGGTCCCATGTTACCTGCAGGATCACCTCTCCACACACCAGCACTCAGCCTTGGTGGGCGCCCTGGGGAGTGAGGAGGGTGGGGCTGGGACACCAGTCACAGAATGTTCCTCAGGGAACCTCTCGTTGCATAGATAAGGACATGGGCCCCAAGAGTAGCCACGAGCTGCCCTGCCTCACCCAGCGAGCCAGCCCCGGCCCTGCCTCCCAGCCGAGCGCCCGCTGCCCTTCCCAAGGAGCTTGCCAGCTGCTCCCGGGGTCACAGCCGCGTGCCACGTGGACGGCAGCAGAGGCGGGTGGGCGGCTGGTTCATCCACCAGGGGCATGTGGACACACGGGGCACTGAGCAGCTGCAGAGCATGACTAGCCCGCCCCCACCCCGGAGGCGCAGTGGCTCCCACACCTCCACTGTGAAGGCCAAATTCACATTCAGAACCCAGAGGCTGAAAAGATGGGCCCACTATTTGGCTGCAAAAGAATTCCAGACAGGAGGCAAACGACATAATTCCCCAACAAGGTATCAGTTCCTTCCTGACCCAACTCCCAGCCTGTCCCCACATCCTAGAAACCACCACTCTGCTTTGACCTTGGATGCCAATACAGTGATCCCTGCTAGCGGCCAGATGTTTGCATCTCCAGGTTCTGACCTTCAGACCCGTTAGGGCAGTGGGTACAAATCCTAGATAACTGAAGGACCGTCTGCCCTTGAGGCCCTGAGGGAGACCCCTTTCCCAATCCCTAGACCCCTCTCTCAGTTCCTAGCCTACCACACCTGCCCTTTCCAGCTCGATCTGCTTGAACTAAGGCCCTCTGGTGCCAAAGGCTGTTCTCTGCCCTTCCATTTTACTCGGCTGTTTGTGCAGATGGTATAAAGATGAGTAATCTTGAAAGGCAGCAGGGTCGCCCAGGGCCTCAGAAGAAAGCGGTTTAGGCACTTATTCCGCTTCTATCAAAATCCCTTCCCTTGAGGATCTTTAATGGGAAAGAAACCCGTTAAAGTAATTCACACGCAGGTGAAGCTGATTGAGAGCACTACTGTGGGGGCGGGGCGAGGGGGGAGGGTTACCTTTTAGGGCAGGGGTTCTTAACCTTTTTTGTTCCACGGACCCCTTTGCCAGACAGGTGGAAACCACAGACCCCTTACTAAGTCCACGCTATACTGCGTATTATTGCATAAATATATCACACCCACACCAACGTGTCCCCACAAGAAGAATGTCTTTTTGAATTTCCATTCAAGCTCAAGGACCCCTTGTTGAGAACCCCTGTCTTGCAGTTGACATAGAGATATAGAGTTTCAGGGTTTGGATTCATAATGGTAGAGAGAAGGAAAGCTAAACTCATAGCAACTTTATCACTCTCTTCCCAACTGCAGCCCTAACACACTATAAACCCGTGAAAGCCTCGAGGCAGTTAAAAAGAACAGGCTGAGGGGTTGCATTAGCTGCCTGAGAGCCGTGGGAGGCAGAGGACCTCAGGGACCCACTCTGGGTTTGAGGTTAATCGTAGAATCTTAGCCAGAGTTAGAAGGACCTTCCAGGCCAGACAGACCCTTGGGGTATGCAAATGCATGCAAAGCAGCCACCTACTGGCTTTTCTGACTTCATGGTTGAGCTGCTGAGGGGATTTGGTGGACCAGAGGGAGGCAGGTGGCCAGAGCCCAGAGTGTCCTCCAGCAACTTCTCCCTGGAAACGCCCGACAGGGCCCTGGAGAGGCAAAGGGATTGCCTGCTGGACCTAGCCGTGGTGGGAGGGCGCTCTGCCTTGAGCCCAGAGAGAAACACCAGGGAGAAGGAAATGGTGAGGCCAGCCTGAGGTGCACGCACAGTGGTCCAAGGTCCAAGTGTGCGTTTCAATAAAAAGTAAATCATGCAAAAATGAGACGAAGCAAGATGCAGGTGGAGGGCCATAAAATGAGTCACCACTCTGCCCATTTGGTAATGGGCCTACCACCCTTTCCATGTACAGGCCATGAAGAGCGTCAAGTCAGGGGTGAAGGGCAGCCACCCCCACCACACTCAGATGTCTAGCCCACTGCTCAGAGCGCTCTGGGCCAGGCGTGCACCTGGTGTCGCACGCTACCCAGCCATGGCTCGGCTGGGGGAGCCACATGCACAACCTTGAGGTCAGGTCAAACGCAAACTCAGGGCTTCAGAAGCCAAAGACCATTCCCTTCCATCCACTGTGCTCTATTGTCCATGCAGACAGTGCAAGACGAGCAGAGCACCCCTAGGCCGGGCGTGTGGCAGGTCAGAATGCCCTCTGGGGCAGGGGAGGGAGAATCTCGTCCTTAGAGTCCCTTCCCTGCCACTCCCTTACCATCTGCCGCTCCCCCCGCCCCGCCCAAGTCCACTGCAGCACCTGCCTCCCCAGAGTCAGCATCAAAGATTCATCAAAGCCGAGGCCCAGCAAAGTGTATATTTCACATCTCTAAATGTGCTTCTTCCCAATGAAAAATTTAGTGGGAAACGCAGGAAGTTAAAGGGAGAGGAGGGAGCTGGTTTGGGAAGGAAGCAGGGAGGAGAGGGAGAGAAAAGAGCACTATGTCTGAGCTGTGCTTCCACTGATTCCACCCACATTAATTGAGCATCTACCTCACTTAGGGTCAGGCACAAAGGTGAGGCGGCTGCCTACAGCCAGCTGTACAGTCTGTGCACTGCACAACTCCGGGGAAGCCATTCCCTTCAAAGAGGGGGTTCTGCAGAGTAAAGTCCAAAAAATGGAGTCAGGAATAAAGAGGAGGAAGGGCCATTTGCAATTGGGGAGCTTGAGGGAAGGTTCTTAGAGGAAGTGATATTTGCTCTGGCTCTGGACAGAAGAGGAGGAGCTCTATCGGCAAGCTAGAGGGACAGGTATATGACCACTGCAGGGCCAGGCAGGTGTGGGCAGAAGTCCAGGGGCAGGGATGGTCAGCTTGACTGTGGCAAAAAGGAATATCTGGCCTGGCTTAGGAGGAGCTGGGGTAGGAAGTGGGAGGCGGGCCCGGTGGAGTGAACTTCGTAGAGAATAAGATTGGAAAAGGTCCCCTACGTGCTGCAGGAGCAGCAGCATGGCATGCTGAGGAGTCCGTAGCCTGCTGCCCTCTGCCCCTCACAGGTTGAGTCACAGCTTCCCTCAAGCCCGTTTCCTCATCCATGAAAGGATGTAGACAACTTGTAGACAACATGATCTACAAGTTCCTCTTTGGGCTCCTTTGGTCTATAGTTTGAGCTCCAAGGAGCTGGTTCTGTTGACCACGAGGCATCACAGGAAGCTTAGAGGGACAAGACCTGCACAGAGCCTCCCCATTCCCCAGAGGCACCCCAGCCCCACCCTGCCGGCCAGGCCCACTGACCATTCCAAACCAGTCATGTGCTTTGTGGACAGGGGAGCCTCAGGTGCATGTGAGTGAACCTTCTGAGACGTGATGCTTCACCTCCCTCCAAGCTGGAGACAGGACTCAGCGTGGCTGCCTCCTCACTGGGCAGGTGAGCTGGGAATGGCCCTCCCTGGAGGGGCCCCTGAGTGAGCAACAGCCCTCATGTCCCTGCGTCATGGGTTCAGGCCCAGGGAAGCCCCCACCTCCACACCCAGCACACCAGCGTCCCCAGGCAGAGCTGTCCTGAAGATTGGTCTCCACACCCTGGTCAGACCTGATAGCCGCTGGGCAGAAACCAGTGCACCAAGCGGTGAGTGGGCAGGACTAGCAGGTCTGCTGTTCCTATGACCAGCCTCCCCTTCCTCCTTCCGGAGCAGGATGCTTTCTCAGTCCAGCTCTGGGCATATCACAGAGAAATGGTCAGTGGTTCGGGCTTTGGGGTTAGGTGGTATGAGTTGGGATTCTCAGTTCTACTTCTTGCTGGCTGGATGATCTTGACCCAGGACAAGTTCCTTATCTTCTCTAAGTCTCGGTTCGCTCACACCTGTGAAATGGAAATTATAACATCTCCCTTATAGGGTTATTGGGACGATTAAATGTAATCATGTTTTTAAGGCATCCTATCTAATACCCCACACATAATAAGGGTTCGACAGATGTAGAATCTCTTGGTGGGCACCCTTGGGCTGGGGGGGAGGGTGGAGGTTGTACCCAACCAGGTGGGCCATCCATGGTGAACCATTGAAGGTGTGACTGGCCCCGCCAAAGTTTCAGTGCTTGGTGCTTGGCTCCACAGCACCCTCTTCCTGCCACACCATGCCACCACGTTTATCAGTGCAGCCTAGAGACTTGAGCCCCCACGGCGAGGGCACCTCTGTTCTCCTGGCACCAAATAGATGGCACCTACCAGGAAGATCATCACCACACTAGGAAGATGTTTCTGGGGCACAGCAGCGCATACCCCTTTGTCGTTGCATGAAAGGACAAAGCTGCTCAATTGCAATGCCTAGTAGGCTTCTGCAAGCTTATAGTTGCCCAAATTAAAAGGGATCAAGATTCCACCATGGGGGAAGCGGATTTGGCTCAATGGATGGAGCGTCTGCCTTCCACATGGGAGGTCCAGTGTTCAAACCCAGGGCCTCCTGGCCTGTGTGGTGAGCTGGCCCAGTGCAACACTGATGCGCACAAGGAGTGCCGTGCCACACAGGGGTGTCCCCAGAGTAGGGGAGCCCCATGCACAAGGAGTACACCCTGTAAGGAGAGCTGCCCAGCATGAAAAAAGTGCAGCCTGCCCAGGAGTGGCACTGCACACACGGAGAGCTGACACAGCAAGATGACGCAACAAAAAGAGGCACAGATTCCTGGTGCTGCTGACAAGAGGGCAAGTGGACACAGAAGAACACACAGTGAATGGACACAAAAAGCAGACAACCTGCGGGGGGGGGGGGGGGGAGGAGAGAGAAAGACAATTTTAAATAAATAAATAAAAAGATTCCACCATGGGAATATATTAGTTCTGTTGGGAAAAGAAGAAACCAGATTAAATTTATCCCCACCCCCCCACCCCCCAAATAAGATAATGGAGGTGCAGAGTCAGGGGAAGTTGATGGGTAAAGAGAAAAATTCTGTTTCCACAAACTGTACTGCAGGAGATGAAGTGAACTGGAGAATGAGGGAATTGTGCCTCCCAGAACCACTTCTGTAATCTTTGCCTTAAAAATAAAGTTAACCCAGGAAAGTCCAACTGGGACGGAATAACTGCAAACTGGGGCAGGCTGGCAGCCTAGCTGGCTCCTGTGCAAGCAGGTGGGGACACCCTCATCCCACCCCATTCTCTAAGAGGATCACCACTTACACACTCCAGGAGTCCCAGAATCCTGGCTGCACCCGTGCCAGGGCCCTCCCTGTAGCAATGCCAGAAAATGCCTATAAATTCAGGCATTTTCATTCATTCAGAAAATGCCTTTAAATTCAGGGACCTCCAGATGATCAAGCAAGAATGAGGGAGCACTCACTGTGAAATGAGATCTGGCAGAACATACTGTACCTAAGCACCTCCAGGTCTCCAGGTTTCAAGGGGCATCCTTTCCTTTAAAAACCCAGTAACAGCATCCAAGATCCATCTCACAAGGCAGAGGCAAGGCCAGGGTTTCCTGGACGTCCCCTCCAAGGACTGAGCCTCCTGACTGAACACAGGCATGTTTACTAGGACACCAGCCGCTTTGCCCAGGCCACAGGTCACCTCCTCCCATCTTAGTGTCCGATGCTCCAGGTCACTGCGTCCCCACACGCCCACCCTCCCTCATGTCTCACCTTGGTCCTGGACAGGCTCTCCACCCTCACTTTCAGCTAGGACCAAGCCAGGATATGAGACGCAATTTTCTGAAGGCTTAGGAGCAATGCACACCCAACGTGAAGATTCATTTACAACTGGCATTAGACGTTGCTTGTCTTAGAGCTCATTGGCCTATGCTGACCCCAGAGCGGTGCAGGTAGGACGTGAACTCCCTGGAATCAGGCTCTGCTAATGTATCAGCCGCATTCCAACCAGAACATTGACCACCACCGGCTGTAGGCTCTGCTTTTGGTGCCCATCCCTGGTGCTTTGGGGATTCCTCAAGAAAAAGAGGCAGGAACTCACTGCCCAATTAATAGGCCTCACCAAAGAGGTGACTCCCCAACCTGCCCAGAAGACAAATTCTAATCTCCAGTTGAAAATGTCCCAAGGGCAGTTTTCCAACTCCCATTTTATTTTAAAATCCAGTTTCTACCAGATAGCCCATTAGTACCTGGGGAATTGAGAACCCCTCTATCAGCTCTGGGCAGGGGGAGACCTGCTCCAGTTAAGATTCTTTTCTTCTTCATCTTTATGCTCCTGGTTCACCCCGAATCCATACTGTTTTACTGTGATTCCATGATAGTCTTTGCTGAAATTGCCACATTTGCATTGAAGAATTCTCAGGCTCTCTATCTGCAATTGCTCAGAGGTTATATTTTAAATTCTGAGTCGCATCAAGTGGATATCTGTAACACTAGCCAGTTCTGTTCCTATCCTTACATAGACTTAATTGACACAAAGAGTTAGGACAATTGGCTTTCCTGCAAAAAGTGTTTTCTGTTTACTCATTATTTGCATCACTGTATTAATGTATTTTTTTCATTTTTCAAAATTTTAAAAATGCTAAGTAGAAAAGAAAATGATCCTATTCCTAACACCCAGAATTAAATACTACTAATTCCTTGGCATAATAGTTTTTAAGGTTTTCTACTTTACAAGAAACAAGCAAACAAAAAAAATCACTGAATAGTTTTTATTTAAAAAAAAAAAACACGTGTTCATTATAAATACTAAAGCAATTTAGAAAAGTACACAAGAGAAGTAACTCACTCAGTAATAACAATTATTAACACTAGGTAAACATTACTGCTGACAGTTTTCTATGCATTCACATGGAAAGAGAGCCAAGTAACTGGGTACATACATAGAAAAAAATCAGAAATACTCTGATGAAAGTGGGATAATACTATGTATGCTAGTTTAATAATTTTTAAAAGTAAGTTACATTTTACTTGAATTTATCAAAAGAAAAAGAAACTGAAATAAAACTGAATGAACTATTGAACATTAAATAAATATTTATTCACTGCAAGAGATATTTTTTAAAGGTCCCCCTAAGGTTAGCTAAAGAGGTTATGAAAACAGAATCATTTCTGTTTAGATATATGTTTGCTTTTTAAACAATATCAATTGTTCTTCTGCTTTATATGAAGACATTAGTATTTTCATACCTCCTCCCAATTCTCAATTTTTATTAGTTATCATATTGTCTTAACAAGGCTGATAACCGTCATTTTTTATAACCCAAACCCCTATGGTTATTTAAAATTCTATTTTTAACTGAATTCCATGATCATCACTAGTTCTTTTCAATTCCTAAATTCCTTGCTTATGTTCATATCTCATTTAGTGGATTTCTTTATCAAATAGTGCCCCAACTAAGGGATTCTGGATGATATGCTCACAAGTACTTTTGCATCTGGGAATGTCTGTCTGTCTGATCTTCACACTTGAATGATAACGTGCCTGTGTATAATGTCCTTTGCTTGCATTTTAGGTCCCCCAGGACTTTGGAGAAATTATTTTATGTCTTCAGGAAATGATAGTTGCCACGGAGAAAGCCCAAGGTCAGCCTAATTTCGCCCCATAATCCTTACAAGAGATTTGTTTTGCTTCCTGGATATCTGAAGATGTTTTTTTCTTTATCCTGGAAGTTCAATAACCTACCTAGGCTATGTTCAGCAATGACTATCCATAATCAAATTTTCCTGGAACGTCATATGCTCTTTTGGCCTGCAGGACTATTTCTTTCTTCATTTCAGGGAAATTACCTAGTAAATGTTTGAGTACGTCTTCCTCATTCTTTGCTGGATTCGTGAGTTCAGTCAACCCTGTTACCTTTATAGCAGAGCATCTCCATCTCACTTTGCTATCTAGTAACTCCTCTCTAATTGCTGTAATGTCTGTCTTTTCCCTCTACCTTCACAATGATTATCGCAAGACTTTCCTGTGTAATTTAAATTTCAACTGTTTAAATTTGTCAATTCTTTCTTAGCTCTTTCTAA
Source organism: Dasypus novemcinctus (assembly GCF_030445035.2). Taxonomy (NCBI): domain Eukaryota; kingdom Metazoa; phylum Chordata; class Mammalia; order Cingulata; family Dasypodidae; genus Dasypus; species Dasypus novemcinctus. The sequence goes on from NC_080675.1 coordinate 145,320,741, forward strand.
TTTATTGAATAAGTGAGAAAGTTTTAGTCCTCAGCATACTTTCTTAGCTCTGCAATCTCTCCATCCCATTCTGTTCATTTGTGTTCTAACTTAGAATTCATGCTCTTATGAAGTTGTTTCTATATGTGAAGCAGTAGTGAAGAATCTTCTCTTCCATGAGTTATCTTTCTTAGCTTGAGTACTTTCTTCTTTTGACCTTAGCTTATTTACCATGTGATTTCTGTTTATTTTTCTTTTGCTTGAGCAGCTCTAGCTAGACCTTCTGTTTGCACAGATACAGTAAGGGTGCTCCCCTACTCTTTTCACCACACCTGAGACCAGTTTGTTTGGGCTTCTGCCCTCCTAATCAAGGCTAGGATAATTCATTTCTGTGCAAGTTTCTTCAGCCTGAGGGACGGAAGTGAGGGTGCAGGGTGAGAGAGGGCTCATCTATGTGTCATGTACCCTTAGATAGAGTACCTGGATTCTGCTTCCTCTTCCAAAGTTTGTCAAATGACCTGTCGCGGGGTTCATTCCATTGGTTTGAGGGTGTAGTTCATTGCCAGAGAGCACAGCTCAAGACTGTGCCTCTTCCCCCTAATTCACAATATAATTCTTGAGTTTCATTTCCCTTAAAGGGGGCTGCCTCATGGTCTACTCTCTCCCATTTCACCCATGTCACCCAGTAACCTTCCCTCTCCTTCCAGAACAGAAAAGAAAAAAAGAGAAGTAAATCCAGATTTGAGCATATTCTTGGAAAATCTCTAGATTTTATCTACTTAAAGAGGAGCTTCACTGTGCTACGTCTTTCCCCACACCACCCCTCCAGATCTCCTATTTCTTTTTTTAGCCACTAATTTTAACATTTATGGCAAGAGGGCACACCCTTTCCTCATGTAATTGCTTGCTGATGGGCATTTACAATTTTTCATTCATTTTCTTAAGTATTATAGAGCAGAAATTCTGAGATTTGGTTTCCATCTCCCATATTCTCCTATCCCTCTTGCAGGTTTTTCGTGGCTTTATTGGTTTTAAAAATAATAATTAACATTTATTGAGTGTTTGCCATGTTCCTTTTATAATCATTTGCTCCATCAAATTCGCCAAACAGTACTGTCAGGAAAAGATTAGGCCCATTTTAAAGATGTGGAGACAAGCACCTAAAAAGCTCAAGTATTTTACCCCAAGTCCTCAGCTATTGGGCAGAGCCTGGTCTAGCCATCAGCCAGGTTTTTTAACTTCTGTGTTGCCTTCATCTATATGTGCTTACCTTGGGATGGAAAGGGACTTTGCAGACAGTCCAGGCTATTTCAGAAGCAAAAGCATGACTCGTAGGCTGATTATGACCTGGGATGACCCCCTCCTCCTTCTGGCGTGACAGGAGAGCCAGTGACTGCATGGTCCTCTGGATGCAGCGGCTGCGGGTTGCTGGTTTGCTGACCTGTGGCCTCCCACATGGTAGCTACACGAGAGTCTCCTGCTTCTCAGGTTTCAGGCCGGAATTTGGAATCTTGGAAGAAGCACAGCAATAGCACAGCTTTGCCCCTAGAGCGGCTACAGGACCTAGCAGAGCGGTTGTGACTTGGAAGCCGGAAGTTTGTATCTGGGGTTCCTGTTCCACTGGCCCCCATCTAACCCAGAGCTATCCAGGCTTTTCTATGAAAGCCAGTCTTGGAAGGACATGAATACATACTTTCATGGGCTGCCATATGACTGAAGGGCCCCTTCTAATTGTGAAAGCCCTTCAGATTTCAATCTAAAAAAAATCATGGGAATTTTGCTTTCTGACGTGTTTGGTTTAATATTAAAACCATCTTTAAAAAATCAATATTCCGGAAGATACACTGTGCTTAACCTGTGGTTTTGCTCCCCTTGGCACTCAGCCTTTTGTGGGAGGGTAGAAATAAGTATCCTCTGAGAAGTCCAAACTCACTGATCTGGGCCCCATGTGGCTTTCATTTTACTACTTTTGATAGTGACATAAGAACATAAAAATAAATCCTTGCAAACAATCGGGGGGAAAGAAGCACCAGCTTTGGACACAGGGGAGACAATGGGGAGGAGTGGGGACTGTAGCGGAGAATAGATGTCCCCACTAAAGTGTTTTTCTGAGGTCTGAACCTCTCCCATCCCCCATAGAGCCCAGAGCTGCCTCTGGCTGAGAGTGACACCAGCAGGTCAAGCGGGAGCCTCCTTGCCATTGAACACCATGTCACCATTTGTGGAAGGCTCCATTTCTCCAAAGCCAGCGTGTGTTCCCTATAAAAGGGGGGCCGTGGAATGCTTGGAGGACGGCTCACGCTACTTTCCTCTCCAGCAGCTTTTTTTTCTCCCACCATAAGTCGGAAGAGAGAAGCAGTACACAACTGAAGCTAGCCACATACATCAGGCTGACTGGAGGGCTGTAATGCCACATCCAAGTACTGAGCCCCACATGTGCAGATGCCCACATTCACCAGCTAGAAGGCTCCTCGGGGATTCCAGGCTAGGCGGGTACGCATGCCCACAGGCGCCGCCCATGCCCGCACCCACGCGCTCTCGTGCGGCGGAGCACCGCCGGACTCCCACCCAGGCACATTCGCTGGCGCTCACTCTTGCTGCCACCTAGGTGCGTGCCCACAGGCACACGGCGGTGTCTGTACACGGGCACACACCACACCAAGCCCAGGCACTTCCTGGAGAACCCAAGCCTCAAGTACTGCTTTAAATGGGAAGCAGATTCACCGGCAAACACACCTCCAAACGCCGTTCCCAGCACCCCCACCCTGCACTGTGCCTCTGCACCCCCACCCCGCACCGGCCAGAGGCACAGTGCGGCTGAGGAATCGGGTTCATAGGGGGCTTGGTCTGGGAGAGGGGGCGGTGGAAAGAGGCGAGGAGACAGAAACAAGACCAAGCCAGGAAAATGGACGTTTGTCACCCATCCCTGGTCTAACCAGCCCCTCCCAAGCATCTCTCTGCCTCAGGCTTCTGTCCTCCAGGACTAACTCCAGCTAGTCTGTTATCTCTTTACTTTCAGGCCGTCTAGCCCCTAAACCAGTCTTTTCCAAGCCCAGTGTCTTTCACCGCACATGGTTTGCTTCAAGGTTTGTGCATTCTCTTCCGAACAGCAGAGTACCGCCTCTACGTCAGAGGGGTTGTAATCAGAGAAACACCACCCCACCCTCCCCGCCTTTCTCAGTCTCCAAAAGAAATACCCGCTTTCTGCTGGCTATCTGCTGGTTCGGAAGCTAATGAGCCCTGAGGGTGAGGGGAGCCGCCCAGAGAGGAGGCGCACCCAGCCAGAACCATCTCAGCAGCCAGAGGTCTTTTTTGGTTCTCAGTTCAGAATAAGAAAAACTTGGGGAGTGGGCAGTTTACTCCTCCTGTCACCACTGAGCCCTCTCCTTGCCCCTGGAGGGGAACAGGGGGGCTCACCCGCCTGGAAGGTGCGCCTGTCCTTGCTCTCCAGCCTCGGTGCACTGCTGGGGCACACCAGCCGCCTGTGTATGCGGGAAGCAGCTTTTTCCAAATGCGTCTCCATGTCGTCACCTCAGAGAAAATAGTGCTTTCATGGCACATGCCTGCTTCCACAGCGACGGTCTCCACACCCAGGGGAGCCAACCAAAGCCGGCTGTCAGGCAGGGCAACAGGCGCCCACACACAGCCGTTGTACTCCCCAAAGCCTTTCCAGCTTTCTGTGTTCTCATCCAGACCCCAGACAACACCGCACCCTCTAGCCTTTAGTCATGTAAGTCACATCTGTTTGTTAAGCATGCTCGTACACACGCGTGTGTGCACGCACATTCCCACGTGCAGACACATGCACATACTGTGAGAAGGTGAACAACCCAAGAGGCATCAGTTGGTAGACTGTGCTCAGAGCCACATTCATGACACCGTGAAGCAGAGAGGAGGAAGAGAAACCTTACTTGACGTGGGAGCTGGTCAGGGAAGGTGTCGAGGAGGAGGTGAGGTTAGAATTGAGCAGAGGCGTTCTGACAGTCTTGGACTGCAGTGAAAAGTAAAAGGGGAACCTGATGGGCAAAGGTGCAGCGTTATGAAGATGCTTGAAATTGAGAGGGCGAAAATGTAGGTTGCCGGCAGCCAGGCGTGCATCAGGGCTGCTGCTCCACTTCTGGTTCTCCTTTCCCTCTGCCAGGCACCAGGCACTAAGAGAAGTGGGGACTCCTGTTCGCTTGATAGATACTGGGGATAGGTCCCCAGGACCGTGACAATACCCTAACACCCTACTCTGGGCACCAATAACCCTTCCCCCAAAATGGGCTAATCAGGCTGTCTTCCCTAATGGATTAGAAAGGAACTGGAAGACGCAGCTTGTTCAGGGTAGTCAGGGAAGAGCAGAGGCTCAACATCTGGAGGCTGCTGTGCCCCTAGAGAAGCCCTGGTTCCTACCCTTCTCAAGGTGACTCTCCTTTGATTTCTAGAATGTCCCAGGAGTCTTTCAATAAAGTTTTTATTTTGCTTGAGTCCATTAAGATTGGTTTCTGTTGCTTGCAATGAAAATAAGCTTAGTTGATACAAAAGGGAAGATGGGCAGTTTTCTCACTGAGTGCCCATGCCAGCTAGGAAACTTACCCATGTAATCTCTTTTCATACTCCCAATAATGGAGGTCAGTACTATTATTCCTATTTTACAGATGAGGAAACTGAGGTGAGGCTCCAGAGGTGAGGCATAAGGTGCCCAAGTGGACCCAGCTAGGAAGGAGTGGAGTTGATAACCTAACCCCAGACTGGCAGATTTTACCCTTCCACCCTTTCCATGTCTCCCTACATTCCGTAAGACTGGACATGGATGATTCCTAAGGGCCAAATCCAATTCCCTCTGGAGATACCAATTTTTTAAAAAATTATTATTGTGGTAAAATATACAAAATACAAAATTTACCATTATTGACATTTAGTACTAGTATTCACAGTGTCATGTGGCCATTAGTGACATTTAGTACTAGTATTCACAGTGTTGTGTGGCCATCTAATTCCAGGACATTTGCATCACCCCAAAAGGAAATCCCACACCTATTAAACAGTCACTCCACATTCCCCTTTCCTCCTCTATACCACTGACCTGCTTTCTGTAACTATGGATTTCCTTACTTTGGCATTTCATATAAATGGAATCATATAATATGTGCCTTTTGCTTTCAAGTTTGATCCATGTCGCGGCATGAAAAACATTCCATTGTATAGCTATACCATAATGTGTTTATCCATTCATTCATCGATGAACATTTGGGCTGTTTCCACCTTCTGGAAATTGTGAATAGTGCTACTATGGACATGTGTGTTTATGGGGTTTTTTGAATATCTGTTTTCAGTTCTCTTGAATATATGTACTGAGGAGGGAAATTATGGGGTCCTATGATAATTCTTTGTTCAAATTTTGAGGAACCAAGATGGTTTCATTGAAACTTCTCTTGAAAATTTCCAGCTCTCTCCCCAATATCAAGACACTGTGCCACAGGACAAAGATAAACAATGTTCGAGAGATAAGAAAGAATTGCCTCATAAAATCCTGAAAAACACTTCTCGGCTGGCTGAAGAGCCGGCACATCCAGCACAATACTGAGCACGCTGTAAGACTTAATTCGAAGTTCCAGTAAGAGAAGCAACTGTGCTCCTCCAACCGCCCACGGGACCTGGGAGGGGCTAGGACAGGGGCTCTGGCTGGGGACACCCTGGCATCAATATGCAAACGAAACCACCCCAGCAGAGCGTGCAAGGCTGAGGAAGGGAGAATTGTGGGTAATTGCTAAATTTGCATTTCAATTCCAAAATACAAATTAAACCCAAAGTTGTCGTCAAAGAAAAGATGAAGATGAGGATCAAAATGATTGCACCCTCCTGGAAAAGAAGAGATTAAAGAAAGTGAATTGAACACAGTTTAAAGAGGTTTTAAAAGGTGTTAATGCAGGCTAATGCAGTTAATGAGGGTTTTAAAAAAATACATGGCTGAAAATTAGCATTTTCAGCTACAAGAAGGAGAGCTTTTTGTACCTTTTCTCAAATCAAAGTCTGGATCCTTCCTCTTATGAAAAGACAGCCTCCATTACTTTTAAAATAGGTTTATGATAATTACTTCATCCATAATAGTAACAATTTATCTCTCTGTTCCCTAAACTCAGCCTCCTACATATGTGATGTATTCAGCTGCCCCCAAGCAGCCTTTGGAAAAACATGGTGAAGGTTGGGGGTGAGATTTTTAAAACCGACCGTTGAGATGAAGGGTCTGACAATTCTGGACTCTCATCTCCACTTGACATGGTAGAAAGAAAAGGGACACTAGATGGACCCAGAGAGTCCTCAGTTTGGGTCTTTCCTCCAATTTCCACTATTGTATACCAATAAATATGGCATATACGAGCTGGCTGGTGGCCAGGGACCCTCTGCATGGTGCTCTCCAGGCAAAGGCAAGGGCAGGCCCAGGCATCAGTGGTCTTCTGGCAGTTCCTCCCCCCAGAAAATAAAGTCTGAGGAAGTAAAAGGTAGCTGCATGCACCAGTATTGTTTTATTTTGGGAAAGAATGGAAGAGGCAAGGTCAGCTGGGAGCACCAGGTGCTCCGGGTTGGAATCAGATGCCTGTAATGAGAGGCAGTAAGCCAGGCAGGTGGCAGGGCCTGGGCCACACACAGAGTCAGGGAGGTGCCAGGGCAGAGTGTCCCAGCAGACAGGGCACTGAGGGGCAGGGAGGACGCTGAGATCCAGGCAGTCACCCTAAAGGATGGGAGCAGCAGGGGGTGGGGCTCCAGCAGGATGCCAGCCCCTTGCAGGGGAGCTATCAGGGCAGGCAGGCCCTGGGCTCAGGGAGCAGGTGGGCCAGGCACAAGAGAGCATCCAGAGAGCAAGACCGAGCCCTGTTCATCATCATCACCATCGTCGTATCACCACTGCACTAACGCTTTTGAGCACTGCTTCGGCGCAGGCAGTATTCCAAGAAATTTGCGAATATCTCACTTAAGGCACACAGCAAGCCGGGACTATTTTACTGTTCCCTTTTTACATAGGAGGAAGCTGCAGCTCAGAGGGACAGAGTGACTGGCCCTTGGTCACACTGTGAAGAGGTGAACTTAGAACTCAGCCTCCGAGTTCTGGGCACAAGCACAGCCACCGTGGCAGGCTCCTTCTGCCAGCCAGGGACAGGTGGGGTGCTGGACCTGCAGCTGGAGGGAGCAAGTTGGGCAGAGCTTTGCTTGTGGAGACAGGAAGAATTGGGGGAGGTCCTTAGAGTTATCAAAGCAGTGTGCTCTGCGCAGGGCACTTAGAGGCAAGAGCCACCCGTGAGGACCCTGGAGGGGGTGAGAGGGCTGCATGCAGGGAAAGCACAAGGAGACCCCAGTGACATTTGAGCCGAATTTGCTCGAAACGTATTTACTCGACACGTAATCCACGATTGTGATTCTGCCTTCATTCATTCATCAGTCACTGAGTGTCAGTATAGTACATCTGTTTTGTTCCTGTTCCCATAGAACTCTCATTTGAGTGGAGAGAGACAGACTCTGAAGTGAGGAACGATATTTCTAAAACAATGGGATACGTGAAACGATAGAGACGGGATGCATGGCTCTCACTGACGCGCCGAGAAAGGGCACCAAACCCACACAGGGGAGGGATACTCACCTGCGGAAGGTGGCATCGGGGTAAGGGCCTGACCCACAGTGGGACCCTCAGCACATGTGCAGGCTGCAGATTGAAAGAGCAGCTGATGCAATTTCCAGGTCTTTAAAGGTGAAGGGCTCTTCCAAGGACCAGGTTGTCTGCTGGAGCAACAGGCCAAGGAAAAGGTATGAATTCCCACCACAGAGTGCCTTAGACCTCCTCTGGCCTCAGAGACATGGGGTCAGCCATGAGCAGCCTCTTCTGGTGGAGCCACTGCTTCCATGGATTTCCTTATTTCCCTTGACAAAAATGCTCTTGACGCTGGAGAGACAGTGGAGAACAAGGCACACCAAGTCTCTGCCTTCGCAGAGCTTCCAACCCAGGAAGCCCAGGTTTCCCCTTAGTTTTGTTGGGCTCAAGAATTTGGCCAAATTTCGGGATTTGGAGTTGTCCTAAATGATATTACAGGGACAGATGCTGACATTATATATCCTGCCATAACCCACTGAATGGACTGGGAGAGAGTGTCAACTACAGGGTAAACTATTATCCATGTGGTACAGCAGTGCTCCAAAATGTTTTCACCAAATGCAGTGAATGTGCCACAATGATGAAGGAGGTTGTTGATGTGGGAGGAGTGGGGTGGGAGGGGGTATATGGGAACCTCTTGAATGTTTTGAATGTAACATTAAAAATAAACAAACAAATAAATAATGAGGGGGAAAAAAGGAATTTGGCCAAGTGATCCTAGGTTGAAAAGAGATAAAAATTCCAAAGTGACCCAATCCAGGGTGGTGGCTGGCCTTGGCCTGTCTCTAAGAAGTGTGCCAGCCTTTGAAAGCCAGGTAAACCAGTGGGCAGTGCTGCAGCGGCGCTGATGATTTAGACGCCAGCACAGGGCCCGGGGCAGTGATTCTCAACGTGTAATCCAGGAACCAGCTGCCCCAGCAGCCCCTGGTGACTCCTTGAAAAGGTAAACGGTCAGACCCCACCCCCACCAACTGAACTAGAAACCCTAGGGGTGGGGTCCTGCAGTCTGGTATAAGAAGCCGCCCAGCTGATTCTGATGCACCCTCAAGTTTGAGGAGCACCAAACTAGAGAAGACCACGTTTCTGGCGGGGTCCAGGGTCTACACTGAGGTGAGAGCCCAGGAGGGGCTCAGGTGCCCCAGGAAAGGCCCCGTCACGCTTCCCAGGACCTCTGGCCTTCATGATGGGGCAATGATGGTGGTGGTCAAGATGAAAAAGGGGACAATAGGCAGATGCTGCTACTGCTGTAGTGATAACCATTTCTTGAGCACTTATTATTTGCTAAGTAGCATACATGCACTTATTCATTCCTTACCTAAGCAGTGTGGTTACACCCATTTCACAGATGAACCAACTGAGGCATGAAGAGATTATGTTTCTTGCCCAAGTTCATATGGGATTTTACTTAACGTCTGCCTCTCTCCAAAGTCCATAGTGCCAATGATGACCAAATTAAGCAATTAGGTCTCTACAAAGCAAAAACAATTACTAAGTGCAAACACCAAATGTATTTCCCAAGTATGCACAGTGTGTGAGGTCCTAAGGGCAGAAGCCAGATTTAAAAAAAAAAAATCTCCTCTCCAACCAGCAGTGGGAATTTACAGCACAAACAAAACAAAGAGTTTGGATTGGAGACTTATCTGATTCTGTGCCCTGCAAGCATACCCATCCTTAGATGATAATAGGCCCTTGTCATTTGCAGATTTCCTATTCTTGATTTTGATCATTTGCTAGTAACCCTAAAATCCCAAGGACTGTAATCAGGAGAAGTTTCGTGGAGTCAAACGTTTAAATTCCAGGGTCTGCAAGTCCAGGACTGAGGAAGAGACCACTGAGGGAGGGAGCAAGAGCTGTCGAGCTCCTGTTCCTTGTACTCTTCTCATCATGTGCAATGACTCTTGCAAAATGACCAACAAGTTGCTTCCTTTTGGAAAGTGACACAGGAGAAAAGCCAGGTGCTAGTGTAACGGCGATCTTCGTGACTTGGGGCTTTGCACACATCTCGGGACATGTTCCACCTCTTGAGAGGGGTCTATTGCATTCTGTTCGTCTGTCCTTATGACAGTAATAACGTGCTGCTTCTTCACTGCTTCCCCCCCCCACTCCCATGGAAAGCTGAGACACGTCTCCCACCCCTCCCCATCCTGCAGAGGACGGACTCCCTGGCCACATTCTCCAAGCCCACGCTCATTCCGCTATGGCAGACAGCGCAGCCATGCTGCCACGTTGGCATGCTAACCCCCCACAGGAGCTGTGAGCCATGCACGGACAAGCCTGGTCCCAAATGTCTCTGTTTACCCAGCACAGAGCACAGTGCCTGGCAACACGGTGGCATCAGAAAGTGTTTGCTGAGTGAACACATGAATTAGTTACTTAGCTAATTAATTGATTCATTCATTCATTTTCACTACAGCCCCGCACAGGTAATAAAAGTGTGTGTTATGTCCACTTGACTCCTGAGGAAACGGAAGACCAGAGAGGGTGAGTGACTTGTCCAAGGTCACAGAGTAAGTGAATCCCCAACTCCTAATCCAGGGTTCTTGATTAGCCCCATACCTGGGGTACAGTATAAATTCAGTCGATTCTGGTCTCCCCACCTCTGTACCTTTGCCTGGGTGGTCTAGCAATAGAGCTGAGGCTAATCCTGTCTTTATCAGTTAATCTTGCTCTCAAGGAATGTGATTTAAGATAACTCTTTGGGCATCCAATCCACCTGCAAAGAAAAGCCACTATTCTATTATCACAAATTGATGTCCCATCTGCCTAGAGCATCAGTGAAATTCAGGGGGCTGAGGAAAAAAATCAGTGAACGAATGAGTATATTCCCAAACAGCCGCAGTGACAGGAAACTCCGGTCCATTTTCAGACAACTCCAGTGTTGAGGAAATTTCTCCAAATCACTTGGCTTATGCTCTCCCCTCACGAGTCCTAGTGAAGCCCTCTGAGACCCCGTAGAGCAGCCCAGTTCCTCGGCCCACACGGCTTCTTCCTATTTGAAAACAACCACTTTCATTGCAACGAAATTCCTCCAGGATGCACGTTCTTTCCTTTATTATTATCAGTGGTATTCCAGTGTGAAATGTTTAGGAGGGTGGAGGGAAGATATGTTTATGTTCTTTATTTGCCTCCCAGGTTGGACGCAGACCCTTGCTTTATGTCAAGGCCATGTTTCCTTTCAGTTTCCAGCTCCCTGGGGCCAAGGTCTCTGCCTTTCCCTTAATGAAGCCCATATAGCATCCAGGTCTCCATGGGGACCAGCATGGAACTGGCACCCGGCCCAGGGCACATGCAGGGGAGCAGGGGAGCACCCCTGGGGAAGGAGGCAGCCTCTCCCTGTGCCATCCGGACGGTGCAAATCATCCAAATAACTCTCAGCCCAGGAGCCACGTCTTTGCTCGGGGAAGGGAGTTTAAATTGGTAGCTTCCGCACATAACAAGCTCAAGACCAGACAAAGGCTGCTGAACAGCCCCCGTGGGAACCGGTGGTTTTATGAGCCCGTCATATTTACTATTATCCAATGAGTCATCAGCCGCATGTTTTCATTTTGAGGCTGCTGGACGAATAGGCTCTCATTGGAGCCACTCCTAATCCATTATTTACGCTTGCTCTTTGTCCTCTCAAATGTACCTTCACAGACAGGAACCTCAATCTGCATCCACCCGCAGCAGTTGCCGAGCTAATGCACATCCTTAGTTTCAGGCAAAGCCTGTGGTGCTTAAAAATAGCAAACTAGGCAAACACTCTTATTATGAAATTTCTAGCTGATATTTCCCTTGCCTTCCATTAGGGAGAAAGCTAGCATTAAGCTAACCCACAAGTCCAACGGGTAGGAATTAAGAAATACTGTGTTTACCCCTTCTGCTCAGACCTATTTCCCAGGAAGCTGGTGCTGGTATTATAACAACTGGGATCAACAATGTGAGTAGATCTGTTGCCTAATGACCACTTTGCCTGTGCCCAGGGCGAGGGAACAATTAGCTAATTAGTGAATTGTCCTCAAGTTTGCACTTACATTTTAAGAACAAATCGCTCTTATGTGGACCCTTAAGCCTAGATCAGAATTGTCCCATGTGTTAGGTGCCACAGGAAAGAAAATATAAGGCTTGCAAAATTTAAAGCCTCCATGAAACCCAAACCCAAATTTGCTTTGTGTATCAGCCACTAGTGACTTGTAATCTTGATTAAACAACAACAACAAAAAAAAACAGTTGACTTTCTAAAATGATGGGTAAGCTGGAAGACAATTCCCGTGGCAGCTAATTGTTCTGCTGCTGCTTGTGTCACTGCTCAGAGGGTTGCGTCACCTGGACCAGGCAGAAGTCTGCACCCCGGGGGAGGCAGCCCCGGGAACCCTTTGTGGGATAACCCAAAAGCAGGCCTGGGTAGGTCATGAGTGATGGGTGAGACCGTGAGGGGTAGGGCTGTAATTAGAAAAGGGTCAGGAGGCAGAGCCATGGATGGCAAAATGAAGGATGCTCTAGGTCAAAATGGATACTCCCTGAAATTGGAGTCTGGAGCAGAGCAACCAAAAGATGGAAGATGGTCATCACTCAATCGCACCAGCAGGAACCGAAAAATGGCCGTCCCTTAAGAACCCTTCGTTTTATCAGTAGTTTCTGAGTATGTTTCTGAGACCCATATCCCACTTCACGTGTCGTCCGAGTCCACTCACTCTAAGCCAGCTCTCCAGCCCTTCCTTTGATTCCATGAGCTCCACCACTTCCTTCCAATAAACTTCCTTATGTTTATATTAGCCAAGAGTGGTTTCTGCTGCTTGCACCCAAAGTACCCCAGCAGAAAAGAGCCAGAAAAGGAATACGCATGCTGCATAAACACCAAGATAAGAGCTCAGTGGTCCAGGGGAAGGGTCAAATCAGAGAGGCCGAAACCATCCAGGAGCACAGGGCAGAGGGAGCTAGAAGGACAACTAAGTGGGGAGAGGACAGGTGGATGCACACCTGGGACCCCAGACACCATCCAATCAGGAGGGCCTTCTTGTTGCCAACATCTTAGACCCATGGACAGGAAACTGAAACGCTCCTAACCTTGGTTCTTAATGGTGCCAGATCCCATATGACACCTCAGATCTTAATCCACATAGTACTTATTTGAATCTTGACCAATACTGGGAGGTCATGTTAGAAAGGTAAACATACTTTCTGCTTAGGATGATTTGAGTGTCACTGTAACCAAGCAGGCATTGGATTAGAGCTGTTCATTTACTCATTAGACAAACATTTATTGAGCTCATCTTCCAAATATCTGTGCTGGACACTGGGGATACAGAGATGCCTGAGTCACCAGCCCTGCCTGTGAGCGTAAGGAAGCACCACCCAGCAGTGCATGGTAAGTGCCGAGAGACCAGTGTGGATCAGATGCTCAGAAACAGAGAAACTGCTTCCCACAGGGCAGATCAGGGACCACAGGGCAGAGACGCTGGCATTCGAGCTGCTTCTTGAAAGATGGGGAAGGTTTAACTGACAGAATTCCAGACATAGAGACAGAAAGGAAAAAATGGCGAACGGTCGAACTTGGTTGGTGCACCTTCAGTCCCAGGCAGGATAAAGAAGGTAAGTAGACCACTGAGTGTGAAAAGGCAGGCTGGGAAGTCGGATTTCACCTATACTCAATGGGGATGGGGGGGGCAATAAGGACATGGAGTGGGAGAGAGCTGAGATGAAAACAGCAACAGGCAGAGAACCCTCTGCAGCAAAATGCAGAGCATAGTTCAATCAGCTAGAAGGCTACTGCAATGGTCCATGCAGGACCCTTCACCTGAGGATAATGGTGGGAATAAAAGGAAGACAGAGATGGAAAATCCTGAGAGTGGAAGTGTGGAGCAGTCTGGCACTGGCAAGGAAGCGGGTGAGCCAAGGAGGCCTTGGGATTTAGGCCGGGATGGCTGCCAGTTCCATTCAAATATCACCCTTTCCTGGAGTGTGTACACATGGGTTATGGGCTATGTGTACACATGGGTTAAGGGGAGGAGAGGCAGAGGAGGCATGAAGTGTGGTAAAGGAGAAGACCAGGAGACCCTGGAGGGCCTGGGAGGACAAGCAAAGGAGCTTGGGCTGTTTCCTTAAGGCCAGGGAGAATCAAAACATGCCCCACGCATCAGAATCTCTCCCATCAGCATGAATGAGGGCACACTGTGCCTCTCAACTCCCCAGTTTACTTGAGTGAAGGCTTGGAGGTGAAAGAAGGGAATTGCAACCCAGAGAAAAAATGTACAGCTGTTCTTGGAAGTGGCTGTTCCTTAAGCCCAGTGGTTCACAGCCAGCCCCCAGCTGAAGCTTCAGCAGGAGGGATCCTGGCCTGGTCTAGACTGCCTTTGACCCCTGTCCCAGGATTAACCTCATCCCGAGACAATTGATTTGTTTAAAGGAGATAGCTATACCCGACAGTGCATTAGCCCCGACAGGACACTCACAAGAGTGCACGGTGCATTGTCCAACTCATGCCCATGTAATAGCTCTCAGGGAGGCCAACAACCCAGGCAAGGCTGAGCCATTTCAAGCCAGGGAGAGGCCCTTTTCACCATCACCAGCCTAAAGGGCCAACGTCAGGCCCACAGATCCTTCTTGCTCTAGTACAGTCTTCACTTCCAATCTCCTAGGAGCAAATGCTCGTATGACAACATACACACACATACACACACACACACACAAACACCTCCCTAGAAGAAATAGTCATTTATAGGCAGGGAGCAAGTTACTTTCAAATTTAGAGGGGAGCCATTTTCTTTAATTCATGGGGAGGCAGCTCTATTCCTATGCCAGGCAGAGAAGTACACAACATTTACTGCCAGTCGGAAGAGTCCTGTGATCAGGGCTTCCTGAGAATACCGAGGGCAGGTGTCCTTGGCTTATGGCAGCCCCTCCCAGACTCCATTCTAGGAGGCAGACCACTTAGGTTCTTTAAAACAGTAGTTTTTCCAGCTTAAAAGACGGTTTCCATTCAGTCCTCCCTGGACACCTTATTATATATAAATAAGGAAACTGAGGCTCAGAAAAACTTGAATAACTAGCAAAGGATCTGACACTAGAAGTAGGGCTGGGATTTGAACTCCAGTCCATCCTTTCTCTCAACCAATAGGCTTTTGGCCTCCCTGTGTGAGGCACTGACTTGCACACAGTGAGTTGTTGAACATCGAAGATGACCTTGGGAAGAGACATGTCTAATGTGGGGAGCTCAGTCAGTAACAAGATAAATGGGTAGAAACATTGTGTTTCTACCTTGCACTTGGGACTTAGTTTCTAAGTCTTTCAGATTCACCGTGTGGTCAATACTGGGCCTGATAGCAGCTGAACAGGCTCCCGTGACTTAGAATGATCTGGCCCAAATGAAACTGGGCCACCTAATCCAGCCTTGACTGCCAAACCCACCACTATGACCAGAACAAGAGGCTTCGGTTAGATCTCTCACCTCAAATATGTTTCCCTTTGCTTTTTTTTTTTTGAGTTAAATCATGGATTTCAATCTAGAATAGAAATGGAATTCTCTTCCCCCACTTTCAAAAAAAGAAGAAAGGAAAGGGAAGAGAAGGGAAGTTAGGGGAGAAGTAATCACTTTAGCTATCCATTTTCTCCAAATATGGGGAAGGTGGGATGGGAGAAGTCTGGGTAAAAGAAAGATTCGTTGATTGGCAGGTTTGTTTGTTTTCATTTGTTTCCAAACTGTAAACTCAATTCATGGGAGCTCGCATGGGCCAAGTGACTAGTCCAGGGTCACACAACTAGTGGGATTGGAATCCTGTTGCCTGGACACTCTGTAAATGATTCTTGCCTCTTTCCACTACCTGGGTCATTCATTACCTTGAAGACACACACAACACCTCCAAAAACAAATTAAATAAACTCTGGGATGACTGAGGTCATATCATCAGTCATGGCATTACAAATGGAGAGCTCCTGCAAGGTTGTTAGCAAACTGATGAATTATAAAATGGTGCTTAATAATTCCCAGGGCTAAGATAAGCACTTGGAACATACACTTTCATTTGGCAAAGACTGTTGGACCCATGTGGCATGTCCCCTTGACCAGCAGGAGCACTGCCCTTTTTCTTGGTAGCAGTTGCACTATGCACCATGGAGATGGACGGCCAAGGTTACCTGGGGAAGGTACCTAGATCTATAACTGGGCCAGGTGATTAGAGGGTGAGGGTCATCTCCAGTTCAGTACTAAGTCCCCTCTGTCCCTGGGGATCACCCACAGGTGATCAATAGTAAGCTTTGAGCATTCACTGTGTGCAGCACTCTGTCCTTGGGCATCAGAGGAAACAAAATTATAAATATGCTGTCTGGACTCAAGAAGCTCCTGCTTCTGTAGGGGAGACACTTTAGGGGAACTCTGTGGGAGACAGTGTTCTTTACACTTGGGAAGCTCTCAAATTCATTGTAAAAGTATGTCCTGCTAAGCTCCTGATGTGATGGGGGAAGGCATGGACTGTGCTCTTGGAAGTCCCAACCTGTCCATAGGATGGAGGGAGGGGATAAAGAGAGTGCCTGCCCTTGGGGTCCCCCAGACTGATGGAGGAGACAGTGTCCCTAGTATGGTCAGGGAGGGGATAGCCCTTGGTCTCATGGGGAGACACCATCCCTGAAGTCCCACTCCAGGAGGGAGTTAGAAAGTACTGCCCATTTTTATATTCATCTGCTTTGGAGCCCCTTGCCCTGGAATAACCCCTTCCATGGATGGCCATGAACATTGACAGTTTTCTTTAAAATTCATAGCCCAGCTCAGAATGCCACTTTCTGCCTGTACTTGGCACCCGATTTAGCCCAGTCCCATGAAGCATAAGTCCATCTGTCCCCAGAAGGAGTCAGTCTCTGAAGGGCAGGATGCTGGCGCTTCAGACACAGGCCCTGCACAGCAAGTCCTTACCAAGCAAGTAGCCCCTGTGGCTGACAGGTGCAGGAGAGGATGGGCCAGGAAGAATTCTCCAAAGACGGCAGTGGAAATGGCCCTCAAGGCCTATTCTTAGGCGGCAGAGAGGAAACAGTGGGGAGAAGGCAGGGGTCACATGAAATCTACTTCTGCCTCTTCACTCTTCTCTCTTCTGTGAACCCTGCTTCCACAATGACTTGGGTGAGTACTATAAAGCTCTCTGGATCTGAGCCTCTCCTGGTTTCATTCCTGCCCTTCCCGTGGAGCCCCGGGGCCTGTTGCCCATTCATGACGTAACTGGTTATTTCGGTTTCTCCAGCTCCAGTCTCCTCCCAGCTACTCTACTGTTGCCCTCAAGGCAGATGCACCTCTTCCACCATCCTTGGATTAGTAGCTTCTAGATGACCGTGGCTTTTTTCCAGGGCCCATTTCCAGCTCCCCAGTCCGCTTTCCCTAGGAACTCAGAACAAGGCCTCAAGGTGGCTCAAGAGCCTTTTGAGAAATGCGCTCACTGACCAGTGAGTGTCTGACCCGCCCAGGGTGTCATGACTTTGACTTTCTACTAGCTCAAGTCCAATTCCCAGCCTTCAAAGAACCCGGGAACCTCCCTTCGCCCCCCAGGATATAGATGAACTTTCTCCTTTTGTTTAAAAGTTTCAATCCCAGTGTATTCCAGTATTTCTGAAAGATTTCCACATTATTCCCACACCTTGACCATACCTTAAAGTAATTAATAAAAAACAAAAAACTACTTTATCTACTTTCTTAAGAAATTTACTTTACTTAAACCCACTGCTGCCTAGGAAAAAACTCAATAAGCAATTTAATAAGGCAAACAGTGCAGCCCAATCATCCTTAGTTAACATAATTGGGAGAGGAAAGTCAGCCTTTCTTGGTGAGTAATCTAAATTCTGAAATAGTTGAAAATAAATGCAGATTTGTAGTTTATGTACAAATCTTAGCCTCTTTTGTAAGATTTCTAACAAATCTTAGAAAGAGGAGGAAGGGGTGGGGGGAGGAGAAGGAATCTAAGCCAGCATGGGAAAATGGAGGTAGAAAGAAGAAAGGAGGGCAGGAAGAGAAGAGGGGAGGAGAGGAGGGAGGGAGGCAAGGAGAGAGGCAGGAAGGAGTCAGGAGACCAGAATTTTTGAGGATTTCTGGAAGCGAGAAAGCAGAAGGGACTGAATTGACAGAGAAACAGCTGCAGAAAGAAAAAAAAAAAAAACACAATCCAAGGCTTGAGGTAGCCCATGAGAGAAAAACATGGATTCTCAAATACAAATCTGAATAGATTCAAGAATCACCAGACATTTGAGGAAAACCAACAATATAAAAGAGAGGCCCTAATCTCACAAAAAGAACTAAAATCCCTGGTAATGCCATCAGTAGAGGAAACAGAAGGTGGATTTTAAAATAATAATATTCTCAGAAGTATTCAAGGTGCTTCCACACAGAGAAAGAATAATAAGTTGTAATGAAAAGGAACAATTCTTAAACATTAAAATGTGATTATCAAAATTAAAAGCATAATCAATGGGCTGCATAAAAGCAACAAACACAGTTAATATCCAATTAGCGAGTTGGAAGACGGGATTTAGGAAATCGAGAGCGCAAAGCAAGGGCCGAGGCGGCCTGGGGAAAAGGGAGCGGCAGGTGCGCGTAGGAAGGGGGTGTGCAGCCAGTATGAGCGGGATCTGAGAGGACTTTGGCAAGGGGCAGCCTGGTGTAATGGAAATGATCCTTCCATCATCGCACCAACACTATTCATGAGCGTGTCGAGACCTTTTTTATGTGAATTATGCAAAAGTAGCCTTCAGCCTAGTTCAAGTCAAAAAAATCACACGTTCAGAACCAGTCGCGTCTGAAGAGACGTGTTTGAGTGCTCAGCGCTCTCAGAAGAACCCCTCCCCACAAACACATACATGCACACACGCATATGTATCTACATAGTGCATGCGTACACGTATGCACACCCATGCATATGTATATGCACACACACATACATCCAAGCACGCATGTGTACGCACACAAACTAAACTCCTGAGCTTGCTGAGCAGAAGGATGATGATATAGCCCAGCATTCTCTTTTCACAGATGAGGAAACTGAGGCTCAGAGAGGCAGAGCTGGCCCTAGGCCTCTGACCATGCCGTGGCCCAGTCTTTCATAAACTCTTCCGGGTCACAGTTCCCCCAGCCACACACGGTCATCTCCCTGGTGTCTGCTCCGCTGCAACCACTCTCTCCCTTGGGGAAAGACCGCTTTGGCGAGCCCCAGGGTCCTCACAGGAGCAGGCTGGCGTAATGGCAGCTCGGGGAGGAGAGAGCCGCTTTTAGAGGGGTTGGCCCAATAGTGTTTCTGCCAAGTGTCAGCAACCAGCACGAGTCCCAGAGGCTTCGGGTGGCTGTCAGGTGGCATTCTGGATTCAGCGTGTTCTTTTCTCCCACCCACCCCCGGTTTTTCCAGAAATTAGTTTCCTTTCCATTTTTAGTCCCCCTAGAGCATCATCCCAGGCCCGCCATCTGTTCACCTTCCCTTAATTATGTGGGTCCTTCCAGAGGAAGGAATCCAAGATTTATGAAGTTCCAACTAGGTCCAATTCTGCAGGGCATTTGACAGACTCAGTCTCCCTTAATTCTCACAACAACTGTGTGATGCAGGAATCTTTCTCTCCCTTTTACAGATGGGAGAACTGAGTTCAGAGAAGTTAACTAAGTGGTAGAAGGTCACACAGCCAGAGGTGGGGACATCAGGATTAAATCTAAGCCTCTCTGACTCCTTTCTGCTCCCATGAGAGTCTCTGACACTTCTGGCAAAGGGCCTTCTAGTTGGGGCTACAGGGACACAGCTTGGACAGCATCTTAGCCCCAGGCAGCAGTAAAGTAATGGCCAAAGGGGGGTCATGCCATAAGAATCAAAGCCACATGATCAGGGAGGCTTCGTGGAGGAGGGAGAGTCTGCGCTCACTCCTCGTGGGCAGGCAGGCAGGATTTGGAAAGCCAGAGAGAAGGAAGGAAGATGGTCCTGGTTTAACCGGCAGGATTTAAATTTGCTTAAAAATGCGAAAGACAATCCATCTGCCTTTAAGGGGGGGCAGAGGTGTAGAATAATTTATAGGAGGGAATGAGGACTTCCGGCCCAGATTCCTTTCCCTGGGAGGAGCCACTTCTGAACACTTGGTCATGATAAAGGGAAGGCTGAGCGTCAGTGCCTGCGCTGGGTTCTGCTGGTGTTGACCTTTTACAGAAAGCGGCGCTAACCCAAGGAGCGGCCGGAGGCTAACAACTGCTCTGCTCACTAGAGGGAGGGAATCCTGAAGTCTGGGGGAAAGCTACGGACAAAGGGTGAAGGGGCACAGGAAACAGAGAGAGGCGGACATGTGAGGAGGGTCCCCGGAGATGGGGGAGCGGAGAAACCCGGAGGGGAAAGACTACAGGGAGAAATTCCCCAGGGGAGGCCAAGGCTCTTTAGGGCAGCACAGGTGACGCTCAGACTGAAGGTGGCTGTGCTCTGCCTCCACTGCCGCGCCCCCCACGCACACCCCCCCACACCCACGCTCCTGAGCCGCTCACCTTCACGTGAACATGCAATAGCCTAACGTTTGTGGTTGCTTTAGGGACTGGAAGATAGAGGAAAGGACCAGGCAGCAGGTTTCCCCATTATGTGTGGGATAGGGACGCCAGGCATTTTTATTTACATAGCGAAGGGTGACTCCACACCCTGGAGGGCTGCGGATAAGAGGCTGGCATATAGGTTACCCAAGCAGGGGAAAGAGAGAAGACAAAGTGTATGGCTGAGGTTGGTAACTTTCATTCTCGTGCAAAAGACTCATCCTCTCCAAGTCAGGCTGGTTATTTTCATCTAATTTTATTTAATTTGTTTGTGGCACCATTCGATGGCCTGGCAGTATTGAAAGTCACTTTCTAATGCCAACTGCAGCTTGTACATTGACTGCTAACTATATACTAGCACTGTTCTGAGCACTTAACAAGCATTAAGTCATCCTCACCACCACCCAATGAGATAGGATACTAGGATTGTTCCCATTTTGCAGATGAGAAAATGGAGGCACAGAGAGGTTAAGTTATGTGCTCTAGGTCACACAGTAGAGAGCTAGCTGAGACGCAAACTCAGGCAGTCTGGCTCGAGTCTCATCAGCCATCTGCCTCTCTCTATAAGATTAGAGGGTCTAATTCCTGGAGATTAACAATGAAAAGTCTGCAGATCCTTATGATTTCATAAAGATTTAAACTCATCCTGGGCCAACCCAAAGGATAAAATCAGGATCAGGGAGTGGAAGTAATAAGGAAATAGATTTCAACTTGGTAGAAGAAAGACTTTGCTAATACCTGAAGTCATTCACAAGAATCAGTGGTCTCAGGTGGTAGTGAACTCTCTGTCACCAGAGTTGTGCAAGCAGAGACTTCCCAACAATTTGGTTTGGATGCACATTCGGCTAAGAGATTTTTAAAGGTTCTCTCCAACTTGCGATTCTATGACTCCAGGAAAATTTCCAGATCTAGAAGAAGCCACTCAAAAGAGTTGGACACCAGGAACACCAAGAAGCTAAGGATTTCGATTTACCATAGGATTGTGGGATGCCTGAAACGTCCTTCCTCTCCTGAGCACTTGATGAGCTACTACACATTCCTCAGGACCCACCATGGATGGCACCTCCTCTGGGAAGCCTTCCCGCCCCACCCCATTCCTACCAGATGCAGTGGTCACTCTGGCCCTCCCCTACTCCCTGCTCCACCTTGCTTCTCTCAATCATCACATCTTTGAGATGACAAGTCACTCTCCCCCCTAGACAGTTAGCCCCAGAGGGCAGAAACTAAGCCCTACTCAAGTCTTTAAATCCACAGTGGTCATTGGCATCAGGTCAATTCAGCAAGCACTTTTAGTCTATGGTGTTCAGCTATGATCACCGTCACCATCTCATGCCCCCATGGAACTCCAACTCCACTTTCTCTCACTCTCTGACCTAGACACATCCTGTAAATTTTCTTCCTTTCCTTTCAGGTGGCTTCTTCTTAGCTCAGTTCTCCAGGGCCACACAAAGTGATGTGGCCTGATTGTAAGGGGGCTAGATCTCCAACAGCTGAGCTCTTTGTCGTTCCCCAGCCACTAGGGCGAGGACCATGTCTTATTCCTATCTACACTTGGAGGCACAGCCCCCTTCACTGAAGGACTTGAAGCTACTTAGAGGCCTGTGGACAGTCTGCCTTTGGCTGTCAGCCCCTCCAAGGACTGCCTCTGCTGCAGAGAACAGCAAAGAACCCCCCAAAGGACCACATCCAATGACCAAACGAGGCGGGGCTATGTGCAGGAAAGAGTTAACAAATCTGGCTCAGACTGCTGTCCTCAGAAAGGCCTGGGGGCAAGGCTGGCCCTTGGCTGGCACCTGGGAACTTGACTGTTCAAGCTCCCTACACTGATGAAACACCTTCCTCTATCAGGAGCTGGCCCACTGTGCCTAAACTGTTTGTACAAATAATACGGATTATTCTGAACACCTGATTTCCTGCTGGAAGTCTGGAATTTTGGTACATGGCTAGGCAAAGGGTGACTACGTGGCCAGCCCCCCAATAAAAAACCCAAGAACTGAGTCTCTAATGGAGCTTCCCTGATAGACAACATTTCACATGTGTTGTCACAACTCATTGCTGAGGGAATTAAGTGCATCCTGTGAGACTAAGTGCATCTAAAGAAGAGGACTTCTTTAGAAGTTTACGCCTGGTTTCCTCTGAACTTCTCCCAAGTGCCTTTTCCCTTGACTGCTTTTGTTCTATATCCTTTTGCTGTAATTAGTCATAACCATGAATATGACTATATGCTGAGTCCTGTGAGTCCTCCTAGCAAACCATCTGACCTGGAGGTGGTCTCAGGGACCTATGACACAGGATATAAAAGGCCATCTTGAATTGCCACTGTACATACAGGACAACAGTTATTACACCAATGAAAGGTAAAATGTCAAAAAAAAGTTGTTTTTAATGTTTTTCATTTAATACCCCAATTTTTTAAACTTTATTTTGCTTTTAGTTTTTCTAAATTATTATGTATTTCTTATGTTTAAACCTATAATTACTATCTCATTTTCCTATTAATTGAATTTGGCAATACACTTGGCTTCATTTTTGAAGAAGTTTTGGATCTCAGAAGGGTTCAACTACGGCAAGGAAGAAACATTGGTGTGGGTTGTCAGTGATGGGAGACATATGAGAAGAAGTTCACCTGGGAGTACATATAAGGCATATAAATATGTTCAAATGTTCATGGGGCATTGCCCCTGAAATTCACAAACAACTGAAAGAATACTGAATTCCCAGCCTGGGGAGCTCTGCCATGTTCTCTAATGGAAGAATAACAACCCCCAAGTACAGGAGCAATGACCAGTGAAGAAGGATGGTCCAATGATAGGCCCTTTATATTGACGACTGTGTTTATGAGCCTTTACTCCTGAAGTTGCAGCTTAGCCTAGTGTTGTAGGGTGCCTAAGAGTTACCTCCTGAAAGCCTCCATGTCACTCAAATGTGGCCACCCTCTAAGCCAAACTTAGCATATAAATACATTACCTTCCCCCAACATGGGACATGACTCCTGGGGATGAGCTTCCCTGGTACCAAGGGATTACTTCCAGGCACTTTTTGGTGATGCAACTGGAAAAAGACCTTGAATAAAAGGGGGAAATGGTAAAGGCAAATGAGTTTTTATGGCTAAGAGACTTCAAAATGAGTTGGGAGGTCATCAGAAAGGTAACACTTATACACATCTCAGTAGGATCTCATAGGCAACCAAAGTAGATAACTATGCCAAATAGTGGGGCTCCTGAGGGTTATGGAGACACCCAGGTCCTACAGTAATGGCAGAAAGCTCTGGAGTTTGGTGCCTTGCCAGGGGGCCCTACTTTGGAGTTTTTGCTTCTGAGTGTGAGAGTTGGATTCAGATGTGACTTCTCTACATGTACCTCTTCTGCCCTTTTATTGAACCTATAGTTGGCACTGGAGTTGGTAGGTGTATGTCCAAGAGACTTGAATCTTTTGACTGTCCATGTCCCAGCTGGGCCCTGAGCCTCAGCAGAGTTCAACACCTACTCTCCAGTTCATTGGACTCACCCAGGACAACAAACAAGGAGGTGAGGATGGACAACCACCACACCAAGGAATTAAGAGAGTCTACAACTGCAAGCAAGAGAGTCCCATACATCAGCCATATGGGATTGATGCCCCCTCTCAATTAGAGGTGGAGTGGGCAGCACCATCCCAGAATCCTCAGGATTGGGGAATAAAATATGGACTAGAGTGGACTTACTGGTATTCTACTATAGACTTATTGTGATTCTAGCAATGGAAAGATTATATCACTGATGTGGAGACAGTGGCCACTGGAGTTGCTGAAGGCAGAGAGAGGGAAAAGAAGGTGCAATATGGGGGCATTTTTGGAACTTCAGATTGTCCTGAATGACATTGCAAAGACTGATACAGGCCATTATATATATCCTGCCATAACCTACAGAATTGAATGGGAGAGAGGGTAAACTACAATGTAAACTAAAATCCATGCTGTGTGGCAATGCTCCAAAATGTGTTCATCAATTTCAATGAATGTACTACACTAGTGAAAGAAGTTGTTAATGTGGGAAAAGTGGAAGGTGTGGGGAGTGGGGTGTATGGGAATCCCCTATATGTAACATTTTATGTAATCTATGTATCTTTTAAAAGTAAATAAAAAAAATATATTTTTAAAAAGGCCATCTTGGTTCTTAGCTCCACAAGGGCAGAAGAGGCTGTAGAGGGGCCCCCTCACAGATGGACCTCTCCTGCCCACTGCTGCCTCCTCCTCCTTCCTTCCACCGATGTGGATCCCTAAAACACGCCCTGATAAACATCCTGAATGCTAAACTCTGCCTCAGCATTTGCCTGCAATGGATACGAATCAAGTATTTCAGGGTCTACGAGTCACCAGGCATTTTGTTCTGTGTCCATTTCATTGTCACAGAAATCCTATTAGGCTTTTACGGAGGAGAAGACAAGAAAGGAGTTCTTGGCTTGCCCAAGGTCACACAGCAAGCGAGAGTCGGAGCTGGGATTGGAACCAGCTCCGTAGGTCCTGCAGTCGGCCGCTCTCTCCTGAACTAGGCTGCCATTCACCTGCAGCTCTGAGGGTCCGGGATTCTTCCAGGACTGAGGGCACTAGAGTGCGTGTCCCCCCACCCCAGATACTACAAGAGACATCTGGGGACCAGATTGGGGCAGCCCTGAGTGGGAGAGAATTCCAGTACCAGGAAAGGAGACAGAACGTTGCCTTGTCCCTGATGGATTCTGGGGAGAGGATGAGTAAACAGACATTCTGAAAGAGGAGTGGGGGGTTGTGCTCCTCACCTCACAGCCCAGTTGCTGCCGGTCATCCCTGCACGCACATCTGCATGCTCCAAGGTCTCAGCCCAGCTCCCAGCCTCTGCAGAGAGCCCAGGAATTGTCCGTGGCCTCGTTAACCATCGGCACCCCCTCCACCCAGCCCCAGGAACTCATCCAAGGAGCGAGGGCTCTGAGAAGGACTTGGCTCAGGCAGGCGAGAGGCAGCCGCTCCACAGAGGCCAGAGGTCAACTCTGAAGATGTGACTGCTGGAGGACCTGACGGACAGACGGCATCCCGGCGAGGTCCTGAACCCTGTCCACAGCGCGGGGAGCGACACCTCCAGCTGAGGAACAGGCCGCAAAGCCCCATAGAAGCCGCAGCTGTCAGACTCTGTGCCACGAGAGCCTGGCAGTTCTGAGGAGGTGTTCCGGGGCGCCGCAGGGTGTAAGGGCCGCAAAGGCCGTCTCTGACTCGCCCTGCCGCCGCGCAGACGCGCACGGGCAGCAGACCCGCTTTCGTTTGCTTTACGTGTTACTGACATCGCGGTGGGGGCCGCCTTGCCCCGGAGCTCTGACTGACACTTCTCAAGCCCCCAGCTGCCCAGTCCAGGGATGCTGGAAGTTCTTCCCGGCTTCGAGGATTCCCAGGGCTTGCACCCTCACGGTCCGCCCTGCCCGGGGCTCCTCAACCCAGGGGCTGCCCTGTTTCACACTGAATCAAGCAGAACTCTAAAATTATCCCCTTCCCCCACTTCGCACAAAATAGGCAAGTTAACAAGCAAATAGAAACATAAATAAACAAGCAAATAGAAAGGCAGACACACTTGCCTGGGGCAGTCGTACCCACACTGTGAATGCCTGCCCTTGCCGCAGTCATGCCAACAGTCGTGCACTTTCCAGCAGAACTGTGTACAGTCATCTCCTGTGAAAGGAACCACCCTCAGACTGCTCCTTCCTCCCCAATCTCTTCATGAAGGTGCCCTGAAATAGGACGCTAATTCATCCAGAAAAGTTTATTCTCTCAATAAATACCAAGCATTTGTATTGGAGCTATTTTCATACATGGTGCCATCTGTGACAATGAAGAGAAGCAGAAAAATCACTCTGCTTTTTGACATCCTTATCTGGCTGCCAGGACTACTTGACTGGCTTAGGGGGAGAGGGTACTGCCTTGCACCTACAGATTCAGGGGGCAGAGGCCAGGAAATCCACAACTCCAGACTTCAAAAGCTGAGTTAGGTCTGCAGAACCTCAGGTCAAGCTCCACGCCTTTTAGAGGTGAGAAAAATGGGGTCCAGCGTTGCAGCAACAGAGGCAGGACCTGGGCTGAAGGTTCCAGGGATCCCTCGCCTCCTGTATGTCCTGGCCTACTCTGGTCCCTTCTGGCTTCTTGTTCTCAGCAGGTAAGTAGAAGCAGCACAGCCAAGTGTGGGGTGACGAGGGATGTTACCTTGTTCTCCAACAAGGAGAAGCCTGATTCCCTGAGGACAAAACTGGCCCCATCTACCTCCCCCTACCACCTTTACTATACTTCTACCAAGGATTTATTTTTTTTCCAGGGAGGATCTTCCAAGCAGCCCAGAATGCCCAATGTTAGCCTTAGATACAAGGCAGGGGAATAAAGCCCACATCAGCTTTATTTAATTCAAATTCCTTTAGAAAATTCTTCCTCTAGCAACAAGTGTTGCTGGAGTCTTTCTATTCTTTGATACTGGAATAAGTTTAACAAGGTTTGCAGCCATGATGGAGTAATAGGGACTAGAGTTCCTTTTTTGCCTTAAATAACTAGAAAACTGGGGGAAAAAATGAAACAAGTTTTCAGATATTGGATGCCAGGCAGTGCAGTGATCCCTAAGAGAAGTTCCTGTTTACTGCCTGGAGAGTGTCAAGGCCACAGAGCAGGGAGGGGAAACCCTAACAAATTCCAGTAGAGTAAAAGAGATAGAGTTCAGGAAGGCTAGACAGGGTAGAATTTGTGGTATGAAATACTAGAGAGGAGAGAGTTACACACAGAGAGTTTCAGAGACCTACAGAAAGGTCTCCTCAAGTTTCAGCCTAGTATTACTCTACAATACATATGAGGAAACTGCACAAGAATGGGGAAGGAATAGATGAAACAATCCGCAAAGCTCACACAGAGCCCGGGTGCGTTTTCAGTCCCTACTGCCAGAGTAAAAAGACCTCCTTATACAAATGGCATCATATAAAATCCTCAGAAAGATATTGCCTTAATAGTGGGGCCAAATTAGCCCTGGAACAAAGGCTGCCCTGGATCCATGACTAGAAAACTTAAAAACAAGGTTTAAAGGCACCAAACTGATTTTGTAACTTATCTGCAATTAAAGACAAGTTACAATATTTAAAGGAACACAACACAATCCAGCCCTCAACAAGGTAAAACTCAAAATGTCTAGAATACAGTAAAAATTACTAGGCCCATGTGCTCTCACCAACTTCCATTTTTCTTTGTACTGGAGATTCTAGCCAGAGAAATCAGGCAAGGAAAAAAAAGAAATAAAGGATATCTACATCAGAAAGGAAGAAGTAAAATTATTTCTATTTGCAGATGACATGATCTTATATGTAGAAAGCCCTTAAATAGCCACACATGAAAAACTATTAAAGCTAATAAACAAATTCAGCAAAATTGTAAGATACAAGATCAACACTCAAAAATAACCAGTTGTATTTCTTTACCCCAGCAAAGAACAATCAGAAATTAATTAAGAAAATAATTCCATCTACTGTAGCATCTTAAAAATTAAATATTTAGAAATAAATTTAACCAAAGCAGCACAAGACTTAACACTGATCTTTTTTTCTTAAAATGCTTTTGAAATACATTAAAGATTTAAGTAAATGGAAAGATTTATTTCATGGATTGAAGATTTAATATTGATAAGATGGCAATATTTTCCAAACTGATTTATAGATTCAGTGCAATATCTATCAAAATTTAAACTACCTTTCTTTTTCCAGAAATGGGCAGGCATATCCTAAAATTCATATGGAAATGCAAGGAACCCAGAATAGATAAAACAATCTTGAAAAAGCTGGAGAATTCACACTTCACAATTTCAAAAATTACAATCTACAATAATCAAAACCATGTGGTACTGGCATGAGGATAGACATACAAATCAGGGGAATGGAACTGAGAGTCCAGAAATAAACTGTACATCTATGACAAATTGATTTTCAATAAGGATGTCAAAACCATTCAATGGGAAAAGAATAGTCCTTTGTACAAATGGTGCTGAGACACTTGGATATCCACAAAATGTATCAAAGATGTTATTGTAAGAACTAAAACTCTAAAACTTTTAGATGAAAACATAAATTTAAATCTTTGTGCCTTTGGGTTAGGCAATAGTTTCTTAGATATAACACCTAAAGCATGGCAACCAAAGGAAAAATAGATGAATTGGACTTCATCAAAATACAAACTTTTGTTCTTCAAAGGGCCCTATCAAGAGAGTGGGAGAATATATTTGCAAATCATACAACTTAAGTGTCTTGTATCCAGAATATAAAAAGAACTCTTATAACTCAATAATAAAAAGGCAAATAACTCAGTATTTTAAAATGGGTGCAGGATCTGAATAGACATTTCTCCAAAGAATATATGCACCTGGTTAACAAGCACACAAAAAAGTTGATCAACATCATTAGTCATCAAGAAAAAAGATGAACGGTAATAAGGGCTGGTGAGGATGTGGAGAAATTGTAGCCCTCAAACATTACTGGTGGAAACCTATAAGGTTGCAGAACTGTAGAAATAGCTTGTCAGCTCCTAAAAATGTTAATCATAGAAATCACCATATGACCCAGCAATTCTATCCTGAGGTATATACCCAAGAGAAATGAAAGCATCTGTTCACACAAAAACTTGACATAAGTGTTCACAGCAGCATTATTCAGATTAGCCAAAAAATGGAAACAACTCTAATGTCAATCAACTGATGCATGGGCAAACAAATTGTTGTATACCCATACAATGGAACATGATATAAGTGTAATAAGGAACGAAGTATTGATACATGACACAATATGGATAAAATTTGAAAATATTGTGCTAAGTGAAAGAAGCCAGACAAGCAGGCCACTTATTGTATGATTCATTATATGAAATGCCCAGAATACAAAAATCTATAGAAACAGAAAATAGATTAGCAATTACCAGGAGCAAGCAGGCCAGGGAAATTTGGAAGTGACTGCTAATGGATATGTGGTTTCTTTTTCAGATGGAAATGTCCTGGAATTGGATACTGGTGATGGTTGAACAACATTATGAATATACTAAAAACCACTTAATTATATATTTTAATGGTGGATTTTATGTTATATAAATTATATCACAACTTTTAAATGCACCAAAAAAGGCATGCAACAAAGCAGGAAAATATGACTCATAATCAGAAGAAAAACCAATCAATAGAGATATACCCCAAAATAATACTGGTAATAGAACTGGCAGACAAGGATGTTAAAACAGTTACCACAGTTAGATTCCATATGTTAAGGAGGGTACAGAAGAGCATGAAATCCATGAGGAGAAAGTGTAAGGCACAAAAGATAACTAAATTGAATTTCCAAAGGTGAAAAGTATGGTGTGTAAAATGAAAAACATACAGGTGGGCCCACACTGAGGGGCCCAGGGTAGCAGTGATCTTTCCTTGTGTCCTTTCATTGAAGCACTGGTGTCTGTGGGAAAAAATGCTCCAGGCCATGGTGTGCTCACAGTGGGTTCTTTCTGGGTAGGCCTGAGGTAAAGATGGGAGGTCCAGTTAGAGCCTTCTCTCTTTAGGAGTAAATGGCATGATGCTCATCAACCCTCTTGGAGAAACAAGGTGTGACACGTGAGCTCCCACCAAATAGCTCTGTTGATGTGAGCGTAGAGGAAGCCCCTCCATAGCTGATCAGTAACTTTGGGTAGGTGGGCTTGAGTTTTATTTATTGGAAGAGCAAGCAGCAGTCACACATGAGGAGGTGCAGAAGGGGTGTAAAGATAGACCCAAGGCCAAGGGGTTGCATGTGGAGGAGGAAGGCATGGGAATGCTCTTTTGGGCCCACACATCCATACACATCCACTGCCACACACATACAAGCATACACACACACACAAGTGGGAGTAAGAGTAGATTAGATACAGGAGGAAAAAAGAACACTGAAGTTGAAGACATAGTAATAAAGTTATCAAAAATGAAACAGAGAGAGAAAAGAGATTGACAAAAAAAAAAAGAAACAGAGTACCAATGACTTCTGGAATAATATCAGTCTAACATGTAATTGGAGTCTTACAATGAATAGAAGACACAACAGCAGCAGAAAAACTATTTGAAGAAATAATCCTAAAATTTTCCAAATTTTATTGTATATGTATGTAAGTATGTATATGCCTATATAGTGTATATAACCTTACAGATTCAACAAGCTCAATAAACCCCAAACAAAACAAACACGAATGAACCCAAAAAAAAAATACTTCACAACCAAACCACTTCAAACCATGATAAAGAGAAATAGCTTAAAAGCTGCCAGAGGGAAAAATACACATTACATACAGAGGAAAGAAAATAAGATGACAACAGAATTCTTATCAGAAATCATGCAAGCCTGAACACAACAGGGTAACATCTTTAAAACACTGACAAGGAAATAAAAATTGTCGATACAGAATTCTATACCCAACAAAAATACCTTTTGAAAATGAAGGTAAAATTTTTGTTTAGACAAACAAAAAACAAATATGTTGTTGCCAGCTGATATGTGCTTAAGAAATGTTAAAGGAAGTTCTTTAGGCTAAAGGAAAATGCTGGGTGGAAAGAACCTCAGTATCTCCCAAAATGTCTTCTGCAAACCATAAGAATAGACAAAAAGTAAATTTTACACACAAAAAACACATTCTCTGCATATCTTAAAGACTTAACAAGCCAAAACTGCAAAATTACTGTGAGTAAAAAAGACAAGACTCACCAAAACCCAACCCTGATCTCTCACACTGCCATGCTACCACCACAGCTGCCCCCACAGCTGCAAGTTTCTGTGGTGAATAAAGACACAAGGAGAAAATCTGTGGGGAGTACAGAAGGGGGACATTAGCAGGAACTTAAAGGTAATTTGAATAATCAAGCCAGCACCAGAATGCTGCAGAATTCCAGAAGAAAACATAGCCTTACTGATTTCTTGATTTTAGACTTCTAGCCTCTGAAACCATTAGACAATAAGTGCCTAGTCACTCCAACAAGCAGGAAGAAGGAAGGGATTGATACTTATGGATGCCAGCAGAGATGGTGAAGGAATATAGGAGAGTTTCTTTCTTGATGGTTTTATTTATCTACAACAGAGAGGGTGTGTCCATTTGAGGAAAGGGGCAGGAGGTAGAAGTTTGAGGTGAGTGAAGGAGAAATGTAATAACTGTAATGGGGAAGAACTGCAGTGAGCTGTCTAGCAACACCCCATGAGAATGCCAGGCAGTGTTGAGAATGCAGATATGGTTGGTAATTTTGGAGTTTAATGTGATGCCACATGGGCCAGTGGTGAGGTTTGCTCTAGCAACTCTCAGCTACCCAGAGGCAGCCCTTGAACAGTAGGATTGGTTGGCTTTATTCAGAAGTGGAGTGTAGCCAGGCACATTAATTAAGACAGAGGCACAAGGAAATTTAGGATATTTGTCCAAGAGTGATTACAGTAATGGGCCAAAAAAATTTAATCTGGGTAAGAAGGGATGTAAATCAGGATTGGGTCAATGGAAAAGAATTTGGGAAGGCGTCTATAAATTGGAGATCTTTATGAGGTTTAAGGACAGTTGCATTGGAGGATCTTGAACTAATATATTAGCTAGATGGCTAGTCAAGGTCAGAGTGAAGTATCTGCACTTGTGATTTGGGGGAAATTGTGGTTTGGGGTAATTGACTCATCTATGACGAAGGGAATAGCTGAATGACATGGGATTAAGTGGGAGGGTGGTCTGAGAATGGACAGGCCAGAGTGTTGTCTGGGCAACCCATTCTGGCCTAGGAACTGCTGAGCTAGAGTGACCTGGAGGCCAGGTAACAATCTCAAGGCAGGAAAGG
This sequence comes from Dasypus novemcinctus, assembly GCF_030445035.2. Taxonomy (NCBI): domain Eukaryota; kingdom Metazoa; phylum Chordata; class Mammalia; order Cingulata; family Dasypodidae; genus Dasypus; species Dasypus novemcinctus. Next base: position 145,352,668 of record NC_080675.1, read on the forward strand.
AGTCTCGAAAGGGGAGGTACATTATACAAGGTACAAGGAGGAGCAGTGGAGGCAAGAAGGAAGGACAAAGAGTGGAGGAAGGGGAGAAGGAGGGGGAGATGGCATCCTTGAGAACAGCAGAGTTCAGGTAAGGGTGGGTGTCTGGAAAGCAGACTCTGAGATAGAATACTCCTCTTTACTGAGGAGTATTGTTGGGACCAGCACCTGAGGCCATGACTGAAGGGAAGCAGGATTGGTCAGAGAGAGAAGGTCAGGTGTGGTATGAGCCCAACAATAGGCTTGTGGCTAAGCAGAGTTTTCCCACCTTGGTTGGAAATAGCCGGGTCTCTACACCCCTGCATGGATGAGTTATTGACTGTGCCATGGCCCTGGAAGGGCATGACCTTGGGCGAGGCATCTCTGCAGGTAAGACAATCTCTGAGGGGGCTGACATCTAAAGGGGTTCTGCTGACAGCCCTCCCAGCTGCCAGGGCACCAAATCCTTGACAAGGGGCCTGGGTGGTGCATCTGTGTGTCCATCCTCCCAGGAATCGAGGGAATCTGTTGTTCACCCAGCAGGAGCACCTGAGACCCAGCGGAAGGGTGTGGGGTTTGGAGAGGAGGTATCCTAAGCAGTAAGTAAGGGAACCCCAGCATGGGAAGTGACAGATGACTGGACACTTGCCCTGTGGAGCTGGTGACCAGGGAAAAGGGATGGGAGGCATGCTGTTAACCATCTCTGGGATGAAGGAGGCACTGGGCTTGATGGAAGGAGCCTGCAGCTGGCTGTGAGAGCCAGCGTTCACCCTAGTTGGCTGGTGTGGCACAAGTACAGCAGCAGAGCTGTAGGCACCTGGGCAGAGCTGGTTGGGGCATTGCACGGGCCAGAGCTCCCATGCTCACAGAGTGTCAGCTCAGTGACCCCCCACTCCCAGTGCTGCAGTGAAACAAGAGGCAGGGCACCCCCAGAGGCCCTGAAGAGCATGCTAGTCAGTCTCTTGAGTTGGTAAATCCACCAACTGAGCTGCCTGCTGGACTGAGTAAACCACTCTCAGGATTGTGTACCAGAAGGCAGTTCAAGTGTGTGAACTCTCAGTGGTGGTCCAGAAGCACCACCTCCTGCAGGATGTCAGCAAAGCATGGCAGTGGCCAAAAGCACAGCAGATGGGCATGAACCAACCGAGGCCACAGCCCGGGTTCCTTCACTAAGTAGCTGTGGGACCTCAAGTTTACTCAACAGGTAAAGGAGAGAACTTAGCAAATCTTTAAGTACGGCTCAGGGTTCACATATAGGACAGTCAAGCTAGAAGGAAACCAATTGGGGTGAAGAAGATTCTGACGCTTGTGCTCTCTTTCCAAAAGGCAATCCAGGGCTTCCCGGGGTGCTGTTACATCTGAGCCCCACCACACCCAGCTGTTCCCACTCTCTCAGCCTCTAGCTGCAAATTGGTTCACATGACAAATACAAGCTGCCCAAATCTCTCATAGAATGGCTTGAGAAAAAGCAATTAAATGGTTTCTTAATTGTAGGATAGCAAGAGGTTAATGAGTTACTATAAAAACCAATTCCTGCCATCTGGTGGCTGTCACCAAAGCCGGTGTGCAGAGAGAGTGACAGAATCACTCCAAGACAGGAGAAGGGATGGAGGCACCAAGTGTGAGGCTGGGGGCCCAGAGCTCCAGTGCCCAGTCAGCCTCCCAGCAGGTCTCCAGACACCCACAAGCTACAAGGACGTCCAAAACCAAGTGGGAGGAAAATCGGACAGTGAGCCAAAATCATTCATCAGTTCACACACTTTTTCTCTGGGATCTGGCTCTAACGAGGGATTGCCCTGACAGCCACTTTGCTCAGTACGAGCCAGGAGGAGAAGAGAGACAAGTGGCAGACTGAGAAACTGGCCAAGGCAGAGGGAGGGACAGGCAGAGAACACAGACAGAGGCAGGGACTGGCAGACTCTGCAAAGACAAATAGAAATAAACCTGCCAGACAGAGACAAAAGAGAATGAAACCCCAGGAGATGAAAAGAGGCTGTGATGTAGACAGGCTATGAACATGAGAAGCAGATAAAAGAGCAGGTGAGTCTCTAGAACAGGGGTTCTTAGCCTTTTCTGTTCCACGGACCCCTTTGCCAATCAGGTGAAAAGCACGGAGCCCTTACTAAGTCCACACTATACTGTGTATTATTTAATAAATATATCACACCTGCACCAACACGTCTCCACAAGAATAATGCTTTTTGAATTTTCAATTCAAGCTCATGGATCTCCTGAAATCCCCTGGATAAGAACCCCTGCTCTAGAATCAGACCCAGAAAAGAACCTTTAAGGGTTATGCTTTGTTGTATGCAGACATGTCTTCTCCAGAACTCTATAGTTCCCAGAAGTCATCAGAGAAATGGCCCTTCTCTTTTGGTGGATGCCAAAAGGAGGTGTGCAGCATGGTCAGCCTCCTCTCTGCCCCCAACCACTGTACACACACATACACACATACACACATGCATATCCACACATATATACACATGTGCGTAAACACACACATGCACTCACACAAACACACATCTGCACACATAAGGTCACCTAAACACATACATACATACATATACACTCATGCATACACACACTTACAATCTCATGCATATACATATATGCCTACATACTCACACATATACATACAAACATACACAACACACATATGCACACATACACATATACATATTCACACATAAACATAATTACTTACATATAAATACAGACATGCATATGCACAAGTGTACACACACTCTGGAAGATTCTGCTCCCTACTGAGATCCCCAGGAACAGCCTTTTCCCTATTCCCCACCCAGGCATAGCTAGTTCTCGCCAAGGAGGAAACCGCATATTTCAGGTTTCTGTGCCGGCAGCCCTAGTCTCCACTTGGCTCAGCTTTCAGAGACCCATTTTCAGGCCTACACCTGGCAGCGGCAGGTCTGCTTCTGTGGCACAAAGAGACAGGAACCCTAAAATCCATCCATTCCAAAGCTAAACTCTTTATATCGTCGTATTAGTCAGGGTTCTCTAGGGAAACAGAATCAACAAGAGGTATCTGTCAACAGTATGTGATTCTATAAGAGTCTCTCAGGCAGCTGTGGGGATGCACAAGTCCGGATTCCACAGGCAGGCTGCAACCAGGGGCTGCAATGAAAGTCCAGTGAAGGTTCTTGACGAGTTCTGAGAGATGTTGGCTGCCCAAAGACAAGCTGGGAAATTCTCTTTCAATGCTGGAATCACTTCCCCTTTTAAGGCATTCAACTGATAGGGTTAAGCATCACTCATAGCTGATGGCAACTCCCTGATTAATGTAATTATAAACAGCTATCTATGATTTACCACTGCAGTAAAGTCAATGGTGACTAAAGTCATAAATGCCCTTGTATTACTGTTAGCCCAGTACTTGCTTGACCAAACAACTGGGCACAATTACCTGGTCGAGTTGACACAATAGCCTAAGCATCACAGTCATCTTCTAGGAATTGGCTGGGAAACACAGAGGTTACTTCTCACCCCTTCTTCCAGGTTCAGCTGAACATTTCTTCCAGGATGGGATGGGACTGTAAGGCACTCACTTCCCAGGACTCTGGAAGTTTCCCTACCCAGAGCAGGTTCTAACTGGCCACAAGCAACAATTCAACAACCTGCTTTACAGATCGAGAGTGGTCCCTCCCACACTTGGTGTTGCCCCCCACCATCACAACTTTCCACCTCTGGGGACCATGGAAGCTTGCTCCTGCAGGCCAAGGTCTCAGCTTAAAAAACATCTGTGGCCCAGATTAAACAAACGAACAAGCAGGGACCCACAGCAAAAAGATTCCAGTATCTCCATTTTCCATATTATTCTGTGTCCTTGATTTTCCTTCTCTTCCTTCTTACTCCACTACTGTTTCGTCAATCCACTTTTTGATCCACAGCACCTCTGGAACCAGAAGAAGAAGGAAGCATCACAACAATCCATCTATCTTACTAGGAGTTGGAAAGTCCCCTAAAATGTAGAGAAGGGATCGCTGGTTTGCCAGTGTAAAATGAGTTTTTTAAATTCTTCATCTACACCCTGTGCCCAACAAGCACAAGAATTGACCATAACTGCCTCTTATTTCCAACAATAAGCCAGAATCCCAAGGTCATATCTAGCTGTCTGCACCTATCCAACTGGGTTCTTTGGGGACTCCCGTTACTTCTAAGACTCCCATCAGACGCATCCTAGGATTTACCAGACCTCCCTGACTCTGGTGTCCACAGCTGCCTAGAGGCAGTACAAGTAAGTGGGTAGCATCCAGGATCCAGCAGGGCGTCAGCAATGGTATCCCCGTTGACCAGGTCCTGGGGTGTGATTCTGGCTGTTGTTTTACATGTTGTTCCTGTCCCTTTTGAAGGCCTGGGTCTCTTCCTGCTGATTCTGCAGGCCACCGTTCCTGTTTCAAAATGAAAAGAGTGTGCTTGCACATGCAAAAAAGACAGGTGAATATTATATCATTACTACTAACCACAGTAATGACATAATACTCTTGCATCTATGCAAAAGATGTACTGTGCTGATACTGAGGCAATATGGAAAATGTGAGCCAACTGTACACTATGGATATGGTAATAATCAGATGATATTGTTTTATCTGTAGCAAATGGCACACCACATTGTGGTATGTTGATGGAGGGATGTTCTTTGGGAATTATGCACATGTGCATGATTGTTTTGTAAGTTTACAACTTCTGTCATAAAAAAATATATTTAAAAAATAATAATAGGGTGGGTTGGGGGAAAAACATGCCAAATGTAAGATAAGAACTATGATTAGTAGTAAGATTTTGACAGTGTTCTTTCACAAGAACAAATGACTCATGACAATGCAAGGTGTTGGTGGAGGGTTGATGTATGGGACCCCTGTATGATGTTATGCATGTTTATTTTGTAAGTTCACAACTTTTACTATACACTTAATTGTTTATGTATGTTCATATATAAATGATAGAAAGATAATAATAATCAGATTGGTTAGGGGAAAAATACTTTGTTTAGTAGTAATATTTTGACAATGCTCTTTAATCATTAGTTGAAAAAGTTTAAAAACAATGCAAGTTATTGGTGGTAGGGTGAGATGTTATATATGTTTGTTTGATGGTATATATGTTTGTTTTGTAAGTTCACAACTATTATACACTTGTTTATGCATGTTTATGTATGAGTGATATAGTTCAATAAATTTTTTTTAAATGTAAAAAAAAAAAAGAGAGAAAGAGACGATTGCACTTCTAGTAATTAAGTCATGGACACTGGTCTCCTGTCGCATCATCGCTTCCTCTGGGCTAAGAGTGAGACCATCCTCCAGCCCCCAGCCACACTCTTGGAGGTCCCATGAGTTCAGGCCCCAGTTTTGTCCCATGGCTTTAAGCCTTTCCTCTCAGGCTGGAACTAATGCCCACTCCTGCGTCACTATTAGCCACTCTCCTTCTGTCTGCTAGCCAAACCTCCTCTGGCACAGATAAACACTGGTGTGCATAGATACTACACATATAACTAGTTTTGCTCTTGTTCCATCCTGCACTTGGCGAAAGCAATTTCTAGAAATGAACTTATCCCATCCTCTGGCTCTGGGCTCTTGTGTTCAGTCCTCCTCACCCTAGACCACAGGGTTAGGAAGGGAGAAGCTCCCATGGCCAGATTGGGGTGGGCGGTGGTCAGCATACTGGGCAGTTGGTTACAGGAGACAAATGAAATGCCACAGCAGAAGTCTAAACTCTGTGAAAAGAACATCCCAAATTCGGTTTTTCTCTAACTTGTTACTCTTGAGGAGTAATTTTCACCCAGGTGTGATATATGCCCAAGCCATTTGATGCGCTTGAATGCCTTTTGGGCCACCAGTCTCCTTTTCTTTTCAAAGCCAGGTGCATGCTGCCTTAGGGAGGGCAAGTCCAATGCCACTCTGAATGAATGAGCCAGAGACAAGATTTCAGTTTAGAGGACTGATCATGCACATGTCAGTGAATTTTAATAAGCTAGGTCCTGTGAGAAAACACTTAGAGCAAACTACCAGAAAATAACTTGAAATCAAAATATAAGCAAATGCAAGATACTAGGGAACATTCTGTTTACATGACTGTCAGGGAATTCAGAGTAAAGAACAGATTGTTGAGAGGTGATGTTTAAACATATATGTCCCCAGTCCAATTTCTATAATGACCTGCTTTGAGTAGCAACTTCCCCCCGTCCAATATTGGTCCCAAATAGTCAATCACAATGACCCAAACCATCTTAAAGCCAATCACATACCCAGCGCTGGCTGCTGTCCACGTGCCTGGGTCCCCGTGATTCCCTGGTATGGCAGGTCAGGGCTCAGACTCTGGAGTCAGAAAACTTGAGGCTTGAATTCTGGTTTCATTGCTTGCTGGCAATGCTTGCCTTCTTTGTGCTAAGAGCAATAGTAATTACTCTTAGTTTTCTTGAGAGAATTAGAAAAGTTGATCCATATGATGGTCTATCAGGCCAGATTCAACCAGAGAAGTGGAACCAGTAGGATAGAGAGAGATATATATAATGAGATTTATTGCAAAGTATTGGCTAACACAATTATGGATACCAACTGGGCAAGGCCAAAATCCACAGTGCAGGCTTCCAGAAGGGCAAGCTGGAAATCCTGGGTGCTAGTTGAAGCTGCTGGCCATGGGCAGAATTTCTTCAGGGAAGGTTCGGCTCTCATGTTAAGGTCTCTCAGCTGAACGAAGCCCCCCTCTCCTCCCCTCCCCAACTCCAGGTTCCCTCGAATAATTTCCTTTATTTAAAGCCATGGATTATGGACTTTAATCATCCCCACAAAATACCTGCACAGCAACAGCTAAATTAGTGTTTGATTGAATAACTGGGGATGGTAGCCCCAGGCAAGTTGACATATAAAACTGACCATCACAGAGGATAAAAGCACAATAGCTGGCTCCTGGTTATCAATCACCTCATAAAGCTGATCTATTTGTTTTTATCCTAAAGCACTTGCTGATGAAGTTGACACGATGTCAAGTCAAACCTCACGGCCTTTTGCTTAGCCTCCATCTTATGTGGTCAATAGCACCCTCTCCCTCACTCCCAAATCTTCTGGCAAAGAAGGCTGTGGTCATCCCAAGGCACCCAAAGGAAGGTGGTTTATCCTTCAGATACTCGGAGTTCCCTCAGCAAACACTTCCTGAGCACACGCAGTACCACACGTAGTAGTAGATACAGATGCAAGTTCACGTGGGCCCCTGCCCTCCGAAAGTCCTGTGTCCTGGGCCCTGCCCCTCGGCCCTTCCTCTCCTCTGGCCACACCCCTCCCTGCCAGGCCCACGGCTGTCATAGGGCCTCCTCTACAGCAACCCTCAAGGCACCTGGCAAGAGGGCCAGTGGGGCAGAAATGCAGCTCAAGCTCTGCTCTACACACCTGCTCTACTCACTTATTCACACAGTGGGGCCATGTCCACTGGTGGCACCCTGGTAGTACATTGAACCACAGACCCTTCAAGTGTACTCATCAAGGGGATCACATACTATTTAACAAGGGACATCTCATTTCTCCAGTCACAGGGCACACAGGGAAGGCGCTGAGGAGCATTTCTCAGCCCATCAGGGCCATTCATTCCTAGGTCCACAGGCCGTTCTAAGTGCCCATCACAGTGGCCACTGGTCCCCCCTCACCCTATCTCCTCCAATCCCCAGAGAAGAGATGTTCAGTCCAGCGGCCACACTTACCACTCCCTCATCTCAGCCTGAAGCTGCTGTGCTCCCAGGCCTGTGGACAGTGTCTGCTCACCTAGGACTAAGCCAGTCTTTCTTCTACCAGTCTAGCCTCACTCCAGTCTATCCTCGCTCGGTTCACACTTGCCTCGCTGAACCCATCGTGCCCCAGAAGGTACCCTCCCCCCTTCCAGGAGTTCCCACAGAGCCTGGCTTGATTTAAAGCACGCTCGGGCTGGATCCCAAGTCTCCTAACTTACTAGTTACGTGAGCTTGGCCAAGTTAATCAAACTCTCTGAGCTTGGCTTCCTCCTCTGAAAAATAGGGACGCTCATAAAGCCTGTCTCAAGGAGTTGCCATGACAAACAAAAGAAATAATATGTATATTACTGTGGCATCCAGTCCATCTCCAAATCCCCAGCCTCCCTGGCTGACTCACTGCCTCTCCCTGCTCCGTCCTTATATTTATCAGGTACACAAAACCCACACTTAGCCCATCTGACTTCATGGCATCCTAGCCGGAGCCAGGCAACCGGCGTCAGTTCACTATGGCATTGGGAGAAAGAGAGTGCTTGTCTTGGCCTCTGCTGGGGAAAGCTTCCAGTAAGTGGAGAGTCTTCAGCTGGCCTGGAATAACTTGCTGAGTTGGAATCGTCAGAGTGGTGATCAAAGGGGGAAGACATGGAGAGTTTTATAATAAGGAACGCATTTCATGGGAGAATGAGAAGCAGGTGTGGCCTTCCCCTCTCCTCCCCCAACTCTGTCCCTAACTCCAACAGTATGCTGGGGGGGTGGGGGGTGGCACAGAGGACCGCCATCTGTGCTGAACCGGGGGGTGGGGGTGGGGAGCAGAGGGGACCTCCTTCTGTACGGGATGGGGGGGCAGAGGACCTCCTTGTGTACTGGACTAAGGGGGGTGGAGGAACCTCCATCTGTGCTGAACTCAAGCACAGGAGGAAGCACTTTGTCACCTGTCAGGCACGGTTTCAATGTTCGTCATTATTATAGCTGAATTCCTCCCAGCGCCACAGAAATGCAGGCCCCTGGGGCTGGTTCTCTCTACCTGGCCTTGGGGAAATCTACTTCTGTGGAGCATGAGCACCCTGGCTGAGGACCGTCCTTCAAGACCCCTACCCATCCTTCTGCAAGGCCAACCAAGGGATTCAGCTCCAGTGGGCTTCCAAACCTCAGCGTTTTTTGACATTTGGGGCCAGATAATTCTCATTGTAGGGGGCTGTCTTGTGCACTGTATAGGATGTATCAGCAGCCCTGGTCTCTACCCACCAGATACCAGAACCCCCCACTCCCCCAGTTCTGACAACCAAAATTGCCTCCGGACATTGCCGAATGTCACCTGGAAGGGGGCAAAATTTTCCCATTCGAGAAGCCCTGGTCTAGCCCCTGTCCCAGATCTTCGATATGGCTAGCTGGACCCTTCACAGCCTGCTGTGCGCCGCTTTGCCAGTCCCGGCACTCACCTCTGCTGCCCAGTCTTGCCGAGCTGCTCCATGTTTCCTGGGCAGAGCTCAGGGCCCCAAGTGCCCGCCCTTTGCACTTGTGAGAAAAGCAGCTATAGGTCCTGTGACCCTGCAACTCTGGCCACCAGCAAATGGAGCAGGTTCTCTGCCCTGGACCAGCACCCTGTGACAGCACCCGGTCAGACAGGGGCACTGCAGCTGTACGGTCACTCACGGACCCGGACCAAGTTTGCTCTCTGGGGGATTGGACTAGGAAGACATAGAAACAAGTTACAGGGAAGAAAACAAAGAGAAAAGCACATGCAGCAGGGAAGGCCGGGGAGGCACCAGCTTCCAGAGTGGCCCGGCTGACCAGTGCACTCCATCAGCTCTCTAATTCCATGTTTTCTACAACACCTATTATTACTTTTAAATCATTTTTTAAAATCATTTTAAAGCCTTCATGTAAAATATTTTAATTCTAAATGGTAATATCAAAAGCTACATTTCCAAAATGGGACTTTTGTTTCTGGTGGTAACCAGTGGATATTATTTTTCAAGGATGTGTTTTTGTTATCAGATGAGGTCATTTTTATTTCATTCAAATCAAGTGTGCACTGGTAACTAAAAGATAAAAATAAAAACAGAAGGGAAATGAGCAGCCAGTTTAATTTTCTTAATCCCCACTACATTTTTGGAGGAAAATAAAATAAATCAACTCTCATGGCCCCCACGAAATTAACCACACTTTAACAAATACTCATCTATCATTATGCTAAAGGAAACATACATACATAATGGTATATACATAATCACACATATTTAACCAAAATGCAGTTATGCAATAGCTTTCTGCAACTGATTTTGTTTTTTAATCATTTAACAGCTTTTCCTGGAAATCACCTTCCAAGATGGTGGCTCAGAACCTGCACTGCCTGGTTCAAATACCAGCTCTGACATTTCCCTGTTGTGTGATCTTGTGCAGGTTTAATAACCTCTCTGTGCCTCTTGTGCAACATGTGGATGATGACAACATAACCTGCTTTATAGAGATGGTGAGAGGTTAAATGCGGTCATGTGTGTAAGTCATTCAAAACTGTGCCTGGCCCAGGGCAAATGCTCAGAAAATGGTAGCTCTTATCACACAGATCTGTTTTTTTAACAGTTGAATAGATTTTCATTACATAGATATATTTTAATTTATTTCACCCATCTCCTGTAATGGAAATTTTATTTTTTACAAATTTTTGCTCTTATAAACAGTGCCATATATATCTTTATACTGTCATGCTATGAATTTGGGGGAATAAACTCCTAAAGGAGAGGTCTCTCAGCTCTTCAACAAGCATGTTTTACCTTTGTATGTCTATGGCCAAGTCGTTCTCCAAAAAGTTGTAGCAATCCTACCAAGATTGTGTGTGTGCACATTTCTTCACACCCTCACCAATTCTATAATTTTTTTTAAATGGCTAGGCAAAAATGAAAACAATCTCAGAGCAGATGTAGCTCAATGGTTGAGTGCCTGCCTCCCATGTATGAGGTCCTGGGTTCAATCCCTGGTGCCTCTTAAAACAACAACAGAAAAACATAATTCCTGGGGAATAGCTGTAGCTCAATGCTTGAGCAGCTGGCTCCCACATCTGAAGTTCCAGGTTCATTTCCTGGTATCTCAAAAAATTTTTTTAAATCTCACATGGTTGTTCTCATTTAAATTTCTTTCCTTATTAGTGAGGCTGAATATCTTTTCATTTTTCCCCCTTTTTTAGGGACCATTTGTTGTGTGTGTATGTGTGAGAGAGAGAGAGAGAACTGCTCATTTGTCCATTAGGTTATTTGTTGTTTCTGGTTCATCTGGAGAAATACTGCCTGTAGAATGGATATTCACCATTTTCCTGCTAGAATGCAGCAAATACTTTCAGGATGTCAATTATGTTTGGGCATAATTTATGGTATCTTTCACAACACAGTTGTTTTTCTTTTTTTAATTTTCAGGTAATCCAATCTGTCAAACTTCTTTCTGACTTCTGGGTTTAGTGCCAAACTTAGAAAGACCTTCTCCACCCCAAGATTTTATATATATATATATTATGTACACACATACACATATACACGTGTGTAATATATTTATAGACACGTGTGTATACTATAGATGCACACGTATACTGTGTTTTTTAAATTCTTTGATATTTTTATATTTAATATTCAGATGTTTCATCATTTGGAATTTGTTATTGTACATAGCACGAACTAGCTACCTAATCTGATCTTCTTGTAAATGTTTGCACCATGGTTCAAAGCATCTTTGACCACCAATTGTCTCACCCCAAAGACTCAGACTCTAAACTTGAGTCAATGTCGACTGGCAGGGAAAGCAGGGTTGGGAAGGGAGCTCATTCTCCCTTCCTTCTGCCTTCCTCTTTCTATGTCACTAGTTCCAGTGACAGCAGGTGTCGGTGAGGCTCCCGCCGCGCAGAGAGCAGAGCCAGGCGAGCAGGCTTCCGAGGGAGCCGTGAACACTCCATCACTTGAACACGGCATTACAGGAATGGTCAGAGCTGAGCGATAGTTACCCAGGGACCGCAGTAACTTATGTGCCCAGAGAAATCATTTTCCTGCAAGATGCAATTTAGGCTGCGTGGAGACTCAGGTGACCCTTATATCATCTGATCCCAGGTTTCTCTGGATTTACACAGGCTGGCTTCCCTCAATAGAAAGAAATCTAATTACCAGAGGAATAACTTACAGGTAAGGAGGCTCCAGTGTGTGCCCAACCCGGCTGTAAATCCTCAAGGCTAACCCCGAGGCAGCGGCCTGGTGCTCAGAGCGGGAGGCCCCCAGGTCAGGGGCGCTGCCCACCACATCCGGTATCTTAGCACGAGTGCCACGCGGTGGTTTGGCTGGAACAACGGGACGTGTTGGCTCACAGTTTTGAGGCTGAGAAGTCCAAATTGAGGCGTCGGCAAGGCGAGGCTTTCTCCCCGAAGACCGTGGCGTCCTGGGCTGGCTGCCGCCCTCTCCGGGCCTCGGCTTTTCTGACTCTTGGCAGGGCACATGGCAGCGCCCTCTCCTTTCTTCTCTGAGTTCCGCTGACTTCCAGCTGCTGCAGCTCCAGGTGGCTTTCTCTATGGTCCTATCTCCAAGGCCTCTAGTAGTCGGATTAAGGTCTGTCCTGATAGAGTTGGCCACATTTTAGCTAAAAATGACATCTTCTAAATGTCCTACTTACAGTGAGTCACAGGTACAGGAGTGGATTAAGATTAAGAACATGTTTTTCTTAGGGACATAAGTCAACCTGCCACACAGGGCACGGTCAGGAAAGCAAATGGGTGTTAGGGAAGGCTAGTCCTCAAAATGCCTGCGTTCTCAGTTCTCATAGAAACCACCAGCATGACGTGAGACTCTTGTTTAACTCATTTCCTCAGTTTCTTTGTCCAAAAATACTGGTTAACAAGTATTGATCAACAAACCAAGGACCATGCTATGTGCCTCACGTACCTACCTGCAATGTTCGCTACCCTGAAAGGTGAGAATGAGGATTCCCATTTTACACATGTGGAAACAAGTTCAAAGAAGCTAAGCAGAGTTGTTGAGGGTGATCTTGCCAGAAAGTGGCAGCACTGAAATTCAAGGCCTGCTGGCCCAGGCCCAGAGCTCGGGCTCTTCCCGCACAGCCGGGCTTCCGGGCACGGTGGGTCAAGAACCGATGTGCTCGGGGCCGCAGATGTGCCTGGAGGAAGCTTTCCTGGGCCTCCCAGCAAGGAAGCGCGCAGGGCTTCCCTCGCCCGTGGCCACGTGTGCTCTTGGTTCCGTGACACACTCGGGGAGTCAGCCGTGGCTGGTCCACACAACTGCCTGGCACTGTTCCAAGGGCTCCTCCACGCTGGAGACCACGTCCTCCCGTAACTATGCGTGAAGAGAGGAGGAGCTGGGCCGGCCCCGACATCAGAGGGGCGAGGGCAAGAGGAGAGAGAACTACACACCACTTGTCCAAATATCCAGCCAGTGCAAATCAAGCTGCTTCTTAAATAAAATACGGTGCTCTGTGCTTCTGCCTGGACAGCTATAACGACATAACAACAAAATTTCAAACGATGAATAAAGTCATGGTTATTAAATGACTGAAAGCCACAAAAATATCAAAGGCTGCTGAATTCAATTATTATTTGTGCATGTTGGTGTGCTCTGAGGATGGGCTGGTGATATTTGAATGAGTACTAAATAAAGAGATACATAACTCACATGCTATTTTATATTTATTCTGTAAAATGTTTCACCTTCATTTCACTAAAATCTCCAATTCTGTTAACTTTCACAAAATTTGATTCTGCTGATAATAATTATTTAAGGATTAAAAAATAAATAAAATGTGACTGTATTTAAATAGATAAACAATATACTTTCAGGCTTAAAATACACTGAAATATAGGCAAAACTTGAAAAAATACAAATTATTTTTCAAATATGATTTTAGTAAGTTATTTTCTTCTAAAATATTCAAAATTGTCTATGAAAATAAAAAGGCAGAATATAAATCATAATTAATGATACAGAAATTTTCTATAATTTCTTCTGGAAAAGAGATAGAATATGAAGAAACATTTCCTAACTCATTTTATGAGGTTAGAATTACCCTAATACCAAAATTAAAGACATCACAAAGAAGAAAAATTACAGATGAATATCTCTAATGAACATAGAGGCAAAAATCTTCAGCAAAAAATTAGCACATCTGAAATAAAAAATTTAAAAATTGGCAACTCTAATCCAATAATGAATAAAAAAATTATATACCATGTCTACCACACAGGGCATTTTTAGAGCAGTGAAACTATTCTGTAAGATAACCTAGTGGTAAATGTATGACATTAGGCATTTGTCAAAACCCAAAGAACTATACTACACAAAGAATGAACCCTAATGTAAATAATTATAGGCTTTGGTTAATAATAATGTATTAATGTCGGTTCATCAATTGTAACAAATATATCACACTAACGAAAGATGTTAATAAAATGGGAAACTGGGTGTGTGTGTGGAGGGCATACATGGGAATCACTGTACTTCCTGAGTAATTTTTCTGTAAACCCAAAACTGCTCTAAAATAAAGTATTAATTTTTAAATGAAGATACTTAAATAAAGTTGAAGACTTTTAACTCAATTTTCTTGAAAATTTAAATATTATAAAACATTTTTATACAACTAAAACAATTTACTATTCTATCATTCTGTCCATCTAGTTACCACTATAAAGCATCAATGTCACACTTCATAGATACTACATCCTGAGCTGCATACATACAAGTTAAGAGTAATACGAATTATTTACTCTTACAAAATATCCTTCTGCATGCATGTGCAACTGCTGTAAATATTGCATTAATTCTTATCTTCAGAACCAGAGCTTGGATCAAAAAGAAAAGCAAGGGGAAACGGACTTGGCCCAGTGGTTAGGGCGTCCATCTACCACATGGGAGGTCCACGGTTCAAACCCCGGGCCTCCTTGACCCGTGTGGAGCTGGCCCATGCGCAGTGCTGATGCGCGCAAGGAGTGCCGTGCCACGCAAGGGTGTCCCCCGCGTGGGGGAGCCCCACGCGCAAGGAGTGAGCCCGTGAGGAAAGCCGCCCAGCGTGAAAAGAAAGTGCAGCCTGCCCAGGAATGGCGCCGCCCACACTTCCCGTGCCGCTGACAACAGAAGCGGACAAAGAAACAAGACGCAGCAAATAGACACAGAGAACAGACAACCGGGGGAGGGGGGGAATTAAATAAATCTTAAAAAAAAAAAAAAAAGGAAAGCAAGAAAGTGAACGCTTTTTACAGGGAATAATTTATTGTACAAGAATCTATTGTATTCAAGGTGAGAGAGGGCTTTGGTGGTTTAATTAATTCATCCTTTCTTTTACCCAAGCTCTTTTCCTGCTCCAATCCTCCCTGCTCTCTGAAGCAGTGTCCAACTCACGTTGTTTCAAGACACAGTCTCCACGGTAAATGATGCTGGTTTCCAGGACACAGGGCAAGAAACATGCAGAAGGCTTTCTCTCTGGGCCTGGATGGGGTTATTCATGAGAGCTGGCATTTAGGGTGACAGATGACGCCAGGCCAGCACGGAGCGCCAGACCCCAAATATCAGAGGCAACCACGCGTTCCGTCATACATCGTGTGTGTGCGTTCGTGTGAGAGTCAAGTTCCTCTAAAGTATGAAACTTAGAGCACAGCCCCTTGAGCCAGGGTCCAAGGACATTGCTTGAAACAGGTTTGGAGGTGCTTCAGGGGTCCCCAAGACCGCCGGGTTCCACGATGTGCTGGGATGCCTCGCAGGACTCGGCCTGCAGTCACGCTCACAGCCAGGACTTGTTACAGCAGAAGGATACAGAGAAAGATCAGCCAAGGAAAAGGCAGTGGGAGAAGAGCGGGGAAGCCTAACCCAAGCTTCCCAGGGAATTCTCTCCCAGGGAAGTCACTCAGGACCACTTAATTCCTCCAACAACAAATTGTAACAACACCGTGAAATGTTGTCAACCAGGGAAGCTCGTTAGAGACAGCACCCAGGGTTTTTATTGGGGTGCTGGTCACATAGGCCCCCCTTGCCTGGCTCATATCAAAATTCTAAAATCCCAGCAGGAAGTCAGACGCTCAGCATAGAAGGTCCTGTTTGTATAGTTTAGGTCGTGAGCCACTTTTATCAGGGAACGGTGCAAACCCTCCAGAAGCCAGCAAGGGCAGTCTTGCAGGCAGGCCTTTCTAAGGGTGGTGTTGCCTGGTGGCTGTGTTACTCTTTGCTGATAGGAGGGGATGGGGTAGGAAAGCAAGGGGAGTCCTTTGAATTCCACCCATTTCTTTAATGACTGTTTCGTGGGGATTAGGTGAAAGTCTGCTCTTGGCCTGAGCAGAATGGGAATGGGAGAATGGCTTCCTGCCTCACACAGATCCATCCACACGGCTGTGGGTTGCTGGAATTTGTTCATTCTCACCTCAGGAGACCATTCAGTTGTGTACATACATATACCAGAATTTATTCAATCAGTCTCCCAGAACATCCTAAGAGTATGACACCATTTTAATAAAGCTCATATGCAAGTAAACCTGAGCAACATACTCCTTAAAAATGCCATAGATGGCTAAACCATTTTTTGGTTTTTTATTTTTATTTTTTTAAGATATATTTCTCTCCCTCACCTGCCGCTCCCCCCCCCCCATTGTCTGCTCTCTTTGTCCATTCACTGTGTGTTCTTCTATGTTCGCTTGCATTCTTGTCAGTGGCACAGGGGATCTGTGTCTCTTTTTGTTGCGTCATCTTGTTGTGCCAGCACTCTGTGTGTGCGGCACCACTCCTGGGCAGGTTGCACTTTTTCCACGTGGGGTCACTCTCCTTATGGGGAGCACTCCTTGCACGTGGGGCTCCCCTATGCGGGGGATACCCCTGCGTGGCACGGCACTCCTTGCACACATCTACACTGCGTGTCGGCCAGCTCACTACACGGGTCAGGAGGCCCTGGGTTTGAACCCTGGACCTCCCACGTGGTAGGCAGATGCTCTATCAGTTGAGCCAAATCTGCTTCCCACTAAATCGTTTTTAAATGCAAGGAATTTATACCTGAGAAGGGAAGAAAGGGAAGCAAATACTGGGATCTAGATGGAGCGCTCACTTACCAGTGATGCAGTCGCTCTTAAGGGCATCACAGTTCATTTCATAATTATATTTCATAAGTCCACATGAAATAAGTCATGAAGACATACATCCAAAAAATAGTGTACAAAATTTAAATTTTTAAAAAATTTACTGCCTGGATAATGGCAAGGTGCCCTTTGCAGCTGTGGGTTTGTGTGAGTGGGATCCTCAGCACTGCTTACCATCAGAGCTCACAGTCACTGTCATGTAATTGGCAGAGAAACCCGTGGTCAGCTGAGACCAGGAGACACCAAGCTTGTTCTTTTATTACTGGCTGGCCACAAGCCATTCCATTTTTCTCACTGAGGAGCTTAGTTTTGTGACTCAATTTGCTTTTGTGAATCAATTCAAATTTGATGACTCTACATTTCATTGTTTATTTTAATTTTTAGTTGAATAACATTTTGTTTTCAATGTACTTCTTTTTGTGGTTGCGTTCTATTTATGACAATTGACAGTGCTTTTCTATTTATGGTAGATACATAATATTTCCTTTAGAAATAAGTTTGTACAAGCCAGCATTTGAGACAAATTCAATACAAATATTAATTAAGACTCCATGCCCAGGGTTTTTATTGGGAAGCTGGTCACAAAGGCACCTTCTGCCTCGTATAGAGGTGGTAAGGGATGTGGCAAAAGTCAACAAAGAGGTGAGTGAATGACTCAGCGTGGGAAGCACCACACAACACCACACCACCTCTAATTGAAATCCAATTATCTGTCACCAAGCTCTTCTTTGGACCTTCCATGCTAGGCCTATGAGTTACAAGGATGTGTATGTGCATGCATGCAAGTGACATCACCTTAGTCCTTAGTCCTCAGAGAGCTTCCACGTGGGAATCAACATACAGCAGTTATTGGGGAGGCCTAAATGCTAGTACCTGCAGGGGGCACAGGACAAACTGAAATATGAAAGGTTCTGGGTGTTCAGGCAACAAGTGTGAAGCTACAAGTTACTCTGCCTTTTAAACCACTGTCTAGACGTTATGCCGCAGCCAAGCCCAGCACTTCCAGGGGCTGCGTACAAGTCCATGGGCCTCCAGGGGCCATTATTGGTTTCTTGTACTGTGGAGGCTTTTCTGAGAAGGCAGTATGTAACTGGGTCTGCCCCACTTCTGTATTATGTGTGTCAGGAATTGTGAAAAGAGGAACTCTAGAGAGCATCGGTCATACCCACCTATGGAAAGGAAGAACACCAGAGGCCAGATCTGAACTGAGTTCGTTGGCTCATCAAAGGTGATGGGTGTACATGGGTCACGATAAGACAAAGTGGCACAGGAGTTGCTGCAGACTGCAGACTTCTTTCCATCCCCTGTACTCCTCCCAAAGCCACTGGGCAGGTATCACACAATAATAAATTATTAAACAAATAATTATGAACGACACTGCAAAGCAGTGGGGACTGTGCAAAACAGAGCAGCAATTGCTCACTAGGAATTCATCCCCAGTCACTCAGTTCCAAGGATTTGACCACAAAGAAGGCCAGACCATAAGCGGTTAGTTCTGAGATGGAAGTACATTATCAGAGATATGTATATAATGCCCAAGCAAATTATAAATGGATTTGGAAGAAAAAAGGAAGGAAGCAATAAGAGATTTCGTTCATTGGTCTAACAAACCTTCATTGACTACCCCCTAAGCACAGGTAGAAATAAAAAGTTAACTTAGCCTCCAAGAAGCTCACATAAATGGAGAGAGACAGGCATATAACAGTTAGGATATAATATTACCATGTTCCAGGAGGTAAAGAGCCTAGAAAAGGGGGACTTCACCATGTAGCAGACTGGATCTGAAAAGGCTCATTATTTACTCATAAAGACTCTCGTTGCCTAGAACAGAGCAGAGCACCTAGTAGGTGCTCAGTAAATTTGCTGAAACGTTGAGTGAATAAGAATGATTTGAATGGGCCACCATTACAGGAAGAACTTACAGGCAGAGGGAGCTACAAAAGCAAGAACGTGTCGGCCCACCTGGGTAATGCCAAGTACTTTGGAGAGCAGAGTTTTTGAGCTGAGGCACCCTAAGACACCGCAGAGCTAAAGGAAGATGGTTCTGGCTCAGTTGTGCAGGCTGGATAGAAGATGGAGAGGCCAGAGGCAAGGAACTCTGCCAAGAGGTTCTTGAGGGAGCTTGGGCATGCAAGAGGGATGAGAGCCAGGCCTTGGGGATTAGCAGCAGGAAGGAAAGAAGGGTCTGGGTACAAAAGAAATTTCAAAGGCAAAATTGACAGGGCTTAGTGAGAGGCTGAATAGAGCAGATGAAGGAGAAATTTCTTCCAGCTGTTTCAGAGCTGACACACTGGCAAAGTGGGGGAAATTGGGGCAAGAAGACATTTCTAAGTGTTTCTGGCAGTAGCAAGCTAGTCCCAAAACTATCCCCATGCCATGAATTGAGCTGCTCTAAGAATGAAAGAAACAGCTAGTGGACCAACACTCTGGCTGGCCACCATGGCTGGGGAAAAATCTGTTGCCAGGGCTCCTTCCAGCCTATCTCCTGCTCTCCCCTTAGCTAATACCCCTGAGGCCTACATCTTCAGACGGGGGATGGGCAGGAGAAGGGGTGAAGAAAAGGATGGAAGGTGGAATAGAAGGGAAAAGGGGAAGAGAAAATAAGAACAAGGCATATTCCCAGTTGTCACTTTGCCAGGATCTAAAAAGCCTATCAGGTGCTGCAGGGACAGATGCTGGATATTGTGTGTCCTGTCGTGGCCCACTGGCTGGACTCGGGGAGAGTGTGGACGACAATGTGGACCACTGTCCATGCGGTGCAGCAGTTCTCCAGAACGTATTCACCCGGTGCAGTGGATGTGCCACAATGATGGAAGAGTTTGTTGATGTGGGAGGGGTGGTATGGGTGGGGTGGGGGGTATATGGGGACCTCATATTTTTTGAATGTAACATTTAAAAGAAAATTTAAAAAAAAATTAATTTGGGGGGAAAAAAAGCCTATCAGGATGGGGTTCAAGTCACCAACAGGGCCCCCCTTCTCAGTGCTACTTCCAACCCCAAGGACACTCTTTCCAGAAATGCAAGTGGGTTTTGGCATGTTGGGAGATTTCAGAGCAAGGAGAAGTCAGGGGATTGAGACTCAAGAAGCCTTGAGAAGATTCGGTTTAGGGTATTTGATATAGGTACCTGATTTAGGTGTCCAGAGCAGGGAACAGGGCCCCAGAAAAGGCAGTAATTAACCCATTGTTCTTGTTTGCCAGGCGGTTATGACAAATACCACTCGGTGGGTTGGCTTAAACAGCAGAAATTCATTGGCTCATGATTCCAGAGGTTAGAAGGCTTGCTGCGTTCTGGGGTCAGAAGTGTTCTGGAGGGCCAGCCATCCTTGGATTCCGTGGCTTTCCTGTCACATGGTGATGTCCTCTCTTTCTCTTCCAGGTCCCGTTGACTTCAGCTTCCAGCTCCTCCCCTTGGCTTTCTCTATGTCTGAATTACTTCTTCTTATGAAGCCTCCTGTAATCCAGATCAAGACCCACCCTCGTTCATTCGGGTCACACCTTAGCTGAAAATAACGTCTTCAGGAGATCCTCTTCACAACAGGTTCACACACACAAATCGAGGTACAAAATTCAACCTACCCCATCCATGAATCACATCTCAGGAGATATTGGCTATGGATAGGGAGAATATGAATAGCAGAGCCAGATCCCAAGCTCTGGGCCTCCTGCTCCCACCAGGGAATTCTTCTGCTGCAGATCTCTCAACCAACTCTACTAAGCAAGTCTCCCTAGGAAGGCCACAGCTCTGAAGTCCCCCTTTGACTGGTTCAGTGTTCATCGTGGCTTGGTGGAGTGGGAGTAGAGAAAAGAGGGAGAAAGAGAGGCATGCATATACCATTGATTATTCATCAAGCATCTTCTGTGTGCCAGGCTCCTGAGGGATGCTTAGAAGTCTTAGTGACTAAGACAGGCCCAGTTCCTGCCCCCATGACACTTATAACATGAGCACAACAGCCTTTGAAAAAAAGCCTGAATGGTGTGTTTGAATCAGAACCAAATCTCAATATGTTCCAAAAGGATCGAACTGGTGAACATGCAAGTGATTTCATTCCATTTGAGTTTTTCATCTCCTTAGAACCCCATCCAAACCTGTCAAACAAAAGAAACTCACAGGGTCAGTCCCTTCCTACAAATTCCCCGGAGGAATTTGCAGAGATTACTAAGAAACCTACTGTAGTGCACCACTTTCCAGCAGTTCTACCTTTTTCCTTGTCCAACCCCTTCACATGTTCATTGTTCATTCACTCATTCAACAATGATTTATTGAGCATCTACTATGTCAGGCATGGACAAGGGGGTGCGGGGTGCTGTCCGGCAGGTATACATCATTCATCAGCTCTTCCTCACGGCCTTCGCCAGTGAACAGGGCAAGAATGGTAGTCCCGATCAGATAGGTAGACACCTGAGGGCCAGCCTACTGAAGATACTAGTCCTAAAACTCAAGGCTGGAAAGTGGCAGAGCTGGGGGGAAAAAAGAGCCCAAGATGCCTGAGTCCTGTTCTAACACCTTCCCCCCACACTCTGCCCAGTTCAATCACTGCGAACCTTCCAGGGGCAGAACCATGGATCACCCTTTGAGTTTTACAGTTTCATTCACATCCATCATCTCATACGAGTCCCCACAGTGACCCTAGTTTTTTGTTTGTTTGTTTAAATTGAGTTGAATTTCAGAAAACATAAAATTAACTATTTTAAAATTACAATTGAGTGACATTTAATACATTCACAATGTTGCACTACCACCACTTGATATATCAAGTTTAAAAACATTTTCATCACCCTAAAAGAAAATCTGTACCAAATAAACAGTCACTCCCCATCTCCCCTTCCCAAGGCCGTGGCAACCATGAGTTTGCATTCTGTCTCTACAGAATTACCTATTCTGGACATTTTATATCAATGGAATCATAAAATATTTGGCCTGTTGTGCCTGGCAACTTTCATTGAGCACAGTATTTTCAAGGTTCATCCATGCCGTAGCACATGTCAGTATGTCATTCTTTCCTGTGGCTGAATAATATTCCACAGTGTGAATGTGCCACAATCAGATTATCCATTCATCTGTTGACAGACATTTAGGTTGTCTCCACATAAGAGAGGCTTTTTATCCCCCATTTTCTAGACAAAGAAATGGCGGTTCAAGGACATGTCAGGATTTGTCCCAAGTTACGTTACATGACTGGTAAGTTTCCAAGTGGAGGCAGTAGCCCAGGTCTTGTGATTTCAATGCTAATCTTCTTTTCTCTAGATATCAAACTGCTTCTCTTTTGTTTCTGATATCTTGTGCCCCCCCCAAAAAAACAGAAATGTCTTTTCTCCTCTCTAGAATCTGGCAGCAGGCAGCAGGCAGTCCTCCCGAGAACTTAGTGATTTCCAGGGGAAACCTGACCATCACTAACGTCCACAGACAGGGCAGTGTTTTCAATTAGGGATCTGAGTGCTCTGGCTTCGGAGGTGCGGGAACAATGGAGAGTGTTCCCGGGGAGAAGGACTGACCTCTCTCAGAGGCCCCTCTGTTCCCGACTAATATGTCAATAGCCTCTTAAATGGAACGTTATGTGTCTGGGATTTTACTGTCAGACCCATCCCTTTTTGGTAGGGTTTAGAGTTGGGTTTTTTTTTTTAATCTAAAGTTGATTGCCTCTCTCATTATCAAAGCCACCATCCATCTGTTTCTACTTTCTTAAGGGCTGTTGCAAGGAACAGAGCTGGAAATGTGTTTTGACTTGAGGTTTTCGGACTCCCCCTCCTCCCTCCTTGTTGAGGGTTGTTCAAGTTTTACTGTTGTCACTGCAATAAGATCTTGCAGTCGTGGGTGGCCCGGCTGCACCATTTGAAACTCATTTACAGCTTCATGTGGGACTATCGCCACTTTAAATTCATTAACCAGATCACACCAAAAATTATATCATGGAGGGAGAGGCCAAGGAAAGAGATGACGGGGAGTTTTAAGTGGTAAGAAACGATTCCCCAAATTTTGCTAGATAATGCCTTTGCGTACAAAGGGCAGTCCTAATTTTTCCTCTCACCCGCTTTTTGAAACTAAAGCACACACAGACACCATAAAAAAAGGCAGTATTTTGTTTTTTTAATGGTTTCTCTGGGGATAAGAACTCTTTGTCGGTTTCCACAAAGCCAAGCCAAGGCTGTTCCTGGAGAAAGGTGGGCAGAGCTGCCCCCGCTGAAGAGGATTGCTGTATCACGCCCTGAATGCTGGAGATGAAATGATGGGGGGAAGAGGGCTGGGCAGGCTCGGGGAGGCGCAGGGAGGGGTCATTCCCCTCACCCCCACTGAAGCAGCTGCCGGTTACTTTCCAGGCTGCGGGGAAAGACTGTTCGTTCCTCTCACGTTCCGTTAAGTATGTGTTGACCCCTTATAAAGCAGCAAGTATTGTTAGGGAAGGAAACGCCTTCAAGAGGCTTACTGGGTTTTATCTAAATGACAACCAACACTTATACAGCTCTCCGCAGTTTACAAAGCACCCTTACCTACCTTCTTACTTAACCCTCCCCGTCATCCCCGGAGCCACGTGGTATGATTATTCCATTTTATAAGGGAGGAAACTAAGGCTCAAAGAGGTCACGAGGCTTTCCCCTGACTAACACAGCTATGAATGACGAAGCAAAATCCAACCAAAATCTGTCACTACAATCATGTCCTCATCCCAACAAACCTATAGACGGGAGATCATACGCACAAAAAAGACGAGGACAGACGGGGCATTAAATCTTTGGGTGCCTCCACGTTAATGTGACTGAAGGTCAGGGGGCACCTTCTTTTTCCACAATCAAGTGTTCTTCTAGCCCCGCCATCTTGAATCCTGACAAGTGACGTGGCAGCTCTTGGCCCAGCAATCGGGAGTTCTGGGCCCTGGACGCAGGCGTAAATCTGTCAGTGGCAAAACTACGCACATCATCTCTGGGTCCCATTAGACTTTCTAAAGCTCAACCATGCAGAATGTTTGGGCAGTAACAGATTATAATCTGTCTGCTCTTAATTTGCCAACAAGTATCTGAAAGTAATTTGAGAGTCAGTTAACTGGTACTTGCATAAGGCCTGGCTGACTCTAAATATTCAGAAAAGGCTGCCTCTGATTGTTATTCCCCAAATACTCACTCCACCCCACCTCGAATCGCACAGTTGGAAGAAGGAGACTTTAGATACAAAATGTGGTCCCTGATGCAACCAAAAACTATGAACATTTCTAATCTATAGTAACAACTGACATTGTGTTCTCACTGCGTTGTAAGAGCTGTTCTGGGTACTTTCATGAGTTAATTGTCGGGACAACCATGAAAGGTCTATTATGACCCCATTTTGCAGATGAGGAAAATGAAATAAAGATAATGAAAGATCCTCCTACCCAGCCAAGATTCAACCCCAGGCATTTGGGGTTCCCAGTGAGGACAGCCAGCCACGATGCCAGCCTGCCTGAGGCCTCACTGCTGTCCTGGCGGAGTTTCTAGCCTTGGCTTGAACATCTCAGGGGCGGGCTGCTCACGGACTCCAGACACAGCCTCCGAGGCACTTCAGGACACCTCTGTTGGGTGGAGAGTGCTTCTTGACATTGAGATGAAATTTCACTTCTTGCCATTTCTACGCATTGCTCCTGTTCTGACTGCAGTCTGCTTGAAGCACTTTAATCAAACTTTAATGGGCAAAAGAATCACCCGGGGATCTAATCTATTAAAATGCAGATCTGTTTCCATAGATCTAGGGTGGGCCCTGACATTCTGCGTCTCTCACAAACCCCCAAGGGGTGCTGAGGATGCTGGTCCAAGAACCATACTTTGAGGAATGAATTTCTAGATCAGGGCCACCGGCCCAACCAGCCCAGTGCCTCTTTCTGTAAACATTGTATCAGAACACATCCACACCTATCCTTTCCCATATTGTCCATGGCTGCTTTCATGTTGCAACAGAGCTGAGAGTTGCAGCAGAGACTAGACAGCCTGCAAAGCTTATCTTGTTGGCTCTTTACAAATTTTGCCAAGGCCTGCTTTAGATGATCATCCTTCAGGATTTGCAGTGTTGCCCTGCCCTGCCCTCCACCCATGTCCTCTGAGCCATCTCATCCCCAGGTTGAAACTTCCAGGCCTCGTCACCTTTCCCATCAGGCCTGAGATTCAGGCCCCCTTGGCACCCTGGTTTCTGGCTCCCGAATGCACTCAGGAGTGCCAGAAGCCCTCTTAAAGGATGAGCACCACCCCCACATCCTCAGCCACGGGAGCGATGGAAGCCACTCACCTGGCTCTAAGCTATTTCTCTGGTTCCTGCACTTGGCCCTCAGGGGTGCTCCTGAGCCTTCCGCCCAGTGCCCCTGCCCTCCCCATGCATCCTCTCGCTTCTTCTCACCTTCTCCCATACTCTTCACTGCTCGGCAGGCTCTCCTTGGGCTTTCTGCTTAATAATTGATACGAACTGCTGCAGAATGCCAATTGTTGAGTGCATTAGGAATTCTGCACCCAGGCCACAATGGAACAGACAGCTTCTTCCTAACCGCTATGGGGAACAGCTTTGCTTGGCTCTACCCCATGAGTGAGCATCACTGGACCCCAAAGGACCCATGCAGGGGGTGCTCCCAGAGCAGAGGCCAGGGACCCAGAGCTGGGAGATGACCAGGGGTCTATTCATTACCCCCAAGACCATCTTCTGTGACCTCAAGGCCTGTGCTCACTGAAGGGGCATTTCTAATAACTGGGCCCTGCTCAGAGGGGTCTCCTTTCAGTTCAAGAGGGAAGTCCTGAGCCTGGCCCTTCCCTTAGACAAGAAGAGTACCTTGCAAATCGGGTGATTCAGAACTGATGGGAAGTTCCTGATGCTCACCACCCCACCCTGCTGAAAGAAAAGTCTTTCATACTCTCAGTCTTGGTCAATAGAACTTTCTGTGATGATGGAAATGACCTACATCTGCACCATGTGGCAACCCTGAACCACAAGTGGCTACTGAGCACTTGATGTGTGACTGTTGTGACTGAGGAACTGAAATTTTCCTATTCACTTTTTAAAAAGATATTTATTCCCCACCCCCACCCCTGGCTTGTTTGCTGTCTGCTCTCTGTGTCCGTTCGCTGTGTGTTCTTCTTTGTCTGCTTGTCTCCCTTTGTTGCATCATCTTGCTGTGCCAGCACCCCACGCAGTACGGGCCATCAGCCCTCCACGCAGCACGGGCCAGCTTGCCTTCACAATGAAGCCCTGGGACGTGAACCCAGGGCCTCCCATATGGTAGATGGGAGCCCAACTGATTGAACCACAGCCACTTCCCCATATTAGTTCATTTTAAGTAGCTAGCATTTAATTATTCCCATGTGGCTAGTGGGTGCCCTATTGGACAGTGCAGGGTCTAGCTCATGCTGAAATTCTACCATTAGAATTTGATCCTTTCAGCTCTTTGGGGGGGAGTGGTCAAAACTGTCCCTGGAAAGCAGTCATGTTTGGGTGCATCAATGTCACTGGTTCTTCAGTATATCAAGTACATCGCGGCATGGAGAATGGGGGCACTGGTACCCACCCTCGATCCCTCAGCCCGGTTAAAGGCCAAAAATAATAACAATAAGTTGCCGACCAGGGCCTGGCCAGGAACTTGGAAGTGACCAACCAGTTTTTAAGAAGTTCTACCAGTTTCTTTTGGCAAACCTGATACTTGATGAATGGAAGGGAGGGAGGAAGAGAGGGAGAGATAGAGATGGAGGGAAGGAGGACTGATTCATCATTGTCCTGACCTTCATATAATTTATAATCTAGTTTAAAAAACAAAATCACAACAGATAAAACAGCTGGATTGCAGCGGGGTGCTCCATGGAAGAAAGAAATTCCACAAGTGGCAATATTAGGGGTTGAGGAAATCCTGGAAGCAGCAGCAACTGGGTTGGGCCCAGCAAATCTGGCAGATTTAGTGTGGACTGAAGGAAAAGAAGAGACACCCTGGCAAGAGAGATAGCTTGAGCAAACATGCAAGGTGGGAATGAGGAGGCAGCATGGCTAAGCAGACCCCATCTGTTTGGTTAGGGTGCCGAGCCCGTGGTGGGGAGGAGATGACCAAGTTGGATGGCCAGACCCGGGGGGTCCTGGGCAGCTCAAAGGCAGGGGTTGGGGCTTCCATGACTTTCCAGTTTTCTGAGAAGAGGAGTTGTGCAGGCTTCCTGCAGAAGCTGCTGCAAAAGGAGCAGGGCCCAGAGCTTGCCCAGCTATGAGGGGGCTTGTGCATCCCCTGGGTCCAAGGCCAGTGGTATGACACGAGGACAGTGAGGGGTGGGAAGGAAGGGCAGGGGGTTCTATAAGTGGGAGACAGAGGCTTTGTCCGGGTAATACCAGCAGCAGTTATGAAGGCATAAAGTGATGCACAACTGCCAATAGGTCTTTCTGATGGTTCCTTTCTAGTCACTGAACTGTGCCAGAGCCTTGGAGGTACAAAAAAGAGCAAGACACAGCCTGTGCCCTCGGGGGGGCCTACAGGGGAGTATTGTGAAGAAAATTCATCTGGCTGAATGGCTTGGAGGCCAGAGACTTAGGAGGCAGGAAGGTCCTGTTAAAACTTAGCTCAGGTCGTGTCCTCCGTCTGCTCGGGGCTCTCGGGGGCCACACTGGAAGTGCAATTCCCCCACTCCCAGCAGGCCCGGCCATCCACCCCCCGCCCCCTGCATGGCTTCGCCTCTTTCCTGTAGCACTTCCTGCCCTCCTGCCAACTTTAACTAACTGGCGGCATTTATTGTCTGTCTCCCCCACAGAACATCGGCTCCACGAGGGCAGAATCTTTGTCCGTTCTATTCAGACATGGAGAATCTAATGTCTCTGGGCTTCAGTTTCCTCATCTGTAAAACCAGAAACGTCAGTTCCTCCTGGAGAGGCTGACAGGGTGACTGTGAGGAGCAAAGGGGACAGCCACCGTGGGCTTTTCAAGATGTGACCTATTGGCCTGAGGATGGGCATTCTACTCGTTGCCGGGGTGCCCCTTCTCCCCAATGGCAACACTGCAGTGAGCCCCACACAGGGGTGGCAGCCAGGAAACTGCACTGCCAGGCCCGCCTTCAGGAGCAGCGGCTGCCCTGGGTGCCGCCTCTCTGGACCTGCCCCCCTGCCTGTGCTGCAGCCCCTCTTCCCCAGCGGCCACTCCGGCCAGGCTGGCACAGCAGCACTTGCACCACTCACGCAGGACGCAGTCTCCTCTAGCGGGCAAACGGCCTCACTGACACTTCCTGCCCAAGCCTCCTCCCTTCCCTCTCTCCTTTTGCAGGTGTCAGAGCCCTGTCTACTCTGCTCCTTTCCCTTTATCCTTCACAGGTCTTTTTACCAACAAATCTTTTTCACAGCTGATTGTGTCTTGGGATCTGCTTCTCGTAGGACACAGGAGGGAATAAAGAACTCTCTTCTCTCCTAAGAAATTAGATGTCCTCCGAAGGCTAAGATATCTCCAGGATCAAAAGAGCCCCTGAAGCCATCTCTGGAACATCGGAAGTGCTCAGGGCACATTTATAGAATGAATGTGCCCAGGCCACAAAGAGGAAGGGCTCGGCCGCCAGGCATAGGGTCAGGGGAGAGGTAGGTTTCATGCTTTGCCTGTGCAAATGCCAACCCCACCCCCAACTCCCCCCCATTCTCATCTGCCCCTTTCTGGAAGAGAGCCCCAAAGTTTTGAGCAGTATGAGTGCTCATGCATCAGGGTCCCCTGGAGAAAGTGAGCCAAGTATGCACACATCTGAGACCTACCCATTTCATTTCTCTCAAATATGGGCACCAAATGTTTCAAGCTTTTGATCCTGAAGCGATAACAGAATGTGAGTAATAGAGAGGAGGGAAGGGAAACCACAGAGAGGGGCCAAGGCCCCGGGAATGTTTTCCAGGGTACGGGAAAGAGGGGTGGAGGCAAAGGAGACATCTGTCACCTCCCAGTCCTCACGTCCTCTCTCTGTCACAGACTGCATTGTTAGAGGGGTGCCAAAGGCTATTGGAGAGGCACTGCCACAGTTATCACTTACATCCCGCGGTTTACATTTGGGCCTCTCAGCCTTGGCTCTAAAGACAATTCTCTGTTGTGGGGGCTGTCCTGCGCATTGGAAGATGGTTAGCAGCACCCCTGGCCTCCACCCACTAAAGGCCAGTAGCACCCTCTGCCAATTCACAGCAACCAAAAATGTCTCCAGACATTGCCAAATGTCCCCTGCAGGATAAAATCACCCGATTTAAATCACCACTTTGGACAGAATAAAATAAATGCAGGTCTTATGGACTGACCACCCCCATCAATTTCCTGGCAGCCAGTGCTGTTTTCAGGTCTTACCAGGTCTAGCCTGAAACTCCCAAGACCATTCTTTCCTGACCTGTCCTGGAGCCCCACCCCTCTCAGTCGCCCCCCCCCCCCAGCTCTAGAACCTTCTCTGCATCCAGCAACCATCTTCTCTAAAGCCTTCTGCCACACAGCCCAGCCCAGCAAACAGCTACAATTGTGCCACCTGGTTAGAGAATCTTTAGATTGTCTTATTTATACACACCAGTGGTCTCTGGTGCAGATCAATAATGCAGCTCTGCTTCCCCTCACTGCATTTAAAGGGAACTAATCCAAGCTGGGATCATATTTTCTGCCCATCGCCGAGCATCTCGATTTATTTATTCATTCAACAAATAGTTATTGAATTCCTACTAGGAGGGAGGCACTGTGCTAGGAGCTAGGGATAGACTTGTGAATCAGACAGACACAGCCCTGCTCTTCTCAGTGGCTGAAGGTGTGGACTCTGAAGTCAGACTACTGGGTTTGAATCCTGTCTCCACCACCTACCACCAGCTATCTGACTTTGAGCACAGTTTTGACCTCTCTAAGGCTCAGTTTCTCATCTGTAAGTTGGAAATAATGGTGGTTCCCACCTTGAAAAAAGATGAGAATTAGGCACCTGGCACATGGGAAAGTATGAGAGGGCTCACCAAATGTTTGCTGTTGTGAAGATTGTCATCATTATTTTTCAAGACATTTCATAAGCAATGATACAAAGTATGATAAGTGATCCGAAGACCCAGATTCATGGAACCCATTTGGTATGGAACAGGGTTCAAGGATGATCATACCAGGAAGAAGACTACCTGAGTTCAGTTCTGAAACTTAGGTAAGGGTTAGCCAGGGAGGAAATGAGTTAGTGGAGAGTATGCTAGGCAGAGGGGAAAGTATGTGTTAAGGCTCAGTAACCAGAGCCTGAGTGGAAGACCTGAGAACGTTCCGTGTGGTTGGAACCATAAGCTGGCATCACACCAACATCAGTCATATAGGCCCCATGTAGCCATTTGAACTTGGCCCTAGAGCAATAGGAGAGATCAGATTTGTTTTAGGAACCTCACTGCTGGGGAGGGGAGGAAAGATTGGAGAGGCAAAGCTGGACACTGTCATCCAGTGACAGGAGACAGTGAGCTGGCCTTAGGAGGACAGCAGGCTCCAGATCCACAGAGCAGAAGACTTGGTGATTAATACGGTTCCAGACCCTCAGAAAACACATGAAGAGCAAGGACTAGGATGAGGGAGAGGCACTCAGGTCTCAGAAGGATCATGTACAGCCTCAGAAGAGCTCCCAGCAAATTCCTGTGGCATCCAGTCCAGAGGGTATCTAGGACTCAAAAGACGAGCCAAACATGGATGAACCTTGAAGACATGTTGAGTGAAAGAAGCCAGACCCAAGAGGACAAATACTGTATGACCTCCCTGATATGAAATAATTAGAATACGCACATTCATAGAGTCAGAAACTAGAATACAGGTTACAGGGGGAGGGGGTGAAGTACAGAATAGGAATTTTAGGTTAGGTTTATGAGGTACAGAGTTCCTATTTTGAATGCTAGAAATGTTTTGATAACAGATGGTGGTGATGGTAGCACAACATTGTGAACATAAGTATCAGTGTTGAAATATATATCTGAATGTGGTTAAAAGGGGAAATGTTAAGTTGCATATATGGTAATGGAATAAAAAATTAAAAATCCATGGAACTACACAACACAGTGAAGCCTAAGCTAAACCATAGACTATGGTTAATAGTGCAATTATAAAAATGTGCTTTCATCAATTGCAAATGTACGACACCAATGCAGAGCATTAATAATAGGGTGGTATATGGGAATTCTGTATTTTATGCATGATTGTTCTGCAAACCCACAATGTCTCTAATTAAAAAAAAAAAAGAAGAACCAAAGTCTTGGCTTTTTTCTGGGGTGGAGTTGGGGGAGGGAGAAGAGGGAAGAGGCCAGGGCGCAGGGGCTGCCATCTGTGGAGAGGCTGAAGAAACGAGGCCCAGAGTCTGGAAAGGCATGAGCTGAGAGGAGCTAGATCAAAGGCTCCAAAGTCATGCCTCAGGCACCCAAGGTTGGCTGATGACAAATGAGCTCATGCAGGTAAAGCGCCCGGTATGTAAGGTGTTCTGCACGTGTGAAGGGTTTCCACAACGGACTGAGCACAAGCACGCTCCCCAAGGAGCAGCTCACAGTTTAAAGCAGGTAGTTTAGGGAAACGACGAGAAGAACCAAGATTCATTGACATTAATTTTTAATTACGGAACCACTTCTCATAAAAAAATGAAAACACGACAGATAAGGCTAAAGACCCTCTACAGCAGCCTCAGTTCTAGTCCTTTCCTCCCTTCTCTCCAGAGGTGACCGTGCTTCCACTTCCTGCGTATCCTTCCAACTGTGTTTTTACTGAGTTACACGTACATATGTGTGTCCAAAGAAAGCACCTGATATTGTTTTGTGGGAGGTTTTGTGTTTCGCTTTTGGTATTTTCTTTGGCTTGCTTATTTGTTGTTGCTGTAAAGAAAGGTATCCTCCATTTGCAATCTGCTTTTGGTTCTGCAGTATGTCTTGAAATCCGCCCATGTGGGTCCAGAGGGGTCGACATCAACCTTCATCCTCTGTGTTGTGTTCCAAAGTGTGCCAGGGTTAATTTGGCCATTGCCCCATAATGGACACTTCATAAAACAGGTAGAAAATCCAAAACACCTTACCCTTTAAGGATGCTTGGGGCTAAAGACATACGTATCTTCAGAAGGCTCAGAGACGAGGCAGACATGCCCCTCGCTACTTGTCAAGTGACAGAGAAGGCTCATCTGCCTGCTGCAGCTTCTATGTTGGGTCCCTCTTCAGATCACACTTAGTCAGGGTTGAGTCTTTAAGAGCACGTACCAGTAAAAACCAATGCAGACCAAGGGTGGCAGGGTGGCGCTGCAGGGGCCCTTGACCGACCTCGTACTTAGGCCTGGTGGGTGGTTACCACTTTCACCATGAGCAAGCCTGAAGCTCCACTTTGCATGCCACTGTATGTTCAAGGCCCTCTCCTCTGTCCTCCTTTTCAAAACTACAATACCAACCACCCACAGAAATGAGCCAGCCGTGCTCAATCCCCCCACGTGGCTGAGCCAGGCAGAACCAGGGCTACCAATTATCGGTAGGGGCTGGGGCCAGACCCACAGAAAGAGGCTCATGAAGATATTTGATCTGCTCTGCAGCTTCATCTTGGATTCAAGTCCTTATGTGGGTGGGAGGCAAGTGACTCACCCTCTCCAGAGCACGCATTCCTGCTTACATAGATGGGAGCCCACGAGTGCCCTGTCTCCCTGGGTTGTCACTGGGCTCAATATGGGCTCTGGATGTACTGTCCAGATGGACATGGGGCAGGGGAGACAGTGTTCTTCCACAGAGAAGGACACTCTAAGCCTCAGTGTCCTTATCCATAAAATAAGAATAACAATAGCCCTTACCTCATAGATTGGAGGGACCAATAATCTTGACTTCATAATCATGTATGATTAAGATTATAAGTATTAAAACCTGGAGCATGCCCCTAGTGTCCCAATAAGGAACTAGCTTCCAGCAATTCAAAGCTTGACTCTCCCACAAAGATTCCAGGTCCCTTGACTCAGCTTTTCTGATAAGAAGTCTGCCCACCCTTAAGCTGGCTTTCACCCTCCCAACTTTATTTCAGCCCTTCTGAAGTTGCCTGGCTTCGTGTGTCCCAGGGCATTACCACAGGCCAGGCTCAGCACTCGATCTGTCACTCCCACCCTGGACTGCAGCAGTCTATGAGTGAGAAAACGGGAGAGGGAGGTGTGAGGGATGGAGGCTCCCAGCCCATCTCACAGGTCCCACCCCAGGTTAGTGACCAAGCATCTGCCATACAAGCATCTGCCAGGGGCCTGCAGCTGGGACCTCAGGATGGTGAACCCAGCAAGGAGAATAGAGCCTCTCTGGCACCTCTTTTGGAGGTTTTTGATTCCATCAGTTCCTGTAGCAGAACCCTCTGCTCTCCTCAGGAAGGCCACACTGAGCACACCATGTCTGAGTTTTGTGTTACCCCCACTGAAGGTCAACAGCAGAGCCTTCCAGACCTGCTTCCCACCCCACCCCCACCCCCCCACACCCCCCCCCCACCCCCACCCCCCCGCCGCCTTACTACTAGGCTAGAAAAACTCCCAGAAGAATTCGGAAGTGGCCTCATCTCAAGTGCAGGGAGAGGATTGTGATCAAGTCACTCCCAGAATTTCAGAAAGTCAGAGCTCAAAGGTCAAGCACTAGCCCCCAGCCCTTCGTTTCACACAAACTGAGCCCCAGGAGAGGGGAAATTGCGAAGTCATAAGCTAGCAAGAGACCACAAGCCTCTTGACCCTCGCCCCCCAGCTAAATAAACAAACTCCACCTGGAACCATGCAACATGCGTTTCGGCAAAGCACCATCGTAAACCCGTTTGCAATTCTTTCCTAAGTGGAATCACTTGTGGCTTTGGCCTTTGATGGGAATCGTCTGGGCAGATTCCGTGTGAAACGTGGGCTTGGCCCGGGAGGACTCGAGGTGGGGGCGGGAGGGGTTGCGTTCAGGTCAGAGGGAGGCGGCGGCTGGCAAAACTCCACAGCTCCGCATCACAGACCCTGCAAAGCCACAGACCCCCCCCCCCCCCCCCCAAAGAAATAAAGACGACAGCAAGGCCAGGAGCCTGGAGCATCTCCACTTGGCTGCCCGCCCGCGGGACCCTTGGAGGTCTGAGGGCCTGGGCGCGCCGCCGCCGCACACCCCGGGCTGCTCCCCATTACTACCCGCGCCACGAGGGCTCCGCTCCCGCAGCTGAAAGCACGAGCCGCGGGTCCCCGCCGCTCTCGCGTCTCTAGGAATTTCCTTTGAAGTCTGGAAGCCCTGTTCATTACGGCGCCCTTTTCCCCCCAATTACTGCCTGATGCGCCGCTGCTGGGCTAGCAGGTCGCGGGCCAGACTAGGGGGAGCCCCGGCCCCGGCCTCGGGGGCGACGCCGCGCCTTTGCTCCGGTTCGCAGCGCCACCTGCGGGCCGATCGCGGTTTCCCTTGCAGCACAGGCGGTTGTCCACTCCTTTGCATGGCAAGAGAGGCAGAAACCGGTTGTTGACCCCGATATAGGTCCAGTGATAACAGGCTTTGGCGTCGAGAAGTTCGAGGTACAAAGACGGACTGGACAACTTTGGAACCTGGTTGGCTGGACCACGTTGGTCACCTCTTTGAACGCCATACCTTCCTCCACAGATCCGGGACCGCTGATCACCTGAACTGCTGTGGGGAGTAGGTGCCTACCGTCTTTGGCAGAGCCTCTCCTCCCCCACCTCCAATCTCTCCACACCTACCTTTGATACCCGGGTGGCACCATGCCTCCCAAGCTACCTCTGCCCCTTCACCACCCACCCTCAGCTCTGACCAGTACAACCAAGTCTAGTTGCTGCTCAGCCCCAGACCCTCCCTCTACAATCCTGAGTGTTATCTGTCTGCCCAGAGCAAGGACTCCTTCTTTCAAAGGTGACAGTCAGCCAACATGACAGATATAAAGGTACAATCCCAGCAGTGACATAGGAGACTAGACTCGAGTCAGCCCAGCCAGCCAGTGTGTGTCTTGGAAATGGCAGGGCCCGGTTACCTCTGCTTTCAGAGATGAGAGGATGTATTTAGAGCTGATACTCCTTGACTAAAGGTCTCTTTTCTGCTCCACCCCTACCAAAACCAATACACAAAAGGGAAGAGCTCATCTCTCCACCTGCCTTCCTCCAATCATGAATGCCATTCCCTGACACTCCTCCCAAGCCCCCCCACCACACAGCTGTCTTGCCTCAGTACTTCAAAGCCCCCTGTGCTTACTTCTATTGCTTCCCCTAACTACATTATATTAAAATGCAATTCAATGATCTTGTTGTTCCAATTAGTTGTCTGTCTTCTCTTCTAAATTGTGAACTCCTCAAGGGCTGTCTTATTCATCTCCGAATAATCTAGATGGTTGCTGGGATCTCCCAGCCCACTTAGCTCTAGTTTAGAAGAGCTTTGTGGCAGGCACAGCTAATTGCCTGCCCATTCTTCAAATTTCCTTTAATGATAGAACACTGATTTTGTTCAGGGAGGCAATATGCCCAGCTGAGATATTAGCTTTACTAGACTCTCTTGCAGCTAAGTGTGGCCACCTGAACCAAATCTGGCCGAAGTCACTGCATGGGACTCCTGGGAAAGCTTTTTAAAAGGAGGACAGATGTATATGGCCTTTTGCACTCACCTTTATCTTTGCCAGGAACATAAGCAGGAAGCTTGGAGCATGTACCATGAGGACAAGCTACACACTAATGTAGAGCATAAAAATGGAGGCTGGGTCTCTTTGGCAGCCTTGAGTGACAACAGCAGCCACTTACTAGTTTAAACCACTCTTTGGAGGTTTGTCTCTTACTTACAGCCAAATGCAATCTTAACTAATGCAAACACCATTTTCCTCATGGGGGAAAAGTCCAGAGTTCTCTTATATACGATGTCTGCCAATTCTCATGGTCACTACTGACATTAAGCACCTGCTCATTTTTCTCTTTTATCTTGGAGCCTGAAGAAACAAACTACCATGCTTCCATTTTCACAATTTCATAAAAAGCATTCCAGAGGCAAGCATGTTAACTGAAAATTTGTTTACAATAAACACATACATGAAGCTGCACTGCAGCATCTCACACTAATTCAAAATGAATATTAGCAAGTTTCATTGTTAGAAGTCCTTTAGACTGCAGAAAAAATATTCTGGTCACATTAGTCAATGTGCTCCCAGCCTCACACCTTTTTATTTAGTAACTGAAGTTCAAAGTTTACATTGGGGTTCACTCTTTGTGTATACAGTTCTATCAGTTTTAACAAATTCAAAATGTCACATATCCACCAATATGGTATATCATACAGAATAGCTTCACTGCCCTAAAAATATGCAGGTTTCAATTTATATGCTGTTTACAAGAGACATATTTGAAATATGAATATATGAAAAAACTTAATGTAAAGGGATAGGGAAAATATGTGCCAGACAAATACTAAGCAAAAGAAAAAATGGAGTGGTGATAATAGTACTTAAGGAAAAAAGTGTAACTACAGATAGAGTATGACTACATAATGATTGAACATTCCTTACCAGAAAGGTATAAAATTTCTAAACTGACATAAACCTAAAAAATAGTCTTAAAATATATAAAATAAAATTTGACATAACTATAAAGAGAAACTGACAAATCCATGATCAACATGTTTTAAATGTTTTTTTCTTACTAGTTGATTAATCTAAGACATAAAAATTAGAAAAATATTTTTTAATAAAAAGGACCATATTTAATCTAATGGATAGTTATAGACCTTTGTCTCAAATTGAGAACACACATTTTTTTCAAGCATACATGAAAACATTTGTGGAAATTGACCATGAGAAAGGCCATAAAGCAAATCTCAAAAATTTCAAAGGGATTTTTGTCATGCTATCAACCACAATGTACTAAGTTAAAAATCAACAACCAATTGACAAGAAAGTAAAAAATCCCCTTCTTTCAGAAGTTACCAAAAAAAAAAAAAAAGAACAAGTTACAACAATTCATGGGTTAAAGAAGAAATCATAGTAGACACTAGAAAAAAGTTAAAATTGAACATTAATAAATATATTACACATCAAAACTTGATGATGCAGCTAAAGCAGTAATTATAGGGGACTTTATAGACTTAAATACTTACATTAGAAATGAAGAAGGCCTAAAAAGTAATGAAAAGTTAAAAGTTGGTATAAAAAAGATGAAGGAAGGTGCTTACAAAGAGAAGAAAGAAAAGAAACATAAAGTAGAGATGATAAAGTTATTAATAATTTATTAATACCAACATAAACATTTGCCAAGATTGCCATTTTTTTTTGCTCTCTGGACAGAGTTCTAGGTAATTATCTCAGATCTACCTTCCAGTTCAAACTTTTCTCTTCTGCGGCTTCTAATCTGCTATATATTCCATCCCCCAAGATTTTAAATTTCACTTGCTATCCTTTTTGTTCCTACAAGTTTTATTTGTTTTTTTTACAATTCCTCTTGAGTTTTGTGGCTTTTGCTTTTTGATTTGTTTTATGATATATGACCTTTGTTAAAAGGTGTTTTATTTGGTTATCTGTCTTCTTTGAGTCACCAGTTCCCTGACTATTTTCTATTTTTTAACTGGGATGAAATGATCATAACACAAAATTAACCATCTTAAAGTGAACAATGATATTTAGTACATTCACAATGTTGTACAACCAACACTTCTATCTAGTTCTGGAATATTTTAATCATACCAAAAAGAAAATATACACCCATTAAGCGGTTGCTCCCCAACTCCCCCTCCTGTCAGGGACTAGCAACAACCAATATTTCTGTCTCCACGGATTAACCTAGTCTAGATAATACATATAAATGGAATCATACAATATGTGACCTTCCGTTTCTGCCTTCTTTCACTTAGCATAATGTTTTTACGGTTCATCCACATTGGAGCACAAATGAGTATTTCAATCCTTTAATGGCTGAATAATACTCCGTTGTATTGATATACTACATTTTATTTACCCATTCATCTATTAATGGACATTTGGGTAGTTTGCTTCTTTTGGCTATTATGAATAGTGCTGTTGTGAACATACATGTATATGTATTGTTTGAGTACCTGTTTTCTTTTTTTTAAATCTTTTTTTAAAGTTAATAGATCAAACAAAACATTACATTAAAAAACATAATGGGAAGCAGACTGGGCCCAATGGATAAGGCATCCACCTACCACATGGGAGGTTCGCGGTTCAAATCCCGGGCCTCCTTGACCCACGTGGAGTTGGACCATGGGTAGTGCTGACACGCACAAGGAGTGATGTGCCATGCAGGAGTGTCCCTCACGTAGGGGAGCCCCACGCGCAAGGAGTGTGTCCCATAAGAAGAGCAGCCCGGTGCAAAAGAAAGTGCAGCCTGCCCAAGAATGGCGCTGCACACACGGAGAGCTGACACAACAAAAGGAAACACAGATTCCTGGTGCCACTGATAAGGATAGAAGCAGTCACAGAAGAACACACAGTGAATGGACACAGAGAGCAGACAACTGGGGGGCGGTAAGAAATAAATAAAAAACATATCTTTAAAAACAAAACAAAACATAAGAGGGTCCCATATACCCCACTCCCCACCCCCCACCCCCATCAATTTTTAATTGTATTTTTTGAAGATACATATATTTTTTAAAATGTTACATTCAAAAATATATAAGAGGTTCCCAAATACCCCCCCATGCCTCCTCACCCCACTCCTCCCACATCAACAACCTCTTTCATCATAGATGGATGGGGATGGGGGGTGGGGAGTGGGGTATATGGGACCCTCTTATGTTTTGTTTTGTTTTTAAAGATATGTTTTTTATTTATTTCTCATCACCATCCCAGAGTCCACAGGATGGAGGGAAAAAATGCATTTGGTGAATACATTTTGGAGTACTGCTGCACCACCTTGATAATAGTTTGCATTGTAGTTTACACTCTCCCCCAGTGCATTCAGTGGGTTATGGCAAGATATATAATGTCCAGCATCTGTCCCTGCAATATCATTCAGGACAACTCCAAGTCTTGAAAATGCCCCCACATCACATCTCTTCTTCCCTCTCCCTGCCCTCAGCAACTACCATGGCCACTTTCTCCACATCGATGCTACAATTTCTTCCATTACTAGTCACAATAGTTCCATAGTAGAATATCAGTAAGTCCACTCTAATTCATATTTTATTCCTTCATCCTTTGGACTCTGGGATGGTGATGTCCACTCTACCTCTATATCGAGAAGGGGCTTAGATTCCACATAGATGATGGATGCAATTCTTCTGCTTGCAGTTGTAGGCACACTTGATTCCCTGGTGTGGTGGTTGACCATCTTCACCTCCCTATGAGCTGTAAGTCCAATGAACCTGTAAGTCCCTGTAAGTCCAATGAACCAGAGGGTAGGAGTTGCAACTCTGCTGAGGCTCAGGGCCCAGGTGGCATGTGGACAGTTCAGAGATTCAAGTCTCCTGAGTATACACCAACCCTAGCGCCAACCACAGGTTCAGTAAAAGTGACAGAAGAGACATGTGCAGAAAGGTCACATCTGAGTGCAACTCCATCACACTCAGGAACACAAATTTCAAAGTAAGGCTCACTGACAGGCACTGAACTCCAGAGACATCTGCCATGAATATAGGATACATAAAAATGTTTGGATATATGTTGGGTATTTTCATAGTAGTAACAGTTACAAATGAGAAAATGCTGGGTTCCCACCCAGGGGAGCTCTATCACATTCCCCAATGAAACAGCAACAATCCCCTAAGGGCAATGGCAAAGACCAATGAAGAAGGATGGTCCAATGATGAGCCCTTGATACTGATGACAATGCTTTTGAGCCTGTGTGCCTGAAATATGAACTGGGCCTAGAGCTTCAGGGTGCCTAAGAGTTACCTCCTGAGAGCCTCCATGTTGCTCAAATGTGGCCACTCTCTAAGCCAAACTCAGCATGAAAATGCATTACCTTCCCCCCAGTGTGGGACTGACTCCCAGGGATGAGCCTCCCTGGCGCTGAAGGATTACTACCAATCACTAACTAGTGATGTGATTAGAAAGAGACCTTGAGTAAAAGGGTCAACTCAGACCAGCAGAATATCTCAGCCTATATGTAGGATCATGTGTTTAAAAACTGCTGTTTGACCTTGAATAAAAGGGGGAAATAGCAAAGACAAATGAGTTTATATAGCTAAGATCTTCAAAAAAGAGTCAGGAGGCCATCAGAGGGGTTGTGCTTATGCATGGCTCAGCAGAGTCCCAGAGACAGCCAAAGTAGATACAACCCCAGGAACTGGTTCTCCTGAGGGCTACATTGACCCCTAGGTTCTATGGTCATGGCAGATGTCTCTGGAGTACCTGTTTTCAATTCTTTGACGCATATACCTTGGTGTGGAATGCTAGGTTATATGTAATTCTATGTTTGATGTTTGAGAAAGTGCCCGTGTTCTCTCTTCTAGAGCTGTTGGTGCAAAGGCATGACGCACTAACTGTGAGATTCTGAAGAAGAGTGAATCAGAAAGACCATGCTATTCAAAGTAGAAGATGTTGGTCAGTAACCTCCAAAGTACATGCTGATGGGAAAAGAAGGGAAGTTTTTGCTAAGGACTTGGCCTTCCCTGGAGAACTGTTTGGCTGGGCCTTTTGAGCACTGCCACACCTGAGGGAGGAGGGATGCAGTCCCATCCACAAGAACAGGTGGGTACTCTCTGAGCACATTCTCCAGTGCACACCCACAGGGCTCACCCCTAAGCCCCACGAGATCATCCAGTGGTGCCAGGAGCTCCTAGAGAAGAACAGAGTGTGTCCTCACCCCAAGTCACTCAGAGGTTCTGAGCAGCTGGGCAGGAACTGGTGTGAGTGAGGGGAGGCCAGCAACTGGATACAGTTGGTTCAACTGAGACAAAGAAAATCTTCACAGAGAGAGTGGCATTTTATTATAAATTTTTTAATACACTTTAACATACAGAAAAGACTATGGAATGAGACATGACAAATACTAGAAACAGTAACAATAATGCTAACCTTTATTGAAGCAGTGACCAAGGCGTGATGTTACCCATTTTACATAAAGGGGATATTCCACACTTTGGAAATCCCTGAAACAGCATTCAGAGCTGATGGGGAAGAAGGACCCGTCAATAACTGTGACCTCAAGCAAGCGACTTAACCTCTCTGAGCCTCAGTTTCCTCATTTGTAAAATGGGATTAATAGTATACCTGTCTCACTAGGTCATTGTAAAGATTAAATTAATAACTCATGTGTATAACTTCCACAAATCAAGCACCCCCAAAAGTTATAATAGTTGCTGTAATTGTAATATTATCATAATGTTTACAATAAGGAATCTGAGTTCACAAATTTGGGTAAAAAAGAAATATCACTTTGCTTATTTTCCATTATGCAATGTAATCACAAAGTCTGCACACACGCTTCCTTTCTGCCATGCTGGAAGAAGTTTTATCAATCATCAGTATTGGGGTCTTACCGTCGTGGGATCTTATACAGAGCACTCAGGTATGGGGGGTGGTGGGAGAAGACTTTAGTCATAGGCTTCCTCTGAGACCTACCCAGAGGCCTCTGCTGCTTCCAGGACCTCCAAGGATGGGACCCCTAGCCTAGTGTCCCATGCATCCTGCAGCCAGGCCCCCTGGGGTCTGGCCACCCCCAACAGCACTGCCTAGAAGCTGGTGGGACACGTGGGCTCTTCTCATAACCTGCCTTCATTGTCAGGGAACTCTTCCCGTGCTGCCTCTCCTGAGACACTCCACCTCACCTTTCAGCCCCCCATTTCCTTTCGCCTCCCTCTCAAGTCCTCTAACCTCCTGCAGACTAGGTTTTTTGGATCAGGTCCCTTGTGGCTATTTCTACTTCCTGCCTATCCACATGGCTCCCCAGAGGCTCCAAAATGCAAAGCCACCTCCCTGCTTGGCTGGGGAGACAGGAGAGCCAAGTACTGCCGACGCTTCCCTCCCCGTGGCCTCACCTCTCTGTGGAGTCCGTCTCCAGCTCCGACTTGGCTTCTCCTCAGAATCAGATTTCCAAAGCCAGCTTCATCTTTTCCCCCAAACCATTTTCCTCTCTCGAGCCTGTAACCCTCAAGCACCCTTGGGCCAGCGTGTTGCCTGGGAAGAAAAAGATCTGAGTAGACTGCGGTCACCCCTCAGGCTGAAGTGTGGTTTGCTGGCCTGGCGGGGGAGCAGCCGCGGCAGGCCAAGCCGCTGCCCCCATAATAGGGTGGCTGGTCGGAC
The DNA here is from genome assembly GCF_030445035.2 of Dasypus novemcinctus. Taxonomy (NCBI): domain Eukaryota; kingdom Metazoa; phylum Chordata; class Mammalia; order Cingulata; family Dasypodidae; genus Dasypus; species Dasypus novemcinctus. The sequence continues at coordinate 145,394,614 of NC_080675.1, forward strand.
TCACCGCCACCCCTGAAGGGAGCTCGGCATGGGCGCAGAGTGCCCTCGGGTCTGCCCTTCTCGGCAGCCATGCTTCCGCGGCCGCCCCTCCTCCCAGATGGCGCCACACGATGCCTTGTGGGGCGGCACCCTTCTTCTTCTTTCTCCCTGCGCAGGCGCAGGGCAGAAAATTCCAGTCTGCCTTTTCCCCTCCCCCGACAGCAGCAACAGCCAGGTGTGGGCGGAAAAATCCAGCCCGCCCTTTTCCCTTCCCCCGACAGCAGCAACAGCCAGGCGTGGGCGGGAAACTCAAGTCTGCCCTCCACCCCAGCAACAGCAGCCACCAATCCCTAAACCCTGCCCCTTCCCCCAGCAACAGCGACAGCCAATCCCTAACCACCACCCCTCCCCCGTCCAGTACCGCCCACTGACCTTTCGCCGGCAACCAATCAGAACAGGGCGTGGCTTCGACCAATCAGCCTTCCCCAGCCCCTATAAAACTGTTGCCTCTCCCTCAATAAAGTGGACTTGCGTGTTTACCTTGTCTCCGCGGTAGTTCTTCTGCCGTGCGCCCTCCAGTCCTGAGAGCCCCCGACAAGGGCCTGGCCTCCCTTGTCCCCAGTTCGTTGCCTGCTTCTCCGGGCGACCCCTTCGTCGCCGGCTTCGCCGGGCGACCCCGTCAGCCGAACCGCGCAACCCCTTGTGAGACCGATCCCTCGTCTGCTGCTGGACCGATCCCTCGTCCCAGGTGGGACCGACCCCTCATCCCAAGCGGGACCGACCCCTCGTCCAGAGCTGGACCGACCCCTCGTCCGCAGCCAGACCCCACCTCTACCGACCGAGCAAGCCGTCGCAGTAGACTGCTTGACCTGACTGGGCAGCAATAACCATCTACCGACCTTTCTGCTTCCACCCCTTCTCCTCAGGTCCATTCTCACTGCTACCAAGTGAATGACCCCAGGTCAGCACTGAGCATTGGGTGGCCTCTCAGGGACCTGCAGCCTAAAGCCTAACTTCCTCAACGGGACAGTCCTCAGTCTCGCCTGCAGGCGAGGAGGTAGAATGTGTGTTTCGGAGCTTAGGTTGCCAAGGCTTGGCTCACGCTGGCTATACCATTAGCCAGCCCTGTGGCTGGGGACAAGTTGTTGACCTCCCTGAGCCACAACTTCCTCCTCTACAAAATGGGGACAATAGCAGCTAGCAGTTACATCACACTTACCTGTGAACGTGCATGACACCTGCACTGTGACTGAAACACATTCCCTGTGCAGTGGAGCCCATCTTCCCTTGCATCCAAGCAAACGGCTCTTCTTTTCACGCTTAGGTGCTAATATCTTGATTTAGTCTCTGGCAATATCTCTTTGGCATAGCTACAATTATCAATCCACTTTTATGATGGAGAAAGTGAGGCTTTGAGAATTGAAATACTTGCCTATAGTCATACCACTGGAAAGAGTTAGAGCTGGGCCTGGGTGGAGCGTGGAGCCATAGCTGGGATCCAGTGATGGAAAGTACGTGAAGCACTTAGCACAGTGCAGGCAGAGAAGACCTCAGATATGAGAGTTGTAAGTTTGGGTTCTCCTTATTATTGTTAATGTCCCCGTGGTCTCTTACATAAAACCTACAGGAGGCAGTAGAAAAACAATGAACTTGAAAACTAAAGATCTGATCCTTGAACTTCCACCTTTGTGGGCTCTTGGGCAACCTTTTGGGGGCCTTCATGAGTCACTGCTAATGTTCTGCTCAAATTTTCTCAACGCCACCTTTCACTCCAGCTGTGCTACGGTGAGCCACCCACAGCCTCACAGCAGGTGCTGGCCCTGTCCCTCTCACTTCCTCCCCCAGGGCTTCCCTGATCTGTGGAATGACCTTTGGCTTTCACTTATGCACACCCCAGAACTGTGTGAAAATTAACTCTTATGGGCCTTCTCTGAATAAGTAAGGGAAAGGAGGCAATGAGTAACTGCTTCTCCTCTTCATTCCCTAGGCAGACAATTCTGCCGACTTTTTCCTAAGGCTTCTGAGAAGACGCCTGCAGGATCGAGTGAGGCTTGCCTGTGGTGGCAGCCAACTTGACAATGCAGACTTACCATCTTCTCCAACTCCCCTGTTTCACTCCCCCATCCCTTACTGCTACTCCCTGGGATTACTTCCAAAATAAACTACCTATAGGCAAGCCTTTGCCTCCAGCTCTGCTTTGAGGGAACTCAGGCTAAGACAGATGCTACTCAGTCCCCCAGAATGGGATTTTGAAGCTGATTTCCTTGCCAATCCGACTGGCATAATGAACCTGTTACTGGCGTAAGTGGGGTATTGGTAGCCCCTGGCAGGCACTGTACACAATTTCTAAGACCCTCACCTATGGCAATGGGAAAGTGCTAGATTATGCACTAGCTCTGGCACGTGAGCAGTATAAGGACAAAAGTTCATTATAAAGATTGTGTAGTTGTATGTCTTCTGTTAACTGCCTAGGACACATCATAAAGGAAAATGACAGGCCCAGATGAGGCAGAGATCAATTCAAGGTTGACTGTGAAAACCAGAGGGCCTCTGTGGCAGCATTCCAGAACACTTTCATCTCTTATCCCCACAGGGAGTCCCCGGTTATAACTCAGGTCCAGGATCTACTTACAAAGGTGACAAAGCTACTAAGAGGACAAAGCCTTGACAGATTTCTTACATCAAAGTCAGAGTCTTCATAAGAAAAGAGTGGGATCCTGGATGGGGACATTTGGGTGAACAAGCCTATGAACTTTGAACCCCAGATTCCCCTGAAGCCTCAAGGTTAGCAGAAGATGCTTCCTTCTCTTTTCTAGAGAAGAGCAACCTCCTCATGCCTGGACACCATGCATCGACCTGACCTCAGATAGCAGCCTCCCGAAATGATTCTTGATCTTTCTCAAGGTTCTCCCTTTTTACAACTGTTGCCATAGACTAACAACAAGGATCAGGATTCAGCCCAGCCTAAGCAGGGAAACATTCCCCTCCTCTGGGAGGAAACAGGTTTCACACCAAAGGAATGGCAGCACCTGGCTGAAGACCTGCGGAACCATGGGAACACATGTGGGATCTTGGCTCTTTATAGTGGCTAGAGAGAAGGCTGAATTGGGCAACATTTATTGACATGGGAGCATGTCATAATTCAGGGTCCAGTGTCTTGCCAAGGACCTATGGAGCTAGTTCTGAGATGCTGCTGGTGGCTTCTTCCAACCTGGACTCAGTGAAGGCTACTGTTTTGGTTTCCCAGATGCTAAAACAAATACCATCCACTGGGTTGACTTAACAACAGGAATTTACTGACTCATGGTTCAGAGGCTAGCAGGCTTGCTTCCTCCCAGGATCAGCATCTTCTGGCTAGCTGGCAATCTTTGGGGTTCCTGACTTATCCATCAAATGGCAATACATGTGGTGGTATCTTCTCCTCTTTTCTCCAGGTTCCACTGACTTCCAGCTTCTGGCTGCTCCCCCTGGCTTCTCTCTCTGTGGCCTTCTCTCTAAGGCCTCCAGTAATAAGATTAAGACCTGTCCTGATTCAGCTGGGCCACATCTTAACTGAAGGCACCTTATCAAATGTTCCTATTTACAGTGGGTTCATACCCACAGGAATAGATCAAGATTAAGAACATGTTTTTCTGAGGTACGTAACTCCAAGCCACCACAGCTTTGGTACAGGAGGTAGAGATGCTGAAATGTTGGGCATACTATCGAAGAAATAGTAGAATTCTCAGGAAGGTGAGAAAGTTAGAATGAATTTATTATGTCAAGTCCAGAACCCACTTTGTTTCCTCAGAGGGATCAGAGCCCACTCTTTATAAGGCAATGAAGATCTCACTGGAAAGGAAGCTACCAGTGTCTCTGAGAAGCTCAGCAGTGACTGTACTCTGTAGGATTGGGCTGAGAGTAGCAGATGCTGCCATAAGGATGGGAGTCCCAGAATCCATGGGGATGTTGGGATTCCACAAGGGCCAATGCCAGAGCATTTAATTGTCAACAGCAAGGTGAGTATAATGACTACAATCAGGCTGCCCAGACCTGCAGGACCTTGGTGATTGCTAATTGAGCATGCTTTTCTGAGGGGCAGGATGGGCAGCTGGCCAGGGGCTTTTTGGACTTGTATAACAGCCACAACAACAAAAAGCATTGAGCTAGCAAGCAAAGGCTGACATTAGCTGCCATGATAAAAAATGATGGTTCTGCACACAGTTTCCAGAACCATGTCAATGTACAGGCTTGGGGCCCACTGATTTAAGACGAGACCAGATTCCCTTGAGGAAGGGCCCTGTAATGTCACCACCAGTATAGACGATAAACCATCTCCTGATCCCTTCCCAAAGGGTCCTGCTGCCAGTTACTACGGTAACTGTGTACTGGACAAGGAAAATATCCAGGCTTTTCAAAGAATTTTGGACAAGGGATCTGAGCTGACACTAATACCAGGGGAGCTTACATGCCAGACAGCATGGGGCTTTTGGAAGGCAGGAACACTGGAATGTGCACCCATGGCCTCCTCTGTGAAATGGGGCTCATGGCAGTACCTGCCTCCAAACTGTGAGTACTGAGATGCTCCCCTGAAAGACCACAGAATCATCCTGGCCAGTGATGGATGAAACATTGACACTATAACTTAGTAATAAGAAAGATGGTCCCTAAACCAAGGCTGAAAAGCCAGAACATTATGAAGTGATGGGGAACAGTCATCCAACCTGTCCAGACCTGGGCACCGCCCCCACACCCCCAGTTCCTAAGTGAAGAGGCTGAGCTTCTCTTCAGCCTTTCCCAATAGCCCCCAGCTCTGGGCCGGCTCAATCTTTTGCTCTCCAGTCTTAGAGGTTGTTTTCCCACAGCATCCACACCAGATGGACTAGGAATCAGGAGTGGGGGCTGGGGTAGGAGGGTCCTTGTCTTGTTACTTCCCCAGTCAGCTGCTTGGCCTTGGGACAATCCCACATCACATCAACTGTAAAATACATTGTGGCTGGGATGTTCACCAAGGCTTCTTCCTTCTCCAGGGCCCACAGATTTATAAAGACCAAATCCCAACGAACACATCTTTGGGGCTCAGCATCTCTCACTGGAAGACGGGGGTGAACAAGTAAAGAAGTACAAAGAAACTAAATCTAATTATAACTGTTTCCTCCTGAGGCAGGTTGGTACAGTCAAAGGGAAGACTTGGGTCACAGCTGAAGATCCGGCAGACCACATGGAGACCTTGCCCGGAAACCTCCTGAGGAGAAGACTGCCCAAAAGATCCCGAGAGATCCTGGCCACGAGATCTCATTTGGAACTCTTTCAAGGGGAAGCCCCCCATACCTTCAAACAAAAGGCCTCACCACTGGCCCCTGAGAGCTAACAGCTGGGGCAGCCAATGAGAACAGCAAACAGCGGGGGCCCCGCCCCACCATTTGGAACGGGGAGGAGGAAAGACTCTAAAAACCGACCCGGGGCCCCACGCATGACTCATCCTGTAGCTCGGCCACATCCACGTCTAAGACTGTGTGCTCTTTTCTTGTTTCTTAATAAACTCGTTACTCCCTTGCCGACTCTTGTGGTGTGTCTTTAAGTCCTTGCATGTGGCATAAGCCAAGAACCTAGAAGCCCAGAACCCAGAGCCTTCCGCCAGCATTCCCAAAGACCTTCAGAGGGACTCTACCTAACTGACACAAGTGATAAAATTGTTTCTGCTGGTAGATACACTTCCAAGTTTTCAGTGCAGAGAGCAAAGGGACCTTAGGAGACATTTGCCTTGGAACGAGCCACATATAATCCATTGCTCCCTGCCGGGGACTTCAGCTCTCTCCTTACCACCGTCCACTCTGCCTTCAGCCATCTTGTAATTCTTGAGTGACCCAAAGGGGCCACGTGTGTCTTCATTATAATGCTGTTTACGGGCCAGGCAGGAGGTCAGAGGAGAGCAGGAAGCAGGATGGACGGACCTAGGGAGTCAAGCTCTCAATTCATGCCTCGGGTTCCATTTAATCAAAGACAGGCAAGAACCTGGTTTGCAGGAGGAAGGCATACCTTAGGCAGATGTCTGTTGCCTGTAGGAAACTCTTAGAGCAACCACTTTTTCCTCTCAGACTTTTGGCCGAGTTCTTACCATTTCTTCATGTTAATAATGAAAAGGAAAAAAAAAAAAAACCCTCAATGAATGTGCAGTGAAATGAATCTGCAATTAATTTTAAATAAGCTTAAAATCCTGTTGAAATACCCTCCCTTGGTATTTTTATGGGAAATGGTTTTCACTAGATATGCACATAAAGATCCTGAAACATACGATAGACAAAATCCTCTTAGGCCTGCTAAAGGGTAATTTGGTTTTTCTCAAAGCTACATTAAAAAAAATTTAAGGGATAGAAATAAGCCAGCTTTTAAGGAAATATTAACAGTTAACATATAAACCATCCCAAAAAAGCAATCTCCCTACTCAGGAAATTTAGCATATGGTTCTCAGAGCTTAACCCCTTTCCTTTTTCACATCTTTATGCATCTCTCACTTAAGCCAAATCACTTAAAATCCGTAATCACAAGGGGTCTCAAAAAGCCTTTCCCAAGGATCTGTAATGAGCAGGACACCCTGAGGCTGAAGCTCCATGCTTCGCAGGTCTGGTGGGTGGCAGGCAGGTCTGTTCTTGGAGTCCAGGCTCAAGAGGGGCAACCGTTCCCAAGCTCTGGGAAGACTTCCTCTTCTCAGCTGCTGGGACAAGTCCAACTCTGGCTCCTAGTCCCCCCGCCCCCTCACACACACACCCTCCTCTGTCTGATCCCAGGCCAAACTTTGGCTCCAATAACAACAAAGAGACCCAAAAGATGAAAAACCGAAGTCCTTTCCCTTCCAGCTGAAACCAGGTGTGATGCTGGCAGGCAGAGGTTCCAAGCACAGCACAGCCAGATGAAGGCATGCTAAAGCAATAATCTGAAACGAGTCCCACGTGGGGCCCCGTGCCCAGAATTTTCACTTACTTTGCTATAAATGAGTTTCCTGGGGCAAAATAATTTCTTCCTTCAAAGAAAATCACATTCGAAGGCCAAGTACAGAGGATGGAACGGGGTGGGGGAGGGTTGATAGGAAGTGCTGGAGGGGAGGGGGAGGAGCCTCTTGGTAGATAGTCCAGGCCTTGCCAGTGAGCTCAACAGAGCCCATAACTCTGGCTTGTAAACTTGCCCTTTGATGTTTACATTGGTGAGCTGCCCCAGAGGCTTGGCTCTGCCCAGAGGAGCCTGAGGCTCTGCCTAGGGGGAAGAAGTCCATGGGAGGTATCCAGATCCCCTAGTCAGGCCTGGGGGGAGAGGTCTGCAGTCTGCAGGCTGACCTTGAAGGCTGCTCCCCCTCCTTAGTTCTTGGTGGCTGCTGAGATGCTGGAACTTGAGAAGGCAGCCTCCAGCCCTGCCTGCCAGGAACCCTTCAAACCTATTTGGTCGTCTCATGCCACATATATTTGGAGCTTCAGGATCCAACCTCAAAATAAAAGCCAAATGCTGTGACAAGCTGCTCCTGCCTGGTCATTTAGAATGGATGGTATTTCAGGTTGAGCCAGAACTGGTGGACATCAGTCCAGAAAAGGGGGTTTCCTACAGTGACTAGAAATGGGAACACGGGGATGGCTTTACTTCCCTGCCTTTAGTAACAATTCATTCAGGCAGATAAAGGCAGTCTGGCAGGGGGCTGCCACATTTCCCAAGGCTTCAGTAGTCTCCTGGGTCTGAGCCACCACTGGGACCTAACACACAGCACCACACCTTCCACCCTGCCCCCTCTGATCAGCCTCTCCTTCAGCTGCAACCCGACCACAATGAAGCAAGGGGTTGAGCGATTCATTTATTCAGTGGATAGTACTTGAGCACCTAGTACTGTTGCAAGCACTGGGGATATAGTTAAGAAAGAGAAATTGTTTCTTCTCCAAGGTGCTTTGCTTGGAGTGCCAAGATGTGGGTCTGCAGAGTCTTTAGATATCATCCAGTCTAACAGCCCCTTTTGTCAAGGAGGCTCAGAGCTGCCTGAAGTGTGAACTGCTGGATTGGGGTCTGCTGCCCCTTAGACAAGTGTTCTGTTTTATCACCCCACTCATCCATCTTATAAATCTTTATTGACTATCTGCTCTGGGCGCAACCTGGAGCCGGGAACTCAGAAGATGGAAAAGATAAGGCAGGAGGTGGTCTTCAGAGTAAAAATTTCAGATCTGCCATTTAATGTGTCACCATGAACAAATCATTGAAATTCCTGAACCTCCTCTGTAAAATGTGGCCTAGTAGTAACAAGCTAGTACTAATTAAATTGTTGTGAGATTAAGGGAGAATGTTTATTTGGCTCCTGTTGCTAAGTAGCAGCTCTGTAAATACTAGCTGCTATTACTAAACCATGACAATTGCCCTGCCCTCAAGGAGTATACAGTGTAGCTGCAAAGATAAGACATGCACAGAGTGGTTAAAATTCTGATAACACACAAATATTTAATATGTATCAAATGATTGGTGTGGTGGAGGGAAAGAGAACTTATCTTAGCTGTCCTGAAGGTAGTGGGCCTTGACCTGAGTGCTGATAAATGGGTTAGATTTGGATAAAGAAGAAGGAGGACATTCTGAGTGGGTTTAGAATTTCAAACAGCAAGGGATCTTTAGTGACCTGGTAGCATTCATTTATTCTTTTGTTTGCTCATTCAATAAATATTTATTGAGCAATAATTGCATGGCAGACACTGTACTAAGCATTGGAGAGAAAATGGTAAGCAAGATAGGTGATGGCCCTGTCCCCATGAAGTTTATATTATACAAGAGGAGACAATCAACAAAATCGTAGGCATAGAAATTAATAAGGTGATTTAATTTAGGAGTAGGTCGATATGTCAGAGAAAGATGGTGGCAACTTCTTAAGCTGGAGAGGTCAGGGAAAGCCTCCCTGAGGCTGTGACTTTTGGGGGGAAGCAACGACAGCACCTGCAGAGGAATCAGTTGTGGAGAACAGAAAAGAAGGAATACAGGATGCCTCCTAGATTTTTGACTGAAGCAGTTGGCTGATGAAATTGCCATTTACTGAGATGGGGAAATTTGTGGTGAAATCAGGAGTTCTGCTTTGGGCATGCTGTGTTTGATATGCTTCTTAGACATTCAAGGAGGCCATTGACATGCAGAATGGAGCCCAAGGGAGACACCGCTGGAGACACAAAACTGCAACTCAACAAACTGGAGATTAAAAGCCACTAGGAGAGACCTCCTAGAAAGAATAGGGAACTTAGGATCAAGCTCAGAGGCCCTTTGATATTTAGGGGTCACTTGAGGAGAGGGACTAAGAAGAACTGGACTATGAACAAGGATGAAAATCCGAAGAACATGATGTCAGAGAAGCTGTGGCTCGTGCAGTTCCATTCCCTTCTCCTTGCAATGTACAGTACTGCTCACTAGAGACAGGGCAGGTGAAGACTATCTGTCCCAGAATCCCCTCCAGCTTGGGTCTGGAAGTGGCCTAGCTTTCTCCAAGTGGATGCCCTTGGAAGATGGGATATAGCATGTGCCTGCTGCTTCTCCTGGCAAGCACGGCCGCGGAGGTTGGTGTTTGGGGATTTGCAACACCTGTCCAGGGTGTGAGTGTCAGCAGGCAAAGCCCAGGGCACCCATTAAGGTGGTGTTCATTGCAGCAGAGGCAACAGGGACCAGGAACCAGAAGCAGTTGTGCAACATCCAGATCATGGCAAAGACAGCAGCTCCTGTGGCAGGCTATTTCTTCTGTGCTGTTCCAGGAGGCATTTCTGTTGGATTAGATGAGGAGGACAACCTCCAGCTGACCTGCCAACACTTCCAGTGCTTTAGAAGCACCAGATTCTCTCTACTAAATTCCTTTCTGCTTAAGTTTGCTCAGGAGATTTTCAGATGATTAGAAGGGCGAAGATGTGGCTTAAGTGGTTGAGCACCTGCTTCCCACGTGGGAGGTCCTGGGTTTGGTTCCAGGTGCCTCCTGAAAATAAGAAACAACAAGCAAACAAACAAAAAATCCAACTCAGGGGAGCTAATGTTGCTCAGTGGTTGTACAACAGCTTCCCATTTCCCACTTACGAGGTCCTGATTTCAATCCACAGTGAAAGAAAGAGAGAAAGAGAGAAAGAGAGAAAGAGAAAGAGAGAAAGAAAGAAAGAGAGAGAGAAAGAAAGAGAAAGAGAGAGAAAGAAAGAGAAAGAAAGAAAGAAAGGAAGAAAGGAAGAAAGGAAGAAAGGAAGGAAGAAAGGAAGAAAGGAAGAAAGGAAGAAAGGAAGAAAGGAAGAAAGGAAGAAAGAAAGAAAGAAAGAAAGAAAGAAAGAAAGAAAGAAAGAAAGAAAGAAAGAAAGAAAGAAGGGAGTAGGCTACTAGATTAAATGCTGCCTAGAGTTTAAGAAGAGAATAGAAAGGTTTTGGATTTGTCAGCTTGAGTTATTGGTGACTTTAATATGAGAAATTTTAGAATGAGACTAAAGAATGAATGGGAAGTAAGTTGAGGCAGCAACTGTAGAAAACTCTTTTGAGAACTTTTGCTGATCAAGGGAATGGTGAAATGATGCAATAGCTGGAGAGAAATGTGGGCTCAAGAGTTTTTTTAAGGTGGGAGACATTAGAGCATTCCACAGGCTGAAAGGATGCTGTGGAAAGAGTGGGAGATTAATGATGCAGGAAAATGAGAGGCTAACGGAAGGAGAAAAAATCCTTGAAGGTAGGGAAATAGGATCCAGAGTGTGAGTGGAAGAGCATTCAAAAGAGAGAGAGCAAACCAGCCAGGCCCCAGGGCTTGTGTTGGGGAGTTGTGAGGGATGAGGTAGAAAAAATAAGGGAAAGCCAAGTTGTAAGGAGCCTTGGATGCCAAACCAAAAAATTTAGACCTCCTCTAAGACACTGGCTTTCATGGCCAAATGCTTCCAGCCAAAGGATTATGCAAGTGCAAATACCAAATGGAGCCCATAGGAAGGAAAAGCATTATGGGCATAACGAGCCAGGTATATTGCCAGTTGATTGACTGGTGTCAGATCTGGGGTAGAGTTTTTGACTAAAGAAAGATGGAAAGAGTTCAGGCTTTGGTTGTAGAAGAATCTGGGCAGAGTCCTACCACATAATAGCTGTGAGACTTTGGGAAAATTATAGAACTTTTTTTGAGCCTCGTCTGCACAATGGGGAGAATAACTGCTCTCCTTGCAAGAGATGCTGTACCTTGACTAGTGCCTAGCAGTGAATAGTGACTAGTATTTGTATTGAATAGTAATAGTATTAGTATTCAGTAAACAGTGGTTTCAGAATCAGAAGTTCTGGAAGAGGGGCCTGGATCCACATTTTTAATAAACTCTGGGAGGTGAATAAGTGTTGGCACTTAAGTCCTACCACAAATGCTTGTCTTGGGCTTTATCTGGGGCTGGAAGATAGTAGATCATCAATAAGTATGTGATTAATGATAAAATGATATTGTCAGATAGAAAGACAGACAGAGATGATAGACAGATAGATATGATAGTTTCTCATTTCCTAGACTTCCATAACAAATTAACACCAACTTGATGGCTTAAAAAAACAGACATATATCAGAAGTGTATTCTTTCAAAGTTCTGGAGGCCAGAAGTCTGAAGTAAAGGTGTCAGTATGGCCATGCTCCCTCCAAAGGCTCTAGGGAAGGATCCTTCTTTGCCTCTCCCAACTTCTGGAGATGCTGGGCATTCCTTGGCTTGTGGCTGCATAACTCCAATCTCTGCCTCTGTCTTCACATAGGCTTCTCCTCTTCTCTTGTCTCTCCTGTGTGTGTATCTTATAAAGATATTTGTCATTGGGAGGGGCAAAATGGCAGTAGAGTAAGGAGCTCCAAATGTCTACTCTTCCTACAGTGCAGTTAGTAATAAGACAGAGCTATCTAATCACTTGGTTGGGGGCCCAGGAGACCAGAAGAGCATCCTGCAACATCCTTTGAAGAAGAGAAGGAGACTGCCCATCTGCAGTGAAGATTCGTGACTAGAGTACTCCATGACATGGCGGCCAGAGCCTATCCTCCACTGGCAGTTGAAGCTGCCTCAGGAGATATTCCCTGGCTGGAGTTGGAAGTTCCATTTCCCAAAAACGGGGGAGGAAGAGACAGTTGGGCAGTGATTTCAGCTACTAATTCAGCTGGCTAAAGTCCAATCCTAAGATCAGCTAAAGTTTGAACCTGTCCAAGTTGGAAAGAGGCTGAGATCTGCCAATTCAACTCCACCCGCAGTGTGAGGAGAAACAGGGATGATTGAAAATCACAGTGAAGGTAGGGACCAGCTTCTTTCCACCCAGGTAGGATTCCAGCCCCTCCTCTGGCAGGGAGGAAGCTGAGCGTAACTGTACCAACCTCTCCAGGCAACTTCAAGCACTTTTGGCCTACATGGACCAGACTGTTGAACTCATCTGTGGCTCCATTCTTGCCCCTGAAAGGGGAGAAGGAGGGATAGTGTGCCCTCAGCCTCTCTGGGCAACTGCTGTCAGCCTACATGGACTATATTGGTGGGCAAGCCTGTGGATACATCTCCACCCCCAATAGGATAAGAGGGGGACAGTGTTTTCTCAGTCTCTCTGGGTAACTGCAGGCACTTTTAGCCCACATAGTCCAGATTGTTGGACATATCTCTGGCTCACTCCACTGACAGAGCAGGAGGAAGGACAGTGCTCCCTCGGCCTCCCAAGGCAACTGCAGTCACTTTCAGCCTGCATGAACTAGATTGCTGAGAATGCCAGAGGCTCCATTCCTGCCCCTGGCAGGGGAGGAGGGGGGCCAGTACTTTACCAGTCTACCTGGGTAACTGCAGCCAGTTTTGACCTGCATTGCGGCGGCTTGCTCGGTCGGTAGAGGTGGGGTCTGGCTGCGGACGAGGGGTCGGTCCAGCTCTGGACGAAGGGTCGGTCCCGCTTGGGACGAGGGATCGGTCCCGCTTGGGACGAGCGGTCAGTCCGGCAGCAGACGAGGGGTCGGTCTCACAGGGGTTGCGCGGTTCGGCTGACGGGGTCGCCCGGCGAAGCTGGCGACGAAGGGGTCGCCCGGAGAAGCAGGCAACGAACTGGGGACAAGGGAGGCCAGGCCCTTGTCGGGGGCTCTCAGGACTGGAGGGCGCACGGCAGAAGAACTACCGCGGAGACAAGGTAAACACCCAAGTCCACTTTATTGAGGGAGAGGCAACAGTTTTATAGGGGCTGGGGAAGGCTGATTGGTCGAAGCCACGCCCTGTTCTGATTGGTTGCCGGCAAAAGGTCAGTGGGCGGTACTGGACGGGGGAGGGGTGGTGGTTAGGGATTGGCTGTCGCTGTTGCTGGGGGAAGGGGCAGGGTTTAGGGATTGGTGGCTGCTGTTGCTGGGGTGGAGGGCAGACTTGAGTTTCCCGCCCACGCCTGGCTGTTGCTGCTGTCGGGGGGAGGGAAAAGGGCAGACTGGATTTTTCCGCCCACGCCTGGCTGTTGCTGCTGTCGGGGGAGGGGAAAAGGGCAGACTGGAATTTTCCACCCTGCGCCTGCGCAGGGAGAGAGAAGAAGAAGGGTGCCGCCCCACAGGCATCGTGTGGCGCCATCCGGGAGGAGGGGCAGCCGCGGAAGCATGGCTGCCGAGAAGGGGAGACCCGAGGGCACTCTGCGCCCATGCCGAGCTCCCTTCAGGGGTGGCGGTGAGTCCGACCAGCCACCCTATTATGGGGGCAGCGGCTTGGCCTGCTGCGGCTGCTCCCCCACCAGGCCAGCAAACCACACTTCAGCCCAAGGGGTGACCGCACTGCATGGCTTAGTTTGCTGCCCATACCCATGGCTCCATCAATGCCCCAGGCAGAGGAGGAAGGGGCATGGAGCTTCATCAGCCTCTCTGGGCAACTACAGATGGTCTTGTCCTGCACAGCTTGGATTACTGCACACATCTGTGGCTCCATCCCTGCCCCTGAAAGGGGAGAAATGTGGGAGAAGTTTCACTGGTTCCTAGGGCAACACAGGCAGATTCAGCCTCCACAGCTTACAGTGCCAACCACATCCTTGGTTCCTATTCGGCAACAAGCAAGAGAGAAAGGGCAAGAAACAGATGAAAAAAAAAAAAGCCAAAAATATTCAGATAGGCTAAATATGAGCTACTATAAAGTTCCAAATTAAGTTGAACCAAGTATCAAAGAGGGGCTATTGGGAAGTGGACTTGGCCCAGAAGTTAGGGCATCCGTCTACCACATGGGAGGTCTGTGGTTCAAACCCCGGGCCTCCTTGACCCGTGTGGAGCCGGCCCATGCACAGGGCTGATATGCACAAGGAGTACCGTGCCACACAGGGTTGTCCCCCGCATAGGGGAGCCCCACGTGTGAGGAGTGCACCCAGTAAGGAGAGCAGCCCAGCATGAAAGAAAGTGCAGCCTGCCTAAGAATGGTGCCACCCACAGGAGAGCTGACACAACAAGATGATGCAACAAAAAGAAACACAGATTCCCATGCTGCTGACAACAACTGATGTGGACAAAGAACATGCAGCAGATAGACACAGAGAACAGACAACCAGGGTGGGGCGGAAGAGGAGAGAAATAAATAAATAAATCTTAAAAAAAAAAAACAAAAAAAAAAAACAGAGGAGCTGTAGTACAAAGGCAATCAAAAAGAAAGCCCTAGACTAAAGAAAAAATTGGCCAAGAATAACTACACCTAGTAAATCAGATGCCAAGATACCAACCAAAAATTACAAACCATACCAAGAAACAGGAAGATATTGCCCACTCAAAGGAACAAACTAAACTTCAGATGACATAGAATAGTTGAGACAACTTATCACAGCTGTTCAAACACATCTTCTTTATAAATAAAATGAGATGACTAAAGTGGTTAAGGACATCAAGAAGGCACTGGGTGAGCACAAAGAAGAATTTGAAAGCATACATAGAAAAATAGCAGATCTTATGGAAATGAAAGGCACAATAAATGAACTAAAAAACACACAGGAGACATATAACTGCAGATTTGAAGAGGCAGAAAAAAAGGATCAGTGAGCTTGAAGACAGAGCCTCTGCAAGCAAACATACAAAAGAAGAGATAAAGAAAAGGTGGGAAAAATGGAACAGGGTTTCATGAAACTAAATGATGGCAAGAAACATGCAAAAATAGATGTCATGGGTGTCCCTGAAGGAGAAGAGAAGGAATATTTTAGGAAATAATGGCAGAAAATTTTCCGACCCTATTGATGGACATATGCGGTCATCCCTCGGGCTGAAGTGTGGTTTGCTGGCCTGGCGGGGGAGCAGCCACGGTAGGCCTAATTCCGATGCCCCCATAATAGGGTGGCTGGTCGGACTCACTGCCACCCCTGAAGGGAGCTTGGCATGGGCGCAGAGTGCCCTCGGGTCTCCCCTTCTCGGCAGCCATGTTTCCGCGGCCGCCCCTCCTCCCGGATGGTGCCACACAATGCCTTGTGGGGGCGGCACCCTTCTTCTTCTTTCTCCCTGCACAGGCGCAGGGCGGAAAATTCCAGTCTGCCCTTTTCCCCTCCCCCGACAGCAGCAACAGCCAGGCGTGGGCGGAAAAATCCAGTCTGCCCTTTTCCCCTCCCCCGACAGCAGCAACAGCCAGGCGTGGGCGGGAAACTCAAGTCTGCCCTCCACCCCAGCAACAGCAGCCACCAATCCCTAAACCCTGCCCCTTCCCCCAGCAACAGCGACAGCCAATCCCTAACCACCACCCCTCCCCCGTCCAGTACCGCCCACTGACCTTTCGCCGGCAACCAATCAGAACAGGGCATGGCTTCGACCAATCAGCCTTCCCCAGCCCCTATAAAACTGTTGCCTCTCCCTCAATAAAGTGGACTTGCATGTTTACCTTGTCTCCGCGGTAGTTCTTCTGCCGTGCGCCCTCCAGTCCTGAGAGCCCCCGACAAGGGCCTGGCCTCCCTTGTCCCCAGTTCATCGCCTGCTTCTCCGGGCGACCCCCTTGTCGCCTGCTTCTCCGGACGACCCCTTCGTCGCCAGCTTCGCCGGGCGACCCCGTCAGCCGAACCGCGCAACCCCTTGTGAGACCGATCCCTCATCTGCTGTCGGACCGACCCCTCGTCCCAAGTGGGACTGACCCCTCGTCCCAAGCGGGACCGACCCCTCGTCCAGAGCTGGACCGACCCCTCGTCCGCAGCCAGACCCCACCTCTACTAACCGAGCAAGCCGCCGCAGACATAGATATCCATGTCCAAGAAACACAATGTACTTCCATCTGAATAAATCCAAATAGACCTACTCTGAGACACATACTAATCAGAATGTCAAATGCCAAAGAGAGAACCCTGAGACCAGCAAGAGATAAAGCAATTCATCACATACAAGGGATGCCCAATAAGATTAAGAGCTGATTTCTCATCAGAAACCATGGAGGCAGGAAAGCAGTGGATTGATATATTTAAGACACTGCAAGAGAAAAACTGCCAGTCAAGAATCTTATATCCAGAAAAATTGTGTTTCAAAAATCAAGGTAAGTTTAGAATATTCGAAGATAAACAGAAATTGAGAGAGTTTGTAATGAAGAGAGCAGGTTTTCAGGAAATACTAAAGGGAGCGCTACAGCCTGAAAAGAAAAGACTGGCAAGAGAGGCTTGGGAGAGAGTCTAGAAATGAAGATTATATCAGTAAAACTAACTAGAAGTGTAAAAAGAGTAAGGAAAACAAGATATGACAGATAAACCCAAAGATGAAAATTGGTGAAGAACTGCCTTTACAGTAATAACATTGAATATAGATGAATTAAATGCCCTAATCAAAATACACAGACTGGAGGAATGGATAAGAAAATATGAGCCATCTATATGCTGTCTACAAAAGATTCACCTTTGACTCAAGGAGAGAAATTGATTGAAAGTGAAAGCCTGAAAAAAGATATTCAGAAACTGAAGAAGAAGGGGGGAAAAAAGCTGGAGTAGCTATACTTATTTTGGATGAAATAGACTTTAAAAGCAAATCTGTTATTAGAGACAAGGAAGGTCACTATAAACTAGTAAAAGGGGCTATTCATCAGGAAGAAATAACAATTATAAATATATATGCACCTAATCAGGATGCCCCAAATTACATGAGTTAAACACTGGTAAACTGAAGGGAGAAATAGATTTCTCTACAATAATAGTTGGAGACTTCAACACCACTCTCATCATTGGCTAGATCATCTGGGCATAAGACCAATAAAGAAAAAGAAAGCTTGAAAAATATGATAAACAAACTAAACCTAATAGACATATACAGAACATTGCATCACCAAACAGCTGGATATATATTCTTCTCAAGAGCTTATGGATCTTTCTCCAGGATAGACCTTAGGTTAGATCACAAAGCAGATCTCAGTAGATTTAAAAATATTGAAATTATATGAAGCACTTCCTCTGATCATAATGGAATAAAGTTGGAAATCACTAACTGGCAGAAAAAGGGAAAATTCACAAATATATTGAGGTTAATCAACACACTCTTAAATAATCAGTGGGTAAAGGGAGAAATTGCAAGAGAAATCAATAAATATCTCAAGATGAATGAATGAGAACACATTATCAGAACCTACAGGATACAGTGAAAGCAGTGTTGTGAGGTAAATTTATAGCCCTCAATGCTTACATTAAAAAAGAAGAAAGAGGTAAAAGCAACAACCTAACTACACAGCTGGAGATACCAGGAAAAGAACAAGAAAAACTGTGCCCAACACAAGCAAAAGTAACAAAATAGCAAAGATCAGAGCAGAAATTAATGAAATTGAGAACAACAACAAAAAAATAGAATTAACAGAACCAAAAGTTGGTTCTTTGAGAAAATCAACAAAATTGACAAACCCTTAGCTAGACTGGCAAAGAAATAAAGAGACAATATGCAAATAAATAAAATTAGAAATGAAAATGGGGACATTACTACTGGTCCTACAGAAATAAGAGAGATCATAAGAGGATACCATGAACAACTGTACACCAACAAACTAGACAATGTAGATGAAATGGAAAAATTCCTAGGAAAGTACAAACAACCTACACTGACCCTAGAAGAAATAGAAGACCTCAACAAACCAATCACAAGCAAAGAATTGGATAAGAAAATATGAGCCATTGTAACAGTCTGCAAACAATTCCTAAAAATGAAAAGCCCAGGACCAAACAGCTTGACAGGTCAATTCTACCAAGCATTCAAAGAAGATTTAAGACCAATATTACTGAAACTCTTCCAAAAAAATTGAACAAGAAGGAGCATTACCAAACTCCTTCTATGAAGCCAATATCACCTGAATACCAAAGCCAGATACAAAAAGAAAATTACAAATCCATTTCCTTAATGAATGTGGATGCAAAAATTGTCAACAATATACTCACTATTTAAAACAAACAACACATCAAAATAAATAAATAATGACTCATGATTAAGTGGGTTTTATACCAGGCATGAAAGAGTGACTCAACACAAGAAACTCAGCATAATACACCACATTAATAAATCAAAGAAGAGAGATCACATGAGCCTATCAATTGATGCAGAAAAGGCATTTGACAAAATCCAGCAACCTGTCTTGATGCAAACACTCAAAAAGATAGGAATTGAAGGAAACTTTCTTAACATAATAAAGGGCATATATGAAAAATCCACAGCTAACATTGTACTCAATGGTGAAAGATTGAAAGCTTTCCCATTAAGATGGGAAAAAAGATAAGATAAGGTGCCCACTATCACCACTGTTGCTCAGTATAGTGCTAGAGGTTCTAGCTAGAGCAATCAGGCAAGAAAAAGAAATAAAAGGTATCCAAGGTGGAAAGGAAGAAGTAAAACTTTAGCTATTCACAGATGATATACTCCTATAGCTAGAAAATCCTGGAAAATCTAGAACAAAGCTACTAGATCTAATAAACAAATTCAGCAGTGGCAGGATACAAGATTAATATGTAAAAATCAGTAGTGTTTCTATGCACTAGTACTGAGCAATCTGAGGAAGAAGTCACAATATTCACAATAGTGACAAAAAGAATCAAATTTTTATGAATAAACTTAACCAAGAACATAAAGCTCTTTTATTCAGAGAACTACTATGTAGTGCTAAAAGAAATCAAAGTCCTAAATAAATGAAAGAGCATTCCATGTTCGTGGATGGTAAAATTAAATATCATTAAGATGTCATTTCTACCCAAATTGATGTACAGAGTCAATGCAATTCCAATAAAAATTTCAACATCCTTTTTAAAAATAAATTGGAAAACCCACCTACTCAATTTATTTAGAAGGCTAAGAAGCACTAAAATAACCAGAAACATCTTGAAAAGGAAGAACAAAGTTGGAGGACTCTTACTTCCGGACTTTAAATCATATTATCTAGCTACAGTGGCAAAACAAACAAACAAATGAAAAACAGCATGGTACTGGCATGAAGATAGGCACATAGACAAATGGAACTGAATTGATGGTTCAGAAACAAACCCTCATGTCTATGGTCAAGTGATTTTTGAGAAGGCTATCAAACCCACCCCATTGTGTCTGAACAGTATATTCAACAAATGGTGCCGGGAGAACTGGATATTCATAGCCAGAAGAAAGGAAGAAGACCCTTATCTCACATCTTTTACAAAATTAACTACAAATTAATCAAAGACCTAACTATAAAAGCTAGAACCATAAAACTCCTAGAAGAAAATTTAGGGAAACATCTTCTAGACCTAATGGTAGGTGGTCATTTCTTAAACCTTAACCAAAAGCATGAACAACAAAAGAAAAAGTGGATAAATGGGACTGCCTCAAACTTAAACACCTCTGTGATTCAAAGAACTTTGTCAAGAAGGTGAAAAGACAACCCACTCAATGGAGAAAATATTTTGAAACCGCATACTCAATAAGGGTTTGATTTCTATTCTATATAAAGAGATCTTGCAACTCAACAATAAAAGAGTGAGAAATCCAATTTTAAAATGGACAAAAAACTTACATAGATATTTCTCCCAAAAGGAAATACAAATGGCCAAAAGGACATGAAAAAATGTTCGATATCACTGCCTATTAGGGAAATACAAATCCAAACTACAGTGAGATAGCATCTCACATCACATAGAATGGCCATGATTAAAAACAAAACAAAACAAAAGAAAAAACAGAAAACAACAAGTGCCAAAGAGGATGTGGAGAAATAGGAACACTCCTTCACTGTTGGTGGGAATGTAGAATGTTGGATCCTCTTCGGAAGACAATTTGGTGGTTCCACAGGAAGGTAAATTGGTAGAATTGACCTGAATATAGAACTGCCATATGAGCCAGCAATTCCTCTACTAGGAATATATCCAGAAGAACTGAAAACAGTGACATGACATTTGCACACAGTGCTCATAGTGCCATTATTCACAATTGCCAAAAGATGGAAACAACCCAAGTGTCAATCACAGTGAGTGGATAAGCAAAATGTGATACACACATATGATGGAATACTATGCTCCTTAAAGAAGAAATGAAATTGGGACACATATGATAACATGGATGAACCTTGAGGACATTATGCTGAGTGAAATAAGCCAGACATAAAAGGACAAATATTGTATAGTCTCACTAATATGAACTAAATACAAAGAATAAACACATGGAATTAAAACCTAGACCTATTGGAGATAGGATGAAACTGAGAAGGGGTACTGATGTTTAATGTATGTAGAATTTTCAATGTGCTTGGCTGTAAAAGTGTGAAAAAGGATAGAGATGATGGTAACACATTATAGTGAGTACAAGTAACACAGCTGGTTTTTAAATAGGACTGTGGCTGAAAGGGGTAGTCTAGGCAAATAAATGTCAATTGAAAGAAGGCTAGAGAATAATCTAAGGATGGAATGACAGTGAACCCAAAGGTAGATGAAGATTGTGGTTAATAATACAAATGCAAGAATGTACTTCTATGAACTAGAACAAATGTGCGTCACTATTACAAGGTGGTAAGAATATAGTGATGCAAGGGAAAAACATAATTAACGTAATATAGACTATATTTAACAGCAATATTGTAATTTCTTGCATTAATGTTAAAGAATGTAATATAAATTGATCTGCTCCTCTGGGCGTATTAGATTGTATTGGATTCAGAGGTTTCACTTTTACTTGAAGGGGACAGGGACTCACAGAGAAAATGACATGGCAGAGGAGGTTTGGAGTTTTGATGCTGGAATCTTGGATGCTGGAGCCCTGGGAAGTAAACACACAGGAGAAAAACACAGAGGAATAGAGACAGCTCCATAGACATGGAAGAGGCCCCAGGAAGTGAGAGGATCCATTCCCTGATCATTTACAGCTGACCTTTTGGAGAGACCAGAGCAGCTCTACTTCAAGTGAAATGAGTCCCAGGAGAGAGACAAGAGTTATCACAGCCAACAGCTGATATTGGAAGAAGCTGGGACAACGGAGCCTTAAGAGGAAGAGGAAGACTGGACACTTGCAGACATTGGCAGCCATCTTACTCCAATACATGGCAACAGACCTTGGTGAGGGAAGTAACTTACACTTTATGGCCTGGTAACTGTAAGCTTCTACCCCAAATAAATACCCTTTATAAAAGCCAAGAGATGTCTGGTATTTTTGCATCAGCTCCCCTTTTGCTGACTAAGACAAATGCAAAGGGTCAATAATAGGGAGGTATGGGATTTTTTCTTTTGGACTAAGGAAAACGTTGAAAGGTGTACATGGGCGATGACTATACAACTCTGTGATGAAAGTTAGGGACGCTGAGCATACAGTTTAAATAGAATGTACAAGGCGCGGAACTGTAGAACACAATAAACCATGTGGTGGAAGACGGACTACGGTTAACAGTAAAATATGAATGCCCTCTCATGAAATATAACAAATGTACAACACTAATATAGTGTGTTAATAATAGGGGCTGTATGGGGGGAATAAACAAGTGTACTCTATGGGCTTTAGTTAGTGGTAATAGTCTGATAGTGTTCTTTCATAATCTGTAACAAATGCTTCACAACATTATAAGATGTTGGCAGAGGGGTGATGTATGGGAATCCTGCACATTATGCATGATTGTTTTGCTCACAACGTCTCTAATTAAAAAAATAAATAAATAGATACTTGTCATTAGATTTAGGGTTCAAACAGATAAGCCAGAATTAACCCATCTTGAGATCCTTAACTTCATTCTATCTGCAAAGACCCCTTTTCCAAATTAGATCACATTGACAGGTCCTGGAGCTTAGGACATGGACATAACTTTTTAAGGGCCACCATTCAACCCACTAAGACAGATGGGTAGACTAGATAGATAGGTAGATAGATAGGTAGATAGATAGATAGATAGATAGATAGATAGATAGATAGATAGATAGATAGATAGATAGATAGATAGATAGATAGATAGATGATGGATGGATGGACATAGTTAGACAGACCAAGCTATACAAAATTATAGACTCAATTTGGAACATGAAAATTTAGAATCTTCTTTATGAGATCTCATCACCACCTTGTAAATAATAACAGCCATAGTGCATGAATCACTCCTCTCTTTGGAGGAAAGAAACCAAGGGAGGGCCCCATAATCACACAGAAAGCAACACCAGGTAAAGCCAAATGAACCACAGACTATCCACATGCAGACTTGTCAGCTCCTAATAGGACAGTCAGGGTTTTCAGCAGCTCCCTTGCAAAGGTGTTCTTGGAACAGGCTTCTCATCTGGAAGCAGAACAATTCTGTTCGACCTACTTTCACTGACTCGCCTTCTGTGGGATTTCACCTTTCCATCTCAACACATGACAGGACTCAGAACCTACACATGGGAAGCCTTTGCCGTTGAGATCCCCTTCCACAATCCCAAGTCCTGCCAATGCCAATGCTGAACGAAGCAGGAAGAATCACTTTAAAATTGGCCCCCTTGCAGGTTTTCACCAATGCCTTATCATTCACCTAATTATCGGTGTCTGAAAACCAAGGTTTTGGAACCATCCTAATTTAGCTTCTTTTTCCCACCTGGCTGCCTGCTTTCCTCAAGTTTAAATAATCCAAAATGTAAGTGTGGGTGGGTGGATAGGGAAAAGAAAGTCTAAGGAAAAAAAATAGCCTGCCTGACATTTTGTTATGCTATTAAATCTCCCTCCCTCATAGTTCTCTGTGAATGTCGATTTAAATATTCAACTTTTGATCTGCAGTTGATGCGTCTTCCTCCCTGCAGACCAGGAATTTTGAAAGGTTAGAGGCAAACTGCCTCAAAATCATAGTATCTTAAGGGTTGGGAAGCCAGGCTGTGTCCCCTCCAGCTTAATACCTTTGTGCATTTGTGCAGTTGGTAAGCAGACCCCGGCCACTGAGCCTCCATCAACAAGGGTCCAAATGACTGCAAGGGGCCTTTTCTTTTTTTTCATTTTTCAATGAACATGATATTTTGAAACTGAAGTTGAGATATTAATAAAGTCTGTTTATGGAATGAAGATCTGAATGATCTGGAATTTTCAGCCTCAATTTGGAATGATAATTGTTCCTGCAGCTATATTCTGCTGACTGCTTCAGGGCAACAAAGAATCTTTTTTTTTTCAAAGTAAAGGTCACTTTATTATTCTTTTCTGCCCTGCTATTTTTACTGTCTGTGTCCATTCACTGTGTGATCTTCTGTATCTATTTCTCTTTTTGTCTTCTCTTCTCGTTTCTCCTGCGGGATTCACCGGGATTCAATCCTGGGGACCTCTGATGTGGAGAGAGTTTCCCTGTCAACTGCACCACCTCAGTTCCTTGTTTCTGTTGCGCTTCACCTTGGCTCTCCCCTTCATCTCTCTTTTGTCGTGCCATCATTGCTGCGTGACTCATTTGCGCAGGCACTGGCTCACCGCGTGGGCACTGACTCACTGCGCAGACACTTGGCTTGATGCGCAGGCACTCGGCTCGTCACACGGGCACTGGCTTGCCACGCAGGCACTGGCTCACCACGCAGGCTCTCACATGGGCACTCCGCTCACCATGCAGGCACTCAGCTTGCCACATGGGCACTTGCGTGGGCACTCACCTCACCACACAGGCACTTGGCTCACCAAGAAGCACCCACATGGGCACTCAGCTCAGTGCGTGGGAACTCGGCTCATCGCATGGGCACTTGGCTCAACACGTGGGCACTTGGTTCGCCACGCAGGCACTGGCTCACCACACAGGCACGCTTTCTTTTCTTGTTTTTCACCAGGAAGCCCCAGGGATTGAACCCAGGTTCTCCTGTATGACAGGCAGAGGCTTTATCACTTGAGCTACATCTGCTTCCCCCAAAGCATCTTAATTAGTGGGTGGGGAGCACTTTCAAGATGAGTTAAAACAAACCAGGTAGAGTCCTATGGAAAATGGTATAAAGCTTCAAAATATTTTTCAAATTTTATCTGAGTGTGGAGCCAAATGTGGTGGAAATTCCAGCACTGGGTTGGAGTCCTAGCAAGCCCATGAACTGATGCATGACTGTGGGCAAGCTGCTTTAACCTCTCTGGACCTCAGCATTTTCATCTGTAATCTGAGACAGGCGTTGATGCTTGCCTTACAAGGGGGAGTGTGAGGGACACAAAAGAGACCATGCAAAGTGCCTCACTGCCACTGGCACACAGCAGCTGTGAGTCCTCAATCCCAACCTTCCTACATTTTTTCCTAGGAGCTTTGTGGTTCTAACTTTTATATTCAGGTCTTTGATCCATTTTGGGTTAATTTTTGTATAACATGTGAGATAGGGGTCCTCTTTCTTTCTTTTAGCTATGGATATCCAGTTCTCCGAACACCAATTTTTGAAAAGACTGCTCTGTCCCAGCTGGGTGGGTTTGACAGTCTTGTCAAAAATCACCTGATGCCAGCACCATCAGCTATTTGTTTGGGTTTTGTTTTTTTGGTTTTTTGTTTGTTTGTTTGTTTTACTATTGTAGCTGGGTAATATGATTTAAAGTCTGGAAGTAAAAGTCCTCCAACTTTCCCTTTCCTTTCTAAGATGTTTCTGGTTATTCAAGGCTCCTTACTCTTCCAAATACATTTGATAATTGTATTTTCCATTTGTTTAAAAAAGTGCTGGTGGAATTTTTATGGGATTGCATTGAATCTGTTTATCAGTTTGGGTAGAATTGACATCTTAATGATGTCTTCCAATCCATGAGCATGGAATGTTCTTCCAATTATTTGGGCCTTTTTTTTTTTTTTTAATTTTTAACAATGTATTGTAGTTTTCTGAATACAGATGCTTTACATCCTTGGTCAAGTTTACTACTAAATATTTGATTCTTTTAGTCACTATTGTAAATGGAATTTTTTCCCTTACTTCCTCCTCAGATTGCACATTATTAATGTATAGAAATACCACTGATTTTTTTGTACTGATCTGACACTTAATTGAAATCATTTATTAGCTTTATTAACTTTGCTGCAAATTTTTGTGACTTTCTCGGTATAGGATCATATCATCTGCAAATAGCAAAAGTTTTACTTCTTCCTTTCCGATTTGGATGCCTTTTATTTATTTTTCTTGCCTGATTGCTCTAGCTAGAACCTCTAGCACTATATTGAACAACCTTGGTGATAGCAGGCATCCTTGTCTTGTCACTGATTGCAACAGGAAAGCTTTCAGTCTTTTACCATTGAGTACAATGTTAGCTCTGGGTTTTTCATATATGACCTTTTCAGGTTGAGAAAGTTTCCTTCAATTCCTATCTTTTGTAGTACTTTTATCAAGAAAGGATGCCAGATTTTGTCAGATGCCTTTTCCGCATCAATCAATAGGACCATGTGGTTTTTCTTCTTTGATTTGTTAATGTAGTGTATTATACTGATTGATTTCTTGTATTGAACGAACTCAAATGCCCGGTATAAAAGACACTTGATCGTGATGAATAATTTTTTGAGTTTGTTGCTGGATTCAAATAGTGAGTATTTTGTTGAGGATTTTTGCATCCATATTCATTAGGGAAATGGGTCTGTAGTTTTCTTTTTTCATAATATCTTATAACTGACTTTGGTAGTAGGGTGATATTGTCTTCATAAATGAATTTGATAGCTTTCCTTATTGTTCAATTTTTTGGAAGAGCTTGAATAAGATTAATATTAAATCATCTTTGAATGCTTGGTAGAACTCACCTGTGAAATACCCTGGTGCTGGCTTTTCATTTTGGGGAGTTGCTCAATGATTTTCAATCTCTTTACTTGTGATTGGTTTGTTGAGGTCTTCTATTTCTTCTAGGATCATTGTAGGTTGTTTGTACTTTCCTAGGAATTTTTCCATTTCATCTACATTGTCTAGTTTGTTGGCATACAATTATTCATAGTATTCTTTTATGATTTCTATTATTCCTGTGGGATCAGTAGTAAAGTCCCCATTTTCTTTTCTGATTTTATTTGCATAGTCTCTCTTTATTTCTTTGTCAGTCTAGTTAAGGGTTTGTTCATTTTGTTAATCTTTTTGAAGAACCAGGTTTTGGTTTTGTTAATGCACTCTATTGGTTTTTTTTTTTTTTCAATCTCAATTTCATTTATTTCTGCTCTGATATTTCTTATTTCATTCCTTCTGTTTGCTTTGGGAATAGTTTGCTGCTCTTTTTCTAGTTCCTTCAACTGTGTAATTAGGTCATTAATTTTAGCTCTTTCTTCTTTTTTAATGTAATCATTGAGAGCTATAAATTTCCCTTTCAGCACTGCCTTCACTGCATCCCATAGGTTCTTATATGTTGTGTTCTCATTTTCATTCGTCTCATGGTATTTATTGATTACTCTTGCAAATTTTTCTTTGACCCATTGATTATTTACGAGTGTATTGTTTAATCCCCATATAGTTGTGAATTTTCCCCTTTTCTGCCTTTCATTGGTTTCCAACTTTATTCCATTGTGATCATAGAAAATGCCTTGTATAATTTCGATCTTGATGATTTTATTGAGATTTGCTTTGTGACCCAACCTAAGTTCTATCCTGGAGAAAGATCTGTTAGCACTTGAGAAGAATATATATCCTGCTCTTTCGGGATGCAATTTTCTGTATGTCTATTAGATTTAGTCCATTTATCATATTATTCAAGCTCTCTGTTTCTTTATTGATCCTCTGCCCAGATATTCTAGCCAATGCTGAGAGTATTATGTTGAAGTCTCCAACTATTATTGTGGAAATATTGATTACTCCCTTAAGATTTGCCAAGGCTTTTCTCATGTATCTTGGGGCATCCTGGTTAGTTGCACATACATTTATGATTGTTATTTCTTCCCAGTTAATTGCCCCTTTTATTAATATGTAATGCCCGTCCTTGTGTTTAATAACAGTTTTGCTTTTAAAGTCTATTTCATCTTATATAAATATAACTACTCTAGTTTTTTGTTGTGGTTGTTTGTTTTTTGTTTGTTTGTTTGTTTGTTTGTTTGTTTGTTTGGTCACTGCATGCATGGATAATATTTTTCCAGCCTTTCATTTTCAATCTATTGGTATACTTGGGTCTAGGGTAAGTCTCTTGTAGACAGCATATAGATGGCTCATATTTTTTTATCCATTCCTACAGTCTGTTTCTTTTGATTGGGGAGATTAATACATTAATATTCAATGTTATTACTGTAAAGGAAGTTCATATTTCACCCATTTTGAACTTTGGGTTTTATCTATCATATTTTATTTTCACCACTCATTTGACATTTTTAGTTCTTCATTTCTAGACTCTCTTTCCAAGTCTCTCTCTCATGTCTTTTCTTTTCAGACTGTAGTACTCCCTTTAAGATTTCCTGCAAAGCTGGTCTCTTGATTACAAGCTCTCTCCATTTCTGTTTATCTGTGAATATTCTGAACTGACTCTCATTTTTGAAAGACAATCTTGCTGTTTCTCTCTTGCAGTATGTTAAATATACCACTGCCTTCTTGTCCCATGGTTTCTGATGAGAAATTGGCACTTAATCTTATTGGGTATCCTTTACACGTTATGCATTGTTTTTCTCTTACTGCTTTCAGAATTCTCTTTTCTTTGCTATTTGAAATTCTGATGAATATATGTCTTGGAGTTGGTCTATTCTGATTTATCAGATGGGAGTATGTTGTGCTTCTTGGACAAAGAAATCTATGTCCTTCAATAGGTATGGGAAATTTTTTTATGATTATTTCTTTATGTATTCCTTCTGCCCCCTTTCCCTTCTCTTCTCCTTCTGGGACACCCAGGACATGCATGCTTGCATGTCTCTTGCTGTCCTATAGTTCCCTGAGACCCTGTTCATTTTTTTCCATTGCCTTCTTCATCTGTTCTTTTGTAGGATTTCTTTCAGAGACCATGTCTTCAAGCTCACCAATCCTTTCTTCTGCCTCCTCAAATATGCTGCTATATGCCTCCAGTGAATTTTTTATTTCATTTATTGTGCTTTTCATTCCCATAAGATCTGCTATGTTTCTATGTATGATTTCAAATTCCTCTTTGTGCTCACTCAATGTCTTTATCTCTTTAGCCATCTTATTGAATTTATTCAGAACACTTATTTGAACATCTACGACTAGTTGTCTTAACTCCTTTGTGTCATCTGAAGGTTTACCTTGTTCCTTTGACTAGGCCATATCTTCCTGTTTCTTGGTATGGATTGTAAATTTTTTTTGGTGTCTTGGCATCTGTCTTACTAGATGTAGTTATTTTGGGCACAGTTTCTCTTTTTTGTTTAGGACTTTCTTACCTTTTCTCCCTTGCTGGTTGCATAGTAGGAGCTGGGGATATAGTTGGTGCTATAAGCTGTGGAGACTGAAGCTGCCATCAACTGATGAAGCTTTTCCCTCCTTTCTCCTCTGCCAAGGGTAAGGACAGAGCCACAGTCATGTGTAATAATCCAAGTCATGTGGGCCATGACTGACTGTAATTGCTCAGAGAGACTGCTGAAGCTTCATGTCCCTTCCTCCCCTGTCTAGGGCAGGGATGGATCTGCAGATGTGGGCAACAATCTATGTTGTGTGGGTTCAAAATGACTGCAGTTGGCCAG
Source organism: Dasypus novemcinctus (assembly GCF_030445035.2). Classification (NCBI taxonomy): domain Eukaryota; kingdom Metazoa; phylum Chordata; class Mammalia; order Cingulata; family Dasypodidae; genus Dasypus; species Dasypus novemcinctus. Next base: position 145,423,458 of record NC_080675.1, read on the forward strand.
GTTGACTCACCTTGCACCAACCTCCCTCTTCCCCTGCCAGGGGAGGGTATGGAACTTCTGCAGTGCCCAAAAATCTAATCCATGTGGGCTGAATGCACCTGCAGTTGCCCTGAGAGACTGAGGGAGTACTGTCCCTTCTGCCCTTTAGGTGGTGGGGATGAAATCACAGTTGCCCAACAATTCAGTCTGTGTAGGCCAAGAGTGCCTGACATTGCCTGGAAATGCTGAAGAAACACCAGCCCCCTCCTATCCTATTGGGTGGTGTGGGTGGATCCACAGGCACACAACAGTTCAGTCCCTGTAGGTCAAAAGTACCTCTCATTGTCTGGAGAGACTCCACAGGTACCTACCAGTCTAATCCATGCAGGTTGAAAGTGCCTGCTGTTGCCCAGATAGACTGAGGAAACACCAGCCCCCTCCTATCCTATGGCGGGAGGGCAGGGGTGGAGATGGAATTGAAGGCACTCAACAAATTAGTTTGTGCCTACTGAAAGTGCCTGCAGTTCTCCAGAGTCTGAGGAAACACAGCTTCTCTCCTATCCTATTGAGGTGCAGGGATGGAGCTACAAGTGCTTGACTATTCAGTCTATGCCAACTGAATGCACCTGCAGTTACTCGGAGAGACTGGTGCAGGTCTTGCCAGCTTCCTCCCTGCTGAAGATGGGCTGGAGCTAAGGCAAGGCTGCATTTGAATCAGGGTGGAAAGAAGCCTGTCCCTCCCTTCGCTGTGATTTTCAATCAGCCCCACTTTCCCTCATGCTGGGCATGAAGTTAAAAAAGCAACTACTGGCCTCTTTCCAACTTGGACAGGTTCAAACTTTAGCTTTTCTTAGGATTATACTCTAGTCAGCCAAATTTACTAACCAGTTGTTGAAATTGGTGGCCAACTGTCTCTTCTGAAATGGAGCTTCCTATTCTAGCCATGGAATAGTTTCTGAGGTGGCTTGTGCTGCCAGTGAAGGATGGACACTGCAGATGGGCAGTCTCATTCCATTCTTTTCACAGATGTTGCAGGATGCTCTTCTGGTTTCCTGGGCCCCTGTAGCAGTTTGATATAATTGATGAATTCCAAAAAGAAATCATGGATTTTGCTTGTAATCTGATCTGTATCTGGGCATGATTGAGTTATGATTAGGGCTTTGATTGGGCTGCATCATTAGGGCCTTGACTCCCCACCCTTGGTGGGTGGGGTCTCACAGATAAAAGGCATGGCAAAGGACAGAGTTGGAGCTTTTGATGTGAGGGTTTTCTAATGTTGGAGTTTGATGCTGAAGCCTTAAGCTGGAGCCCTGGAAAGTTAGCACACAGAGAAAAGAGGAGCCAGCGCCAGTAAGGAAGGAACCTTGAGCCCAGAGAAAAGCAAGCCCCAGGAATGCAGGAACCCAGAAAGCCTGAACCCTTGCAGATGTCAGCAGCCATCTTGCTCCAAATAGACTTTGGTGAGGGAAGTAACTTATGCTTTATGGTCTGGTATCTGTAAGCTCTTACCCCAAATAAATACCCTTTATAAAAACCAACTAATTTCTGGTATTTTGCATCAGCACCCCTTCGGCTGACTAATACAGCCCCCCAAACAGGTGCTTAGATAGTTCTGGGTGATTTCCATCTGCCCTGTAGGAGAAGCTGACTCTTGAAGCACCTTACTCAACTGCCATTGTGCCCCTCCTCTCAAAAGTTTGAAGCTTCCATTCCTCTGGAGTAACAGAAACTGAATTTCACTTAATTTAGGGGCCTTTCCCCACTTTCTCTAAGGTTGTATTTGAGATCCAAGGGACTTATAGGGAACAAAATTTTAGAAGGAAGCAGAGATCTTTTAAGTCCTCAATATCACTGAGACAGGCAAGATGTGTATTGTCCCATTGAGACCTCCGTCGATGGACATCAATTTTCTCTCGGCTACCTCTGTTCCTGTCTGGGGCTCCCGGCAATTATTCTGTGGTTGCATGATAAGGACTGAGAAATGCTGTGACCCCCCCTGCCCAGACACCCCACACAGCCATCAGTTGCTGGGATCCTGCCACCTCTCAAAACTCTACCGGGGAAACAGGGCACCGGTGTCTGTCCTCTTAGACCCCACATATCTGCCAGGGCCTCAGCAGAATTCGGTCACCTTACCCTAGACCCTCCCTCCTGCCTCTCTGATGAGTACTTCATCAGTCAGGGTCCAGTCAGGTAGTTCAACAGGATTTAGTATCAGGAATTAGTTGTACAGGCATTAAAGGACTGAAGGTAGAAAAGGAACATCACAGTTATACAAAGCTAGGAACTGCTGGACCCAGCGACAACCCCTAGGCCTGGAGGAACAAAGGAAAGACGGTAGCAGCCCGCTTGTGCTGACACCACAGGAAACTGAAGCTGAGACTCAGATCTCTGAGGGGGAGCTTGAGCCAAAGCCGCTGTGCTGGAGGAGCTCAGAAGGCAGATCTCACAAAGTTAGAACTCATACCACTTAGAAGGGGGCACTGCCCATCTGCTGGTGGCACCTCTGAAGCACGAGGTCATCTGATTCTCGAGGTAGTGGAAGTCTTGCTCTTCCCATGATATTTTCTTTCAAATAATTTGTCTCTGTTGCAAGTTTTTTTTATTACTTAAGGTAAAATTCACACAACATAAAACTAACCATTTCAAAAGGTGCAATGTATTGAAATTTGTACATTTGCAATGTCATGCAACCATCACTTCTGTTTAGTTCCAAAACATTTTCATCACCCTAAAAAGAAAAATAAGTATCTTCTCATTCCCCCTCCCCCCAGCCCTTGGAAAACATTAATCCACATCCTGTCTTTATGGATTTATCTATTCTGTATATTTCCTATAAATGGAATCATACAATATGTGACATTTTATGTCTGGCTTCTTCTACTTAGCATGATTTCAAGCTTCATCCATGTTGTAGCATATATTAACACTTCATTCCTTTTCATGACTGACTTTTTTCCATTTATGGATATGTGAACAGTGCTGCTAAGAACATTTTTATACACATTTTTGCTTTAATAACTGTTTTCATTTCTTTTAGGCACATACCTAGGAGTGTAATTTGGGGGTCATATGGTAATTGTATGTTTAACTTTTTGAGAAACCACCAAACTGTCTTCCACAGTGACTGCACCATTTTATATTCCCACCAGTAATACTCATAAGTTCTAATTTCTCTACTTCCTCACCAAATAACACGTTATTTTCCTTTTAAAAAAAAAAATTGTAATGTTCCAGTGGGTGTGAAGTTGTATCTCATTGTGGTTTTGATTTGCATTTCCCTAATAATTGATGATGGTGAGCCTCTTTTCATGTGCTTATTGGACATTTGTCTATCTTCTTTGGAGAAATGTCCTGCAAGAACTTTGTTTTTTAATTGGGCCTTTTGTCATTTTGTGGTTAAGTTGTAAGAGTGCTTTATTCTGGATAATAGACCTCTATCAATATATGATTTGCATATTGTGGGTACTTTTGTAATATATTCTACACCTGGTCTAAAGGCCTGTTAGCTTGACTCCTAGAGACATGATCTTATTCTACCCAACAGCAGTGGGTTTAGAAATGCAGGAACACTGGGCTGTGTTGGCTTGGGGAGGCAAAAGATGGTAAAAGATGATTGTCTTTGTGCCTGAGTGGCCTGAATTATACTGTATGCCCTTTGTAATCACTCTTTATAGTGTAACCCTGCAATTGGCAGAGGGTATCTGGCTCTGACGAGGTGATCCCTGGCCAATAATCACACCTACCCAGATGTAGACCTGTCCTAGTTTTAAGCTTAGAAATGTCTTCCTTGATTAAGTACATAAAAGACAACAGCTCCAGTCTTAGTAAATAGAACTGCATGAGTCTTCAGTACATAAAACTGGGTACAAATGGGGTAGTTGAGCTTTGAAACGATCTGATGTCACACTCATGCAAACTTATCATGCACAAGTGTGAGCCAATTACATGTGCACCTCTATCTGTCCTAAATAATGTTGCTCATCTCTCTGCTCTGTGTCCTGACTGCACTGGCCCCCTTCTGTTTACTTTAGATAAGTCAACACTGTTTGACTTACCCAAGTGATGTCTGTGTCTGGGATTTCCTTTAATCTGAGTCTACTATTGGCATTTGTCAATACAGTACAGTGGTAGTGCAATTTTCCATTATCTGAAAGGCTTAAGTTTTGAAATGCAAAAAGTGAAGGGGAACAAATCCTTGTCTTTTTGAATTTTTGCTATCATCTCTCCAGAAGTAATAAATACAGATTGGCCTAGGTGCTTCAAAGTAGAGGGTAGCATGAGGAAGAGATACACCACTGTTACTTTTTGAATGTGTTTTTAATTTGTAATATTACATGCACATACCAGGTTCATAAAACAAAGATGTGCAGCTACAAAGAGAAATCCCTGCAGTCACCATCCTGGACAAGAAATAGAGCTCCCAGAGTCTCCTTATGCCCCTCTATGTCATTAGCATGCATCTTCCCTGCAAATGTAACCAACTTCCTGACTCTGTGGTTTGGACAGAATCAACATGACTATGCTAGAAACTTTCTTCCCAAATCTCTCATTGCCTATAGAGTAGCTTAGAGTTGCCACACCCTAACCCCCCTCCAATTTTTTTCTTGTGCAAGACTTGGAAGGCAGAAGTGAAAAACAGTAGCCATTACTTTCTGAAGGTCATGGCTAGATGTGATGGCATTCAGGTGCAGAGGTTCCTGTGGATGCCAGCTTGTCCTTACTTTCCCCTGCTCTACATCCTGCTCTCCTTTCTGATGCCAAACCAACAGCAACCCCAGTTTACAACCAGATATTCAGCTGCAAGCTTTCAGACATGGCAGCTGTGCAGAGGTACCAGCCTTCCATAGGCTTCTCCCCACTCTAGCAATCCTTCACAGCCCCATTCCAATAGTTCTGTGTGCCTTTCTTCCAGAGTCCCCTGAAAGCGCTGACGTGTCCACCCATGCCAGTGCTTCAGGAGGTTGGTTGGTGACATTTGTTGATCCTTCAACTCCCCTTTTCCACCTATACCCCACAGCATCTCCCACAACTGCGTCAGGTCTAATTGCTCTAGCATCCCACATTGCATGATATTCATACAATTTGCTTCCCTGACAGGATACTTACTGGTAACAGTTTTCATGGTAATGACTTCCTTGCTTTTCTTTACAGTGTTATTATTAAATAAGCATCAACCTCTAAACACTATAGTTTACTATTGTCTGTTCTTTTTTTAAAAAACAGTATATGAATGGAATCATTTAATATGCTTCATTTTGTGTCTAGCTTTATTTACAAAACATTATGTTTGCAAGTTTCAACTGATTGCTGTGTGAAGCTCTGGCTCATTCATTTATTTTGCTATGAGAAGTTCTTGGTTTGAATAGCTCACACTCTATTGGTTCTATTGTTGGTGAACATTTGAGTTGTCCATTTGGACAATTATGAATAATGCTGCTATAAACATTCTTGTATATGTCATCTAATGCACATGAATGTGGGTTGTGTTTTTTTGGTGCATGTATTTGGGGTGTAGATACTGGATCATTGAGTATGTGTATCTTCAAATTTTGAGAGAAAAGCAAACTGTTTTTCAAAGTGGTTTTACCAGTTTACATTCCCACCAACATCACATTTACTATTATTGATTTTTTTCATTTTAGCCATTGTGTAAGTGAAGCTCATTTAGTTTTTAAGTTGTATTTCCTTGAAAATGCTGATATTTATTAATTATTTTTGAAGGGTCTTTTTCGGTCTCCTGGCATTTTACCACAAGGTGTCTGTTTTGTTTGCTTGCTGTTTTTCATTGATTTGGAGGAGTTCTTTACATATTTTGAATATAAGTCCTTGCATTTCTGGGATAAAGTCCATGTGGTGATTGTGTGTTATCTCTTTTAGATATTGCTGGATTCAATTTGCTAAAATTTAAAAAAAAAATTTGGCTCTATTCATGAGGGATATTGTCCTGCAATTTTATTTCATTCCATTTTTATGGTATCATTCACAGGTTTGAATATTAGAGTTATGTTGACCTCAGAAAATTAGCTAAATAGTGTGGTGGTTTGGTGCTAGGCATACCCTAGAAAAACACGTTCTTAAACTTGGTCCACTCCTGTGGCTGTGAACCCATTGTGAGTAGGACCTTTTTGATGAGGCTACCTCAGTCAGGATGGGTCATAATCCTACTGTTGGAGTTCTTTCTAAGTGGAATGAAATTCAAACAGAGGGAGAGAGAGAAAGCCACGGGAAGCAAGAAGCTGAAACTCAACAGAAGCCGGAAGGGACCAGAAAGGCCAGAAGAGGCTGCTATGGGCATTGCCATGTGACAAGCTGAAAACAAGGATGGCTGGCAGCCAACCGCAGAACACCAGTCTTCAGGAAGCAGCATTGCCTTGATGATGCCCTGATTTGGACTCTTTTTTCTAACCTAACAAATTCCCATTGTTTAAGTTGACCCATGGAATGACATTTGCTTGAGCATGCCAGGAAACTAAAACAGAGAGCAATCCCACCTTCTTCTATTTCTAAAAGATTTTATATAAGATTGGTATTATTTCATCCTTAAATTTTCTTAATAGAATTTACTAATAAAGCTATCTGAGACTGGAGTTTTCTTTGTGGGAAGGTTTTTTCTTTTAAATAATAAATTAAATTTATTTAATAGATTTAGGGCTATTCAGAGTTTCTGTTTCATCTTGTTTCCGTTTTCATAAATGATATTTTTCAAAGAAAGTATCCATTTTTCTAAAGTTTTAAATTTGTTGGCATCCAATTATTTATAAAGTAGTATTATAGTAATAAATCTTTCATTCCTCATATTGGTCATTTGTGTTCTCTTTTTTCTGGATCAGTCTAGCTAGGCATTTATCCATTTTTGTTCATCTTTTCAAAAAACAACTCTAGGCCTTGTTAATTTTTTGTATTATTTGCCCTTTTTATATTGTTTGTGTTTTTATCTTATTTTTTTCCTCCTACTTACTTTGGATATACTTTGCTTTACTTTTTCCCCTAGCTCTTTAAAGTATGACCTTGGGCATTGATTTTGAACCTTCCACTTTTTTCTAATATAAGCATGTAAAGCTATATATTTCCCTCTAAGCACTGCTTTAGCTAAATCTCACAAATTTAGATGTTGCATTCTCATTATCTTTAGTCTGAAACATTTTTTAATTTCCATGTGATTTCTTCTCTGACCCATGGATTATATACAACTGTTTTGTTTAATTTCCAATATATGTGTCTTTTTTTTCTCTAGATCTCTTATTCTTATTATTCTGAAAGTCCCAAATTTTGGTTTCATCTGTCTGAGTTTTTGTTCTCCCCTGATAGTCTTTATCATTTTATTAGCTCTCCGAACTCCTCAAACAGATTTTTAAATGTAATTTTTTGCCTGGTTTTTCTCACTGTGCTAAGTGGGAGAATTAGGCCAAATTACCTAATCGGTCATTATGAGAAACTACTATATTTACTTTTACAAATATGCATTATTCAGACAAAGCTGGGCATTTAACAAAAAATATTCCTGAAGTTATTTTGGTAGAATTTTTCTGTATAGGATGAACTGGCTGTCTTCTCAAAACACTCGTCTTAAAGGGCTAAGTGAGGTGACATACTGAAGAGGCTGAAATGCACTGAGTATGTAATAATGGCATTCTCTTTTCCTGTCCCCAAACCAGCTGGCCCAAATTTCCTTCATTATCTTGGGAAGTCTTGGGGAAGGCTCTCAATAATACTGAAAAATAGAGAAATAGAAAGACTGGGGAAAAACAGAGTTTATAAAAGGAATGATTTAGGAAACATATTTGTACAATTTAAAGCTTTGCGAAAGATCTCTGTTATTTGCTTTGAGGCTCACAATGTTTTACAAAATTGATGGGGCAAATATACTCAGTTTATATGAGTCATGAAGAAACTAAAGTTAAGAGATCGTGTATGTGCCTCAGTGCCCAGTCCAGTGCATTTCTCTCACGGTACCTTCTAGATGTTCCAGTTACTATGAAAGAGGGTCAAAATGTGTGTGTATGTGTATGTGCATGTGCATGTATCACTTTACAGTGTGCAAATCCCCAACCCTGCACTCATTTCCTCATCTAATTCTCACAATGACCATGTCTTGCCGTTTCACAGGGGAGGAGCCCAGTGCATCAGAGAGGCCAGGAAGCCAGGCCAGCAACACAGGCTACCAGCTGCAAAGCAGAGGCTGAACTCGGGCCTTCTGACAAGTCAGGGGGTCTTGTGCTCACAGTTTTTAAATGCACTAAGGCAGAGGAGGATATGGAAAGTAACTTGGGAGGCAGAGCATGGCCTGGTGAAAGAGCAGGGAGTGCCTTCCTCAGCCCAAGGAGGAATGCACGTGGGAGCAGCTGTGACGGGCACAGCTAGCACTCCGCCCAGGTCATTTAGTATAATCTGCAGCAATGTTGTGATTTATTGATGGCTTTTATTCCCCGCTGGGAAGGCCTGAAAATAATCAAATGAATAATGAGCTCATGAAGATGGATGCACCCGGAGCCAGCTCCCAAAGAAGGGAGTTATACTCTGGGATCCTGCCTGGAGCGGCACAGGACGATGGATGTCCCTGCAGAAGGCTGGGCCTCATTTGCTCCTTTGGCAGCGAATTGCTTTTCTCTACAGACCCAGGGAGTCTTAAGAGGTAATAGTGCTGGCATTTCCTTGTTCCGGGAGTGGAGAGGAGATGAACATTGACCACTTCAGGGATGACAAAACAGAACCTCATGGGGGGAGAAGAGCTGCATTTAAGCCCGAGGTGGCTGGCCAGAAGGCCCCCTGCTGCCAAGGATGCGTAAGGCACGGGTGGCCCCTTTCCCTGGTCACCAGCCAGGGCACTTTCCTGGCGATGCTGCCACACTGCCTTAGTTTTCTATTCCTGAATAACAAACCACTCCAAACTTAGGGCCTTAAAACAACAATCATTTTATTACCTCCAATTTCATGGATCAGAATTTGGGCAGCTTAGCAGGGACAGCTTATTTCTGCACCACATTATGTTGTCTCGGGGGGGCCCGGCCGGGGCTATAGGGTCCAAGGTGGCCCGACCCCCAGGCCTGGGCCATGGTGCTGGCTGCCGGCAGGGGCGCCCCGGTTTTCTTATACATGGTCCCTCAGCTCCCAGGGCCTCTACCTCTACAGTACCTCTCTCCAGCAGGACAGCCGGGATGCGCTTACCTTACAGCTGAGATTCAAGAGCCAAAGTGAAAACCACAGGGCCTCCTAGGCCTGGGCTCACAAGTCCCAGAAAGGCCCTCTCATGCATTCTCTCAGCCAGAGCAAGTCACAAGGCCCAGCTCAGAGTCCAGGGGTACAGACAGACACTACCTCTTGACGGAGGACAAGCAAAGCCATGGCAAAGGGCCATGGACACCGGCGTGGGAGCCACAGGACCCATTAGGAAGCAGTCTCCGAGATGGGATTTACTGCCCAGGATGTTTCTTAGGGTGCCCTGGGACCAACACCTGTGGGAGGCAAGGGAGGAAGCAGCAGCGGGCAGAGGGGAGAGTCGAGCTACCGTGAGGTCCAAAGAGAGCTTCGGCCGACGCCCCAGGAGTCTGAAGCTAGACGGCACTTCAGAGTTGTCCTGAGGTGGGCCAGGATGGCCAGGCCTCATCCATCCGCACCAAAGGATGTGGGTTCCCCAGAAAGTGGCACGGCCGTGGGCGAGGCAGCCCTCCCAGCAGTGGGGCCACAGGCCTTCACCCAAGGGGGACCTGGGCGGGCCTCACAATGTCATCCGCACCTTCTCCCACACTGGTCTTCACCAAGAGTCTATTTTGTCGTGAGCGCCCCGTTTCCCCGGGTGCCCCCACGCCACCATCCACTCAGACGGCAAAGCAAGTCACCTCAGATGTCCCCTCGATGCCTCCCGCCGTCTTTCTCACATCTGGGTGGGCTTATCGGGCCACGTGCTGACCATTTCCTCCCACGCCACCTTCCCCCTCCTCGCAGCCCTCTTCCCTGGAGCCCTGGACAGCCTCCGGACCAGGTCTCCCTGCCCCTTCCAACCCATGGCTCCCCAGCAGCCCCACCTGCCTTTCTAAAAGAGAAAGCTGCCCACGGGACTCCTGCTCCAGCCCCTCCCAGACGCCCTGTGGCCTGGGAACCGGCATGTGGCTTTCCAGGCCAGGAGCAGCCCTTTCTCCCTTCACATTTCTCTCCCGCCCCCGCCCAGCAGTCCTCGGCTCACCTCCGCCCTGGAATCTTCCTGAGCACCTCGCCCACCTGTCTGTGTCTGGGGGCGCTCCTGGTTCTCGTGGGGCACCTTTGCGTCCCTATCCCAGCACCAGATGCCGTCGTCTCCACAGGGGCCGCCGGCCTGCTGCCTTGCAGGGTATCCCGCAAGGCGGCGCCGGCTCCAGGCAGGGGCTCAGGAAGGCTCCTTTGGGTTATGCTGCTCGGCTGATCTTTGGAGGGGAACTAGAGGAAGAGCCTGAAGTCCCGAATTAACCCAGCCTTGGGGGATGGCGCTGCCCTGGGAAATGGCTGCAGATTGCGCGGTCCACAGCCCAGGGCGGTGAGCCCGCCCTCGCCACACAGGGTGATTTGGGAAAGGGAAGGCTGGGGGACACCCAGCAAGAGCAGGCGGGCTGTGCAGAGCACGCTGCCCTTTAGGATCATGACAGGAGCCCTTTTCCCTCCTGGGCTTTTCCTGTTGGCAGAGCCCTCATTTCCTACCACAGTCTATAAAAAATACACAGTCTATTTCCTTCCCACTCCAGAAAAATGCTGCCAAGCCACAGCATGATCGGATTGCCTATCAATTACTGAGTTCTTCCTCTGTGACCAGCCCTGTCTGATGCTCTTTACATGGGTTATTATCCCCATTTTCAGGTTAGGAAACTGAAGGTCAGAGAGCTTAAACAGAAGACAACGGCATAGTTGGCATTTGAAGCCAAGTCCAAAGACCAAGCTCACATTTCTAGGTGATTCACATGGCCTGACGCAAACACAGGACTGGAAGGCAACTTGGAGACTATCTTGTCCAACAACCTCCATTTTTATTTAATTTTATTTTGTGGGCCCTCAGGATTATGGCTTTCAGATCCAGTCCTGTGTCTATGTGAATGTCTGGCTCATGGCTCTGAAGTGCATCTAAATGCCGCAGCCACTCAGGTTCCCTGCCCACAGGGGCACGGGTGGACGCCAGGTCACAGCTCACTCTCCCACAAGCTACACCCGGTGAACATCCATGCTCACGGCTCTGTTTTCAAAGGTAAGAAAATAAGTGCCCAGGAGGGGGAGAGACTTGCCGCCAGGCTTGGTCTGCGGTAGGCATTTTAAATGAGCACTTAGCAACCTTTGAGGGGTCAGGCATTCCTCTCTCCTGAGAGCTGCAGGTCAGTTCAGGTCTTGCTTGGGTGCTCACACCCCTGACTCATCCCTGTGGCTGGAGAAGGGGTGCTTGGACCGGCTGGAAGATCATGTGCCCCTCTGGTTTGGGGACGGGGAGCAGTTCTTTACCTCCTATTGGGCACAGATGGAACATGGAAGATGAAATTATTCCTTCAAAGAAAAGAAGGGTCTGGGCAAAGAAACACAGCAGATGTCCACTGGAGGGACTCAAGGTCAAGCCCAGGCTGGGGACACCAGTGCTGGCCTTTGAGGGGAGAGGGGCATGGTGACACTTCTAAGGAGCGCGTTGGTCCCAACGCCGCCCCCATGCAGGTGCACCTTTCCCGGCAGTGTGTTTTCATAAAGGGCAAAGGAGGCACTGGGTGCCCTGTGGTCTCTCTGAAGAGCCGAGCAGGGAGCAGCAGGCTTCCTAATTTTACTGCAAACCCCTGTCCCCACCTTGTCCCTGCCCAGAGGAAAGAGACAATGCGAATTTTCTAATAGGCCTCACCAAGTTTTCTCAGAGGCAATGAGACTCTCTGACGTGGAAGGGGGCTCCATTCTGCTAAACCCAGAGGACAATCCCTCATTGACAATCTAATCTCTCAGAGAGGAGAGGAACAGGAACAACTGCTTCCAGACTGAAGTCTGGACAACAAAGGACTGGGTGGTGACATGGGAGAGAAAGGCGATTTAGAAAACATAACCAGCAGCTTAGACTATGGATGTGACTAGGTGTGTGCCTGGCCCATTTCCTCAGCTTGCCACTCCTGCGATTTTGCTGAGAGCTTCTGGCTGGCCAAGGTGCATGCCAGGCCTGGCAGGGCAATCTGAAAGAGGCGGAGGGCTAACATCTCTGGAAGCAGCCCACAACCATCACAGGATGAGGTTTGGTGTCTCCTATCCACACCCCAGCTTCTTCTCCTCCTGGTGGAGAACTCAGAGGTTGGCTCTGCCGGGTGCCCCAGGGTTCCCCGGGGGATTAAGTTTTTGTTGCTCGCAGCAGTAACTTGCATGATGACATGCACTTTATGAACTTCTTTCCCTGCTTGCCCCACTTCCTCACTCCCCAACTGATGTTTCCTGGGATCGCTTTCCATATGAACTATTTATTTGCACATGAATTCATTCATCTCTAGAGACAGGTTTAGGAGGACTCAAAGTAAGATCATGTGATAACCAAGAAAGTGAATTCTGGAAGACTGGAGAGGTAGTTGTAGAGTAGATAAGTAGAATAGATAAGTCTTTGGAGCCCAACAGTCTGTGTTTGAATCTCTACTAAGATACAAATATTTAATATTAAAATGACTATTATTTTTAGATTTTAGGAAATAACTTTCAGGTCATACTGGGAAAATATGATCCCACAACAGGAAATTCTTGAAATATGAAGATGGCTCAACAAGGATGGAAGACTTTTAAAAATTCTGGGAACAGACAGTTCATTTCAAGGAGGCAATTACAGAAACACAATGGCTTCCCAGGGAGCTCAGATATTTACAAGGAGAATGAACAGAAAGAGTAACCATGAGCAAGGCAGGAAACAAAGGCTCCATACCCCCAGCCTGTACGACCCCAGAATGTGCGGCAGCTTGCACACGTCCCAGATCCAATAGAAAGGGCTTTGTTCAAGTATGTTCCAAAAAAAAAGGAGAACAAGCCCAGGGCTTGGAGCAGAGAGTGCTGTTCATGGGTGACAGTAAGAAAGTAGAACTGTTAACCTCCTGTTTTACTACCAAGGCAAATTGTTTAAAATCACAAAGGTGAAGACAGAGTTAAGAGGAAATCAACAGGCAAGTAAAGCCCTGGCAGGCCTTCTTGTTTGACAGAGTTACTAGACTGGTAGAATGGGAATGCGGGTGAGCCAGTGAGGCTGGATTTTGCTTCAGAGGCTGATAAGCTCTCTTGATTTTGAGGGCAGCTGGACAAGTTGTCAGCAGTGGTGGGCTACAGGGCTCTGTGTTTGGTCCCAGCATGCTTTCCAAAAAACTGAGTAAAGATCCTAAGCATAGCACTTGTCACTGAGAAGTCTCTAAGTCAGTGGTTCGCAACCACGGGTGATTTTACCTGCCCTCCCCAACTCCCACCTCCAGGGAACATTTGGCAATGTCTGGAGACATTTTTGATTGTCTCAACTGGGGAAGCGATTGGCATGGATTGAGCAGACGCCAGGAGTGCTGCTAAACATCTCACGATGCCTAGGACAGCCCCCATCACAATGAGTTATCTGGTCTACCAGGTGCTGCAGTTGAGAAACCCCGCTCTAAACAGGTGACTGCTGAATGAAATGAAAGCGATATGGAGAACGCACTATGTGCCCTGTGAATACACTGTTTATAAGACAGCCTCTCTCCTCAAGGGCTCATGATCTAGAACAAGAGAATGAGGCAAATGGCTTCATTGTGATAGAAGATGTGCTGTATTGGAGGTAGGATAGGGAGAGATAAAAGGACCACCCAGTCCACTAGGCAAAGGTATGACTTGAGCTGGGTGTTGAGAAATGAAAGGAAACCTAGATGTGGAGATGTGGAGTCAGTGGAGGCATTGAACATGTCCAGCACGTTAGGGAAACCACAAGCAATGCAGGGTGACTGGAGCACAGAGTTGTTGAGGAGAAATCCTGGAAACAGGGCTGGAAGGGCACCGGGCTCCTTATTAAGGCCCCGTGACATCTTACAGGCACAGGCGAAAGGCAGTGTTAAGCAGATGGTAACATGAATAGATCTATTTCTTTAAAAATAAGAATATATTTATCATCTCTTTGGTTAAAAAAATTCCTCCCTCATATTAAGAGTTAGTATACTATTAGTCCCATTCATAAGTCTACATGATGCCCTCAAACCAAAACACCATGGACTACACTGGAGCCTTCTGAACACACCAAAACACTGCCCCATCCACACTCCTCAGCCCCTCCCTTTGCCCTATACATGTGTCAAAAATTTTTTTAATTTATCATCTTTAAAAAGATTCTAAAAATAATTTAAAAATAAAACATTTATAAAATTATAAATATCACTAATATCTTCCAATAAATTTACAGAGTAGGGCAACCATCACCATAATCCAGTTTTGTTTTGTTTTTTGTAACAGATTTTTTATTTTTATAAAGATACATAGATCATACAAAATGTTGCATTAAAAAATATAAGAGGATCCAGTTTTAAAACATTTCTATCACGCCACAGAGCCCCCCGTGTGCATTTGTAGTTAATTCCCATTCCCACCCCAGCCCCAGGCAACCATCAGTCTGCTCTGTTTCTATGGATTTGCATCTCTAGACATTTCATATAAGCGGAATCATAAAGTACATGGTCTTTTGCCTCTAACTTCTTTCATTTAGCATAACGCTTTTGAGGTTCATCATGTGGCTGCATAAATCAGTAGTTTGTTCCTTTTCATTGCTGAATGAGATCCCAGTTAGATGCGTTTTTTAAAAGAACAAGCTGATTACAGACAGAAAGGTGGATAGAGGAAGAAGAGACTAGAAGCCAGGAGGCCAGTCAGGAGAACTTGGTGGTTGTTTGGCCGTACACAAAGCAGGCCTAAGCTAGGAAGGGCCAGCGGGCCCAGAGAGGGTGAGCAGGCAGCGGGAGGGTACAGGTCCTGGAGGCAATTAGCTTGGAATGGGAAAGGCATGGAAGGTTTATGCAGAGCCCAGGGACAAGGAAGTGTGGGTGGGGGAGGAAGGTAAGAAGCTGGGGAGAGATTTGGATTCCCACAAGGCTAATGAAGGCGTAATGCATCTAGGCAGTCACGCCTGGCAGATGGGGCAGAGGCTCAACAGATCAGCCTTGGCCCGGGGGAGTCTCCTGGTGGCTGCTGAGAGGCTGACCCCTTGGGCCATTTGGATGAAGGTACTGAGAATACGTTTGCCAACCGTGCAGATGACACAAAGCTATGAGGGACGGCAAACATGGGAAGACAAAAAAACATCTTGGCAGGCTCAAATGACGGGCCATGGCATGATCTGGGAATCTCCATTGTGGTAAGACTTAAAAAACACCAATGGATTGTGATTTTCTGGTTACTTGCCTGTATTCTTAGAAGGCCGTGAGCTTTGTGAGAACAATGGCCATGTCTGTGGGGTACAAGGAGGATCATCTGAAAATGACCCCAACAGCTTGCTCTGGCTTGTCAGGGCCTCCTTTTCTTGACTTCCAGTCTAACCAGGGGCTCACCTGCTCCAGCAAGAGAGTTTATGCCTGCCTAAAATTTCCACAGGCCCCCAAGTCCCGCGTATAAGGCAACAAACAAATATGCTGAAGGCAGATTGGTCAGCTCCTAGCGTGCCTCTCCGTGGGATGTTGAAAAGATGGAAAACCTCACTTCTCTTCTTGGTAAGCTTTGTTTTTCAGGTTTCCCCAGCAAAGCCTGTCCCTTAAGCCTTCCTGTGTGGTGTGCAGGAATTTATCCCAAGTCCTCATACACAACAGGGACCAACATGGCAGCAACTAACTGAGTATAGCAGTGACTTCTTCATCTTTGTATCCGTCATGCCCTCAGAACTTCCAGTCATGAGAGGTGTAGGATAAATAGCCAGTGGACAAATGAACGCACAAACCACTTGGATGTTGGGTTCACTCCTTCAAAGGAAGTAGGGTCAGCTCAGGTTCCCAAGTATTACACAGAGACCTTATCCCTGCACTCTGCTCATTGTGCCCAAATTCTTGGAAATCCTGATAACATTTACTGTATTTTCTAATTATATAAGCAGCATATGTTCTCTGAGGCAGATTTGGAAACTATAGGCAGTGTTAAATTTTTTATTAATTTTTTTTCCTCTCTCAATGAAGAATGGATGCTCAGAATATTCATACATACATACATACACACACATACCCCAAGGATTTTGACTACATAACTGGGATCAACAGTATGATTTGCATAGGACAAACACTTTTCTGTCATTAAAGTTCTCTGAAAATACCTTTTATAATCGGGGCACAATGTTCCACGATACACAGGCTAGGTGATTTCTCTGCCCAGTCATCTGGCTGCCTGTTTAGGTTGCTTCTGGATCTGGGACTGGCTTTGGTGATGGCTCGGCCTGCGTTCAACGGCATGGTCTGTGCTTCCCACCTCAGGTTGGTGAGTCCTTGCCAGCTGCTTGATTCTGCTTCCTCCTCAAGCCCCGTTTGCTCGCAGTACCTACCCCTCTTGCTCCAGGGTTCGTGTGTCACTGCGCTTTCTCCCTGGTCCTCTCCTCTAGGACAGCTCTGCCTTGGCTTCTGCTTCCTCTCCACCAGCTAGTTTCTGTGACTCATCTCCTTCTTGCTGAGGCCCTATAGTACTCCTGGCTCTCTCCTGCCATCTCCTGCCCATTTGCTATCTCTTCACATCTCTGTCATCCTGACTCAAGCCTTACAATGCTGGCACAAACTGAGACAGGACAGGCCTAAGCCAACATGACAGCATGTAATAGCTTTAATTGTAAAGGCCCATACTTGTTTCGTTTTCAATTATCTGCGCCTCAACGCGATGATGGGCCAGGTTTTAGAGCAGTTGCGTGTGAAAATGGACCTAGAGGTCTTAATTGGTAATAAGTTCAATAAGAATCAATAGCGAAAAGTTAATGCCACTTCCAGCTGCCTTTGCGTACTGTTTACAGGCTCAGGAACAATAGAAGAAAGTCACAGGGGGGCTGATTTCAGGTCAAAATAAAGAAAAATGTTGTAAAAGGAAGTGTCCTCTATTGAAATGAGCTGCCAGTTAGCTGCCCCTCGTTGTCCACGTGTAAGAAAATCCGGGATCCCTTTTGCTCCTAAGATTTTATTGCAGATCACATGAGCCTATTACCTACACCTCTGAAGAAGCACTGCAGGAAGACAAGACCCCGCGGGCAATGTGCGCGCAGGGTTTGCCTGTGAGCCTTCCTCGTGCAGCACCTTCCAGGAGCCGAGTGGGCACAAGGCCTCTGAAGTCCCCAGCAAGGCGCGTGGCCCCCCCGGGGCAGGTCCTGAGCAGTTCCCCCTCCATCCCTCCAGGCAGCCTCCTCATTAGCTTTGGGCCTTGGGGGAGTGAGGCAGCATCTGGTCTCATTAACTAGGAAAATCAGACGTAGAGACGCAGTGTCCTACCCTCTCGCTGAGCCCTTGGCAGGCAGAGCTGGACGCCCCACCTCCACCCCCACAGTGGCCCCATGATGCTTTGCTGCTGTCACTGTGCTGTCTGCACTAAGACAAGCCATAGTAACTCCAACAGACGCTTGCCTATTATTTATTCAACAGACATTTAGTCACAAACAGACAAACGGGATGGTCTGCAAGGCTGATACACCAGTACCTAAGAGAATCACACCGTTTACCTTGGGGAGAGGGATCAAGAGAGCAAAGTCTCAAAGGGTCGAGCAGAGGCAGAGTGAAAGGATGTGTCCTCTAGGCAAAAGAGAATAAGTGTAAAAGCATGGGAGGCAGAGGGGCTTGGGCGAGGGGGTGGGGGAAGGGAGCACCCAACGTGGCCAGCAGCTTGGGCTGGCTGGGGCAGAAGTGCTGCAAAAGAGGAGGCTAAGGCGGGAGTTGGAAAGGTAGATCAGGGTCAGGCTGAGAACAGTCATAGGAGGAAATGCGGATTTTAGTCTGAAGGTTATGGGGAGCCACTGAAGAATTAGAGAGAGGAGAATGACGGAAGCAGATTTTCATTTTCAAAAGACCATTCTGGTAACGGAGTAGAGAAGGGATTGAAGCAAAAGAGACTAGAAGCAGGATGGTCACTTAAGGGGAGTGTCATAGAAATTCACATGAAAAATGCTCAGCACCTCCACTAAAGCAGTGCATTTGGGAAGGGAAGGAGAGAGGGTTTCTATGTAGAGATGTCACAGGATGGTTACAAGTGCGTATAAGGAAGAGGAAGGATTCTGGAGGACCCCCGTGTTTTCTGGCTTGGACAACTTCAGATATGGCAAAGCCATTCTCCAAGACAGGATGGCCATGATTTCAGATATTCTGGCTTGTTGTCCTTTGAGCACACACTCACTTATCAGACCATAGACCTTGATTTGAATTGAAAAAAAAAAGAAGACATATATGCTATAAATGTGATTGTTCTTATAGTTTTATAAGCTCAGTATCTGAACCACTTCCTATGTTTAAAAATTTCCTACAGCATAACTCCTGATGAAAGCAAAACCTTTAAATATCGAGTTCTTATGCCCTGGATTCAGCCATTCAGGCACTCCTGTCCTGACTCTTAAATAAGGAATTGGGAGTAAGAAGCAGCAAGGACCACAAGAATCTCGGCAGTGGTGATAGGTGCAGGGTCATGGAGTCTCTGGAACCTAGAGCAGTGGTTTTAGCAAAGCCACGCTGCCTCTGGTATAACAGGGCAGCAGTGTTCTCGTGGATCCAGGTTTGTGGCATAATTTGGGTGGCCTCTGAGCCTGGTTCTATAGCCTTTTTGGGAAACCTGTAAGCTACTATATAAGCTTTCAAAAATTATTTTTCCTCCCTAAATTAACCAGAATTGATTTCTGTTGCTTGCAGTTAAGAACCTTGGCTGATATAGACATTGAAGCCAGGAGTGGTTGCAGGCACCAGATCCTTAGTGAAATGAGAGAGTCATTCATTCATTCATTCATTCATTCATTCATTCCTCCCACACACATACCCTCCCTCCATGGTCTGCTCTCTGTTTCCATTCGCTGTGCATGAAATGGGAGTTTCTTGGGCTAGGTTTGGGGAGGTGAAGGCTGTGAAACTCTACCCAGTTTTAAGGGACGAGACTCTGGCAGGCCATGGCATGCAAGGGAGAAAAAGCAGATGAAATGATCACCTATCTGCATTTGAATGAAGAGCTCATTGAAGAAAAGGCTTTAGGGTGTGTAGAAGGCAGGATTGTGGTCTCCAGAAGATCTCATGTCTTAATTCCTGGGATTGTGAATATGACGCACCCTTAAAAGTGTTACCTTACCTAGCAAAAGGAAACTTTGTAGATGTAATTGAGGTTACTAACCAGTCAACCTTTAGAGAGATTATTTTAAATTAACTGTGTGGGATAATCACATGAGTCCTTAAAAACAGAGACAGCAAAGGCAGGCAGAGAGATGAAGCAGGGGAAGTCAGAGAGATCTGAAGCATGAAAAAGTTTCAGCATGCTCATGCTGGCCTGAAGAGGGAGGGGGATGTGTGTCAAGGAAACGGGACCTCAACAGTTCCACAACTGCAAGGAACTGCATTCTGTCAACAACCTGAACGAGCTTGGGCATGAGTTTCCCCAGAACCTCCAAAAAAGGCATATACCCCTCCCAGCACCTTGGTTTCAACTTTGTGAGCCCCTAAACAGTGAATCCGGTCATGTCATACCATACTTCTGATCTACAGAACTCTGAGCTAATACATGGATATTGTCTTAAGATGCTGAGTTTGTGATAATGTGTCATGTAGCAATAGAAAATTAATACAGTACTGAGGGGCCTTTGTCAGAGAAGAGTATGACAAGACTACAGAATTCAGGGACTATGGGGTGGGTGGTTCCTTCTAAGGGCAATGACCCAGCTCAAAGAAGAAAGAGAAGCTCTGATCTCTAAATTCTTCGTCTAATGGGCTCAACTTGCCAGTAGCAGTGATCAAACTAAGCCTTTTTATCAGCACCATCTAGAGAGGGTAGTGCTTTGCTCTCACTGAAACACATTTGGGTTTGGTTTCCACGTCCATCATGCTTCTACCAGCACAACCATTTGTGGACTCACCTTCTACATAGAAATGGTATCAAAGACAACTTGTTCTAAAGAATCACTTTTCTGCAAAATAAACAAATGGGTCAATGGTCCTCATTCATTGGTATAATCATCCAGATGCAGCTGGCCTTGTAGAAAGGTGAAATCACTTATTGAAGATCCAAGTTAAAGCACCAATGGAGAGACTATACCTTTTAAGATTAGGCTCCTGATCTCCATGATGTAGCATATGCCCTGAACCATCAACCAGTACATGGAGTCAGAAACCGAGGCGTGGAAGTGGAAGTGTTTCTTATTACTACTATACCTAATGACCCATTCACAGAGCGTTTGCTTCCCATCCCTACAATTCCAGACTCTTTAGGTTTAAAGGTTTTAGTCTGCTTCCATCAGGACATGTGACAATGTTTCAAATGCTACTTGACCATTTTAACTCCACACCAGCTGTGGTGTTTTAACAGGGCATCTATATAATGCGGACAGAAAGGAGTAAAAACGGAACCTAGGGAATCCCCTGGGATTCTTCATGGTACTTCAATGTTCAGTGGTAAAAATTATGGACACTAAGGCCAGTGTTTGCTTTTTCCCTGAAAACAAGGAATTGCAGTGTTTGCTGATTTCCTTGTAGTGTTTGCTGATTTCCTTGATGTAATAACTTCTACCATGGCTGATTTCAAGCTACCAACATGACATACTGAACATGGAGGTGGGATAAGATGCCCAATAGCAGGCCAGCATATGGTACTCCCACCATACATGTACAAAAGCTGTAAATAATCTCAAAAGGTAGTAAAACACTAAGGAAGTGATGAGTTTTGAGTATTACCTTTATTTTTTATATAACTTATTTAATTGTAAGTTTATATCATTTAATTTTTAATAATGGCTGTTCTAAGAAATAGGCTACAATATTACTAAAAACTTACTAATCTCTCAACAAGCCAGGACAAGATAGCTCCAGCATAACACTGAGAGAGCAATTTCATAGAAAATGGATTATGTGGGACCAGATCCCTCCAAAATGAAGATTTGGGTTTTCTCCATGGTTAAATTATCCAGTCAAGGGAAGCAGATGTGGCTCAAGCAATTGGTCTCCTGTTTACTATATAGGAGGTCCAGGGTTCAATTCCTGGGGACTCCTGGTGAAGGCAAGCTGGCACATGCAGTGAGCGGGCCCATTCAGGAGTGCTGGCCTGTGCAGGAATGCTGACCCATGCAAAAGTGCTGGCTCACATGGAGTGCTGGCCCATGCAGAGAGCTGGCGCAGCAAGATGACGCAACAAAAATAAGAGACAAAGCAGACCAGGAAGCTGAGGTTGTGCAAGAGACTGAGTGCCTCTCTCCCACTCTGGAAGGTCCTAGGATTGGTTCCTGGTGCCACCTAAAGAGAAGACAAGGAGACACAGAAGAGTGCACAGCAAATGGGCACACAGAGCAGACAGCGAGCACAAACAACAAGGGGGTGGAGGTGGGGTAAATAAATAAATAAATCTTTTTAAAAAATTATCCAGTCAAGTTTCTCACTGAAGGCAAAGGGAGTTTACATACTGTGGAGGATGAAAGTAACAAATACCAATTCTGGTTTTGGGTCCAGTTGCAAAAACTGGAGCAACTACCCATATTTTCTTCTATCTGTGAATATATTAGTTTTAACTAATTTTTCTGTCCTTCTTGTCATTATTTCCTATTTTTGGGTAGTTGACTTTAAAATTTAGTCTCTAGATCACAGATACTTGAAGGAAAAATATGACAGAATTAGAGGAAGGCTGTGCATCACCAGAGACCCTAGACCTGGGCTAGGAACTGGCTACAATTCTTACAAGATGTTGGGTTGTCTCCCTTTTAGAAACTGATGGATGCATTTTTTAAATGAAATAAGAGTTAGAAGGGAGGGTTTTTGTTTTGTTATACCTTTTCAAATTTTATTTTTAATTGTATATATGTACTAATATATAGAAAACATGTATAATGTCAAAATCATTTCAACCACTTACGTAGACAATTCTTTGACAGTAGGCTCATTGACAGTACTGTGTAACTTTCATCACTATCTATTTCCAGAGTACTTTTGTCACCTCAAACCAAAACTCATACTCATTTAGCAATACCTCCCCATTGTTCCCCACCCCTGGTAACCACTATTCTGCTTTCTGTCTCTGCGAATTTGCTTATTCTAAGAATTTAATATAAGATAAATAATACAAAATTTGCTCTTTTGTGTCTGGCTTATTTCAGTCAATATGGTGTCTTTAAGTTTCATCCCCGTTGCAGCATGTACCAGCACCTCACTTCTTTTTATGGCTGAATAATATTCCATTGTATGGATATACCACAATTTGTTTATCCATTCATCTGTTGGATAGACACTTGGGTTGCTTCACCTTTTGGCTCTTGTGAATAATGCTTTGATGAACATTGATGCACAAATATCTGTCCAAGTCTCTGCTTTCAATTCTTTTGGATATATACCTAGTAGTGTAATTGCCAGGTCATATGGTAATTCTATATTTAATTTTCTGAGGAATCATCAAACTGTTTTCCATAGTGGCTGTACCATTTTATATTCCCACCAGCAATTAATAAGTATTCTTATTTTTCCATATCTGCACCAACGCTTACTATTTTCAGTTTTTAAAATATAGCCATTCTAGTGGGTGTGAAGTAGTATCTCATTGTAGTTTTAATTTTAATTTCTTTCCATATACTTATTGGCTACTTGAATATCATCTTTGAAGAAATGTCTATTCAAATCCTTGGCCCAGGTTTTAATCAGGTTGTTTGTGTTTTGTTGTTGAGTTGTAGGAGCTCATTATATATTCTGGATATTAAACCCTTATCAGTATATGGCTTCCAAATATTTTCTCCCATTACATAGGCTGTCTTTTCATTTTCTTGCTAATGTCTTTGTGCAAAAAGATTTTAATTTTGATGAAGTCCCATTTATCTCTTTTTTTCTTTTGTTTCTCATACTTTTGGAGTAAAATCTAAAAATCTGTTATCTACTACAAGGTTCTGAAGATATTTTCCTATGTTTTCTTGAAAGAGTTTTACAGTATTAGCTCTTATATTTAGGTCTTTCACCCATTTGAATTAATTTTTTCATATGGTGAGAGGTAGGGATCCACAATCATTCTTTTGCATGTTGATTTCCAGTTGTCCCAGAATTTTCCCATTGGACTTGGTACCCTTATTTGAAATTCAACTGTTTTATTTTGTTTTTGAAGCATAAATGTGGAAATAAGGAAGATTGTTGATAGAGTAAATTCCTGTAGTAACATACTACCTCATAATGCCTCAATTAATTAGTAATTGCTTTCTGTCCTCTGCCCAACCCCTGCTCTCAAATGGGTCAGATTTAATTTTGTATATGCTGCATCTGTAACAGGATTAAGGAATATGAGACAGAATGAAGCCAAGCATGGGAACAGCAGGCAATGCCATATAGGAAAGTAGAAAGATGGTGGATATGCCCCTGGTAATCCCTGGTATTCTCTCCAAATCAGGCCAATGAAATGAGAAGCAACTGAGTGGGAGAATTTAGAATCACTGCAACTCTTCTGGAATCCCTGCCCACTGCAGAATCCAAAATCTTTCTCATGATATTTAAGCCAGGGCTAACTGCCTCAAATGGTGCCATATGGCAGCCAGGACCTGGAGGCAAATGAATCATGCAGTGGAACTCAGAACTCCCAGCCAGCTAGCTCTACAGTCTCATCTGGGTATTTACTTGTTTCACAACCATACATTTTATAAGACATCATTTTTTTGGAACTTACTTATGATATTATGGCAGGATTTATGGCAGTGGACACCAAAGGGAATGATTTTAGTGGATATTTGTATTTTGTTAGTTTGATTTTTGGCTTCCCAGTCCTTGACCCCATTTTTATACTTGGGAAATTCTCACCTTATGAGTCTTAGGATGAGGCTGTGCTGGAAAGCCCAATACTCACTTTTATATACCCCCCCTTGCAGTTACGGGGATATGCAACATGGTTTAGGAGCAGGAAAACCTGCCCTAGATCAGGGATGAGAGCATAGCATCTCCACTGAACCAGTTCTGTGACATGGTTTGGTGGCATATTCTTCAAACCTAGTCTTTTTCATCTTTCCAGTGATGCCATGAGCTACATAACACATTTTCGGTAAACTACATTTCTTCTTAAATCAAAGCACTGTTCTTGCAACTAAAAACCCTAGTTGATACTATATAAATACTTTCAAAAAGGAAGTAGGAGACTCTCGTTCCAACTTTTGGCTTAGTGAACCACAAAGTAGGGCTACCCACTAACAGAGTGCTGGTCACCCAGAGGGAACTTAGTAAAGGCTGTTGAAGGGAACTGATGAGTCACTGAGCAACCATGGAATTTGTTTTTTGTTTTTTTCAAACTTCCGCTTTATTTCACAGCAAACCAAACTTTCCTATTTGGTAAAGAAAGGAGAAGTAACTGCATTCTACAATACCATGATTCTGTATAGCACACACACTATATATACATACAAAATTTCTGTCTTTGGTGGTTCAGTTAGGAAAAAAATAATCTGAAAATCTGAACACTGCAAATGAAATAGCGGTCAAGAGCATTGTCGGTGTGCTTTACTTATTCAATGTTATTTAAAGGGTTCACATTTAATCCGAAGGACTTTTGGCCAGATTTAGAAATAATCCAAACCTCTTTCAATCATTACATGTTCAATCATGAATCTTGCTCACATAGCAGTCACTTGTCCAAATGCACCATTAGCTTTTTACTTGATTAAATCATTAGATTTTTGTGTTTTCACAAAACCTTAGGGACCGAAGTAGTCATTCAATAGCACCAGATAGTTGGGGGAAAAACACATTAACTATATAGCTCTCAAAGAAGAGAAAGGCAAACAAAACCAGACATAAAATACATACCTAAAAATACTTTCCTGCTGACTCTTGTTTCCTCATCCACATAAATAATGGCTATAACCTTTCTATACAAATTATTCAGGTAATGACAAGTGGCCCCTCCAGGAAAGGGCCTATCATTTAATAGAATTAACCAATGCTGGTGGTTTTGTGCCCACTCCCTGCAATGGACATTCTGCCAGGAAAAGCCTAGCATGAAAGAAACAAAAAAACAAAACAAAACAAAACCTTTTTAGGTATCATTTGTTCCCCCACCCCCATTCCCCAAAAAAAGCTAGAAAATTAGACATCATGAAGGCTTAACTAAAACTTCAAGCCACAATTAAAAGTGTTCTGCAGTTATGAATTGACAGCAAACTATTAGGTTTTCATGGAGGAGGCAAAACAGATTTTACTTAGGATGGCATGGAAAGCATTAATAGACCAAAGAGAGGCTAAAAGAATGCAAAAGTAAAAAAATAATAAAAATAAACTGCTAAATAAACTTCAAAAGAACTTAAATCCCATTTTTTAAAAGGTGCAATTTTAATTTGTTCCTTTGTACCTATACCCAAACTACTACTGTTTTAACATTAAAACAAACAAAAAAAACCCTTTACTTTGCATGGTGGAAATGATTTGTAGTATAGTACATACCTATATGTTAAAATAAGTTTAACCTTCATCACTTTAAAATGCTAATATTAAGTCAACCAGATAATATTTGACATATGCTTCTAAAAAATTATGATTCCGACTTTTTCCCAAAAGTTGGCCCCGTAAGCAATAAGGTTAATTCTGACAACATTTGCTCATGTTAACAGTTGTTTGCCTTGTTTTCTAAAATGCTACATTTGAGACCAAATAAAGTATAATAGGTTCATTTGAAAAAAGGGACTAGAAATATGCCACAAAATTATTTTTACAATACATCTTTTGCAGAAATAATCTCTAGGTGAGGCTTTTTCTTTTTATACACATATACAAAATGTAAACAGCAATATACACATAATCACAGTGAGGACGCTGGCAAATTCACCAATCTATAGTGTAAATACAAACTGCAAAGCAGCCTTCCAAGAGAACGATGCTACACAGCAAGCAGAGCTCGCCCATTCAAGCAAACACCAAAACATCCCTGCAAAATGGAGACAGTGCAGGAAAAGCAGCATGCGCTTTGATACAAACAGCAATTTATGGCTAATGGTTGACATAATTGTGGTAACAGTGACTCTCTCGCTGCTATGCATAAAGTCCTGTGACATCTGTTTGTCTTTATACCACTCCACAAACTCGTCCAATAAAACTGGCCATGCTCCATCTTCATCATAGTTGCTGAGGTCAAGATTAATTGTTCTGCTAAACTGTAGCACATTGCACCACTGGTCTTTGTTGGTAACTTTATATTTTGATTGCTCTAAGAATTGGTGAAAAACTGGAAAAAGGGACCAGATTTTTCCTAATAATAGTCCCAACATGCACTTGGCAGTGTTCATGTCTGGGCTGCGCTGGTCCTTTTCCCGTGCAAAGTTAAATGCATATCTGTAAATAAGTTTAAAGTTTGTAGAATCATTTGATAATGATCTTAAGTAATTCAAAGTATTTCTTAGTTTTTCTGTTGTATCACATTGTAGAGAAGTCATTCCTTTTAACCATTCCTGTAGAGTAAAATAACCCATGTTATTTCCAGGCCAGAACAAGCATAACTACATTTTCTGGTTCAACACCAATGTTTTCACAAAATTTCTCCATGCCTTCAGGACTTACAACATCATCTGTACCTGCATATTCATAGAACCACTCTAAGCACCGCTTACTTGAAAAGGTTTCTTCTTCAGTCTTTATTCTAGTTGAATCATATTTTCTATACATACTATCATGTCTACTTTTCTTGGCAGATAATTCATCTCCAGAGGCAGGTCTCCTCTTTTTTTTCTTGGCGGCGTCACTTTACTAAAGCAGTTCGAAGAACTGCAAGACTGAAGACTTCTGACAGCGGCGGCCTCTGAGTGCATTTTTGGACAGCTCGCACCCCGCTGGCAGCCCAGGCTCCTGCGCTCGCCTCGCGGTATCCCGCAGGCTCGCAGCACCTCAGCTTGGAGCTCCATGGAATTTGTTTTGAATGAGTCTGCTTCCCAGTGTCAATTTGCTACTTCTTGGTGAGCTCTTTGAACTCTCTTCCTTTAATCTCTCCTTCTTTCATATGGCTTATCCTCCAGCCACTTGGGTGGAAGCAGGAGAAGCGCTCTTATACCATAGCTGCTTTGATTCTCTTCTCCCGTGTAATTTTCCCTCTCTTTGCTAACACACATAAGCAAGAATTGTCTTTATAACACCAGAGGCGAGGGGCTCATGAACATGCAGACAAACATACATACCTCTCAGTCAACCTAGAGTCAGAGAAAAGGCAACTTCAAAATTAAAAATACAGAGAAAACAATAAGAACACGATGGCCCAAATGCCAAGACAAACCAATACTCATGCCAGGAAGAGTATATTATAAAATGTTTGCACTAAGAAGTACAATTGTAATGATGAAAGCGTCTTTCTCTTCATTCAGGTCTAGATTCTGGGATTAAATTTGTCCAAGGTCACATCAATAATTAGGGACATACCCAGGATCCAGAATCAAATTTTGTTTACATTTATGCTTTTCACAGAAGTTTATTAATTCTTTTCAAGTTTGTCCTAGGAGAATCCATAGATATTGTCTAATCCTAATCCTAATCCTTTAGACAAGCACATACCCAGGGTCCAGAGATAATAAGTGACTTTCTGGAGATAGGCAAGTTCCAACTTCCACCTGAGCCCATTAATCACTAAAAGACACTCTTCATTTGGGTTAATTTCTCCCCCTGTAATGGATTGAACTGTGTCCCCCCAAAACACTTGTTCAAATCCTAACCCCTGCTCCTGTGAATGTGAAGCCATTTGCAAATAGGATCTTTGAAGATGTTATTAATTAAAATGAGGTCAAACTGCATTACAGTGGGTCCTTAATCTACTATGACAGGTGTTGTAAGTAGAGGAAATTTGAACAGGTGAAGGAGGCTGAGATTGACTCATGCCATAAGGCAAGGAACATCACGGTTTGTCAGCCACCCACCAGAATCTGGGGAAGAGGAATGGAATGGGTTCTCCACTTTAAGAGGAAATTGGCCCTGCTGACACCTTGATTTTGGACTTCAGCCTCTAGAACCATAAAGCAATAAATTTCTGTTGTTCAAGCCAGCAAGTCTGCAGCACTTTGTTACCCCAAATCCATTCATCTCTTCTTCCACACTGAGTCATTTCAGGATTTCCTCAAGCCTTGAGCTTTGGAAGTCTGTGCTAGTTTTCCCAGCTTGGGCCCTGGCTTTTCCTGCTGACCACCATAGTCAAGGCATAAATTGGGTAGAGCAAGCTCTTGAATACACCCAGATCCAAACATAGAAGAGAAAGGGTTGATACTATTTTCATTGTAAAATGAAAACAAAAGGCTCCTTTCCTCATTCATGTTCTAGAAGTGCTGTCCTCTGGATTAGAGAAGTGGTCCAGGGGAAAATATAGACTCAGTCTTCTCTTCACGCTTTAGGAAGCTCAAAGTCAACTTTGTAGCCCAAATTTAGTCACGATATGAGGAGTTTAACCTCTAGCTTTATTTTAATCCCCTAATTTCCAAGTCTAACTATTTTTACCTTGTCTTCTACATTTTCATAAGACATTGCTTATTTTTCTTCTTTACTTTGAAGTAAGTACAGTTACAGGAAGTAGCAGTTGTAAAGTTAATACAGAGAGGTCCCATGTTCCCTCACCCAGTTTCCAGTTTCTCCCAATGGTAACATCTTACAAAATCATAGTACAATACACAAAACCAGGACACCGACATTGGTATAATGTAGATACATAATCCTATACTATTTTATCACTTGCAAATTCTTCTAGCCACCACTGTCCTCAAGATACAGAATTATCTCATAATCACAAAGATTTCCTTAATGCTACCCCGTAGTCACACCCACTCCCCTTCCCCCTCCATCCCTAACCCCTGGCAAGCACTAATCTCTTTTCCATCTTTATAATTTTGTCATTTTGAGAAAGTCCTATAAGTAGATACATATAGTGTGTGAAAGGTGAATATTTTTTTTGCAGTACCTTTATTTTTTCACTCATCTCTTTTTCTTTAGATTATTTTCATTCACTACTTTCATCCATAAAGTCACTAATACAGGCAGAAGATTCTGGACTGGACCTGCCACTGCTGGAGAGATTCAAAGTTGTTCTAAGACCACCCCTTGCTTATAATTTGGTATAGGAGATAAAAACCCCAGGATAGTAACATTATGTGCTAAGTACTTCATTATGTTTTTTATACACATATCATATCACTTAGCACATCATTATGGGCTAAGTGATAAAGCAGATAACAGCATCTTTGCTCCCTGTAGTAAGCTGCATAACTTTGGTCCCCAAAATACATCCAGATCCTAATCCCCAGAGCCTGTTAATACTACCTCATAAGCAGATGTGAAATTAAGTCAAGGATCTTGAGGTGGGGAGATTATCCTGGATTATCTGGGTGGGCCCTAAGTGTCCTTAGAAGAATGAGTTAGAGGGAGAATTTGAGAATATGACTAGAGAAAGCCAAGACGGGAGTGATGTAGCCACAAACCAAGGAGTGTCAGCAGCCCCCCAGAGCTGGAGGAGGTCAAGAACCGATATTCCCCTAGTGCTTCTGCAGAGAGGATGGCCTGGCCAACACCTTGATTTTAACCCAGCAACACCAGTCTCCAGAATTATGAGAGAATAAATTTCTGTTGTTGTAAGCCACCAAGTTTCAGGTAATTTGTTACAGCGGTCATGAGAAACTAATACACTCCTTAACAACTAGTACATGCCCTTCTGACACGTAGCAGTCACTTAAGGAATGTTTTATGTATTTCAGCAAATTCAGAGTAAAAGAGGAAACTCTTCCACAAGGGAATTCCTGGAAGGCGTCATGAAGGAAGATTTGTTTCTTGAAGAATTAGATGAATTACGATAGAATGGAGTGAGAGGCCATTTCAAGGAGTTAGAAAAAGATGGACAAAGTAAGGAGGCTGGAAAAGCTGCAGACTAGGAGAACAATGGCATTGGCCCAGTCTAGTTGGGACAGGAAAAGGTCCTTATCAGGGAAAAGTGGGAGAAGGACTGAAGTACAAATGCGCTGGCTCCCTCATTACTCACTCCATGCTTAGGTTTTCATTGGCATTCCTCCAATGCACCAAATCCTATCCATGTGGGAAACTTTTACAGACTGTTCTTCTAAGACTTGAGCATAAGTAGTGGTGTTCTGTGGTGTGCTATAGAAATTCTATCCCAAGTGGTCCACTTGGGTCCCTTTCCAGAAAGCTATTTGGAGCCTAGAAGGATAGAGAGAAACTTTCCCTCCTCCAAGAAATGGCTAGGGAATTACTGACCGACTGTTTATCCTTGTTCTAGTTACCATTCTGTGTTAGTCCTACTCACAAAGTACATTCATCACCTTGATATGGATGTGGTAATTCGCACAGCAAATCTGTTTCCAAGGGCTCTCATAGGCACTTCACTCCCAGCATCCCTGAAGAAAAGTACAGTCAACTCTTTTAACCAGGTTTCTGCTCAGGCTCTGTTAATGAGCACACCAGCAGAACTACAACATAATTATAATTAGGGTTTATGATCTTGCTGATAGTCCTGAGAAACCATACATTTTTGACAGGCCTTGTAAATTCTGAAGGCAAAGCAAATTACATCCAATACAGTTGCTTACTTGTCAGAATTCTGCTTTAACCAGAACATCTCCTTCCCTGCCCACAGTAAAGGACAGTTTTCCCACAATGGCAATCTTCAACGGACAATGTCCAAAAAAATCCCTGCCTATTTACCAACTGCAGAAAGATTTGAAAAGTTGACAGCATATACAGATTTTGAAGTGGAGAAAAGAATGAAATGTGAAAAGATAGCTCCAGATATATACAGGAATTTAATATGTGCTCATGGTGGCATTATAAATCAGTGGGAAAATAAAGATGATTGAAGATTAAAAGAACAATTGAATTAAGCACTCTTACCCTCAGGCTCTTAAAACAAGAATAGGCAGCCTAGGACAAAAAAGAAAGTGGCCCCAGAAGCTTGTCCCATTGTTCTCCTCCAGGCTGGTCTTCCTGGAATGCTTGCATAAACTAGTATTGCAAAGGATAGATCCAAAGCATTAACAAGAATTCATCGGGGTGAATTCTCTTTCCCTTTTATCAGTCTGTGTTTACTAAAATTTTCTAAATTGAATATACTTTTGCTTCTGAAATAAGAAAAATAAAAGTTTATATCAGCCCAGGTTCTTAATTGCAAGCAACAGAAACTAATCGTGGATATTTTAAGTAAATAGGAGTTTTATTTAAAATATACTCAGAGATGTATTCACCAAGTGCAATGAATGTCTCATGATGATGGAGGAGGATGTTGTTATGGGGGGAGGAGAGGGTGAGGGAGGTGGGGAGTATATGGGGACCTCATATTTTTTTAATGTAACATTAAAAAAATAAAGACAAAAAAAAAAAAATGTACTCGAGGGAAGCAGATTTGACCCAACAGATAGGGCATCCACCTACCATATGGGAGGTCCAAGTTTCAAACCCACAGCCTCCTGACCGATGTGGTGAGCTGGTCCACGCACAGTGCTGATGCGTGCAAGGAGTGCCCTGCCATGCAGGGGTGTCCCCCGTGTAGGTGAGCCCCATGCACAAGGAGTGCACCCTGTAAGGAGAGCCACCCAGCATGAAAAAAGTGCAGCCTGCCCAGGAATGGTGCCGCACACAGGGAGAGCTGACACAGCAAGAAGAGACACAGATTCCAGGTGCCGCTGACAAGAATACAAGCAGACACAGAACACACAGCGAATGGACAGAGAGAGCAGACAACTGGGGGGCGGGGCAGGGGAGAGAAATAAATAAAAAATAAATCTTTAAATAAATAAATAAAAATTTAAAAAAATAATACAAACTTGATAGTTCACTGAATTATAGAGAAGGCAGAAAAATGGGCTTGGGCCTGAGCAGATAGAAATAAGCTTCCATATCATTTTTCAAAGCCTGTCTGGTATCCCATCAAGTATTGGATACTAATCTTTGGGCCACCTTTATCTCTGCACCAGGAACTTGGTCTTGGAGAAATCCTAACAGCCCCTGCCACCAGAACGTCCGTATCACCTCTGCTTCCTGTTGTTACTAGTCCGCCAGGTGGCGTCGAAGGCACAGTTAGCTGATGTACCTGAGTTGTGTGCCTGCATCCTAAGAGCAACTGTGCCAGGGAATAGCAAACATTTGGCGTTTTGAGCCTCTGTAGTGGATGGATTCCTCTTTATCTCATTAAGACCCAAGACAGAGAATTCCCTAAATGTAGAATGCTTGGTAGTGAAAAGAGCAATAATACTACATAATACATATTAAAAATATATATTTTTTAAAAATAAAAAATGTAGAAGGAGGGTAGGATCTATGAAAAGCAGTACTAGCTCAGGGGGATTGACTTGAAAGGAGTGGACATAATTCAGGGAGAGATTATGCCTCTATTTGGTAAAAATCATTTCCTCCTCTCCCCTTAAAATAAGAATATTTACCCTTCATTTTATTTTTCACTCCAAGATTCTCTACCAATTAATACGTTGTTGGGGGTTAAACATCCCTTTCTAAAATGAAAATTCACTTGCAATGGTTCATATGCTATCAATTATTTATAACTGGCAGGAATCAATTAGATCATACAGCATCTTAATTCCTGAGAAAGCTACCTGGAATCATATCTTTGGATGGAGATGAGGCAGATGAGAGGAAACAGGACACTTATCTCTTAGGGGACAAAGGCGACCAGGGAGAGGGAGTGGAAAATGGAAAGTTTAGGGTATGGTAGCACATGAGGCCTGAAAGGAAGGACGCAGGTAATGAAAAAAAGGAAAGCATAAAGGAAGAGAAAAATGTATCATAATAGAGACAGGCATCTCCTTCAGAACTGTGTTTGAAACATCTGTAGACCACTATTAAGGGTTGAATTCTCTCCCCCCCAAAAGACGTGTTCAAGTCCTAACCCCTGGTCCTATGAAAGTGATCTTATCTGGACTTTGAAGATGTGATTAGTTAAGATGAAGCCAAACTAGATTGGGGGGTGGGGGGGTGGGCTCTAATCCAATATGACTGGTGCTCTTATAAGAAGGGGATAATTGGACACAGATACAGGGGAGAGGGCAATGTGACAACTGAAGCAGAGAACACGAGGGATTGCAAGTCAGTCATCGCCTGAAGCCAAGAAAGAGGCATGCAACAGATCCTTCCCTATAGACTTCAGAGGGACCTTGATTTTGATCTTCGAGCCTCCAGATCTGTGCAGCAACAAATTTCTGTGGTGTTAAGCTCCCCAGCTGATGGTATGTTATTAGAGTAGTGCTAGGAAACTAAGACAGCCATGAATAAGGCAAGAGGAAAAAAACAAGCTTTTCCTTGTAGACCCAAAATGTGGACAATTATCACTGTGGTTCAGCCATCTCATAGGCTACAAATTATTCCAAAATAAAATGGTTATTAAAAAATAATTTCTTAAATGTCTTACTGAGTCCAGTGGAAGCACTTTTGAGGAAGGTATCTTTGTTTGCCTCACAGCATGTGTCCCCTAGGGCGAACATACTCCAGTTTGAGAAGCTTTAACTACTGACACTTTGGACCCGTAGGCAAAAAACTTGCCGGTTGCAGAAGCAGGAATAATTGTGCTCTTCCGAATGGATACTGTGTCTCATATATATGAAGTTCTCATTGCTGCATTGGCTACTAGCAAGTTCAGAGTCAAACTGAGGTCTGCTCCAGAAAAGTAAACAGGATATATTTTCTGGATCCCAACTGCTTCTTGTTTTCCTTTTCTTTTTGTACTTACCATTCCTTTTGTCCCCTCCCACATTAAGAAAAAATGTAGACCCTTTTGCGAGGCATCTTAAATCCTTCATGTAATGAGGTAGGGCAAAAATAATAAATATGCACATTGGCATTTGCTTGGGAGCCCAGAATGTAAATTCAAGGCACTAGTTTCTTATTCTGGTTAGACATCAGATCACAATTAAAAGTTCCTCAAATTCTCTGTTGTCCTGGTAACTGCTCTCTAGTTAGTAGAAAACATGGAGGGTGAGATTGCCCAAAAGGGGATGGAAGGAGAGCAACAGCTTATTAAGGAATTCTTTCTAATGCTTATAACCATGCAACAAGCTGTGCCAGAATTGGCAGCACAGAATTGGAGAAGAGCCCTCCTTCAGGTTATCCTAATTGCTGTGATAGATTTTGGGTTCTGCTGCCATTAAGTGGCTTGTACATTATAATAACAAGATTGGCTATGGCACACCAAAAATATTGACGATAAATAGTATTTTGGGTAATCACAGATTGCAAATCCTCTTAAGTACATTTGACTATAACAGATACATTTAAACTTAGATGAACAGTAGCTGGGAGAATTTTTTAAAGTGTCAATTGATGTGAATGAATAAAGATGGTTTTTTTCAAAGGAGCTATATTGCTTAGGGATTAAGGTCAACTAACTGGAACAATTCACTTAAAAAAAATCTCCAAGCTCAAGAGACTGCTCACATTTATTTGATTGAGGCAGATACCCTTTAATCCTTACTACTTGTACTGGTAGCCATGCAATGGTTCATCTCTCTCCATTTGTACAAGGAAGAGTGACTTTTAATTGTGTATAAATGAGACCTTGAAATTCCTGTAAGAAGGGAGAAAATGTCTGCAAGGCAGCTACAACAGAGAGTGGAAAATTTTTAAGTAGCAGTCATTTTTATTTAGCTTAACAGATTTTAGCAGAAGACTCTGAATATGAATCAGCTTCATTTTTAAATTCTGAAGAGAATTTCTGAAGCAGCCCATAAGGTGCCACTTTAGTCAGAAGCAATTAAAAGGAGCCTAGAATAGCAAGAAAGAAAATCACAAAATTTGTTTGGACATTGTAGGGAAAGAAGTTACAAATTATATTAACTTAATTCCCATATATGCCCTGAGTCTGCTTTTATACTCATGTAATAAAACTCTTGCCCAGTTTTTGGAGGTGGAAATGAGGCAGGAGGTATGGTGTAAATAGCAGGAAAGGTTTATATTAAATTAAGATATTGCTTGCCATGCTTTAACTCCAATAATATGTAAAGTGTGTCACAGGCACTTAATAAATAAGATCATCCAGACGTTCTCCCCATAAGCAACTGATTCTTCTCAAGAGTCAGATTCCAGTCCCTCCTTGAAAACTTGGGCATAACTAGAAAAAGTAGACACTTACTATAGATGTAACTTCTCTCTGGGTCTCTGTTTCTTTATGGTCCTTAAGGACCACTTAAGGAGGCATTTTCAAACTTAAATTCTTTACAATAAACAGAAACTTATGGATCCTAGAAATTATTAAAATGTGGTTTCCTGAAACGAAATATCAACAGAGGGGACCCAGCTTAGACTTTCTGCAGGCACCATTTTTAAAGTGGCCTTTACCATATTCTTCGGCCAGTAAGAAAGCTACTTAATGATGTATAAAACTAATTATTACAAAATCAGACTGAATCTGTATGGTAACTGTTCACAATGTGGAAAATCACACTTTCATGGCCTATTTTCTTTTAAAATGTATGCCCTTTTCCCATCCTTAATGTGCTCTGTATATGTAAAATAAAAATACTCTTCACAGCAGGACCTGGCTTAGAGGCCTTAAAATCCAATAAAAGAGTCCTGTAGTTTAATGGTCCTTAAATGCTCGACATCTTTTTCACTTAATGTAAAATCCATCTGATCTAATAGCTGTGACTGAATTATAGATATATCATTTTTTTTCTATTAAATGTTAATCTTCTGACTTGGCAGAGCAATAGAAGCTCTAAATTATTAAGAAGGCAATAACCTCTCTAAACTCTTTCCAGAATTCAGAATATTCCCAAGATTGCTATCCTGAAAAAAAATTGCAAACCTGCTTAAAACATAAAATAAAAATTGGGTCCATTAAGTGCAACAATTTGGTGCCAAATATCAATTATGAGGCACTGTTTTTATTGATGTCTCTTTCATTATTTCACTGAATGGAATCTAATACAAACACACACAACCACAGGGAAAGGGGAAGGAACCCTCACAATTCTTGGCTCTGTTTCATTTACATATGACAGTTTGGTAACCTTCATTTTTTGGTTGAATTCATTCATCGTTGATGTTTGTTCATGCAGGCATAAATAATGAAAATACCCTTTAATAAGTGATGTCACATTGCCAATTATGCTAAACATAAGCACTCTCCCTATCCAGAGAGTCGGGCTGGAATGCCATCTCTGATTTTTGTTTTTAATCTCTACATTCATGACTTGCTTGAGCAAGGGTCCACATATGCAGTAAGAAGCCATGCTAAGAAGCAGGTTAAAATTTACCTGCTTAAGCTGGTCTAAGTCTTGTTTCAAATAGCTAAGGCAAAAACATGGTAAAGAATTGAATTTCCAACAATATAGTGTCTGATCCTAAACTGGACATTATTGAATGAAATGAAGGCTGGAAAGATCTATACCATTTTCCATTTTGTGTACAACATATTCTGTAGTATAAACTCTGCCTTGGTTCACCTTTTGCTTTTTTCCTCTGTCTGAAAATTATTCATAAAATGTAATAATCAGGAGTTTAGACCTAGGTTCTTTTTTTTCCTTTTGCCAAACATGTGCAACTATATGCTTTGCATGGGCATCACAAGCCATTTTTCTTTCAATTCCTATTTTGGTGACAGAGGTACTGATGTCATTTTGTAGCACAGAACTTGCAAAAGAAAAAAAGATCACCACAAGGTTGCAGGATTCAGTGATGAGGAAGATTAAGGAGGTGGTAAGTAGTTTTCATCCACCATGGTGAAACAGATGTCAAGAGAAGCTTACAATCACTCTTTCTAATGTTTCCCACTACTATAAGCAGGCACTGATATATCTAGTCATCATGACCACCAAAAATTAATGTAAAACTCTTCCCTTTTCTACATTGACACAAGTGAGCCAAAGAACATGAACCATTCAGATAGGCAAGAAATATATGTGTGAGGCCCATTTGTAGGTCCTTCTTAGAGGACAGCTAGTAACACTGGGGGAAAAAAGTGCTTAAATAAAGCTGGAAGATTCTTAAAACAGCAATGAAGCAATGCATTTGGAATAACAGAAAATGATAAACTATATAAAATTTGGCTGAGGTCAAAAGATAAGATTTAAATAAAAAGCAAGCCATAAGAAAGACTAAACTAAATTCATCTGGAATTTTAGAACAATGGAGGTATAGTGATTATAGTCACTATAATATTAAAATTTAAGATGTTCATTGCATGAATATTTAATCTTATTTTAATAGATAATTTCTTGTAACACTGGCCCTCTGTCAAGATGAATGAGCTTTTCTGATGAAGTGAGAGTGATTATAAAAAAACTAAACAATGGAATAATAATAAAGCTTTCATCAAAGGAATGCACTACAGTAGGGTTTAGTGGTTCTTTCAAAGAGCACTCACAATATGTTAGCCAACAACACATCTCCTAGTTTCTCTGAAGAACAGCAGAGACCAGCAATGTCCACGATCTAAGTTCCACTCTTTTACTAACCAAAAAGCTTTAGTCTTTAATGTTTTAAGTGCACTCTCTACCCATGATATCAAATGGTGAGTGAAATGAAACAATGGGATTAATTCAAGGAGGTTAGTCTAGACAGCTAACTAAAAACGGATATCATCATCTTTACTTTGCACCCCATCACTCCCCAGTCCAAGTTCTCTAAAGACAGCAAATGGACTAGTTAATTTGCAAATTCTTTACAAGGAAGTTCAAAACAACATTTCACAGAAAACATTTTATTGGTAGTTGAAGACAAAATAAAATACACATTAAGATTCTCTTTTCACCCCTAATAAGGAAAATACAACACTGCAATTCAGTATTCAGTATAAAACTCTGCTCTATTCAAGAGCTTCAAAAGGTGTACCAAAAACTCATGAATCAGAACTCATGCAAAAGCACAGTATTAAATGTAATAAAGAAACCAAATATTGCCTATGTAAACTGTACATATTACCTAAGAAATTAAAAATAAATCCAATTATGACTTTTCACTGTTGTTTCTACACTGCAGAAACATGAGAGCTTATTCTTTGGTGGGAGAAGCTATTTCGATGCTCCTTTGTATCTGCTATTATGCAAAAATGGGGTAAAAAATCTGGTTTTAAGATGCTTGATTATTGCTAAATCACATTCCTGACTGAAAGTATTCATTGTTCAGTTTATTGGCTAACAGTCAAATCATAATTTTCTTTCTGAACAGTAAACAAAATATTAATATACAATAATAAGACAAACTTCCTTTAATGAGATATAGTTAGTAAAAATGGTTGGTTACATTATTTACTATAAACATGTCCAATTTTACTTTTCTGCTATCTATATTCTGAGAGTTTACTGTGTTACTTAACTTTTGTCTAAAATAAAATCAATACTCTAGTGCAAGAAAACTGCATTTCACATTATTAATTTCATTTGTGAAATTTTCCTATAAGAAACATTTGGAGGATGTATGTATAATGAGTGCTTGGTTACTATAGTAGCAAATGTCAAAGTAATTGCTAAAAAATGCCTAAAATTTTTGACACTTTGACAAATCTAGTATTCCATTTATCATAGCTTTTTAAATACTGTGGCAAGAAGAGTAACAAGTAAAAATTAAGATACTGTTGTGGAGATCATGAGGCAATTTCATTATAAATTCCTGATATATTCCACCCCTGCTGTTCTTCATCTAAATGTAATTTAGTACTGCAAACAATTTATGAAAAGAATTTTATTTTTAAAAAAGACATAACATTTACTTGTGTAAGAAGAAAAAAATCTGTACCTCCAAAAGAAGACAAAGGCACTTATTAAGTTACTTCAATAAAGATGCAACTTGGCCAGCCAAGTTACAATGCATTCCTCAAAACAACATTAAGTCTTGTGGATCTGACTGAGGATCTAAAAGGTCTTTCAAATCTTAGAAAAGTAGTCACCAACCAAATAAATTTCTCTGCAAGAAATCTTTATACAATTATTTCTGTCTAAAACCCTCTTCATATGGACCCACTCAGATGGCTCATGTTTTATTAGGGACTCAAAGGTTTAAAAGTATGTAGTCCATCCACGGTAGAGTGTTATGTTGTTTGCTAAACTGTAAAATTAACATATTTAGAATATAAGACTTGAACTGATAATGAAAAGCCCAGTAACATACTCATCTAATTTTTAAAAACCTATTGATAGAACAAAATACATTTTATTTTAATTTTATTAGCACAGTAAGGCCCGGCAAGGCCGTGAAGCTGCACACAGAACACCCAGCACCAACAGGATAAAGTGGACACTAGCTGGTTGGAGCTAAGTGCTAGCACACAAGCCCCTGCCGCATTTGTATGATCTGGAGTAAGGCCGCCTGCACATCTTCATCCATGTGACCCTTGAGGGAAAGAGGAAAGGGGAAAAAGTTTTATGCTACCTGCATTTACTGAAGAATTCTAAAGACAAATTCTTTGTAATAGGGTATAAGTGGTTGCAACTCACCAAATGCTAAATCCACACCATTATAATAATGAAAGGAATTATTGGAAAAGGGAGTTGAATTCTATCATGAAAATAAAGTCAGTTTAAAAGTAATGCACACTAGTTGCCCTCAACATCTACTATCAGAGAACAGATGGACAACTTCTCTCTCGCTCTTTTAATATTGGTCTCTGATGACAGAGGGAATATTACGTAATAAATGAGCAGAGCAGACTACAAGGAAACTTTATTTTTGCTCCTGCCAAGGATTTTTTTAATTTAGAAAAGTAATTTATGAAAAATATCCACATTTTTTAAACAAATAGGATTTTAAAATATATATTACTTTGAAACCTGTTTTATTCACTTATCTTTCCATAAAGTTACCTAATTATTTTAAATTACTATATAATAATCCACTGTATGGACGTATCACAATTTCTTTATCCATTCTCCTAATGATGGACATTAAGGGTATTCAATCATTATGAATAGATTCCTAGAGAAAAACTGTTGGGTCAAAAAGTGGGCTCAATTTTTAACTTTGCTAAATACTATAAAATTTTCCTCTATTGGGATAATAATAATTTATATTTCCACTGACAGAATACAAATGCCCATTTCCAACAACACTCCAGCCAACACTCCAGCCTAACACCTGTTTAGAATTTGTCAATCCCACAGGTAAAAAATGTTAATACCTTGTTAATTTGCATTCTTCCCTTACTGGTGAGGCTGTGCATCTTTTCACCTGCACATTAGCCATTTATATTTAAAAAGAAACATTTTAAACTTAAAAAGAAGATAAGAGATTGATTAAATGCAAGAAGTCAATATGGTAGGCTTACAAACCCCTTTGCCCACGACCCTTTTCATTATGGCTTGAGCACTTGTATAGGTTTCTGCACAATACTTCTAATAAATATATAAAGTTTTACTTCCGAAATCTGTTTGTATAGCAGCAGGATGATTAAATTTCAAACATTAGCCACAGTTTACTAAACTGAATTTCTTAACTTTACAATATCAGAAGGAAAGGCTATTTCAGATGTCTATTGCTTTTGTTATGATTCAATAGGAGTCAGTACAGAATAATTCAGAATTACAGAAGTGTACATTATTAAAGTTGAGAAGCTTGTTAGTTGACAGTATCTTTCAGGTAAGAGCTTGTCCAATACGAGATGTGGGTGAGTTCCCTGCCCTCTCGAATTATAGATTTTCTACTCTTTTCTACTAGTTACTCTCCTAAATTTCTTATTCTGCTGTCCATCCGTCTTCTCTAATAATTGGAATATACTTTCAAATCTTAGCTTATCTTCTATCTATTCAGAAGAGAGCAACCAAAGATACTTTCCTCTTTCACAACATTCATTCTTTTTCATTGGTTCCCCCTCCATCTCCTATAGAAAAGGCAAGCTTTCCGGTTTTAAGAACTTGATATCATAACATTTCTTTTTATTATTTTGCATAATTTTTAAAATGAGTTTTCCTTGAAGTATTCTCTCAACACCTATCTTCAACCTCCCCAAATTTTTAAAAATAGTATGGCCTGATATACCTTTTTTTAAAACATTTATTTGTTTCTCCCCCCTCCCCCCATTCCCCTTATTGTCTGCTCTCTATGTCCATTTGCTGTGTGTTCCTCCAAGTCTGCTTATACTCTCATTAGATGGCTCCAGGAACCAATCCTGGGACCTTCAGAGTGGGAGAGAGGCGATTACTCTCTTGTGCCACCTCAACCCCTGTTCTGCTACATCTTCTTATTTTCTCTTCTCTGCATCTCTTGTTGCATCATCTTGCTGTGCCAGCTCTCCACATGGTCTGGCACTCCGTGCGGGCCAGCTCGCCACATGGGTCAGCTTGCCCTTACCAGGAGGCCCTTATGGTAGAAGGAAGCCCAATTAGTTGAGCCACATCCATTTCCCCTGATATACTTTAAACCTTGAGATAATTCCTATTACAGCCATACCTCAGAGATATTGCAGGTTTGGTTCCAGACCACCACAATAAAGCAAATGTCACAATAAGACAAGTCACATGAATTCTTCCATTTCCCAGTGCATATAAAAGTTATATTTACACTATACTGTTAAGTGTGCAAGAGGATTATGTCTTAAAAAAAAACAATGTACATACCTTAATTTAAAAATACTTTATTGGGAAGCAGATGGCAGATGTAGCTCAACTGATAGAGCATCTGCCTACCATATGGGAGGTCCAGGGTTCAGCACCCAGGGCTTCCTGACCCATTTGGTGAGCTGGCCCACACGCAGTGCTGCCATGCACAAGGAGTGCGGTGCCACACAGGGGTGTCCCCTGCAAAGGGGAGCCCCACGTGCAAGGAATGCGGCCTGCAAGGAGAGCCACCCTGAGTGAAAAAAGCACAGCCTGCCCAGGAGTGGCACTGCACACACAGAGAGCTGATGCAGCAAGATGATGCAACAAAAAGAGACACAGATTCCAGGTGCCGCTGAAAAGAATGCAAGCAGACACAGAAGAACACACAGCAAATGGACACAGAAAGCAGACAGTGGGGGTGGGGTGGAAGGGGAGAGAAATAAATAAAAATAAATCTTTCAAAAAAAATACTTTATTGCTTAAAAATGCTAACTATCATCTGAGCCTTCAGAGAGTGATTCTTTTTTTGCTGGTGGAGGGTCTTGCCTCGACACTGACTGATCAGGGTAGTGGTTTCTGAAGACTGAGGTAGCTCTGACCATTTCTTAAAATAAAACAACAATGAAATATTTGTCACATTGAATGACTTCCTTTCACCAAATATTTCCTTGAAGCATGAGATGCTGTTTGATAGTATTTTACTGAACTTCTTTCAAAATTGGAGTCAATCCTCTCAAACCCTGCTACTGCTTCATCAACTAAATTTATGTAATATTTTAAAACCTTTGTTGTCATTTCAATAATGTTCACAGCATCTTCACTGGGAGTAGATTCCATCTCAAGAAGCCACTTTCTGGGAAGCAGATATGGCTCAAGCAATTGGGCTCCTGTCTACCATATGGGAGGTCCAGGATTTGATTCCCAGGGCTTCTGGTGAAGGCAAGCTGG
Source organism: Dasypus novemcinctus (assembly GCF_030445035.2). Taxonomy (NCBI): domain Eukaryota; kingdom Metazoa; phylum Chordata; class Mammalia; order Cingulata; family Dasypodidae; genus Dasypus; species Dasypus novemcinctus. The sequence continues at coordinate 145,465,981 of NC_080675.1, forward strand.
TCTGAGCAGAGAGTTGGCCCACGTGGACTGCTGGCCCACCCGGAGTGCTGACCTGCACTAGAGTGCTGGCCTGCATGGAAAACTGGTGCAGCAAGATGACACAACAAAAAGAGACACAGAGGAGAGACAATAAGAGATGCAGCAGACCAGGGAGCTGAGGTGGCTCAAGAGATTGAACACCTCTCTCCCACTCTGGAAGGTCCCAGGATCAGTCCCTGGTGCCACCTCAAGAGAAGACAAGCAGACACACAGAAGAATGCACGGTGAATGGACACACAGAGCAGACAATGCATGGGGGTGGGGGTGGGAGTGAGAAATAAATAAATCTTAAAAAAGAAACCACTTTCCCTGCTCATACATACAAAGCTACTCCTTATCTGTTCAGGTTTTATCTTGAGATGGCAGCAATTCAGTCACATCTTCAGGCTTCACTTCTAATTCTAGTTCTCTTGATATTTGCACCACATCTGTATTTATTTCCTCTTGAATCCCTCAAAGTCATCCACGATGGTTGGAATCAACTTCTTCCAAACTCCTATTCATGCTGATATTTTGACCTCCTCCCATGAATCATGAATGTTCTTAATGGCATCTAGAATGATGAATCTTTTCCAAAGGTTTTCAATTAACTTTGCCCAGATCCACCAGAGGAATCACTATCTACGGAAGCTATAGCCTTACAAAATATATTTCTTAACTAATGAGACTTGAAAGTTGAAATGACTCCCTGATCCATGGGCTGCAGAATGGATGTTGCATTGTCAATGAGCAGGAATATTTTGAAAGGAATCTTTTTTTCTGAACAGTAGGTCTCAACAGCAGGCTTAAAATATTCCATAAACCATGTTGTAAACAGATGTGCTGTCATCCAGGCTTTGTTGTTCCATTTATAGGCAGAGTAGACTTAGCATTATTCTTAAGGGTCCTAGGATTTTTGGAATGGTACGTGAGTACTGGCTTCAACTTAAAGTCACCAGCTGCATTATCCCTTTACAAGAGTCAGACTGTTCTTTGAAACTCTGAAGCCAGGCATTGACTTCTCCTTTCTAGCTAGGAAAGTCCTAGATGGCATCTTCTTCCAATATAAGGCTTTTTTGTTTACATTGAAAATCTGCTGTTAAGTGTAGTCACCTTCATCAATTATCTTAGCTAGATCTTCTGGATAACTTGCTGCAGCTTTTACATCAGCACTTGCTTTGTCACCTTGTGCTTTTTTGTTATGGAGATGGCTTCTTTCTTTAAACTTCATGAACCAATCTCTCCTAGCTTCAAACTTTTCTTCTACAGCTTCCTCACCTCTCTCTACCTTCACAGAATTGAGGGGATTTGCTCTAGATTAGGCTTTGGCTTAAGGGAAAGTTGTGGCTGGTTTTTTATTTTCTATCCAGACCATTAAAACTTTCTCCATTTCTGCAATAAGGCTGTTTCACTTTCTCAATTGTGTGTTCACTGAGTAGGGCTTTTAATTTCCTTCAAGAACTTTTCCTTGGCATTCACAACTTGGCTAACTATTTGGCACAAGAGGCTTAACTTTTGGCCTATCTCAGCTTTCAACATGCCTTCCTCACTAAGCTTAATCATTTCTATTTTTTTATTTAAAGTGAGACATGTGACTATTCCTTCCACTTCAACACTTAGAGGTCCTTGCAGAGTTATTAACTTCCCTAATTTCAATATTATAATGTCTCAGGGAATAGAGAGGCCTGAGGAGAGAGAGCCAGATGGGGGAAACAACCAGTTGATGGAGCAGTCAGAGTATATGTTAATATTTTTAAATTAAGTTTGCCATCTTATATAGGCACAGTTTGCAGTGCCCCAAAACAATTACAACATATAGGCATGATGGATATGATGATGAAAATTTTGAAATACTGTGAGAATTATGAAAACATTACACAGAGACACAAAGTGACACATGCTGTTGGAAAAATGACACCAATAAAATAGTCTGACATGGGCTTGCTACACATCTTCAATTTGTAAAAAATGCAATATCTGCAAGAGGCAATAAAGCAAAGTGCAATAGAACGAGGTATGCCTGTATATCTCACCTACCATTTCAACATTTGTCTCTTTAGGACATATTTCTGAAAAAATCTATTCTGAAAATTCTGGAGATCCTGCTTATGAGGTTCCTATACAGCATAAAGTATAGTATCCTTCATAGTGTAAACATTTCATTAGAGTGATTAAAAAACAATTAAAAAACTTTCTCAGCATTCCTCCCAAAAAAGGGAATTCTTAATCTTATGCTTCACTGAGTTTTAGGTTCAATAAATAAATACTGATAATCTCCTAAAGAACAAAACTTTTCTTTAATTATTACAATTCTATACACTGCCTATTTGTCATTTCTGCACTTTTACAATATTCTCTACATTTCAGAGAAATACTTCTAAGCTACTAAGAAAATATATGATGTCTTTTCCACTCCACTCTTTGAGCTGATGGCTACATGTGGAAGTCAAGGCATTATCTCCAGCTAGCAACACCACTGACGTTGCTGCCATTGTATGTTGCCAAACTGTCTATAAATTGAGTGACAAGCAGATGGAGACAAGCCTAAATTTAAGATGCTTTGTTGCTATAGAGCTTTGTAAATTTCTCTGGGAGATATGTAAGCATGATTAAAAGAAATGCAATTAGTTTTAAATAAGCATATGGGGTACAGCTACGTTAAACATCAACTACTTTCATATAAATTTTCTTGGAAACAAAAAAAAATTTTTTTCTCTACAATGATTTCCTTTCCAAAAGAGAAATCGTTTTACCTGTGCTGCACTAAGAAGATGTGTCCGGTAAATTGTGATTACTTCCTGGTGCTGTCTGTCAGCATCCTAGAAATGTAGAAAGATGGCAATAATCGGAATATCAGTATTTACATTTCCAAGCACATGCTTGTAACATTTCTGTTCTTAGGCCTGACACTAGAAAATAGTAGTATTATTGAAGTGCTACCTTGGATTCACCAGATACATAATTCCATAGCATAAAAATAGTATAAACTTTTCCAATGACTGCATGAAAACAATTCAGTGAAACCCACGCTGCTCATCTCAGGTAACATGAAATTTCTGCCTTAGGTCCACACATAATGCCAGGAACCTAGTCTATAGATGCTTACTGACTTACGCTTTGGATTGTTACAAAAGCTTCCAATCTTGTCTATCACTTATACACTTTACTCCCCCACATTTCTAAGACTGAAGTACCTCTTTCCTCACATCACTTTTGGTTTAAAAATCTTGGATGACACCTCTTTAAACATGAAAGAATCCAAACTCAGCCTTTTAATGCCGCTTGATATGCCACTTGCATTCTGCCTCTACGCCTTTCTTTGCCTGGAATACCCTCTATTTTTTCTTTCATCTACTAAAACACCACCTATCTAGCAAGCTCAAGTCAGGTACTCTCTTCCTTTTTAACCTAGCTCCCACCACACCAGTAATCTTTCCTTCCTGAGAACTCATATCCCTTAGAATCCGGGACAGAATTCTCAATTCTATATTTGACATCTCTTGTTATTTTACTTTACACATATCCTTGCTTTGCTTCTCTAACTCCCACACTCCTTGGGGGAAGGGACTGTGTACTCTCTCTATCCCTGGCAGTGTTTAGCACAGTGTCATGACAATAAATAAAAATTTCAAAATATTAAAGGAACTACTGTACCTTTTGATAAAATCTAAATCAGCGTCTGTCATCAATAATCTGCAGGCCAACAGTGTTTACTGTATTGCCTAGCATATAGTAGGCACCAATTAAATGGTATTATTATATGATTAGTATAGGTAACTTTTAGCAAAAACAATTACATTCTTGGATCTTAAATCAGCCACAAATCAATTTGATTCCTAAATAAGCATTCACAAATGGAAAAGAAAATAATAATGTGAACTGGCAGGTATTAGCACTAAGTTCTTCTAGTCTTGGTTACTTACAGCCAGCTGCTGCTGCAGGGATTTCACCTGATGCTGCAGAGTCTCAACCAAGTGGCTCTGTCTCCTGGTGGGACTCCCAGTCGTGTAGGTGAGTTGTGAAAGGCCATTGAGTGCCTGTTTTAGTCTTTCTACATCATTAAGCAGTTCAGTTATCTTATAAAAAAGAGGGAAAAGAAATTGTGGGAAAAAAACATGTTACTTACTTGCACAGAAAGCATTCCTTATTTGAGAAATAAAATTTATCTTTATGCAGCAGAAAAGTAAAGAATGAATAGTCATGGTTGTTATCAGTGGTATATTAATACAAAATATAATTTAATTCCTCTTAGTAAATTCCTTATAAAAGGAATATTAAATTAAGAATAAATATCATATAATATCCCAAGACATGAATATGACCTCATTCTTCTGATTTTCAGATAATATGTCAGTTACCTCTAAAGGGTTTGGAACCCAGGAAAGTAGAGTAGATTGCCTCCAACCAAGTTGAAAACTCACGTAAGTCTAGAATTAACTTTTTGTACCTTGTTCCTTTTAAGAATGTGTATTATTTTAGACTAGCTTGTTCTAAAGAGGAAAAAAGTAGGGAGGCTATTTAAAGTAGTGGAAAGAGCACAGGCTTTAAAGTCAGATTAGACACTTATGAGCTTAGCTAATTTCCTTTATTTTCTGAGACTTAGTTTTCTTATCAGCAAAGAGGGAAAAACCTTTCAAAATTAAGAAAACAAATGCCTAGTATATGATACATGCTCAATAAAAGGCAATGATTCTAAGTCGATATTAATAACTAGCTACTATAATTATATATTACTATATCCATAACCACTTTCCAAACAAGCTAAGGGCACTGAATCTCTGGGCCATAGGAGGAGACATGCCTAAAGGTCAGTACTTATACCTCTCCACCGAGGGGGGCTGGACTGTGCTGCTTTCACTCATCACTGTATCCCCAGCATTGAGCATAGCATCTGGCATGTAGAAGGCATATCATATTTGTTACATGGATAGCACTGCGCCCTATTTCCCAAATTTTTCATCTTTCATAGTATACACACTATGCAACTACCCATTCTGGAAATATTGTTAATTACCTATTAGGTAAGTTGTACCATGAGAATAAAAGACAAGGAAAGGCAGGTTACAAACCCTGGTCTTAAAAAATGGATTGGGTTTTGTGTGATCCATGTATCTTTAAAAAAAAAAAAAAAAAGATAATAAAATTTCTAAAAATTTTAAAAAGAAGTGATTGGGAATATTACACAAACCTAACAGCAACATAAGTGTTTAAAATTAGCAAAGCCACCCTGCCCCCTCCAAAAAAGCCATGAATTTTGGCAGAGAAGCAGTTTGCTAAATAGGTTAGATTGTACAGTGAAGGTTTTAGGAAGAAGGATAAATGTTGAAGTGGGTCCTAAAAAATGTACAGAATTCTATAAAGATATGGGGGACAAAATGGGCAAGGAATTAGAGGGCTTGTTTAACTAGTGTGGGTGAGTGCTAAAATAAAATCTGGGATGTTCTCCAATGTCCTTGGTTTCTTGCAAATCAGAAACCACATTTTTTCCCTCTTCTCCATCCCTGTTCTTCAGATCCCTAAAACTCATTGGTTTATAACCACTCATTTATGACACAAGGGTAACCTGGGTCTCCCCATCTTTCCTCAAATCATGGCTATACCAACTAACAGAAGGAAAAATGCTTTTGATTTTCGTTTGTATGACTTTACTTATTTTAAATTCAGAATTTATTTCAAACTGTCATTTAATGGTCACATTGTTGATAACTCTTATAAACCTATCTGTGGGATACTATGGTAAAGAGTCCTGTTCTACTCTGGCTGTTTTTGGGTTTTCCAATTCATAACCATATAGACTACTTTGCGCCTACCTTATTATCTTTTGCTTCAATTTGTTTAGCAGATTCCTGTATTCTTCTCTGTAATTCTGTGACTGTTGTTAAGGACTTATCACATCGTTCTTTCTGGTCCTTGATTTCTTGTTCAATGCTGAAATGCATTAATTCCTTCTCATCTTTTGTGGATAGTTCCTTCTTTTTGGCATGCAAAGCTTCCTCACATACTTCGTCATACTTTCTATTCAAACTGGCTAATTTTTCATTTAAGTTGGAAATCTGTGTCTCCAAATCACTTTTTGTTGTTGTATATTTAGACAAATCAACTACCTCTCTAGTCTCCAATTTTTTTAGTGCTTGCTTAGTATTTTGAACCTCAGACTGGAGTTTGGAGAGTTCTTCAGTTTTGTTTTGGCTTTCTTCTTCCTTTTCTCTCAAGCTAGCTTTTATGATTCCAACTTCTTTCTCAAATGCTTCCTTAATTTTTAAATGCTCTGCCAAAGTCACGGAAGAGTTCTTTTGATTCTCCAACATCTGATGCAGTTTGGTCACTGCCTGCTGCTCTTTTTCATAACACCTTTGCTTGTTCTTCAATTCTTCCTTTAGATTCTCAATTGTGCCATTAAGAGATTTTTTCAGAGCCTCAACCTGTTCCAATGGAACATGCTGTTTTTGCAAAAGAGATTGTGCTGCAAGTATCTCAGAAGTCTGTTTGGCACTTTCTTCTAACAGCTTCTCTTTCTCATTCTTTACGTCTGTATATTTCTGTAATAAGTCTTTCAACTCTTTGTTTAGCTCTTCGGTTTTTCTGCTTAATGCTCTTTCCATTTCATGAGAATTCTCAATAAGAACATTCTTATCCTTTAAATCTTTCTGAAGGGAGAAAATCTCCTTCTTTAACTTTTCATTCTCCTGCCTGTATTTCTTGGCCTCCTCTTCTCTGACACTATACTTATGTGTCTGCTCTGATAACTGTTCTTTCAGTTCTTTCTCTGTTGCTTTAAATTTTCTCTCGCACTCTTCAAAGCTGATAATTGGAGCATATTTCAGCTTAATGCATTCTTGTATTGTGTCAAGTTCCTTCTTCTGAGCTTCAATTTCAGCATGCAACGTCACAATCTCTTCTTGACCTTTTTTGTAGTTAGCCAGTACTTCAGCACTATTATCCTGTACCTTTCTCATGCTCTTATTTAAGGTACTCATCTTCTCCTCATGCTCTTTAAGGCTGATATAATCAGCTTTTATTTGGCTCTGAGCACTTTCCAGGTTTCCTTTTAATATATCATTCTCACCTTTTACTCTTATAAATTCTTGATTTATATCTTCAAATTTTTTCTTCACATCTAATAATTCTTTGCTAGTTTTATCTAATGTACTACTCAGTGCAGTTTTAATCTCTTCATAGGTTTTAACTGGCACATACTGATTACTTATAGTTTTTTTCAAGTTAGTGTTTTCAGATATGAGTACATATATTTTTTCTTGGTCTTCATCACATTTCTTGTTAAGTTCAGATAGCTGTTTTTTCAGTTCAACAATATTGGATTTCAAAATTGTCATCTCTTTCTCATGTTTTTCAGGAGGTACAAACACAGATTCCAGGTGGCTAACATTCTTACTTAAACTGTCATTTTCCATCAGTAATTTCTCCATTTCTAAATTCTTCTCTGTGTATTTTTGTGTTACCTCTAAAAGCTTTTTATTCAAGTCATCAACAATCACATCATGTGACTTTTTCATTTCTTCATTTACTTTTAAAGGAACATAATAACTTTTCATTTCAATTGTTAAATTATGTACTTGCTGGTTGAGAAGCTTGTTATCCAGACAAAGCTTTTCAATTTCCTTTTGCAGCATCTGATTTTTCGATGTTAAATCAGTGATCTTCTTCCCAAGTTCTCCTGATTTTTGGTCTAATCTGCTCTTGAGCTGTTCATGTTCCTCTGGTTTGACTTGCTGAGCAAGTTTAGCCTTAAGATTCTCAAGTTCTCTCTTTAACTGTCTAATTTCACTAAGTGATTTGTTATATTCTCTTTCCATCTCTACCAATTTTTTTGCTTTCTCATTGACTTCATTTGATAATAAGCTCTTCATGTTTTCAAATTTTTCTGTTGGAATGGAAACAGCCAACTTTGCTACCAATTCTTTTAACTGGCCTTCCAGCTCTGTGACATTTTTTCCTTTCTTCTCTTGCTCCATTTCACACATACTAAATTCCTTCTGTAATCGTTTATTTTCTTCTATCAACTTGCCTTCATTCCTCTTAAACCCTTCTACTAACATTTCATTTTGCTTAATTTGGTTTCTTAGTTTTCCCACTTCTGCTGAAACTCCTTCATATTTAGCTTTCATGTCTTTCAATTGTTCCTTCAGTCCCTCTGTTAATCCGCTATTCCCGATAGCTGCTTCACTTGTTAGGTGCTCTTTAAGAGCAAGAAAATGAGTCTGCATTTGTTTAACTTTACCTTCTGACTCATACATCCTCTTCTGCACATCTTTTAGTGCATCTTCTAATTGTTTTATCTGTTCATCTGAATCCTCCTTGACTCTTTCACATTCTAATGCTAAAGCTTTGCACTCAGCCACTTTGTGAGCCAGTTCATTTTGGAGCTTGAGTCTGTCTTGTTTTGCTGAATCACAGAAAGTTCTCATTGCTTCTAACTCTTTTTTTAAAATTTCATTTTCAGAGTATGAAGTTGGATTGGGTAAAGATAGCTCCAGTGGTCTTAACATAGATCTGCTTTGCATATGGGCTGGCATACCTGTGGAAATACACTAAAAAGGTAAAAATATATATATATATATATACACACATATATATATATATGTATACACACACACATCCATTGCAAAAGCCTAAAGAAACACTTAATGATATACTTATTTGCCAAATTTATAGAAAGTTTCTACATCATCAGGTTTCAAAGGGTTTTGTGAAAAGTTTGTTGAAAAATATAGTACTGATTTTTGAGGTAAGAAACACTTCTGGGTATGATTTCCTTCATATGCTCTCAAGCAGTGACACTTTGAGAGTTCTTAATAGACAAGCAAATATTGTTGCCTCTGGGCAGTATTTTCTCTTTCTTTCCCCATATATATAACACCGACCCACAGAGGAATATGAACTTTATTAAAACATATTTGGGGAGTGGGTGTAGCTCAGTGGTTGTGCACCAGCTTCCTACATACAAGGTCCCGGGTTCAATCCCTGGCTCCAGTATCTCCCAAAACAAACACACACACACATTTACTATTCCTGTTTTAAGGCAGAGGACCTCAAATTTGGGAGAAAGGCAGCAGAACTCCTAAATAAAAATAAGTATTGCAATTTTAAATCTGCAAATCATTTCATAGAATGATAAATTCTTTAATTTCCAATAAATTGTATGAGTTTTTGACTACCCTCCTCATGTTAATGCCAATGCAATGTTCTTTAAATTATAAAAATCCCACCAAAAAATACACAGGTAGTATGAAAGTTGTCAAGTTGACTAATGATGTTAGTCAATTCATAAAACTCACAAATAGGAAGATGAACTGAAATTTATTACAATCTGACTAGTCTCTTATTTCCTCTATTAAGTACTGACAAAAAGAAGTATAATTAAACTTCTCAGTCAAATAATTCATAAACATAGGAATATACAAACATATAAGACTAAATTGAACTATTTTTATTTTTCCATATACAGCCTAATATAGTAAGAGTTCTTTATAAAAGCTAATTCATTGATAAAAGCCATGTGCTATGAGTACACCCCTCTATTTTAATACATATGTTTCACTGTTGTTCATTTAAATCTGAAAAGGCTTCTACTGGATAAAGATGAGAAAAAATTGATAATATAGAATCATTTCCAAGCCTCAGTCTGCTTCTAAATTATCTTTTAACTTACCAATTATCTTTAGACTAAGACCACTATAATTCTTCAATAAGTTACTTACACAGCTTCACAACTTCCCTACTTGTTTTATTACAATCAAGTATATATCTAATCCTCTAAAATACTGTTCAGTTGATGTCCGTTCTCTCAACTTAGAATTGTAAAATTTTCCATCTTGAGGAGATCTTTGATATTATCTAGGTTAATTCACTTTGCCTAGAGAAGGGGATATGTAAAAAAAATCTCATAGAAATCTAAATATTTATCAGTTCTCCAGTGCACAGAAGATGCTAGAAATGCAAATCTTATATCCACTGGAAAGTCGAGGTGAGGAGCATATAAACAGGTAAGAAAATCAGACAATAATCTACCAACTCTTGGAAGCCTTCTTAATTTTAAGGTGAATTTACAAAACATAGAATACATATTTGAATGCAAGGAAGAATATATTTCTAAGCAAAAACAAATTACTTTTTAATTATTCATGCCTGTGTTTCCCTTTATATGTGCAAATATCGAGAGTGAACTGAATGCTGTTAATGTAGAAGCTTACTATGGAGAATAAGGAAATCACAACTCAAATATCTTATTTAAGTGACTTTCACCAAAAACACTCTAGAGGGCACCAGAAACAGCAATATCTGCTTTCATAAAATAAAAAAGCAAGATGAATTTTTCTTTGGTAGGGAAAACTTTACTCAATGCATATATATACTTGATAAATATACAGTGCTGTTTATTTCTCTATATTAAGACACAATTATTTTTTAAAATCCAAAATAATATTACCTGTGAGTCTGTTATGTACATTTGACCTTGTTTAAGAAGCATATCTTCTTTTCCTAAGTCCAAATAAATGACATCTTAACTTAAATATCCATACCAAAGTATCCTAAATATTAATTTTTTTATTATTTGAAAAGAATAATATGTATACAATATAAAAGTGTTCCTGTACTAAAATATTCTTATTTTGTTATTTCTATAAAGAAGTTCCTACACTCTACTGAACAGTAGGTTCTATGTATTTTTAGAAATATGTAACACTGTTAGACAAAATATACTACATGATTACTATAGAATATGTATCTTACAAAGAGTCAAAATGAAAATGGTATTCTTTGCAGTTGATAAGATATTATTGCTTTACTTCGTTAGAGGATAATTTAATATTCATTGAGAAGCAAAAACAATAGACTGTCTACAGAAATGGTTTAAAAATTAAAGAATAAACAAAAGTAAAGATTAATAATGCAACTTTAAACTAATTAATAAGTAATTAATTGCCTATGGAGCTTCTAATTTTAGAATGCTTACCTGCACTGAGACTGTATGTAAAGACTTCCCTAAATCAGAAATCTATGTATATGTTTCTTTCCACAAAAAAACAAGCCCCAGATATTCTAAGATAAATGTCTACTAATCAACAAGGTAAATTTGGTCATTCATACACTATACAACTTAAAAATATAGGTGGTTGAGGAAAAGAAGAGCCTCACCGATTACCAAATTTTATGTTAGAAGCTATATATACAGAAGCTATCTGTTCTTAGTTACATCTGTCAAGGTAAAACCCACAAATAGTTAGATGAAGTTTAGCAACAGAAATATCATGTATAATTGGACAAAATAAACAGGCATAAACACACTCTTCTTTGTTTGAATTGCATAAAGTGTAATGATAATCTATACTTTTATACTTACGGTTACTGAAATGACTTCCTGATCCTAAATGATCACTCTGAAATCAGAAGTATAAATTAGAACATTTTAGGTGAATGTTGGGTCATTTTTCTCAATTTGTATCTATTTTAGCTCTTAATAATCCAATCAATAAAACCAATTCTTTGATATTCCTTGTTTCTCCCAAGTATTATTATACCAACCCATGGAAAGACAGTTGGGAATAAACTATTTCCCTAAGCATTTAAAAAAGTTTTAAAATATATTTTTATTACAGAAGCTGTGAACTTACAAAACAATCATACACGTGTAAAATTCCCATGCAAAACCCCTTCACCAATATACCACTGTTGTGGAACATTTGTCACACGTTTGAGATAATATCATCAGGCTATTACCATTAACTAGGGTCCAAAGGTACTTTTGGCATATTTTTTCCATACTTCCCTATTATTAACACAGTACATCTTTGGCATTGATGCAAGAATATTATAGTATTGCCATTAACTATAGTCCATAGGTTGTATTAATTGTATTTTTCCCATAGTTCTCCACATTCCCACTACCTGCAATAGTGACATGCATCCATTCTAGTTCACAGAAGGACATTTTTGCATTTGTACTATTAACCACAATTTTCATCCACCTCTGGATTCACTGTGTTATTCAGTCCCTAAATTATTGTCTAACTTCCTTTCAATTGATATTTACAACCCTAGACTACCTTTTACAGGCACAATCCCATTTATTTTCCCTGAACATTTTTTTTTTGTATTTTTTTTCTTCTTTCTTTTAAATGTTACATTAAAAAAATATGAGGTCCCTATATACCCTCCACCCACCTCCTCCCACATCAACAACCTCTTCCATCATCGTGGCACATTCACTGCACTTGGTGAATACATTTTGGAGCACTGCTATAACCATCCCAGGGTCCCAAACATTTTAATAAAAGTAGTCACGTGTTTCAAGGAAAACATTTAACTGCTCGAAAGAAAAAAGTAAGCCCCAAATAAACCAAAACAACTTTCAATACATAGTGTTTGCTGCTTTTTTACCTCAAAATATTACCTCTGGAAAAGAAACACCACATTCTCTTAAGTACTCATTTTACTTTATCATCACTGGGAATTGGGGCCCTACCTCACTGATTATGAAATTATTAATATCGCCCCTTCTTTCAGAATTTCTAGAATACAAATTACATTTGAAGCCAAAGGAGGCAGAAAATGAAACTGAGGCAAAGACCTACACACAGTTAGTAAATAAATGTATCAGTTAAGAAAAGGATACTAATTGAGAAGCTTCAGACACTCTGAATCACAATGTACTTGGATTGCTCCTTTGCCCAAGTAAGCCAAATACAAAGAAACTAAGAGACAAATTAAAATATTATATGAGAGAGGGGCATGCAGTTGTGTTTCTTCATGTTTGTGTATTTGTATCAGTATTAACAGCTATATATCAAATTCTGATTTATGAAGCCCAGAGAACACCAAACAGGATAAACATGAAGAAAAATATACCCCTCATATATTGATGATGCTGTCTAATACAAAGGACAAGACAGTTCTGAAAGCAGCAAGAGGAAAGCAATGTGTTATATACAAGGGAGTCTCAATTAGATTCAATGTCAATTTCTCATCAGAAACCATGGAGGCAAGAAATCAGTGGGTTAAAATACTTAAAGCACTAGAGATAAACAACTACCAACCAAGAATTTTATATCCACAAGACTTTCTGCCAAAAATGAGGGAGAAATTAAGACATTCCCAAATTAAAAAAAAAAAAAAAAGCTGCAGGATTTCATTACCATTAGAACTGCCCTACAAACAATGCTAAAGGGATTTCTTCAGCCTGAAAGAAAAGGACATATACTAAACAGTGGCCCAAAGCAGCATAAAGAAGTAAAGACCTCCAGTAAAAGTAACCATTTGGGTAATTATAAATGCCAGCACTATTGTATTCTATAATTATCCTCCATTTACTTCCTACAGGGGATAAAATGCATAAAAAGTAATAATAAATCTATGGTTTTGAACATATCATGTACAAAGATATAAGTGATAAGAACAAAAAAAGATGGGGGACAGAGAGGTATAGGGTAAGTATAAGTGTATGCTATTGAAGTCAAGTTGGTATCAAACAAAACATGATTGTTTTATATTTAGGCTGTCAAATTATAAACCCATAGTAACCACAAGGAAAATACATGAAAAATATATCAAGAGAGAAATGAGAAGGCACTCAAAAAGGTCCAACACAAAAAATCAAATAAATATAAAAGCAGGCATTAATGGAAGAATTGAGGGGTGAAAAAGGTCTAGGATTTACAAAGACTAAATAATAAAATGGCAGAAAAATGTTCTGCAATATCTGTAATGATTTTAATTATAAATGGATTATACTTTCTAGTAAAAGGCAAAGATTGGCAGAATGAATAAATGAAAGCATGACCCTTCTACATGCTGTCTGCAAGAGATTCACGTTAAATTCAAAGACACAAATAGGTTGAAAATGAAAGATATCCACAATATATAATGGAATTCTTCAACCTAACAATAAAAAGACAAACAACCCAATTAAAAAATGTGCAAAAGACTCAAATAGACATCTTTTCAAAGAAGATATACAAATGGCCAAAAAGTACATATAAAGATGTTCATTATCATTAGCCATCAGGGAAATGCAAATCAAAACCACAATGAGATACCATTTTACACCCTAGAGAATGGCTACTATGGGGGAAAAAAAAAAGAAAATCACAAGTGTTGGAGAAGATGCAGAAAAGCAGTAACACTCATTCATTGCTGGTGGCGATGTAAAATGGTGCATCCACTGTGGAAGACAGTTTGGCAGTTCCTCAGAAAGCTAAGTATAGTATTAGCCTATGACCTGGCAATCCCACTACTAGGTATATATCCAAAAATTTTGAAAGGATGGATTCAAACTGATATTTTCACACTAATGTTCATAGCAGCATTATTCACAATTGCTAAAAGATGGAACCAACCCAAGTGTTCATCAAACAACAGATGGATAAACAAAATGTGGTACATAGATATACAATTCAGTCATAAAAAGGAATGAAGTTCAGATACATGCAACAATATGGATAAACTGTGACAATGTCACATTGAGTGAAAGAAGCCAGACACAAAAAGGAAAAATATTACCTGATCTCACTAGTATGAAATAACTAGAATAAGCAAAACCAGAGTCAGAATCTAAAATATTAATAGTACAACTATTAAAATCTGCTTTCTTCAATTTTAACATGTACCACACCAATGCAAAGTGTTACTGATAGGGTGGTATATGAGAATCCTGTAGTTTAGGCATGATTGTTCTGTAAACCAACAACTTCTCTAGTAAAAAAAGCCTTTGATTTATGTCACTACTCTGAAAGAGTCCACAGTTTCATAATGAAGTAATGCCACTGCCACTAATCTTTAGTGCCTCAAGTGTATGGAAAAATAGCTTTAAACTTAATCTCTTTGTTCTATGCCATATTTAACATTAAAGTTTGCAATAGACACTAAATGTTCCTTTGCATACATGGGGGGAGGAGACACTAGGCACAAAAGAGTTAAAAAAATTTGGCTTGGGTTTATTATCTTTCCATTATTGCTTAAAGGAAAACAAAAGTACCTATAGTATAAAATTAGCCTCTTTCTAAAAGATCTGTATTTCTTTCCCCTATTATTTCTATAAATAACAGGGAAATTCTACACATTAAATAGTAATTTTGTTGGCAGTATACAAAATTTTTAAAGCATGCAAGATGATATAATAAATGGATATTCAATGCTTCTTAGCTTTTAATGGCTGCTTTCATAAATACCAGTCACATATAAAGACAGCCCTGTAATTTTCTTTTTGAAAATAGTTTTTAGTATAAAAATTTATCACAATGAGTACATACTATCTGGGGAAAATATCCTCATCATATTGAGTGAAAGAAGTTACAAAAAAATATGTACAATATCTTAATGTATATGTAACACACAAATTATGTATAAAGAAAATATCTGAAAGGATATTCATTAAGTGCTAATGGTCATTGTCACTGAGCACTGGGATTATAAATGCTTATTTTCTGTTTTTATTTTAACTATATTTTCTAATTTTTCTAAAATAAATATACACTGTGGTAAGAAAAATAAGTTATTTTTCTATAACTTATGGCCTTATTGAAAATTATAAACTTGTTAAGTTTGTGGAAAGCTATGGAAAAGCATCTAATTCTTGAGACATAACAGACATTGCTTTTAGAAGAAAAGCAATAAACAAAACCTCAATTATAGGTGTGAGACCTTGATGAATACTTCAAAGTACCCATGCACACATCTGTATTTTCTCATTCAACCAATTCTAAGAGTCAAACTAGTATTTGCAGTTATGAGCAAAAAGGGAGCACAAAGGAAACAGAATGCCTAGGTTCAAATCCTGTCACTGCCACTTACTACTTGTGAAACCCCTCCTGGGTAAATTTTTTAAACCTCCCTATGCCTCAGTTTCCTCATTTGTAAAGTGGAGATGATAATAAAACTTACCACATAGGGTTGATATGTTTATTCAGTACATGAAAAGTATATAAAGCAGTGCCTGGCAAATAATCAGTGCTATGAAAATGTTACTTTTTACTATGTACGCTACTAACCTTAAAAAAGATTCTGTATAGGAACAATGTATGTGTATACAATTAAGTTGGTATCAAATCAAATATAAGTGTTATAGATTTAGGATGTTAAATTAACCCCATGTTAACTACAAAGAAAATTCATGAAAAACATATCAAAATGGTACCACACCAAAAAAACAAATATGAAAGTAGACATTAAAAGAAGAATTGAGGGTCAAAAAAATATATAAGACAGACAAAAGTCAAATAGCAAAATGGCAGAAGAAAGTCTTACACTACCAGTGGTTACTTTAAATGTAAATGGATTAAAATCTGTCAAAAGGCAGAGATTGGCAGAATGAATGAAAAAGCACAACCCAAGTATATGCTGTTTACAAGAGACTCACCTAAACTCAAAGACATAAGTAGACGATAGGTGAGAAGAGGTGAAAAAAAAAAAAAACTGTGTAAGCAGTAACAAAAAGAGAGCTAAGTTAGTTATGCTATATCAAACACCATACACTTACAGTAAAGAACTGTTATGAGGGACAAAGAAGGTCAGTATATACTGATAAAGGTATCAATTCAACAAAACATAACAATTATAAATATACATGCACCTAATATCAGAGCACCAAAATATATGAAGCAAATACTGACAAACTTGGAGGGAGATATAGAAGCTTTATATTAACAGTAGGAGATTTCAAAAACTACTTTTAAAAATGGATAGACTAGACGAAAGACTAATAAGGAAATAGAAGACTTGAACAATACTCTAAGCCAACTAGACTTTACAGACATATATAGAATACTTCCCCCAAAAGAAGACTTAAACAATACTCTAACCCAACTACTTTACAGACATATATATAGTAATACCTCCTCCAAAAGCAGCAGAATATACATTCTTCTCCAGAGCAAATGGATCATTCTCCAGGATACACTATATGTTAGGTCAAAAACAAGACCCAAAAAATTCAAAATTATTGATATCATACAACGTATCTTCTCTGACCACACTGGAATGAAGCTAGAAACCAATAAATGAGGGAGAAATGGAAAATTCACAGGTAAGTGGAAATTAAACAATGTACTCAGAAAAACCAATGGTTCAGAGAAGAAATCACAAGGGAAACAAAGAAATATACTGAAGTGGTACAAATGAAAATACAATAAGTCAAAACTAATGGGATGCAACAAATGCAGTACTGCAGGAGAAATCTAAATGCAAAAAAGAAGAAGAAAGAAGAAATAGCTTAAGTCAAAGACCTAATCTCAAAACTGGAAGAACTAGAAAAAGAAGAGCAAATTGAACCCAAAACAAGCAGAAGAGGAAATAACAAAGATTAGAGCAGAAATAGAGAAGAAAAGAGAGAGAATCAAAATACCAAAAGTTGGTTCTTTGAAAAGATCAATAAAATTGGCAAACCTTTAGCTAAACTGACAGACAGACAAGATACAAATAACAAAAATCAGAAACACAAAGGGGGATATTACTACTGATCCCATAGAAATAAAAAGAACCATAAGATGATACTATGTACAACTGCATGCCAACAAATCAGATAATCTAGATGAAATGGACAAATTCCTAGAAACATACAAACTGCCTAAACTGACTTGAGAAGAAATAGTCAACAATGTATTGGAAGTTCAAGCTAAAGTAATTAGGCAAGAGAGAGAAAGAAATAAATCACATCCAAATTGGAAAGGAAGAAGTGCAAGTTTCCTTATTTGCAGATGACATGACCCTATGTACAGAAAATCCTGAAAAATACACAAGAAAGTAACTAGAACAAATGAATTCAGCAAAACGGCAAGTTACAAACCAAAACCCAAAAATCAGTTCATTACACTGGTAATGAACAATCAGAAGAAGAAATGAAGGGGAAAAAAAACATTTACAATAGCAAATAAAAGAGTCAACTATATAGGAATTAATCTAACCAAGGATGTAAAGGATTTATACACGGAAAACTACAAAACATTGCTAAAAGAAAGCAAAGACCCAAATAAATGGAAGGATATTCCATTTTCAAAGACTGGAAGATGAAATATTGTTAAGATATCAATTCTACCCAAAGGAAATTATAGATTCAACACAATCCCAATCAAAATTCCAAGAGGCTTCTTTGTAGAAATGGGAAAGCCAATCATCAAATACCATACATATATGTAAGTATAAAGGGACCCAAACAGCCAAAACCATCTTGAAAAAGAAGAATGAAGTTGAAAGACTCACTTACAGGGAAGCGGACTTGGCCCAGTGGATAAGGCATCCATCTATCACATGGGAGGTCCACGGTTTAAACCCCAGGCCTCCTTGACCCATGTGCAGCTGACCCATGCGCAGTGCTGATGCATGCAAGGAGTGCCCTGCCATGCAGGGGTGTCCCCCATGTAGGGGAGCCCCACATGCAAGGTGTGCACCCCGTAAGGAGAGCCGCCCAGCGCAAAAGAAAGTGCAGCCTGCTCAAGAATGGCGCCGCACACACGAAGAGCTGACACAGCAAGATGACGCAACAAAAAGAAACACAGATTCCCGGTGCTGCTGATAAGGATAGAAGCAGTCACAGAAGAACACACAGCGAATGGACACAGAGCAGACAACTGGGGGGAGGGGGGAAGAGAAAAAAAAATCTTAAAAAAAAAAAAGACTCACAGAGCTTAAAAATTATTACAAAGCCACTGTAAACAAAACAATATGCTACTGGCACAAGGAAAGGCATACAGACAAATGGAACTAAAAGTGAGAATTCAGGAATCAACCCTTACTTTACAGTAAACTGATTTTTGACAAGGATGCCAAGTCCACTCTATTGGGAAAGAAAAGACTCCTCAACAAGTGGTGCTGGGAAAACAGGATGTTCCCATGTGAAAGAATGAAGGTGAGCCCCTACCTCACACCATTTACAGAAATCAACTCAAAATGGATCAGAGACCTAAATAAAAGAACCAGAATTATAAAACTCCCAGAAGAAAACATAAGGAAGCATATTCCAGAACCTCGTGTCAGACAATGGTCTCTCAGACTTTACACACAAAGCACAAACTAAAGAAAAAGAATAGGTAAATAGGATTTATCTCTTTGAGTCTTGTGTGGACCCCCCAGAAAATTATGTTTCTAAATTGGTCCATTCTTGTGGGTGTGGGACCCTTTGACAGGATTGAATTCAGTTGGGAGCCTGTGAAGAGAGTACTTCAATGAGACGTGCGCTAGGGTGGGTCTTGTCCTTGTATTAGTCAGCCCAAAGGGGTGCTGATACAAACTACCAGAAATTGGTTGGTTTTTATAAAGGGTATTTATATGGAGTAGGAGCTTACAGATACCAGGTCATAAAGTATAAGTTACTTGCCTCACCAAAGTCTATTTTCACATGTTGGAGCAAGATGGCTGCCAGTGCCTGAGAAGGTTCAGGCTTCCTGGATTCCTCTCTTCCCAGGGCTTGCTTCTGTCCAGGCTTAGGGTTCCTCTCTTCCTGGGGCTCCAGCTAAAGGCTTCAGCATCAAACTCCAACATCAAAAAGCCAACATCAATAACCCTTAACTCTGCCTTTTATTCATGAGTCTCCACCCAACAAAGGGTGGGGACTCAATGCCATACTAGCACAAGGGGTTTACATAATTAATTAATCAAGTAAACCTATGACTCCAATATAATCTAATATGCCTAGAGGAGAAGATCAGTTTACAAACATAATCCAATACTTCTTTTTGGAATTCATCAATAATATCCAACTACTACAGTCGTCTTGCAGAAGTCCTTCATAAATGGGAAAAATATGCAAAGACAAACAAAGAAGAAGCTGCGATTTTACCCTGTCATGTGAGAAAGGACTCCAGGATTACCTGCAGGCACAAAAAGAGAAACTGTGAGAGGCTAAGAGAGAGGATAAAGGCTGGAATCAGTGGAACAGTCGAAGCTGAAGCAACTAGAAGAGGGGTGAGATGAGCCACATGCCTGATTGCTCATAGCTGAGCTCAAGGAGAAAGTGAGGAGAAGGCAGAAACTGGCCTCCATTTTGCCTTGCCATGTGGCAGGAGTCCAGGATTGCCAGCAGCCAATCTTTGGTGACACATCTTCTTGATGATAACTTGATTTGGATATTTTCACAGTCTTGGACTGTAAGTTTCTATACTAATAAATTCCCATTATAAAAATCAACCCATTTCTGGTATTTAGCCTTCAGCAAACTAAGACACCATCAAAATTAAAACCTTTTGTGCCTCAGTGGACTTTGGCATGAAAATAAAAAACAACCTTCAAAATGGGAGAAAATATTTGGAAACCACATATCTGATAAAGGTTAAATATCCAGAGTATATAAAGAACTACAACTCAATAACAGAAAGACAAACAACCCAATTAAAAATGGTCAAAAGACTTGAATAGAAATTTCTCCAGAAATGGCCAATAAGCACATGAAAAGATGCTCAACATTATTAGCCATTATGGAAATACAAATCAAAACCACAATGAAGTACAACTTCACACCTACTAGAATGGCTACTATTAAAAAATGAGGAAATTACAAGTGTTGGAGAGGATGTGGAGAAACAGGAACACTCTTTCATTGCTGGTGGGAATGTATAATGGTGCAGCTGCTGTTGAAGACAGTTTGGCGGTTCCTCAGAAAGTTAAGTATAGCAAAACTCTGCGATCCCACTTCTAGTTACATACCACAAAAGAATTGAAAGCAGGTACTTGAACAGCTATTTTCACAGTGATGTTTATAGCAGCATTACTCAAAATTAGCAAAAGATGGAAACAACTTAAGTGTTCCATCAAGTGATGAATGGATAAACAAAATTCAGTATATGCATACAATGGACTATTACTTCGCCATTAAAAGGAATGAAGTCCTGACACATGCAACAACATGGATGAACCCTGAAGACTGAAATAAGCCAGATACATAAGGACAAATATTATATAATCTCACTGATATGAAAATGGATGGTGGTGATGGTAGCATAACATTGTGAACATAATTAACAGTAGTGAACTATATATTTGAATGTGAGTAAAGAAGGAAATTCTAGGTTGTAAAATTTTTTTTAAAAATAGTCTTTGATGGTGAAAAGAAGCTTCTATATTGGATCATTCTTTAGTTTACGAAACTGTGTTTCTGAATTATTTTGGCTCTATACATACAGACATATAAATGCACTTCTTTTTAACCTATTTTTAAAAATGTATCAAGGCAAAACTCACAAACTTAAATTAAATTACACAAATATTAAATTACTGCTCAAAGAATTTCTGCATATGTATACTTCTATATAATGACAATCCAGATCAAAATACAGAACATTTCCAGCTCTGTGGTAGCTTCCTAGAGCCTCACCAAAGGGTGGCCTCTACGCTGACCTCTAACACCATAGATTAGTTTTGCCTACTTCTGAACTTCCTGAAAACAGAATCATACAGTATGTATTCTTTGTATATCATTTAATTTTTCATGCAACATTAGTATGTGAGATTCATTCATGCATTTACATTTTTCATAGCTTCATATATTTTTTTATTTACAAAGAAAAAAATTGGGAAGCAGATGTGGCTCAAGTGATAGAGCTTCCAACTGCCATACGGGAGGATCTGGGTTCAATCCCTGAGGCCTCCTAGTGAGTAAGAAGAGAAAGCATGCCTGCATGAGTGCCTGCGTGGTGAGCCAGTGACTGCACAAGTGCCCATGTGGTGAGCCAGTACCCAGCACAAGTGAATCATGCAGCAAGATGATGACGCATCAAAAGAGAGACAAGGGGACAGTTAAGGTGAAGCGTAGCAGAAACCAGGAACTGAGGTGGTGCAATTGACAGGGAACCTCTCTCCCCATCAGTGGTCTCTAGGATCAAATCCTGGTGAATCCTAGAGGAGAGAAAATGAGAAGAGAAAACAACACAGACAGCAAAAACAGCACAGCAGGAGGGGAAGGGGGAAATAAATGAATAAATAAGAAAAAAATAAGAAAAAAAATTTTTAATTACTTTTTAAATGTAATTTGTAATTATTCTCCAATAAGTATAAAGATTCATGCTGGTCAACTATTCTCTTCATTGACCCCCAGTGATGAACAACATAAAATATATATGGCCTTGCAAAACAAATCTATGCAGTTAAATGTCAGGAGAGTGGTTACCCTTGGTGCAGAGAGGGTGGATAGTAACAAGAAGCTACCCACCCTTCTGGGTAGATTCTGGGAATGGTAAAGTTCTAATAACATGGTAATGTTTTGTTTCTTGATCTGGACATGTTTGGATTTTAAAAAGTCTTGAACTTATACACTTATGTGCGCTTTTTATGTATGTTGCATTTCAATAAAAAGTTTTTTAAAAATATGGCCTTGGAAAAACTCAAAGCTAACTGATCCAACTAAAGATGAGACTATAATCTGTCTTTATTAACATACTACTCTGACCAAACAGTTTTCTAATTAATTCTTATGCATACAAAATCCTTTCTGACATAATCCTGGGAATACCACTATTGATTTATATGACCCTTTGTTTTTTTGTTTTTTTTTTTTAAAGATTTATTTATTTTCTTTATTTTTCTTTTATCTATCCCCCCACTCCCATAGAGTTCTCTCATCTGTCTTACTGTTTGCTCACCTTCTCCAGGAGGCATTGGGAACCAAACCCCTGACCTCCCACATGAGAAGCAAGTGCCCAATGGCCTGAGCCACATCAACTCCCCAACCCTTTGTTATTATCATCATCATTACTGCAAATTTACAGGTAAGAACATTAAATTTTGAAAAAGTAAGGATGAAGAACAAGGAAGCTTGAAGAAGAGAAACTGGAAGGGAACTAAAGGTCAGTTACACATTAGTCAATTTCAATTATCTCATTTAAACTTTATAACATCTCTGTGGAGAAAAGGGACCATCACTCCAGTTTTGCTGAAGAGGGAACAAACACTCAGAGACTTTAAACACCTTGTTCAAGGAATTTAAAGAACAAAGTGGCAATTCAAATTCAAGTTTGACTCCAAAGTTCATTCCCACCATCCATTATGAATTATAAGAAATAATTTATCTAAGCTTTCCATACCTCACAATATTTAAATCTATTTTTTAGAACTTCAATAGTTCTTAAGCTTTCTTCATACTGCTTTTCTTTAGCTGCCAAAAGGGACTTCAGCTTTTCTTTCTGAAATGGAAAGGAATAAATAACAGAGGAAATTTACCTTGTACTTTAAGTTAGGACTGGAGTTAATGAATTCCCCAATCTGGTAAATTTTAATTGCTAGTAGAGTTGGTAATTTCTGCAAATATCTTAATAAAACATACAATATATACAAACAATATTATGAAAAATTCAAATTTGGGTTGTTTTAAACTTAATATTTTTAGATGTTTCTTTATAATATTTAGAATTTTTATCTTTTCATGAAAAGTTTCACAGAAAATGAGCCAATCAGAAGCAGTAATATCAAAATGCCTATGATAACCCATGCCATTATATTCAGAATATACAATTTTAGTCATGTGGTAGGTCCCTTCCCTTTAACAATAACCAGAAACAGAATCTCGATCTCCATTTCATTCAGGACTTAAACCTCTACCACAAATCTTCAATTTACCTAACATTTTTATAGTTTTATAATAAAATTTATCATCCTACCTCATTTTCCAGATCATCAGCAACCATTACTTCCTAAATTTTAAAAAAGAAAAAAATTATTTTAATTCTTGAAAGTTTATTTTAAAACACACAAACTTGGCAAATATCTTTAAAAAGACTGGCACCTGTCTCTACTACTGGGACAAGGATGTGAGAAGTATCTAAGCACTACCAATTCTTTGGTATGAATTATTGTCCATTCTTCTCACCAAACAGGCTCAGAAACATTTTTGATTCTTCTGAGAACCCATCAATCACCAAGTTGTACTAGTTCATGCCCCTCACATCTTCCATCTACTCCTCCCTGTCTAATTCCATAGCTCTAACTTTAGTTCAGATCTTTGTTATTACTACACACCTAAATAACTGAAATTATTAATAATTGTCTTTTTATTAGCTTTTAAAATTATGAAGTGCATTAGAAGTATATGAGTATATATAATGTACTATATCAATATTTTAATATATATATATTTTTAAAGATTTATTTATTTATTTAATTTCCCCCCTCCCCCGGTTGTCTGTTCTCTGTCTATTTGCTGCGTCTTGTTTCTTTGTCCGCTTCTGTTGTCGTCAGCGGCATGGGAAGTGTGGGCGGAGCCATTCCTGGGCAGGCTGCACTTTCTTTCACGCTGGGCGGCTCTCCTTACGGGGTGCACTCCTTGCGCGTGGGGCTCCCCTACGCATGGGACACCCCTGTGTGGCAGGGCACTCCTTGCGCGTATCAGCACTGCGCATGGGCCAGCTCCACATGGGTCAAGGAGGCCAGGGGTTTGAACCGCAGACCTCCCATGTGGTAGACAGATGCCCTAACCACTGGGCCAAGTCTGTTTCCCTTAAATATTTAAAGAACAGTAAAATGAACAACTGTATCACTAATCTTGTATACTTGAAAGGAAAATATATTCTATATTTCTTAAGTCCAGGATTAAATAGATATATAAATTAGATAGAAATTTTTCATTTTTGTTCAAAATTTCTATAAAGAGGCTCTCATGACAAGGAACTAAAGCCTCTGGCAGATGGAAACATGAGTCAGCTTGGAAGTAGAACTCCTAGTCCTTCAGCTGACCCAGCTGTTCCAGCTGACAGCTCGGCTTGCAACTTCATAAGGGACGTTGAGTCAGAGCCACCACGCTGAACTGTTTCTGATCCCTGACCTTCAGAAACTGTATGAGATAATGAGCACCTATTGTTTTAAGCTACTGAATTTGAAAGCAATTTGCTCAACATCAATATATAACGAATATGTATTGCACATCTGAATTATCTTAAATCTACCTTCTGATTTGATGGGCATTTGGGTAGCTATGGAATTCTAGGATAAAGATTATTTTCTTTAAAATTTTGAAGGTATTGCTCCACTGTCATCTAGCTTCCAGTATTGTATTTGAAAGATTCAAAGCTGTTTTGATTCTTGATCCTTGAACGTGTGACTTGATGTTTTTCTTTATGTGGGTATTTGTATGATCTTCTTTGTCTCAGTTTTTTGGCGTTTCACAATGATCACTTTGGTGCTTTGGTGTGGGTCTAGCTTTAACAACTGTGGGTCCACAAGTCTGGAAAAATCATGTCTTTCAGTTCTGGGAAATTTTCTTTTCTTTAAAGATTTATTTATTTATTTATTTCTCTCCCCTTCCCCCCAGTTGTCTGCCCTCTGTGTCCATTCACTGTGTGTTCTTCTGTGTCTGCTTGTATTCTTGTCAGTGGCACCAGGAATCTGTGTCTCTTTTAGTTGCATCACCTTGCTGCATCAGCTCTCCATGTGTGCGGCGCCATGCCTGGGCAAGCTGCACTTTTTTAGTGCTGGGCAGCTCTCCTTATGGGGCGCATTCCTTGCACGTGTGGGGCTCCCCTACGCAGGGGCCACCCCTGAATGGCAGGGCACTCCTTGCGCGCATCAGCACTGTGCATGGGCCAGCTCACCACACGGGCCAGGAGGTCCTGGGTTTGAACCCTGGACCTCCCATGTGGTAGGCGGATGCTCTATCATTTGAGCCAAATCCACTTCTCTCTGGGAATTAATATTGGTGATTTTCTCCCTTCTGTTTTTCCCTTTCTGGAACACTTATTCAGTTATACGTCTTGGTCTAGCTCTCCCATCTTCCTACCTTTTTAGATTTCCAAGTCTTTATCTTTTTCCTATACATGCAGGCCATTTATTTTCTCAAATTTATCTTCTAACTCTTACTTTTTCATTTTTACAATTATATTTTTCATTTCCAGAAAGTTCTTTTTTGATATCTGAATGTTTCCTTTAAACATTTTTTTAAAAAGAAGCTTTAGATTCCATAAATGATACATCAAAGATATAGAGGGATTCCCATATACACCCTCCTTCCTCTCCCACTTCCCCCCATTAACATCTTTCATTGGTGTGGTACACTTGACACAATTGATGAGCACATATAGAAGCATTGCTTCTAACCGTGTTCAATAGTTTACATTATAGTTTACACCTTGAACTGCATATTTTTATAGGTTTTGACAAAAAAGTATAAATGGCCTGTATCTGTCACTGCAATGTCATTCAGAACAATTCCAATGTTCCAAAAATGCCCCTTATTACACCTATTCTTCCTTTTTCCCTTCTCTCAGAACCTGTGGTGAACACTGCCTGGAATAATAATAAGTCTGCTTTAGTCCATTGTTACATTCCCCCCATATGTTTGTTCATTCATCAGTCTTGATGATTTTAGGATGGTGATGTCCACCCTGTTTCTGATTGAGAGGGGGCTTAGATCCCATGGGGCAGATGAATGGAAATGTCTTGCTTGTTGTACATAGTCTCTGGTTTGGGGGGATGGGCATTGTCCATCATCATCCTTTTGTTAGTTATCATGGGTGAGTCTGATGAAAAGAAGAATAGGTGTTGCAACATTGCTGAAATCCAGGGCTCAACTGGCTTATGAACAGACCAAAGATTTAAGTCTCTTGTACATATATTTATGAGTATAGTGCTAATTATAGGTTCAAATAAATGGGGCAGATGAGTCATAGGTAGAGAAATTATAAATGAGTCTAACTCTGTGACATTGGGAACATATATTCCAAGGTAAGGCCCACTGACAGGGTACCAAATTCCTGAGATGGTCTGCCTGGCCTATAGTGTCTAGATATCTCTAGAGCCCTCAGGACCACCCCTGCTTGATGCTCTGTTTGCAGTGGCAATGAGATTCTCCTGAGACGTGCATAAGCGCAACCTCCGGAATGATGTCCTGGCTCGCTTTGAAATCTCTTAGCCATAAAAACTCACTGAATTTAGTATTTCCCCATTTTGGTCAAGGCCTTTTTCCAAATGCATTGCTGGTTAGTGCTTGGTAATAATCCCTCAGTGGCAGTAAGGCTCCTTTTTAAAACATCCTATTCTTAAATCACAGATATGATATCCTCCTGTCTCACTGAAGATACTAATATAAGTTTTTTTAAAAATTTCCATTCTCTGAACATACATTTCTTCCAAGATGCTTCTGTGCTTGATTAGTCCATATCTTCTTCCATAGTTAAGGTCCTCCTCAGATACCTGGTACCTCGGTTTCTGCTCATCTTTAACTCTTAATTTCAGTACCCTTAAGTATTTCCTTCTTGGGCTGGAAATGTACCTCTAATAAGACTTCCAATCTCCTACCTGGAAGGTGAAACCTGGCTTCCAGGCTCTGGTAGCTAAGTAGGGAGAAAAGGAATGGGGGGAGGGAGATTCAGTATCAAAATGTCAACCTTCCCTTAAACCACTTGCTTTTAGTGTAGGACTCCAATCTTATCTATACTCAGTGTCTCCCAGTTCAGAGACGCTCTATTTACTCTCTAGAAGAGATTTAACCTCTTCTATCTAGGGTCAAAGAGTGAAGAGGAGCAGTTGAGACCAGGTGGAATGAGGTAAGGATTTAGGAATCTGCTTCTTCAGCAGATTTTTTTTAAAAAGACTTGTTTTATTTATTTATCCCCCTCCATCCCCACACCCCCATTGTTTGCACTTGCTATCTGCTCTCGTGTCCATTTGTTGTGTGCTTCCTATGTCTGCTCGTTTTCTCTTTAGGAACCATAAGGAACTGAACCTAGGACCTCCCATGTAGGAGAGAGGCGCTCAATCACTTGAGCCACCTCAGCTCCCTGCTTTGTTGTGTCTCTGTCTTTCCTCTTTGTGTCTCTTTGTGGCGACAGCTCACCACACCTGCCCATATCATACCAGCTCACTGTCTTGCTCATCTTCTCCAGGAGGCACCGGGAGCTGAACCTGGGACCTCCCAAGTGGTAGGAAGGAGCTCAACTCTATCCTTTTCCACACTTTTTAAAACCAATCCTTCTGTTTTTCAGAGTTTAGGCTACCAACTGCATTGTTCATCTCAGTGACTATCCTCAGGGCAACTGAATGGCTGTGAGGGAACAGAAAAAAGGAGGGAGGCAAGGAGAGCAGAAAAGGAAAGTCAAAGATGATTCTAAGGTTAGCCTAGGTACCAAAGGTATTTGGTAGTGCTGTTTAAAAGAGAAAAAAGGATGACTGATTTGGGGGAAAGATAATGAGTTTGCTTTTGGATATGTTCAATTTCAGGAAAATATAAAATTATAACAAAATGCTTAAGTGATAGAGAATATAAGAATATTATATTTCTTATATTTCCAATTTTTTTACACTGTAGAAAATATATTACACATAGTTGCTTCTGTGATTTTGATCATGAAGCTGCTCTCTGAAAGGCCTCTGATTTCTTCTTGCTTCCGTCAAAACTCAAGAGAACTCATCTCCTGCAGGAGGTGCCATTGGAGAAGCAGGAGCTCACAATGCTCTGTCCTCCATGAACTGTCATTGCCAGTTAGTTGGCATATACTACCATATATATGACATTAAAAGCTCCACATAACGGTCCTGGCTCTAGTAAGATATAATTCCTTAAGGGTAATGACTCAATTTTATCTGCATGACTGAGATGGAGAAGATCATTAACAATTTGTTACTAATGATGGTTAATAGTTTTTAGACTTCTGTACTATGGAGATTATTTACCTCGTTTAGCTGTAATTGTAAACCATTAACTTTATCCAACAGTATTCTTTGTTCTTGTTGAATTTTTCTCAACCTCTCTTTTAAATCTTCATTTTCAATCTCTAGATCCTTAAATAATAAAAATAACAGGTGCTAGACAAACCTTTAAAAAGCAATTCTTATAGAAGCAATTTTAAAAAACAATTCTCTATCACATACATATATACATACATATATAAAACAGCTTTAAGTTAAAAAAAGAATAATTTCAATGACACTCAAATGACTTAAAATCTACAGGTCAGAAATAATATAGAAAATTACTGTTTCATGAGATCTAGTAAATACAGTTACCTACAAAACTTCATGATTCCAAAAAATTTTTTGAAAAAGCATCATCAAGAAATAGAAAATGGCAGAAGAATATGAAATTTTAAACTTTGCTTAATATCTCTCAAGTTCATGAGACTATTCTAATGCTTTAATTAAAGTTATCAGCATTCCAGTGCTCTGATAAAACATGTAAACCTCCAAAAAGTAGTGCTACATTTCAGTTTCTTAATACTACATAGTGAATTATGATCAAAGCATGAAAGCCTTAGTAAAATGCTTTTGTTTTATCATATGGAAAACAGCTATTCAATTTACATTTTAACAGTGTTTTCAGTCATAAAATAAATTATTTGAGTTCTTGCTTCCAAATAATCCACATACTAATAATTTTTTGAAAACTTTGACCAACAGAACAAAAGGTAAAAAGCACTGTCTGGTTAACTTTACAAAATTATTTTCTTAATCAAAATGAAAAACTGTTTAAACCATCACTTTTATCACCATAATTAATAGTTTTCCAAAATGAA
Organism: Dasypus novemcinctus; assembly: GCF_030445035.2. Lineage (NCBI taxonomy): Eukaryota > Metazoa > Chordata > Mammalia > Cingulata > Dasypodidae > Dasypus > Dasypus novemcinctus. Next base: position 145,495,434 of record NC_080675.1, read on the forward strand.
TTCAAATTTGGTTCATATTACAAAATACATGCATTTAAATCAAGTTATATAAAATTGTTCTATTATTTGTCTCCTAATATTTATTAAAACAATACTTTGTATAATACACTTCTAATGGTATGTGATTTAATTATATAAAACCAACTCAAACATTTATATCTCTTTGTTACATAGGGATTGGGCAGGAAAACAGAATCTCAAACCATACCAACCTGCGCTCCTTCTCTCCCACTCATCTCAGCTACATTTCTGCTCTGTCCCTTCCTTCCCCCAGACCCACTCAAACACCATTGGAATTCTTTGTAAAGGAAAATGTCAATTTTTTTTTTCTTTTTACCTGAATGTTTTGATGCTCCCTCTGATTTGACTTCATATTTACTTCATCTTGCATGTGTGTCAAATTTCGCTTTAGTAAAAAAAAAAAACACAGGTTAGCCAGTATGAAAACTTAGAAAGATACCTTCTTCTCAGTAGGCTATAAGCCTAATTAGTGATTTTCAGTTTATCTAACACTAAATATTTCTGTATAAAACACAAGGTGGCAGTACCTCCGTTTAAAACACAAAACAGAAAGCATCTTTAATGGTTTTTAAATAAATCAAGTATAATTTACTTTAAAATACTAAAAAAATAAAATTTAAAATACTAAGTGTTAAGGATTTATTATATAACTAGAATCACCAAATTTTAAAAAGGAGAATTTGTACTAGATTATAACTTAAGGTGTGCTATACAGCATTACAACCATTCCCCCCCAAAAAATGTTTATTTTAAAAGATGGAAGTAGGGCAGGGGAGAGGTGGTGAGTTACATTAATGGTGAAAGGAATATGAAAATTATTTATATCTCTGAGCACTCCTGAAATAAAATATCAAGGGATGTGACAAGGAAGAGACAGACATAATCCTCTAGCTCGAGCTAAACAAAACATCTCCAAATAATTTGACTGGGTATATGTTGTTTTTGTACACTTACTGCTTTGAAACTTTAGTCCAGCTAGAGATTTGCTTTAATAAAAATACAACAGAATTATTAAACAAGATAAAAATAACCACCTTTTTTTTAAAAACCCAAACTGACTTTTTTATCCGTACAAAAACTAATTGGAAAGGAAAGCTACTGCTTTCTTCCTTTCTGAGAATTAAATTAAAAAAAAAAAAAAAAAAAAAAGCTAATGCTTTAATTCTCCCAAATAATTTTTTCATGCTTGGTACTAAGTATAGGTGGGGATTTTTTAAAATGTCCCCATTTTGAATTCTATTTAAATAAGTTTTTTCTTTTTCTTTGAGAAGTTTAAGTTTACAAACCAATCATGCATATCATACAGGATTCCCATACATCACCCCACCACCATCTTATATTGTTGTGATACATTTGTTACAAATGATGAACATCAACATATTACTGCTGTCTATAGTCAGTACATAGCTTATATTTCGTGTTTTTCCCACAAACCATCCCATTATTAACACCATGTATTAAATATTGTATATTTGTTATAGTTTATGAGAAAATGTTCTTATATTTGTACTGCTAAGCACAGTCCATCATTCACTTGGGGTTCACTGTGTTACAGGGTACCCTGCCTTGTTCAATCCATCCAAAGTGTACATTCAGTGGTTCTCAGTTTCACTGCAATGTTGTACTGTCATTAGCTCAGTCCATTTCAGAATATTTTAATTAATCCAAAAAGAAAAACCCCACACCCCCTTATACTCGCCCTCATTATAGACCCATAGCATGGATATAGTACCTTCTTAGTCATTGCTATAAAAATATTACATTATTATGGTTAACTATCAGCTGTACATTACCTCAGTTGTATTTCCCCATGTATCTCCATATTCTTAATACCTTGTAATAAGAAACATTCTTGTATTTGTACTATTAACCACAATCACCATCCACCACTGAAATCACTGTGATACAGTTCCCAGATTATCCTTTTTTTCAATTGACATTAACCTCCCCAGACTACTGCTTTCAGCCACAATTATGTTATAAACCAGCAGTGTTAATTATACTCACTATAGTATGTTACCATTAACTCTAACCATTTCCCATTTATAATCTCTTTTAGTGAACATTCTACATACATTCAGCATCAACCCCCTGTTCTCAACCCACATCCTATGTCCTAGTAACTTATACTCTAGAGTTTAAGTACTTAAATTTACTCATTGTATCTAGTTCATATTAGTGAGACCATACAATATTTTTCCATTTATGTCTGGCTTACTTCACTCAACATAATGTCCTCAAGGTTCATCCACATTGCCTATGCATCCCAAGTTCATTTCTTCTTACAGCTGAATAGTAATCCATCATGTGTATATACCACATTTTGTTTATCCATTCTTCGGTTGGTTGATACCTGGGTTGTTTCCACCTTTTAGCAATCATGAATACTGCTGATATGAACACATCAGTGTACAGATGTCTGTTCCTTGCTTTCAGTTCTTCTGAATATGTTCCTAATAGTGGGACTGCTGGATAATATGGCAGTTCTTTATTTAGCTTCCTGAGGAACCATTTTAGCTTCCTGAAGAACAACCAAACTGTGTTCCAGAGAGGCTGTACCATTTTACATTCCCTCCAACAGTGAAGGACTGTTCCCATTTCTCCACATCCTATCCAGCACTTGTAATTTTCTGATTTTTTAATAAGGGGCAGTGTGTAAGGCATGAAAAAATATCTCACTAGTCTTGATCTGCATTTCCCCAACAGCTAATGATACTGAGCAATTTTTCATGTGCTTTTTGGCCATTTGTATTTCTTCTTTGGAAAAATTTCTGTTCAAGCCTTTTGCCCATTTTTAATTATTGAATTGCATGACCTCTTGAAGATCAGACCCTTACTAGGATATGTGGTTTCTGAACATTTTCTCCCAATGAGTAGGCTGCCTCTTCACCTTCTTATGAAAGTCATTTGATGCACAAAAGTGTTTGAGGAGATCCCATTTATCTATTTTAAGAACCCCCCTACCGACCACAAGATCTTGAAGATGTTTCCCTATATTTTCTTCTAGGAGTTTCATGGTTCTAGCTTTTATAATTAGGTCCTTGATCCATTTTGAGTTAATTTTTATATAAGGTGTGAGATATGGGTCCTCTTTTTTTCTTTTAGCTATGGATTTCCAGTTGTTCCTGCACCACTTGTCAAATAGATGTTCTGACCCTGCTGGGTGGGATTGATAGCCTTATCAAAAATCAATTGACCATATATGTGAGCATCTATATCTGAATTCTCAATTTGGTTCCATTGGTCTATATGTCTCTGTTTATGCCAGTACCATACTGTTTTATTTTTACCACTGTAGCTAAGTAATATGCTTTAAAGTCAGGAAGTGGAAGTCCTCAAACTTTGTTCTTTTTTAAAACATTTTTGTGTATTCAGGTCCCCTGACCCTTCCAAATAAATTTGATAAAAATGGCTTTTCCATTTCTATGGAGAAAAAAAAAGAAAAAGCTGTTGGAATTTTTATTGGGATCGCAATGAATCTATAAATCGCTTTAAGTAGAACTGACACCTTAATAATATTTAGTTTCCAATCCATGAACATGGAATGTCCTTCCATTTAATTAGATCTTGTTGTGTTTCTTTTTTTAAGATTTATTTTTATTTATTTCTCTCCTCTTCCCCCCACCCCCTCACCCCATTGTCTGCTCTCTTGTGTCCGCTCACTGTGTTCTTCTGTGTCCACTTGCATTCTTGTCAGGCAGCACAGAAACCTGTGTCTCTTTTTTGTTGTTATTGCATCATCTTGCTATGTCAGCACTCCATGTGAGTTGTGCCATTCCTGGGCAGGCTGCGCTTTTCGTGCAGGGCAGCTCTCCTTGCAGGGCACACTCCTTGCACATGGGGCTCCCCTACATTGGGGACACCTCTGCATGGCACGGCACTCCTTGCGCATGGCAGCACTGCATGTGGGCCAGCTCACCACATGGGCCAGGAGGCCCTGGGTTCGAACCCTGAACCTCCTATATGGTAGGTGGATGCTCTATCAGTTGAGCTGATAGAGAAGCAAGATGCACTTCCAAAGATCTTGGGTTTTTTTAGCATTGTTTTGTAGTTTTCTGAATACACATCCTCTAAGCCCATGGTTAAGTTTATTCCTAAATATTTGTTCTTTTGGTAGCTATTGCAATTAGAATTTTTTTTCTGACTTCTACCCAGATTGCTTCTTAGTAGTATATAGAAATGCTATGATTTTTGTGTATTAATCTTGTAGCCTGCTACTTTGCTGAACTTGCCTATTAGTTCTAGTAGTTTTGTTACGGATTTTCAGGATTTTCTAGGTATAGGATCATATCATCAATGAAAGCGAATATCTTACTTAATGTGGTTTACTACATTAATTGATTTCCTTGTACTGAACTATCCTTGTGTACCTGGATAAAACCCACTTGATTGTGGCATATAATTCTTTTTATGTGTTTTTGGATTCAATAAGCAAGTATTTTGTTAAGGATTTCTACATCAATATTCATTAGAGAAACTGGTGTGTAATTTTCTTTTTTCATAGTATGTTTGTCTAGGTTTGGTATTAGGCTGATGTTCTCCAAGTCTCTTGCCTCTGTCTTTTCCTTTTAGGCTGTAGAACTCCTTTTAGTATCTCTTGTAAGTATGGTCTTTTGGGAACAAACTCAGTTTTTATTTGTCTCCAACTACTTTAAGCTTGTCCTCATTTTTGAAGGTCAGTTTTGCCAGATTAGAAATTTATGGCTGGTAGTTTTTTCTCTTTCAGAACCTTAAATATATCATACCATTGCCTTCTCATCTCCAATGTTTCTATTGAGAGACCAGCACTTAGTCTGTTGGTGTGCATTGTCCTTCTTGGATAATGGTATTTATATCTTTCATAAGGGTTGGGAAGTTTTCAGTTATTATTTCCTCAAATATTTTTTCTGCCTCTTCTCCATTGTCTTTTCCTTCTTGGACACCTATAACACATGTGTTTTGTGTTTTGCATTGCCATTCAATTCCCTGAGACCCTATTCCATTTTTTCCTTGCTTTTCTCTTTCTGTTCTCCTGTTTTTTCAAGTGCAGATGCTCTGTTCTCCAGCCCACTTATTCTGTCCTCAACCAATTCAAATCTATTATTAATATGTATCTAATGTATTTGTTTATTCTTCCCTACCCCCTCCACCTCCACGTTTTGTTTTTTTCTGTGTCCATCCACTGTGTGATATTCTGTATCTATTTCTCTTTTTGTCTTCTCTTCTCATCTTTCTCCTCTAGGATTCACCAGGATTTGATCCTTGGGGCCTCTGATGTGCAGAGAGGTTCCCTGTCAACTGCGCCACCTCAGTTCCTGATCTCTGCTGTGCTTTACCTTGACTCTCCCCTTTATCTTTCTTTTACTGTGTCATCATCTTGCTGCCTGACTCACTTGTACAGGCACTGGCTTACTGCACAAGCACTGGCTCACCACGTGGGCACTCAGCTTGCCACGCAGGCATTGGCTCACCATATGGGCACTCACATGGGCACTTGGCTCACCACATGGGCACTTGGCTCAGTGCACAGGCACTCAGCTTGAGCTACGTGGGCACTGGCTTGCTGTGCAGGCATGCTTTCGCTCTTCTTTTTCACCAAGAGGCCCCAGGGATCGAACCCAGGTTCTCCTACATGGTAGGCAGAGGCCTTATCACTTGAGCCACACCCGCTTCCCGATCTAATGTATTTTTAATCTCATCTATTGTGCTTTCATTCCCGTAAGTTCTGTTGCTTTTCTTTGCAGGCTTTAAAATTGTTCTTCGTGCGCACACAGAGTCTTCTTAATATTCTTTATCTATTTTAGGAGATTTGTGTGAACATCATTGATTAGTTGTCTTAAATACTGTGTTTTATCACAATTTTTCATTTGATCCTTTTGATGGGCCATATCTTCCTATTTCTTAGTATGGCTTGTAATTTTTTCTGGTATCTAGGCATCTGATTATATTGGTGAATTTACTCTAATGGTCAATTTCTTTCTCTTGCCTAGTGGTTTTGTTTCACAGCTCTTCTTTGATTTTCGATTCAACTTAGTCTAAATCTTTAAGATTGTCGAGCTTCAGGTACCAAAACAAAGCCACGGATCCACTAATGGAGTACAGACCAGATCAAGGGGGTCTGGGACATGAGGGACTCCAAAATGCGTTTTTAGTTCTTGCTGTTTCCTGGCCTGCCAGCAGATAGACCTCTTCAGCAAACCTTCCCACAGAGGTGTCTCTTTCAACTTCCACTTGCTGGTGATTCAGGTCTGGCCAGAGTTAATATTCAAAATGGGCCCTGTTGCACAAACTCACCAAAGAGAAATCACTTCCTGCCCTCCACCACACCCTCTCTCCTTCCAGGGATAAAGACATCAGTTCCCCTCTCAGTTGAGCCATGGGTTTTACCCAGGCTGTTCACTATGAGGGTGGGGGATGAATATCGTTCCCATCCACGGGGGGCTAGTAATTCAGTTTTCACTTCAGCTTCTTCGTCCCTCTCCCTCCTAGATGGTGTGCAGTACTATTCTGGTCTGTAGACCCTCCAAAACAGCTCCCTCAAACAGCCTTTTGCCCTTCCTCTGTAGTGTTTATAAGAGAGTTGAGCCCTGCCACCCTACTCCAATGCCATCTTCCTGCTAAACAAATTTTTAAAGTATCATTCTAATGAATATGGATTTGGAATTAGGATAAAGTCCCATTAAAAGACATTTGGTCCAAACAACACTTCTAGCCTCGTCACTTCTTCCAAAGAACCATTCTTCAAGTTCCTTGGAAGAAGAACTTGAATCTGGCCAATCTTCTCACAGCTCACCACTTTCATTCCTACCTGTCCCTTCAGGATCCCTAACCCGCCCCACTCAGACTTCCTATATCAACCAAATCCTTTAAAGACGCCCCTTCTTGACGAAGCCCTCGCACACTAAACCACCTCTGATTCCAGTGGTAATGATGATCTACACCATTGATCAGGTGTTCACATCCTGCCTTATCTCTGAGTTCCCACTAGATAGGCTTCCACAGCCCTTGACACACAAAGCCCTACACAATCTGGCACCTGGCTACCTGGTTCTTCTCCTGCCACCCTCCATCAAGCACACTCCACTCCTGCCACGGGCTTTCCACTGCTTGCCCCACAGACACGTTTTAACCATGCTCTCTCATCGGAGACTTGGCCCTTGCTTTTCTCCCAGCCTGGGTGGTTTCCCCAGGTGCCCCAGGGCTCTCTCCTGACCACTCACACCTTTTTCATTTCTAATCTTGTTTTGTTTTTCTTTATAGCATTGGTTATGATAATAATATGCGTTTGCTTATTATTCACTTCTCTCACTAGGTTAGGAACTTCTAGGGTGCAAGGACTTTGTTTTGTACACTGTGATATCCCCAGCAATTAGAACAATAATTGGCATATTGCACATGTTCGAGATATTTGCTGAACAAAACTGAAAGTCTTATTTTTATAACTACACTGTAGGCTTCTTAAACAAGAACAAATCCAAATACAGAAGACACTTAATAAATATATTCACTATATAATGGAAACAAACTAGAAGTCTTACTGTACCTAATGGAATATTATCTCTTTGTAATCATTTACACAACCTCTAGAACACTAAGCAGAATGCCTTTTCCATATTAATATTCACTATTTATTTAAATATATGTGTATTTTATAAAACATTTTTCTCCAATTCCATGTTAGATGGTTGGTGCAGACACAACAGTGTAAATTTTATTTCATTCTACCCCCACTTAGATTATTTGAAGAATGTGGGAGAATGTTGGTATAGTTGATTCAGATACAAAAGTGACAACAGAAATGAAACATGCATGAATGTATTACCTAATTCTGATGGATTAAAAAAGAAAGCATGCTTTAATATAGCTTTCAGGTTCAGATGAGGTAGAAAAGTGATGCATAATGATGATCAAAATTGCTCAGAAGGTACCTTTCACTCCAGGGTTTGGAAGGGCTCAGGTTCCTTTGACTAGAGAAAAGATGCCTGGAAGGGAAGAGCCAGCAGAAGAGGAACGATGCCTAAACTAGTTTTTGAGCAAGCTGTTGAAAATGCTGTAAACCAACCCCACTTACTTTAACTGGAAGAGATTAGAGGAGAAAATAGAATGTTTACTAAAACTGGGACATAAAACCAAGGTTAGACAGTGAATACATAGTACCCCTCCCCAGGGTTCTTTGGAGCTGGACTGCACCCTCTTTTTGGGTCCCTGGCCCTTTTTTGGTTGGAAAAGACTGACTTAGGAATGTCCTTTCTGGAGTGTCTCTCCTCCCAGGATTTGCCTTCCAGGAAAAAACAGTTTGAGACCATTGCATAAAATTAGAGCAAAATGTATTTGACGGCAAAGTATGAATTAGTTCATGTACTGTGTTATTTAAGTAAATTCCTCAGTTAAATATGTTTACAGAAGAAAAATGGAAAAGACATTAAAAAGTTAACAGTGGTACTGAAATCACAATATACAATCAGTTTCACATTGCACTGAAATAACTTTCCTACTAACAGTAAAGATTTGACTCTGTTATTAAGGTAGGAATAGGGGAAAAACTGTTTATGATCTGCCAGGCTGAAATTCATCATTTAAGAATTCAATTAAAAAAAAAGAATTTAATAAGCTGCTCTATCTCTTACTTGAAAGGATTCACTGTTCAAGGTCAGCAATCTGGACTTTGCTTCCCATTGGATACAATCAATGTATTTAAGACTCATTGTCTCAAACTGAGTCACAGTAAGATGATAATAGATGATAGACAGATGATAGGTGATAGATATGATAAAAGATAAAATAAGATAAATAGATAAATAGATATAGTATAGGGTTTCATGATCTTAATAGCTAATGCTCTTAATAGCTTAATGCTCTACTGGAGCATGATAAACAGAGGGAAAACCAAGCATTTAAACTCAGAACAATTATGCATACTCGTTAGCTAGTTTTACTAAGCAGTTTATTTAAATTTTGCAATAAATATCTTTTTAAAAATTAAAATTATTTTTTTATTTAATTTTTGCTACCTACCTGTAGCAAAGATGGCCCTTTCTTCCAAAATTCTCTCCCTAAAGAATGAAAGAGAAAAAGAGAATGAGGATTAATAAACAGTAGGTTAACTTGGATATAGATATGCATTCTGTAACTCTACAATGTATAGTTAACATTAAAGAAATACATTTTAAAGTTTCCCCTAAAGTTTTTTACTAAACTGTTTTATTTCTGAAATTTACAGTTAAAACAATTGTGAAATATCATTTTGCCCATCAAATTGGCAACATTTTTTGGGAATATAATAATATGTAAGTAGATCATATTCAATGCTAGGGAGGGAAGGCAGGTGAAAAGTAGGAAATTTTAAGCACCTCGAAATTGGTAGGCAATTGGGAAACATATACCAAAGCTTTAAAAATGTGCATACCCTGTAAACCAATGACTCAATTTCTATGAATTGATCTGAAAGGAGTAATAAAAATGTGAAAATATTTATCTATTAGGACCTTTGCTATATTGTTATAGAAGTGAAAAACTGTAACAACTTAAATGCCACCTACAAAAAAGTGCTTGACTAAATGGGATTTAAATAAATACAATTTCATGGATCAAAAAAAAATCATACTGTAGAAAAAAGTATTTATTTATGAGGGGAAAATCCTTCAAATATATTAAGTTAAAAAGTAAGGCACAAAATGGTATTATAGAAGACTTCTGGGGAAGATGGTGGAATAGGGAGCTCCAAGACTTAGTCCTCCTACCAAAATAATCACTAAACAGGCAGGAACTATCTGAAACAACTATTTTGAAATTCTGGAGGCCAAAAGAACACTGTACAACATCCAGGGAAGCGTGGAAGAGGCTGGTAAGTTCCCAAAAGAGAAAGATTACATTTGTAAACTATTGTCTATTCTTCTGTGTGTGATGCCCTCTGATTGCATTAAATTCAGTTGAGGGGGTTTTGATGAGATTATTTGATAAGAACAATTTAAAGCCTCTGATTAGACTACCTCAGTGAAGCAGGACTTAGATTGAGTCCTGTCCTTTGCTGGGTCTGATAAAAATGGAGACAGAGAGAGGAAAACAGACAGACTGTGGAAAAGGGGGCTGCCGTGTTTGATGCTCCCATATGAGAAAGGTTTCACTCACAGAGGAAGTGCAAAGAAGGAAGCTCCCAAGAGGCTCAAGGAGTTGACGCACAGTCAGAGAGAGAGAGAAGGCCCAGTAAGAGACAAGCCCTATGCCAGATTTGCCTACAGCTGCAGAAAGGCAGAGATCTCGACAGAGAAAAGCAGCCATCTTGCTTTGCTACAGGTCTGGACAATAGAATCAACAACAGCAGACTCTGGGCAGAAAGCACCAATGATGGTGCCTCGATTTGGACTTTTCACAGTCTTGGAACTGTAAGCTTTTACCCCAAAATAAATACCCTTTTATAAAAGCCAATGCATTGCAGGGACAGATGCTAGACATTATATATCCTGCCATAACCCACTGAATGGACTGGGGGAGAGTGTCACATACAACGTAAACTACAATCCATGCTGTGCAACAGTGCTTCAAAATGTATTCACAAAATGCAATGAATGTGCCACAATGATAAAAGAGGTTGTTGGTGTGCAAGGAGTGGGGTGGGGTGGAGTGTGGGGTAGTTGGGAACCTCTTATGTTTTTTAATGCAATATTTTTTGTGATCTATGTATCTTAAAAAAAGGGGGGGGCGGGGGAGAAGCCAATGCATTTTGGTACTTTGCACTGGCAGCCCTTTAGCAAACCAAAACAATTGCTCTCCCCACACAATGAGCTACAGTTTTCCATTCTCCACTCTTGCAGCATGCTGCTGTGGGGACCAGTCCCTGCCTGGCTCATCGGTTACAGAAAAAGACACAAAATTCCTCTTTCCCTTGAATAGGATTGGACTGGGCCAACCACTGATCATGGCTTTGATTAGGAGATTCAGATCTGTGGGGACCTGGCTCTGTGGGCAGCTATTGTTTCAACCCAACCCAGACAAGGAGGGAGGCTGCGGAGATTTAAAGACCTCAATGCTATGGGTGACAGTTAGCTGAAGGGTTGCATTTGCAAGGCAGGTCAGGATAGATAGCTCAGCTTTGGAAGCCATCAGAGAGGCTCCTGGCACCTTCCCTGATCCCCAACCCAAGGTACTTTGAAGATGGTCTGCGCCCCCTTCATGGGTCCCTGGGCCTGTTTTGGTTGAAAAAGTCTAACTTGGGAATGTCCTTTCTGGAGCATCTCTCCTCCCAGGATTTGCCCTCCAGGAAAAAGCAGCTTGAGACCATGAAAGGAGTATAAAATTATAGAGGCAGAAAGTCTGGGACCAAGGTCTACCATCTTCAAACACCTAGGATAGGGTAAAGATAGACAAATTTTTAAAAAGAACCAAACAGAACTAGTGGGGTTGAAGATCCAAATGACAGAAATGAAAAATACTCAAGAGGGTTTCAAGAGCAGACTGGAGCTGGGAGAAGAAAGAATCAGTGTACTTGAAGACAAGATACTTGAAAAGAGTCAGGATGAGGAGCAGAAAGAAAAAATGAATATTTAAAGTGAAAATAGTGGAAGACACCTCTGGGACACAATTAAGGGTACCAATATACATATTACTGGAGTCCCAGAAGGAGAAAGAAAGAAGCAGAAGGAATAGTAAAAGAGGATTTCTCAGTTAGCCAAAGATGTGAATATGTATATCCAAGATGCTTAGAGAACACCAAACAGGCTAAACATGAAGCAAAATATACCCCATCATATATTGATCACACTTTTGTATTCAAAGGACAAGGAGAGAGTTCTGAAAGCTGTAAGAGTAAAGCAACATGTTACATACAGGAGAGTTCCATTTAGAGTGCTGATTTCTCATCAGAAACCATGGCAGCAAGAAGGCAGTGTGTTGAAATATTTAAAGAGCTGATGGAAAACAACTACCAGCCAAGAATTTTATATCTGGTGAGACTTTCAAAAATGAGGAAGAGATCAAGACATTCTCAGATAAACAAAAACAGAGGGAGTTCATCATCACTAGACAGGCCCTACAGGCAAAACATAAAGACAGTTCTTCAGACTGAAAGGAAAAGGACACTAGATAGTGGCTCAAAGCAGCATAAAGAAATAAAGACCTGCAATAAAGTTAACCATTTGGATAATTACAAATGCCAGTATTATTGTAGTGCATTGTTTGGTATGAATTCCATTTCTTACTTCCTATAGGTGCTTACATGCAAATACATAAAAAGTAATGATACATGTATGATTTTAGACATACAATGTACAAAGATATAAATGGTAACACGTACAAAAAATGGTGGGCAGACAGAGGTGTATAGGGAAAGCATATGTGCCTGCTATTAAAGTTAAGTTGGTAACAAATAAATATGATTGTTCTATATTTAGGATGTTAAATTTTAACCCCATGGTAACCATAAGGAAAATAGAAAAACAAATATCTATAGAAAAAGAAGGTACTCAGTATGGTACAACACAAAAAAGCAGAGAAATATAAAATTAGGCACTAAAATAAGTGACGGTAAAATGGAATTAAGAGTGACAAAGGCTAATCAGCAAAATGACATAATTCAGTAGTGACCTTCTTTAAATTTACATTCAAAGCCAGTAGTGACTTTAAATATAAATAGATTAAATTCTCCAGTCAAGTGATTAAAATCTCCATTCAAAAGGCAGTGGCCATGGGAGTTGTTGAGAGCAGGGAGAGGGAAGAAGAGGTGTGATGTGGGGACATTTTTGGGACTTGGAGTTGTCCTGAATGATACTGCAGGGAAAGATGCAGGACATTATATATCCTGCCATAACCTACTGAATGGACTGGGGGAGAGTGTAAACTACAATGTAAACTATAATCCATGCAGTGTAGGAGTGCTCTAAAACGTATTCACCAAATGTAATGAACGTGCCACAATGATGAAAGAGGTTGTTGATGTGGGAGGAGTGGGGGAGAGAGGGGTATAGGGAACTTCTTGTATTTTTTAATGTAACATTTTTTATGATCTATTTATCTTTTTTAAAAAAGACAAATAAAAATAAAAACATTTTTTTAAAAAGGCAGTGATTGGCAGAATAGATAATAAATATGACCCAACTATATGCTGTCTGCAAGAGACTCTTCTTGAATTCAAAGATACAAGTAGCTTGAGGGTAAAAGGATGAAATATAGAATGTAAATAGTTAACAAAAGAGCACAGGCATGGCTATACTAATATCAGATAAAACAGACTTTAAGTAAAAAACAATTTCAAGGGGTAAAAATACTCATTATATACTGAAAAAGGGAACAATTCAAAAGGGAGATGTAACAATTATAAATATATACGCACATAAAAGCAAAGCCCAAAAATAATATGAAGCAAATACTCACAGATTTGAAGGGAGAAACTGATGGTTCTACATTAAGAATAGGACACTTCAGTATACACTCTGAATGACATAACATCTAGTCAGAAGATCATAAGAAAGCACAGGATTGGAATGATATACTAAAACAACTAAAAGTAACAGGCATATATAGAACACTGCAACCAACAAAAACAGAATACACATTCTTCTTGTGTGCACATGGATAACTGTCCAGGATAGACCATATGCTGGAATACAGAACAAGACCCCATAAATTTAAAAATATTGAATTCATACAAATATAAATTCTTGACCACAAAGGAATGAAGCTAGAAATCAGTAACAGAAATGGAAAATTCACAAATGTGTGGAAATTAAACAAAATTCTCTTAACAAATGGCTTAGAGAGAAAATCAGAAGAAAAATTAGGAAATATCTTAGGGTGAATGAAAATGAAAATGGAAATACAACCTACCAGAATTTATGGGATGCAACAAAGACAATGCTGAGAGGGAAATTTATAGCCCTAAATGCTTACAGACTAACCTAAAGCAAGTAGAAGAAAGTAAATATAGAGCAGAGATAAATGAAAGAGAAAGGGACAATCAAGAAAACCAAAAGTTGGTTATTTGAAAAGATCAATAAAATTGGCAAAGCTTTGGCTAGAATGACAGAGAAGATACAAATAATGAAAATCAAAAATTAAAAGGGGGATATTACTACCCACCCCACTGAAAGGACCAGAAGAGTATACTATGAACAACTATATATATGCCAATAAATTAGATAACCAACTGAAATGGACAAGCAATCTACATTGACTCAAGAAGAAACAGAGGATCTCAACAAACCACTTAACAGTAAAGAGACTGAATCAATCATCAAAAACGTCCCAACAAAGAGAAGCCCAGAAACAGATGGCTGCATAGGGGAATTCTACCAAACATTCCAAGAAGACTTTATTCCAATTCTGCTCAAAAGCTTCCAAAAAATTGAAGAGGAGAGAAAACTCTTTAATTCATTCTACAAGGCCAACATCACCCTTATACCAAAGCCAGATAAAGACACCACAGAAAGAGAAAACTACAGACCAATATCTCTTACAAGCATAGAAGCAAAAATCCTCAACAAAATATTAGCAAACCAAATCCAACAGCATATTAAAAGAATTCTACACCATGATCAAATTAGATTCATCACTGGTATAAAAAGTTGGTTCAACATAAGAAAATCAATTAATGTAACACCACATTAACAGAATGAAGGGGAAAAAAGCACATGATCATGTCACTTGATGCAGAAAAGGCATTTGACAATATACAGTACCCTTTTTTGATAGATAAAAATGCTTAGAACACTAGAAATAGAAGGAAACTTCCTCAACATGATAAAGAGGCATATATGAAAAGCCCACAGCTAATATCTTATTTTATGGTGAAAGATTTAAAACTTTCCCTCAGGAACAAGACAAGGATACATACTGTCACCACTGTTATTCAACACTGTACTTGAAGTTCTTGCCAGAGCAATTAGGCAAGAAAAAGAAATAAAAGGAACAAGTAAAACTTTCCCTATTTGCAGATAATATAATCCTATATACAGAAAATCCTGAATTATCCAAAATAAAGCTCCTAGAACTAATAAATGAATTCACAAAGTGGCAGGGTACAACAGCAACACCCAAAAATCAGTAGTGTTCCTATATACAAGCAATTAACAATCAGAAGAAGAAATCAAGAAAAAAATTCCAGTCACAATAATCACATAACTAAGACAAATCTAACCAAGTATGTAAAGAACTTGTACACAGAAAACTACAAAACTTTGCTAAAAGAAATTAAAGAAGACATAAATAAATGGAAGGATTAAATATCACTAAAAAAATGTCAATCGTACCCAAAGCAATTTATAGATTCAATGCAATCCCAAGCAAAATTCCAACAACCTTCTTTGCAAATATGGAAAAGCCAAGGGAAAGGGGCCCTGAATAGCTAAAGCCATCTTGAAAAAGAAAGAAGTTGGAGGAGTCATACTTCCTGATATTAAAACTTATTACAAAACTACAGTAATCAATACATCATAGTATGGACATAAGGATAGACATAAAGTACAATGGAATAGAATTGAGAGCTCAGAAATCAACTCTTACATTTATAGCCAACTGATTTTTAACAAGGTGGCAAAGACCACTCAATTGGGGAAGAATACTCTTTTCAACAAATGGTGCTGAGAAAACTGGATCTCCATGTGTTTAAAAAAAAAAAAAAGGACCCCCACCTCACTCCATATACTCACAGAGTCAGAATCTAGAATGTAGATTCTGAGACTCTGAAGGTGAGGATGGGGAATGGGAAATTAAGGCTTAAAATGTACAGGATTCCCATTTGGAATGATGGAAATTCTTGGTAACAGATAGTGATGATGGTAGCACAACATTGTGGAATGCAATTAACAGCACAAATATATATCTGAATATGATTAATAGTGGAAATGTTAGATTGTATTTACGGTATTACAATAACTTTTTTAAAATCCATGGAACTACACTATACAGTGTACCTTAAGGGAAAAAAACCAGTATTATGGATTATCTGAATTTTATGCTTAGGGAAACAACTAGAAGGAGATTCCTCAAAATGTTACTAAGAGCTCTTCAGTAGTAGGGTAAGTGGCTTATTTTATTCATGGATTTCTATATTTTCTAATTTCTCTTTACAATAAACACAGAAAAATACTTGGCATAGGCACTTGATAAATTTTGGTGGTTGAATATTTTACATAGCTTTTATTTTATTTTCTTCATTTTTAAAAAAAATATTACATTCAAAAAATATGAGGTCCCATTCAACCCCACCGCCCCCACCCCCCACTCCCCCCACAGCAACACTCTCCCCCATCATCATGACACATCCATTGCACCTGGTAAGTACATCTCTGGGCATCGCTGCACCCCATAGTCAATGGTCCACATCATAGCCCACACTCTCCTACGTTCCATCCAGTGGGCCCTGGGGTGATCTACAATGTCCCGTAGTTGTCCATGAAGCACCACCCAGGACAACTCCACGTCCCAAAAACGCCTCCCCATCTCATCTCTTCCTCCCATTCCCTGCACCCAGTAGCCACCATGGCCACCCTTCCCACACCAATGCCACATTTTCTCTGTGGACATTGGATTGGTTGTATCCATTGCACATAGCTTTTAAACAGTGTTTCTTCCATTAAACCTCTGTAAGTATAAGAGGTAAGTATTTCACTTCTCCCCAACAAAATAAAAACTATCAAAACATTTGATTTGGCTCTTCCTCCTCAGTTCTCAAATTACTTCACAGTATAGCAGGGTTGGTTGGATAAACTAGATGATATATGCAACAACACAGCCTCAACAAGCAAATCAATGGGAGAGAGGAAGATGAACTAACACTGTTTATCAGAAAGGAATGTTCTACTTCTTACTACACATAGTTCTACCACCTAAGTCTTTAAAAATTGCTCTTAATTAACCTGGACTTCTAGTTAAAGAAAACTGGTACCTTTGTTGGTATTTTCCGATGCAGTCTTCAATAAGGTTAGAATGTCCAGATTGTCACCAATTCTTGCATAGTAAGAACTATCATGACCAAGGGCATCCAACAAGCTTACATCAGCACCATTTTTAATTAAGACTTCTACAGCATCTTTGCAACCATACTCACAACCTAGCATAAGAGCAGTTCTAAAAGGGAAAACAAAGGAATAAAAGACCTTGAAAAAGATCCAAGAAAATATTTAATAAATATTCTGCCAGAGGATTCTTTCTTAAGGAAAAGATACTACTTTAAAAATTCAAACTTCTTATAAAACAGATTTTATGTTTTTATCTTATATTTTAATTTCACTGCATTTATAAAACATTTGCTTTTATGTCTTAGTTTGCTAAGCTATAATCTTATACCACTTTATATACTTTTTATTACCTCTACTACCAAACTTGATTGATAAAAATTCCCCTCCTTGATTCCACACTTCCAATGTGCCACAAATAATCATATGCACACACACACACAAATCATCTATATTTTCACTACAAGAGTTCCCTGCTCAAAACCTATGACAATAAACCCAAACTACTCAAGACCCCTCAAGGAATTGAATTACATCATGCAAACTTCCCAACACATCCCTTTTATTCCAAAAGAAGAATCAGATTCTGTTCCTGATTTCCCCACTTTGAAGAGGCTTGTTTCTCCTAACTGGAAACTTTAACATCTTCCAACTTAATTTAAAACTTGCTCCTCAAATAAGCCTTCCTCAATTAACCCTATGCTAACATGAATCATTGCTTTATTCAACATAAGTACTTAAACATTTAGAGCATATCAGCAAATAGTAATAACATAACAAAATAGAATGAAATAGTCAAGGAAATTTAGAAGAACCCTGAAAATTATTTTGTCCATTCTCCCACTTTTATTGCTGAGGAAACAAAACATGTAACAAAATGAACTATATCTATCTTCAATTGTGAATACTAGATTTCAAAAGAAAACAATTTTTGCCTTTACTCTATCTATGTATATTCTTTTTCTTTTATATTCCTACCCCCAAGTATACACTAGTATAAAATTCTACACACAACAGGCATTAACTGTTTTTGTTATTGGGGAAAAAGACACAGGGAAAAAAGAAACTTGAATACAGAGTGTCATTAAGTTTATAATTCATTTTTATATGCATCTGCTATCTAGTCTAAATAATATAGACTGCTCCACATTATTGTTTCTTTGTAAAGTTCCAATGAAAATATATAGGAAAGAGTGCTTTGAAAAATATGAAATCTATAAAAATATAAGGCACTATATGTGGAGCAATAAGATCATCCTTCTATGACCCTAAAATTTATTTTTGAAAACAAATTTTCTTGGTCACACTTTGAGCCAGATTATGGTATCTGTATCAACAAAGTAATATAAAACGCCACTTTCTTAATAATCAGATTAATGATTCAATGGCTTAAGAATTTCCTCCTTTGAAAGTCTGAACAGTAAAAACAATGAGAGCTTTAAAAACTGGCATCTAAAGATTATTTTATTATATTTTTCTACTTCCAATTAACTACAGATAACAGGATATGTGGATATATGTTTAGAAGAATAAAATTAGGCCACGAGAAACCAACAATTTTAATTGTAACCATCTATAAAATCACAGAAATTTTAGCTATAAATTATAATTGTAATGTTTAATGGAGGGGATATATTTCAGATACTTTGTAGTTAGAAACTTAGTGACCATAAACAGCAGCATTATAACATAGCAAGCACCATGACACATTAGACCCAGAGAGGTGAAAAGAGAGAATTAGACAGAAATTATTAGTACATGCCGATTCAGATAATATCAAATACAGAAGTAAAAATAAACCTAGGGGAAAGTGGGTGCAGCTCAGTGATTGAACTGCTTGTACATGCCTGCTTCGCATGTACAAGGTCCCAAGTTCATTTCCCAGCACCTCAAAAAAAAAAACAAAAACCAAAAGACAAAACTAAACAAAAAACCACCCAAGGGAACCTTAGGGTACTGAAACAGGCTCAGTTTGGGAGAAGGAGGCTGTGTTGTGCATGGTCAAGGCCACCTGAAGAAAACTCTGTATTAAAACACTTTAAGCTACAGGACACTCAAAAACCAGTTTACTCTCAAAAGATTCACTAATGGAGAGTCAGACTATAGGTGTGATTAAAAAATTGTTTTTTCTTCCTTATACCTTTTTGCTACCATTTCATTAAAGATTTTTTTAAACTTAAGTAACTGGGATATAATTCCTTCCCCTCAGTTCTTTGATCTGACCATAGATAAATCACTGTGCTTATTCAGCATTTACCCTATCATTTTCCCCTATTTCCCTCTCCATCCTTCTTTAGACAATTCTAAAGAAAAGTGAGAAGATTAGATGCTCATTCCAAGGAAGAGGAAGACTAAGAAGGAGAAATCTAAGGGGGAGGGAAAAGCCACATCACAGAAGTACAGTTTCATATTCACTCACTGCACATCTAGCTGGTACCTGGGAAGTCATTCTAAAAGAATTACCTGTTTTGTTTGTCTCTGGAATTAACGTCTGCTCCTCTATCTATCAGCATTTGACATATTGTTGGCCTACACATCTGAGTAGCCAGAACAAGTGGGGTCCGCCCATCCTAAGCAACAACAACAAAATAAAACATTATTAAGACCACCTATTTCCTAAAATACAGAAGTTATAATAAATGAATTAGAATGAGAATAAACATAAGCCAACTTACTACATCTTTGGCATTCACAGAGGCCCCATGGTCACAAAGCAGCTGTATGCTCGAAGGACAGTCTGCCATAGCTATTAGGAGCAAAGAAAAATGATGAATGGTGAACATCTGTTGGTAAGACACATGTTTTGCTAGATCCTTATATGGCATATGTTCTTCAATTTCTAAGCTACCAAGCTTAACATTCTTCACTCTCAGTTTAACACTAAAAGTATCAATTTTCTGTCTGAAAATGGGTTAGACAAGAACATTCTACAAATTTTACATAATTATCAGTACCAAGGAATTTTGTCATCCTTGCAGAAGACAAAAATATCCTACTAATGTAAGGATAAAGACAGATGATAAAAATCAAACTTGAATATTCCATTTACAGAATATCTTTAGACAGAAAAATAATGAAATTATAGTTATTTTATTTCACAAATGGATAAAAGTAATCCAGACAAAAGACTGTACTTGGCTAGGAATTTTTTTTTCATATAGTTAAGTGATAATTTAGTCACATATATAAACATACTTATCACAATGAAGGAAAAAAAATGGTTTAGAAAGAAGGGTTTCTTGTTCTTTGTTTTAAGGACCACTAAAGAGACTATATATGCTTAGATTCCTTTTCAATAGTTTTTTGAAATAAAGGCATGCTTTGATCACAGTGGGAAATAAATATTTAACATCTATTCACTAATTCAACCAAAGAAATAAAATGTTGACGCTACCTTCACAGTTAAAGACACTGCAAGTCTTACCTACTCCACAAAAAGACTAGGGAGTTATGTAAAAAAGTAAAGGCTGTTGAGGATTTCTCAGGTCTAGCTGACCAGACACAAATTGCAAGCTATCAGGTAAATGACTATAATGACAACAAATTAGGTACTAGGCACTACACAAACACTACATATATTAACTCATAGCATCATATTTTATCTGCACTAAGGAATAAATGAACTCCATTCAGCCATTATAACAATCAGACTATGGGTGTTCTTATTTTACTTATGGTTCCAGGCAAAAATCCAGAGAAATAGCAATATAATAAATGTTATTTCCCAGGCTTGCCAGTTGCTATAACAGTGTCTCTAAGACTATACTAGATGCTTATGGCAGATCTGCACAGGCTTAATTTTTAAAGTGCATGTAATTATTAAGGGACAAAAATTCCCACAGAAGGCCTCAACCTCTGAAATATCATTGTAAGGTAACAGTGTAACAATTTCATAAGCATTAAATTAATATGAAATGATCTCATATGAAAACTTCTTAAGAGGCATCCAGTCTCTTATACTTCGATGAAAGATAACATGCCCTTCATTTGGGATGAATTATGAAAAACATCCAAGTTCTTTAGAAGAGTTCTGGTTTGAAATTAGCATGAAAATTTCTTTCTGAAGGACAGGAGCTCTGAGACTGAGAAAAGTTCTAGAAGAGATAGTACCCCACTCTATTCATTTGAAACATATGAGACATCCATTATACCTGCTCCTCTTCTTCCACCTCACTTGTCGGAATCTAAAGTTTGCTTTTGAGGCTCTTAATATTCCCAGGCATTGACAGTGGTCTCCAATATTTTATCTATTTCTTCCTGCAATGATGCCAGACCTTCTTCATTAGCTCTGGACCCTTCCCATTTTCAGTACACTTGACACATTAACATTAAATTTTTCAGCTTTTTGGGAGGGACTTTCAGAGCTTCACATAGTCATAACAATCTTTTCTTCAGGTAGTTGAGTATTGGATTTGTTCTTTTTTTTAAATATGGTTACTCAAAATTGCTATTATTACCAATTTCATCAAGGTTTGCAAATATTCTCTGCTACTCTTTAAAAGTCACTGGGTTTTCCTCTTGTTGGATGCTATCTTTATCTTTTCAGATTAGTATGCTTTGTTTTTCCTGTCACTTCAGAAGATAGATGTTTGTGTTGTTGTTGTTGTTTATAAGGAGATACCAGGGATTGACCCAGGACCTCACACATGGGAAGCAGGTGCTCAACCACTGAGCTACAATTGTTCCCCAATGAGAGTTGGTTTCTTCTGCTTGTTTGTTTTGTTTTTAGGAGGTTTCAGGAATTGACCCTGGGACCTCGAACATGGGAAGCAGGTGCTCAACCATTTGAGCTATATCCACTCCCCAAAGATAGATGCTTTGGTTGTGTTTTAATTTTTTTCATTGTGTTCCTTACAATTCAATTTACACATCATCAATTTTTCTTTTTGGATTTCTTTTTAACTTCTGAGATTTTTTTTCCTTGGAGGCATGTGTTTGGTCAAGCATCCTAATATAAGTGGGAAGGATTATAACAGTGCTTCAAAAATCACTAACTCCTCTTGGAATAACACTCAGAGCAATCAATACCCAAACAATCACTTACAAATTTTTTTTTTAAAGATTTATTTATTTACTTTTCCCTCTTCCTTCCCTCCCACCCTCCTGTTTTTGCTGTCTGGTTGTCTTCTCTTCTCATTTTCTCTCCTCTAGGATTTACCGGGATTCGATCCTGGAGACCTCTGATGGGGAGAGAAGTTCCCTGTCAGTTGTGCCACCTCAGTTTCTGATTTCTGCTGCGCTTCACCTTGACTCTCCCCTTGTCTCTCTTTTGATGCATCATCATCCTGCTGCAGGACTCACTTGTGCTGGGCACTGGCTCACCACACAGGCACTCGGGCAGACACATGTGCAGGCACTGGCTCACCACATCGGCACTTGCACGGGCACTGGCTTGCTACATGGGCATGCTTTTTCCCTTCTTTTTCACCAGGAGGCCCCAGGGATCGAACTCAGGTCCTCCCATAAGGTAGGCAGAAGCTCTATCACTTAAGCCACATCTGTTTCCCACTACAGAATATTTTTAAGCCTAGTTCTTGATTGACTTGATCCTTGAGTGTTAGCTCATTACTTTTTTAAAGAAACATATTCATTTTTTATAGAGCCATCACAGTGAATAAAGTGTAATTCATACAATTTATATTTCTTTTTAAAAGCAGAGATTGCAATGTCTGTCCTTAATGATTCATGGGGTGATCATTTTGCTAAAAACGTTCTTATAAAACCACTCTATTCTTCTTCTCTGACCAATATTCATAGTTGTATTAGGAAAAAATTATTCTGAATTCATAAAGTAAGATTGTGTTTACACTCCCTTTGAATTTTTTTTAAAGTCTTATGAGTGGATACAGATGATTAGTAAAAAAAGTACTGGCAAATTCAACATGTTTGTGTGCGTGAACGGCAACAGAACAAAACCAAATACACATAAGAAAATCAAATAAATTTTAGTTTCTGTTGACTTTAATCAAGCAAAAGTGTTTTTTGTAAAATATATAATTAACTTTAATAAAAAGATGAACTGAAACAGATTTCATTAATTCAGGAATTTAAAAATTAGCAGTCTATTATAAATGAGAAAATATATATAAAACACCATAAATTCCAGAGTTATAATATATTGAACACATAATGTCAATACTGACGGAGCACAGCACCAGCTTTTCACCAAACTCTAATCACTCTTTCTTCCATGATAATAAAGTTGTAGTGGGGCACATGGCAGCTCACCTAAAGACTACATTTCCCAGTGTCCCTTGCACAATGTAGGTGAGGCCAGGTGAGTTAAATGTTGCCAATGGAATATGACAAAAATGACATCATATTCAGACTTCAGAAACTAAGCCTTAAAATTTGGTTATACATCCCTCCCTAATATTTCCCCTTCTTATAAGCAGGAACACAGATGTGCCTGGTAGCAACTTCATCTTAAAGATGAAGACAACACCCTATGGGATAGTAGAGCAGCAAAATGGAAAAAATCTGGGTCCCTGAATCAAACCATAAGGAAGAGAGGCACCAGCCAATCTGAATACCAGAACTGTTAACATGAAAGAAAGAAATTCTATATTCTTCAAGCCGGTGTTATTTTAGGGTCTCTTTGTTACAATAGCCTAGTCTGGAAAACAAACTAAGACAGAGGAGGGACAAGATGGTGGCAGAAAAAGGAGTATCAAAAGTCAGGTCATGCTATAGGACAGTTAGCTATCTAAAGCATCTGTTTGAGGGCTCCAGGAGACCAGAAGAGCATTCTGCAATAGAAAATAGAAAGAGGAGACTGCCAATTTGCAGAGAATATTCATAAGTAGAGCACTCCATGCCACTGAAGCTGGTTTCCAATACTCCACTGGCGACAAAAGCCACCCCAGGAGATATTCCATGGCTGGAATTGAAAGATCCATTTCCCAAAAACTGGTGAGGAAGAGACAGCTGGGTACCAAATTCAGCTATTGATTAGTAAATTTGGCTGACTAAAGTATAATCCTAAGAAGAGCTAAAGTTTGAACTTCTCAAAGTCAGAAAGAGTCCAGTAGCCCTGCCCAGGCATGAGGGGAAGCAGGGCTGACTGAAAATCACAGTGCTGGTAGGGACACTCTTCTTTCCATCCAGACTGGATTGGAGCTCTAGCATAAGTCCTAGCCCCATGTAGCAATTAGATATGGTTATGAATTCCAAAAATAGATATTGGATTATGTTTGTAATCTGACCTGTACCTGAGCATGACTGAGTTATGATTAAGGCTTTAATTGGGCCACATCATTAGGGCATTGAGTCCTCACCCCTTGGTGGGTGGGGATTCAGAGATAAAAGGCATGGCAAAGAACAGAGTTGAGGGTTTCTGATGTTGGAGTTTTGATGTTGGAGTTTGATGCTGAAGTCTTAAGTTGGAGCCCAGGGGAAAGTGACAGAGTCATTTGCCTGATAGTCTACAGCTGACCTTGTGGAGAGAAGCAAAGTCTAGAGAGCCTCATAGTCTATAGCTGACCTTGGGGAGGAAACAGAGGAGCTGAGCCCAGAGGAACCCAGAAAGCCTGAACCCTCACAAACGTCAGCAGCCATCTTGCTCCAACATGTGGAAATAGACTTTGGTGAGGGAAGTAATTTATGCTTTATGGCCTGGTAACTGTAAGCTCCTACCCCAAATAAATACCCTTTATAATGCCCAGCAGATTTCTGGTGTTTTGCATCAGCACCCCTTTGGCTGACTAATACACCCAACCTTCAGCTGGGGGGTGGGGGGAAATGGGGCGACCTGCACTAGCCTCTCCGGTAAACTACAGGCCATGCCATGGAGGCCTGTGCTCAACCTACTCTGGCAGCACAAGCCACCACAGGAGCTACTCTGTGGCTGGGGTTGGAAGCTCCATTTCCCAAAAACGGGGGAGGAAGAGATGGTTGGCCACCGACTTCAGCTACTGATTACTAAATTCAGCTGGCTAAAGTATAACCCTAAGAATACTAAAGTTTGAAACTATCCAAGTCAGAAAGAGGATACTGAAGTGTTGGGTGTCAGTGGTTCCATTCCAACTCCCTAAAGGGAAGAAGGTACAGTACTCCCTCAGCCTCTCAGGGCAATTACAGACATTTCAGCCCACACAAATTAGATTGCTGGGCAGTCCAGAGGGTCCATGCCCACCCCTGGCAGGAAGGGGCCGCAGTGCTAAGTCAGTGTACGTGGGTAACTACAGTCATTTTGGATCAGCACAGAACAGACTGCTGCCCACACATGCAGCTCCATCCCTGCCCCAGGCAGGGGCAGGAGCGGCGTGATGCTTCATCAGTCAGTCCAGGCAACTAATGACAGTCTCGGCTTGCACAACTTGGATCATTACACATAGCTGTGGCTTTGTCCCTACCCCTGGCAAAGGAGAAAGTTGGGAGAAGTTTCATTGGTTTCTGGGGAAATGAAGGCAACTTGAGCCTCCACAGCTTACAGCACCAACTACATCATCAGCTCCTACTACACGACAAGCAATGGAGAAAAGGCAAGTTAAGTTCTAAACTAAAGGGAAAAACTACACCCAGAATAAATACATTTAGTAAGCCAGATGCCAAGACATCAACCAAAAAATTACAATCCATACCAAGAAACAGGAAGATATGGCCCAGGTAAAGGAATAAGATAAGCCTCCAGATGACATAAAGGGGTTTAGACAACTTCATAGATGTTCAAACAGATCTCCTTAATAAATTAAATGAGATGGCTAAGTAGATTAAGGATATAAAGAAGAAATTGGGTTATTACAAAGAATAATTTGAAAGCATACAGAGAAAAATAGCAGATCTTATGGCAAAGAAAGGCACAATAAATTAAATTTAAAAATACACTGTAGGGAAAAAGATGTGGCTTGGGCTTGGGCACCCACCTACCACATGGGAGGTCCCAGGTTCAAGTCCCGGTGCCTCCTAAAAGATGACGAGCAGATGCCACCTTCCGTCACAACAGAGTTAGACACCACCACAACAGAGCTAGACTATGCCCCCACTGCAACAAGCAGAGGCCACAAGCCAGCAGATGCTGCAGCCCACAGGATGCAGATGTAGCTCAGTTGGTTGGGCAGTCACTTCTCATGTGGGAGGTCCTGGATTCTGTTCCCAGTACCTGCTGGAGATGGCAAGCAGACAGATGAGCAAACCATCTGTGGGAAGTGGGGTATAAATAAAGTAAATTTTTAAAAAATACAATGGAGTCATATAACAACAGATTTGAGGAGGCAGAAGAACTGATGAGCTGGAAGACAAGATCTCTGAAAATGAACATACAGGGGAACAGATGAAGAAAAGAATGGAAATAATGGATTAGGTCTCAGGGAACTAAACAACAGCAAGAGACTACAAACATACATGCCATAGGTATCCTAGAATGCAGAGAGAAGGGAAGGGGAATAGAAGGAATATTTGAAGAAATAATGGCAGAAAATTTCCCAACTCTATAGATATCCATGTTCAAGAAGGACAACGCACTCCTGTCTGAATAAATTTGAATAGACCAACTCGAAGACACATACTAATCAGAATGTCAAATGCCAAAGAGAAAGAGAATTCTGAGAGCAGTAAGAGAAAAGCAAAGCATAACATATAAAGGATACCCAATAAGATTATGTGCTGATTTCCCACCAGAAACCATGGATGCAAGAATGCAGTGCTGTATTTAAGATACTGCCATTTATATAAAAAATGAGGGTGAGTTTAGAATATTCACAGATAAACAGAAACTAAGAGAGTTTATTAACAAAGAGACCGGCTTTGTAGGAAATACTAAAGGGTGTGCTGAAAAGAAAAGACAGGAAAGAGAGGCTTGGAAGAGAGTCTAGAAATGAAGATCATATCAGTAAAAATAACTAAAGGAGTGGTGAAAATGAAATATGAATATGACAGATAAAACCCAAAGGTCAAATGGGTGACATCAGAACTGCCTTTACAGTAATAACATTAAGTGCTACTCAATTAAACTCCCCAATCAAAAGACACAGATGATCAAAAGACATGGGTGGAGTGGATAAGAAAATATGAGCCATCTATATGCTGGGTACAAGAAACTCACCTTAGACCCAAGTATACAAATAGATTGAAAGTACAAGGCTGCAAAAAGATATTTCACACATGCAGAATCCAAAAAAAAAAAAGCTGGAGTAGCTATACTTATATCATATGAAATAAGACTTTAAAAGCAAAACTGTTATTAGAGACAAGGAAGGGATATTATGTATTAGGATACCCCAAGATGCATGACACAAACACTAGCAAAACTGAAGGGAAAAATAGCTGCTGGAGACTTCAATAAACAACTCTCAGCATTGGACAGAACATCTGGGCAAAGGATCAATAAGGAAGCAGAGAGCTTGAATAATATAATCAATGGATAAAACCTAATAGACATATATAGAACACTGCACCCCAAAACAGCAGAATATACATTCTTGTCAAATGCTCATGGATTTTTCTATAGGATAGACCATATGTTGGGTCAAAAAGCAGATCTCAATAAATTCATCAAGATTGAAATTACACAAGGTGCTTTTTCTGATCATAATGGAATTAAGTTGGAAATCAACAAGAGGCGAAAAAAAGGAAAAGCCAAAATACATGGAGGTTAAAAAACATACTCTTAAATAATCAGTGGGTCAAGGGAGAAATTGCAGGAGAAATCAGTAAATATTTAGAGACAAATAACAATGAGAACACAACATATCAGAACCTATGGGATGCAGCAAAGACCATTCTGAAAGGGAAATTTATAGCCCTCAATGCTAACATTAAAAAAGAAGATGGAGGTCAAATCATTGACCTAACTACACAGCTGGAGGAACTAGAAAAAGAACAGCAAACTAATCCCAAAGCAAGCTGAAGCATGAAATAACAAAGATCAAAGCAGAAATAAATGAATTTTGTGGGGAAAAAAAAATTAACGACACCAGAAGTTGGTTCTTTAAGAAGATTAACAAGATCGACAAACACTTAGCTAGATTGACAAAGAAAAAAAGAGAGAAGATGCAAATAAATGAAATAAAAATGAAAACAGGGACATTACTACTGATCCTACAGAAATGGAAGAGTTCATAAGAGGATACTATGAACAACTGTATGCTAAAAAACTAGACAATGTGGATGAAACAGAAAAATTCCTAGGAATGTATGAACAACATACCCTGACCCTAGAAGAAACAGAAGACTTCAACAAACCAATCACAGTAAAGACTGAAACAGTCATCAAAAAACTCCCCAAAATGAAAAGCCCAGGTCCAGATGGTTTCACAGGTGAATTATACCAAGGATTCAAGGAAGATTTAATATCAGTATTACTCAAGCTCTTCCAAAAAACTGAGCAAAACAGAATGCTACCAAACTCATTCTGTGAAGCCAGTATCATCCTAAAACCAAAGCCAGATAAAGATATTACAAAACAAGAAAATTACAAATGCATTTCCCTAATGAATACAGATGCAGAAATCCTCAAGAAAATACTTGCTAACTGAATTCAACAACACATTTAAAGAGTTATTCGTTTTGATCAGGTGGGTTTTATACGTGGCATGCAAGGTAGTTCAACACAAGAAAATCAATCAGGCTAATACATCATATTAATAAACCAAAGAAAAAAAATACATGATCCTATCAATTGACACAGAAAAGGCATTTGACAAAATCCAGCATCTTTCTTGATAAAAATATTACAAAAGATAGGAACTGAAGGAAAGTTTCTCAACATGATAAAGTCCATATATGAATAACCCAAAGCTAACATTGTACTCAATGGTGAAAGACTGAAAACTTTTCTGTTGAGACCTGTGACAAGACAAGGATGCCCATTGTCATCACTGTTGTTCAATATAGTGCTAGAGGTTCTACCTAGAGCAATCAAGCAAGAAAAAGAAAATAAAAGTTGTCCAAATTGGAAAGGAAGAAGTAAAACTTCTGCATTTGCAGGTGATATGATCCTATACCTAGAAAGAGCTGAAAAATCTACAACAAAGCTGCTAGAGCTAATAAACAATTTCAGTAGAGTGCAGGATACAAGATCAATATGCAAAAGTCAGTGGGTTTCTATACACTAATAATACACAATCAGAGGAGGAAGTCAAGAAAAAAAATTTCATTTACAATAGTGACTAAAAGAATCAAATATTTAGGCATAAACAACCAAGGATGTAAAGCACTTGTATTCAGTAATCTACAATGCATTCTTTTTTTTTTTTTTAAAGATTTATTTATTTCTCTTCCCTTCACCTCTGTTGTCTGCTCTCTGTGTCCATTCACTGTGTGTTTTTCTGCATCCACTTGCATTATCCCGCAACACTGGGAAACTGTCTCTTTTTTGTTGCGTCATCTTGCTGCATCAGCTCTCCGTGTGTGCAGCGCCACTCCTGGGTGGGCTGTGCTTTTTTCACATGGGGTGGCTTTCCTTGCAGGGCACACTCCTTTAGCGTGGGGTGGCACTTATTCCATGCGGCAGCACTGCGCGTGGGCCAGCTTCCCACACAGATCAGGAAGCCCTGGGGATCAAACCCTGAACCTTCCATATGGTAGACAGATGCTCTATCAGTTGAGCCATATCTGCTTCCCTACAATGTATTCTTAAAAGAAATTAAAGAAGACCTAAATAATTGGAAGAACATTCCATGCTCATGGTTTGGAAGACTAAATATCATTAAGATGTCAATTCTACCCAAATTGATATACAGATTCAGTGCAATCCCGATAAAAATTCCACCAGCATTTTTTTTTAAGATTTTATTTATTTCTCTTCCCTTCCCCCCCCACTGTTGTCTGTTCTGTGTCCACTTGCTGCATGTTCTTGTTTTTGTCTGCTTCTGTTGTTGTCAGTGGCACGGGAATCTGTGTTTCTTTTTGTTGCGTCACCTTGCTGCATCAACTCTCCGTGTGTGTGGCGCCATTCCTGGGCAGGCTGCACTTTCTTTCACACTGGGCAGCTCTCCTTATGGGGTGCACTCCTTGCGCATGGGGCTCCCCTACGTGGGGGGGCACCCCTGCATGGCAGGGCACTCCTTGCGCGCATCAGCACTGCACATCGGCCACCAGCATTTTTTAAACAAATGGATAACACAATTATCAAATTTACTTGGAAGGGTAAGGGGTCCCAAATAGCCAGAAACATCTTAAAAAGGAAAAGCGAAGTTGGAGGACTCTCACTTCTGGACTTTAAATCATATTACCTACCAACTGTGGTAAAAATGGCACAGTATTGGCATAAGGATAGACACATAGACCAATGGAACTGAATCAATGGTTCAGAAACAGACCCTCATATCTATGTCAAGTGAGGTTTTTTTAAAAATATTTATTTATTTATTTATCTCTCTCCCCTCCCCCCCTCACCCCAGTTGTCTGTTCTCTGTGTCTATTTGCTGCGTCTTGTTTCTTTGTCCGCTTCCGTTGTTGTCAGCGGCACGGGAATCTGGGTCTCTTTTCTTGTTGCGTTGTCTTGTTGTGTCAGCTCTCCGTGTGGGTGGCACCATTCTTAGGCATGCTGCACTTTTTTTCGCGCTGGGCGGCTCTCCTTACGGGGTGCCCTCCATGCGCTTGGGGGTCCCCTACGTGGGGGACACCCCTGCATGGCACGGCACTCCTTGAGCACATCAGCACTGCACATGGGTCAGCTCCACACGGGTCAAGGAGGCCCGGGGTTTGAACCACGGACCTCCCATGTGGTAGACAGACGCCTAACCACTGGGCCAAGTCCACCACCTCAAGTGAGTTTTGACAAGCCTATCAAACCCACCCAGCTCAAACAAAACAGTCTAGTCAACAAATGGTACTCAGAGAACTGGATATCCATAACCAAAAGAAAGAAAGAGGACCCTTACTTCACACCTTATACAAAAGTTAACTCAAAATGGATCAAAGACCTAAGTATAAAAGCAAGAACCATAAAGCTCCTAGAAGAAAAATGTAGGAAAATATCTTCAAGACCTGGTGGTAGGTGGTGGATTCTTAAACCTCACACCAAAAGCACAAGCCACAAAGGAAAACGTGGACAAATGGGACTTCCTCAAACTTAAACACTTTTGTGATTCAAAGGACTTCCTCAAGAAGGTAAAAGGCAGCCCAATCAATGGGAGAAAATATTTGGAAACTACATATCCGATAAGGGTTTGATTTCCATTCTATATAAAGAGATCAGACAACCCAACAATATAAGAGCAAGGAATCCAATTTTAAAATGAGCCAAAGATTTAAAGACATTTCTCCAAAGAGGAAATATAAGTGGTCAAAAAGCACATGAAAATAATGTTCCATATCACTAGCTGTTAGGGAAATGCAAATCAAAACAACAATGAGATTATCATCTCACACCACAGAGAACGGTTATTATTAAGAAAACAGAAAACAGTAAGTGCTGGGAAGGATGTGAAGAAATAGGAAGGCTCCTTCACTGTTGGTGAGATTGTAAAATGGTACAGCATCTGTGGAGGACAGTCTGGAGGTTCCTCAGGAAGCTAAATATAGAACTGCTATATGATCCAGCAATTCTACTAGGAATACATCAAAAAGAATAAAAACTGCTACAGGAGCAGACATCTGCACTCCAATGTTCATAGCAGAATTATTTACAATTGCCAAAAGACAGAAACAACCTAAGTGTCCACCACCCAGAAAATGGATAAGCAAAATGTGGCATATACATACGATGGAATACTATGCTGCAGGAAGAAGAAATGAAACTGGGACACACACGATAATATGGATGAATCTTGAAGACATTATGCTAAGTGAGGTAAGTCAGACACAAAAGGCATGGTCTTACTAATATGAACTAAATACAAAGAATAAATGCATCAAGTTAACACCTAGAGTATAGGTTATTAGGAGATAAGCATAGGGCTGAGAAGGACTATTGATGCTTAATGTATCTAGACGTTCTAATTAACTTCACTGTAATAGTGTGGAAATGTATGCAGTTGATGGTAACACAGTGAATAACAGCTGGTTTATAAATGGGAATTTGGCTGGAAAGGGTAGTCTAGGGATGTAAAAGTCATTTGAAAGAAAGCAAGAGAATAATACTAAGGACTGAATAATACAGTGAACCCAGAGGTGGATTAGAATTGTGGATGATGGTACAGATGCAAGAGTGTCCTTCTGTGAGCTAGAGCAGATGTACATCACTATTCCAGGTTGGTGGGAATGTGGAGAAGCATGGGAAAAATACTTTTGGTGTGACCTATGGACTGTGGTTAACAGCAATACTGTAATATTCATGCATCTATGCTAAAGACGTAATGTGTTGATAATGGGGGAAGTATGGAAAAAGTGTGCCAAATGCACACTATGGACCATGGTTGGTGGTAATAGTCTTATATTATTCCACAATCTATAACAAATGTTCCACCACAGTGGTGTGTTGGTGAAGGGGTATTGTATGGGAATTCTAAGCATTATTAAAAAATAATAATACAGTTGTTGGGGGGGGAAATACACCAAATATAAGATACGGACTATAGTTAGAAGATTTTGACGATATTCTTTCATAATTTGCAACAAACATTTCACAACAATGCAAGGTGTTACTGGTGGGTTGATGTATGGGACCCCTATATGATGTTATACATGTTTGTTTTTTAAGTTCATAACTTTTACTATATACTTACTGTTAATGTATGTTCATATATGAATGATACACTTTAATAAAATATTTAAAGAAAAGAACTAAGACAAAAATTGCTATCATGAGGTAAGTGCTGCTGTAAAAAAATATAAAAAATATATGGTACTAGTTTAGCAGCTGGGGGGTAGGTGGTGAATAAAGATAGTTCAGGCTGGAAAGCTGATGGTTTTTCACATGCTATCACAAAACATTTGATAATGTTATAATCTATGATAACTTGGAAAGTACACCATGTGACTATGGATCTTTCCTAGGGGAAGCAATAGAAAAGAATCAAAATGTTATTGCATATTAGCAGCTGTTTACTGCTTTTAGCAAAATATTACCAGAAAGAGATGAGCTCAAGCGAGAATTAGCTAGTTTGTGAACAGAGTTGGAAGAGAATAAGAGACTGTCCAGATATTTGGGACCTCACAGGTTTAGAAAAGCCCACTAATTCACAATACCAAACAGCAGGAAATGAAACTGTTGTTGCTCACAAAGACCTCCCAATAAAGAAAAAAAAGAGGAAAAAAATAATCTAGTCCTAGGGTAGAGATCATACTGTGGATATTATATTCCCATCCAAAACTATTATTTCAGATGACTTTGAAGTAGCAGCCCTTAAAATTAAGTAGAACAATGTGAGTCTAGAAATAAAGATAAGAAATAAAGCAGGATTAAGAACTAAATGTCCAGAAAAGAACTCTGGTGATGGTTACTGGTATGTGGAAATGGCTGGCAACAAACAGACAGAAAACTACCAAGGTCTGGGGACTTGCACTGCCTCAAGCCCCAAAGGCCCAGTGTCTAAAACTCATGATTGCTCCTGCCCATAAGCAGCCTCCACAGAGGGCATATTCTCCAAAACCCACTTTATCTGTGGCCTTGAAGGAAAATGGACAAGAACTTCCTAGATAGCAAAGCCTGCAACCACAAAGGAAAATGGATAGGGGATTTCTCCCAGAAAACCATCAACATTAAGAAATTAATATACGGTACTGGTACTGGGTATGATTTAATTATAACCACTTATCGCAATAGTATTAACTTCATTTTGCAGATGAGAAAAATGAGTTTTCAACATATTAGGTAAATGTAGTTTATAAGAAAGAACAATATCTTCTTTCCTTCCATTTCTCCCACTAATTCCAAAACATAAACACAAAAACAATCCTGGCTGCTTTCTGAGAGCAGGATTATGTTTTTTTTAATCTTTGGACCTTCAGTTAAATTTCATCTGAAGTAATTGGCCTGTACTTATCAGCTGAATGAATGTTTTTAAGTTGTACAGTCTAATAAATCTCAAATTGAGTAAATAAAAATTGCTTAATAGTCTTTGTTTCTCCATGAATTATACAAATATATTCATATGTTACAATCTTGAAATTAATTAAAATGCCTAGACATTTTAACAAATATTTGTGTTCAG